>NC_090929.1:131099914-132299914 GCF_040938575.1 Ambystoma mexicanum | reverse complement strand
TTTATGTTCATAACCTTTAAATAACTCTGATTAACAATATTTTCTGCTTACTTCCCTGTCCGGCTGAGGAATCAGGAAGAAGCCCGAGCTGCGGCTGGCGCGGCCATTTTGATTTTTTCTGTGGTTCGCAAGCCGCAGTAAGAGCAGCCCAATGTCAGTTACCGTAGTTTAAGCCGGTTATCAGGGCTTCAGTATTGTCTGCTCTTGGTTATTGCTGTGAACGGATCAGCACCGCCATCCTTGGGTCTTCGAAGCCACTCTCGGTCAGGGCAGGTGCTCAGTGTATTAAATTACAAGCAGCTGGCTCTGGGCCACCTGCAGATGGGCAGCCTGGGGGTACCGTTTTGGGTTTAAAAAATCCAATCTGGCCTCATTTTAAGGGAGGGCACCAAAATGACACTGATTGAGACAACCTTAATCTCTGTACCAGTCCTGGCCTCGTCGGTTGTCGGCGCCATCAGCTCCGCCCGTAGTAGATAATAGGGTTGTTAGCACCAGCGACCGTTGTTGTTGGGGACTGGCCTGATGCAAATTCCACATTATGGCCATAAACAGTCCATCATTGGCGTTCCATTCTGCATACAGTCATGCATTTGTGTTAAACTATGCATGGTTGATTATCAGGGGGTAACCCCACAAAGAGCCAGTTAATGGGGTGCTAGCCTCATGAGATGATGCAGGCAACATTTCTTCTAGGACAGGATCTGCAACTTTAGGCTCGCCAGATGTGTTGAACTACAACTCCCATCAATCCTATCTGGCATGGTCAATGGTGAGCGCTCATGGGGATTGTAGTCCAAACCATCTCGGGAGGTGCAGTTGGCCGTAGCCCTCTTCTGTGGTGTTGCACTGATCCATACCCACTGGTAAAATGACCTATCACTGCCATCTGCCCATTTAAGGATTCTTTATGTGCTTGGATGCAATTGCAATCAGAGAAATGAAGTCAGCACTGCAAAACGCAGGCCACACCTCCTACGGCATCTTGCGGGGCAACGTCTAGCCCAAACGCAATGCCCACGATGCCCTCTGCATCTATGCCCCAGATCTGGGCTGATGCCTCGCGTGGGCGGCAGAGACAGCCAAAGCATGATTTGCAGCATAGTTGGCTCTAAAAGAACATATAGTTTAACCTTATATGTACAAAAAAGAGAAATAGTCAATAATCCTAGATCACCCTAAAGGGTAGGGTGACATTTGCTGCTGGCTGGTGGGTACTGTGTACCTGGGATAAATATTTAAAAAAACAGATCTGTAATGCGCATACCTGCCAAGTGGCCTCATGCCATGCACTGCCACGTCTGCCGCTCCTGGCTTTTAAACAACAGCACTTGGCATCCCTGGACCTGTAGGCCCATACTTACAGTGAGAAAGCAAAACTCCAAGTCTCAAAGTGACGTTGGATGCAGAGTCGGGACTGGTTGAGGGTGTCACAATGGGCCACTTGGCAGCCATGAGGGTGACCGGGTACCAGGACATTGTTGGGATCCCCAAGGCTGTCAATAGTGCCAAGGACGAGTGTGCGCGTCCTTTTTGCATAGACTTGCATAATAGCCTGGCAGTTAAGGGGTTACATTGAAAATCAATAAGATAACTGCATGGCTTGCTGCAGTCCACCTGCGCACTCTCAGGTGCCACGTGTCAGGCTTGGAACACTGTGTGATCCAAAATAAACAAATATGCACCTGTTTTAATCATCCTGTAAAATGAGCTAGGCGGCGAATGCGCCGTTGCCCAGGGACTTCCCCATTGGACAGCTGCCAACTGACAGGGCAACTAATATTGATGCAGCATTGTTGAGATTAATTTTGGAACTAAATTTGAGAAGTGTTTTTTTCTGATGCGTTAGCACGCGAGCATTCAAGGCTTCACGTGTCCTTTCCTCGGAAGTATGTGGGTGTATCCGAGGAAGCAGGACTCCATTATGCACAGAGGCAGGTGTCTTTCCCGTTCATTTACAAAGAGTACATGCAATTCTAGAGCAGGCGGCGGAAACGCAACGCCCCAGGGCCATTACCATGATGGGGAAAGTGCAGGGGTGTACTGGCCTATAGGAAACTCTGGAGATTTCCTGGCAGGCTTCTGCACCCTGGCCAGGGGTGGACTGGCCTATAGAGAACTATGGAGATTTCAGGGGTGGACTGGCCTATAGGGAATTCTGGAGATTCCAGGGGTGGACTGGCTTATAGGGAACTCTGGAGGTTTCCTGATAGGGTCAGGGATGGACTGGCCTATAGGGAACTCTGGAGATTTCCTGGTAGGCCTCTGCACCCTGGGCCTCTTTTCTGTAGTATTTCTAAATGTTTCCATAGGAAAAGGGTTGGGCTTGCTGAAAATATGTAATATGAGGCCACTTTGAACATTATTTCCAGGGCCTCTTTTGGTTCCCAGTCCACCCCTGTGAAAGTGTAGGGGTCTAAGATCTTTACCACACGAGGCAGGAAGGCAAACCTTGTCCACCCGTCTTTCTTCAGTGCTGCAGGAAGTGTGCGTGTGGCTGGCTGTCTAGTTTTCCCCAAGAGGAGGGCGCATTACGCCATAGAGCCATGAAGAATTTTTGCATGAAAGAAAAACACACACCTGCACAAACACGCACAGTTACGCATATGCATGCGAACACACAGACAAAAGTAAACGCCAACACGTTCGCACATGGACACACACACGCCTGCCCATCGCCTCTTGATTCTCACATCCTGGGGTGCCCTTTTTGTTGAACATATGCAACTTGCCAATGGGGTCCCGCGTTGGTGCCTCACTTTCGTTCCATGCCACTCTTAGTGTTTCCTGCCTGAAGGTGTAGCCCGCTGAAGGTGCGACGTTGTTCTTCAGTTTTTAAACAAATCCTTGTTGTCCTATGGAGCAAACAGCCAACACAGCTGCATGTAGGGTACATGTGTGTGATTGCCGGAGGTTTTATGTGATGCTTGTCCATGTTGCATGGGCCAGAGACACACAAAATCTCACACAGTCCCCACCTCTCATCTTCACAGAGTCAATCCAGATGTTTTCATTGGCCAAGACATTCCTCTTAAATTTTGAGATGAAAAATTCATGAAGGCCTCCACACAAGTCGCTGCTTTGTCTAGAGGTCCATTCCCAAGAGACTGGGGTGATGGGCCGGAGGTTATTTGAGGAGTGAGTTCTGGCTGACAACCCATGGAACGAGCACTGGGCATGTGGACATCTACTGCCAAGCGCCCCAGGAGCTGAGACCATCGGCCGCCCAGCCCAAAGTCGCACCATCAGACATGCCCTGAGTCCAGCACCTGGCGGTGGCTAATTGATGAAGGACCTACGTCCAGTCCTGAAGTAGGACTCTATCTGCTCCAGCGTGCGGCCTTTGGTCTCAGGAACGAAACAGGCTGTGAAAATGAGGTTCACCGCAGAGATGACGGCAAAGAAAAAGAACGGGACGTCGCGGCCAAAGGCCTCCTGCAACAGAAAGCAAAAGGAGGGACGGGTTAACATTTCCACACGGAACATCAATTCTGAAGGCGCAATATCACATGTAAGTGGCATCAAATGACAACGGATGACTCTTTGCCAATTATTTAACGCTATGTTGCCATCCCGTGAACCTTCTCACTATGAAGACATGTCAACTACACTGAAATGACGACGAGTGGCAAGTAGGGTCAAACACATTTGCTCTTGTCTATAAAGGGCAAAATCACATTAGCCTAGCCATGGCCAGCTCATGTGGACAATGTGACCATGACATCATGTAAAAGAAGTGAGCCATCGTGTGTTCATGTGGTTGCGCGTTAGCAAGTGTTGTGCAAAATAAAGCAACATACGATATTTGCCAATATCTTAGTGCGGGAACTTGAGCAAATGCGCCTGGCTTAATGGTTATGGAATGTCGTGCCGAATGTGAAGAGGAGAAAAGGCTTGGTGGCCAGTTTTGACAGTACGCGCCCCAGCACTCGGGAACAAGATCAGACTTTTGTATTTTGTATTTGTATTTGTATTTTATTATTTATATAGCACTTTACACCAAAGCGCTTTACAGCATAACAACCAGAAACATCAAACATGGAACTTAGAACATAGAAGCGATAAAATATACATGATTCAAACCAGAAAAACAGCATGTGGAACAATTTTCATTTGAGGAGGAAGAGAGAAGAGGTATGGGATGGAGGAAAGGGAAAGGGAAAAGGGAGTAGGTAGAGTAGAAGGGAGGGTGGAGATCATAGGGGAGACAGGGAGAGATAAAGGCACAGGAAGATGGAGTGGGGAGGAGAAAGAAGAGGAGGAAAGGGGGAGAAGTCAGGGAGGGGGGTGAAGAAGGAAGGATTTTAAGGAGGAACGGAAGGAGGAGTAGGTGGACATGGAGCGGATAGAGAAAGGGAGGGAGTTCCAATGTAGGGGGGCAAGGAGCTGGATGGAGCGGAAACGAGAAGAGGCACAATGGGGTGGGGGAACAGAGAGTAAAAAGAGGTCAGCAGAGCGTAGGGAGTGAGAGGGGGCATACAAGGAGAGAAGAGAGGAGAGGTAAGGAGGGGCAAGGTCATGAAGAGATTTATAAACGAGACAAAGGATGTGGAATTTAAGCTGGGAGTGGAAGGGAAGCCAGCCTAGGTTGGAAAGTGAATTGGAGATGGAATCGTGGGGAGAGAGAAGACAGAGGGTGTGGATGGCAGAGTGGTAAAGGGGTTTAAGGGGGGGCGAGATGGGAAGAGGGGAGACCGAAAAAGAGAGAAGAACAGTAGAAGAGGCGAGAAAAGATGAGGGAAGAGATTGCGAGTTTGGTAGCATGGAAAGTGAGCGAGGAACAGACTTTATGGATATTGAAGAGGTGATAGTGACAAGAGCGAGTAGGAATGGAGATGTGGTAAGTGAAGGAAAGGGAAGAGTCAAAGTAGATTCCAAGATTCCGGGCATGAGCGGAAATAGGAAGATCAGCTGGGGGGAAATGAATGGAAGGGGGGGAGGAGAAAGTGTGCTGGAAGGGAAGAAAAGGACTTCAGTTTTGTCCGTATTTAGAGAGAGAAAATGCGATGACATCCAGTTTTTAATGGCAGTGATACAGGAGGAGAGTTTAAGATGAAGGTCTGGGGTGAAGGAAGAGAAGGAGAGGAACAGTTGAGTGTCATCGGCATAGAAATGGTGAGAAATTCCAAAAGAGGAGATGAGAGGAGCGAGAAGAGAAGTATAGAGAGAGAATAAGAAGGGTCCGAGCACGGAACCTTGGGGAATGCCAAAGTTCAGAGGGAAGGTGGAGGAGCTTTGATCGCCCCAAGAGACAGTGAATGAGCGGGTGGAGAGGTAAGAGGAGAACCAGTTAAGAACTGAGTCTTTGAAGCCAAAGGAGGAAAGAGTATTGAGAAGTAGGGGGTGATCGACAGTATCAAAAGCAGCAAGGAGGTCAAGGAGGACAAGGATTGAGGATTGCTTAGCGTAGCGAGTGGTAAGGAGAGAGTTCAGGACATAGGAGAGTTCAGGACTTTTCTCCTCCCTATTGTATCCCCAAAAAACAGAAGCCTCCCCTACTGAAGTATCAACTACATCGATTCTCCACCTTTCCCCAAGTAATCTTTCCACTTCACAGAGTCAAAACCGGTGAGCTGCAAAACAAGCTCAACTCGCCACTGATGAAGGCCCGACACACATGGAGGCTACGCTCAGAGCATTCCATGTGTGGACCTTTTTGCCATGCACCACTTTGCATCTGAGCCCCACCAGTCCCCCTAGACTTGCACCCCAGCTTCTTCGACACCCGAGTGAACCATCCCCTGGCTCTGTCCTTTCGTCCTTGTCTCACCTGTGCTATGTCTGTTCTATCAACACTTCTTCTTTGCATTGTGAAGTTAGCTTCCTGTTTCATCATTTCCTGAATATGTCATCAAGAGCTCCGTCCCACCCCTTTGCTGCACGTACGAGTCCCCAACATTTCAGGTGTGGCACTCTGCGTGTGGCACGCTGTATTGACATATTGTCTATATCGCCCTATGTGCAGTACTTTTTTTTTATCAAAACCATGAATCATTCTGCCATGTCATTAGCTTGGGGCCATAGGAGTGGGATCTCGTGGTGGGAATGCCAGGTGTGCAGATAATCTCATGTCTGTTGAAAGGTGGATCATTGTCTGATTTGACAACTCTAGGAAAGCCCCATTCACTGAAAATTTCATCTAGCACATAAGCCACCGACTGGAAGTTTGTTGATGGTGTTATGCTTGCTATCAGGAAATGTAAGCATTCATCTATGAGGACAAATATGTATCCCACTTCCTGTGCGGCCCATAAAAGTCCTTGCCAACTGTGTGCCATACTGTTTCAGGAAGTTTAGTGATATTTAACAGCAATGTAGGATTGGCTTTCCCCATTAATTGACATGTCGCACATCTCTCAATCATGTCTTGTACCATGTTGTCCATGTGAGGAAACTATACCTGGTTCATGAGAAACCTTTTAGTGTTCACCACACCCGAGTGACTTTCATGAGCGATGTGGGTGATAGACTTCCTCAGGGAGCTGGGATTGACAAGTCTAGTGCCTTTGAGTAGCAGTGATGAGTTGGATACCTCTGGTTCTATCCCGGCTATCGAATATCGCCATGCCTAGGAATTCCTCCATGTCAATTTCGGGTTGGGCAGAGGCAAGTATTTTGAAAACTTTCCATGTAATGACTTTAGTAAAAGCTATTGCTGCTTGTACTGTGGGGTCGTGTCTTGATGCTGTGGCTATGTCTTCCTCTGAAATTGTTCGCTGTAGATCATTGACAGCCATGTCACTTAGATAGTCTTTGCTCGCCAATGTCTCTGTGTGCACTTCCTTTAGAGAAGGGTTTCTGCAAATGTAATCCACCAGATTAAGGTCTTTCCCACCCAGTGTGTGATGTGGCAGTCATACTCTTGAAGGTGCATGCCCCACCTTTCAATTCATGACGGCATTCTTGTTCTTGGGTTGCCAAACAATGACAGGACGGCTAGATGGTCTGTCGCCATTGTGAAGTTCTTGCCAAGAGGAAGTGGTGAAATGTTCACATGCCTCGGCAAGGATCTCTTTTTCAGGTTGTGAATGTGCTAGTTCAATGCCTGAGAGAGCTCAGCTAGTCTAAGCAACCACCACCTTGCTTTGGAGCATCATGGTAGCATGCTGTGCCAGGATAGCCCCTAATCCAATGGGGCTGGCATCAACCATGACCTTCCTGCACAGTGACGGGCCAAAATATGCCATGCGAGAGGCCTTTGTCAGAGCGTCTTTGATAGCATCAAAGCCATCTGTCAATGAGGGGTTTACTGGAAAATGGGTTCTTGTTTGAGCAAGCGATACAATGGTGCCGTTTTAGTAGGGTGGTGGTGAAAAGTTCAAAAATGTATATCTAAACAGGCCTTTGTGCGTTGAAAATGTTGTGATCAATCTGGACATGGGTTGTAGGAGTAACTGTAGGTAACGGTTGAGATTCAACTTTGAAAATGTGATCTTTATTGTAATGTATTATCATGTCATCGACCTGGGTGTCATTAGCGTTCAATCGCTGTGTTGGGAATGTGCATATCAACACAGAGGGCCTCATTACGAGTTTGGCAGTAGCCATGGAGCTATTAGCCACATGGCTGCCGCCAAACTGGGCTCCTTTACCGGGTTCCCAGAATGGGGAATTACTGGGCCATTCTGAGTTCGGAGGGCCCAGTAATTCCTTCCTCTGGGAACCCGGCCCCAGACCTTCCCCCTTCCCATCTGAGTCCCCATAGGTAAGGACGCCTGGTTTTACCAGGCGTCCTTACCGGGTCCCGCGAGGGGACCTCGTAATTTTGCGGAACGGGTTTAACGGGTCCGACTCCATTAGCGGAGCCCGTTAACCCGTTCCGCGAAGGTCGTAATGAGGCCCAGAGACTTATTTGTCCATTGTCTTTTGGCATGATAACCACTTTGGATACCCAATAGTGTGTTCAATTATGTCAGCTGTAGGGAGTCTGTCTATTTCTTCTGATGCATTCAGCTTCAGGTGAAATCCTATCCTTCTGGGACGTTGGGGGATGGGCTACATTTGTGTGGCTTATTGGGCTTTATGAGACCCATGATTAGTCGTTGACCTCATTCTTGTATCGTTTCTTTGGATATCAACATGATGTTGTTGGTGGATATGTGGCAGGCGATCTCTATAAGTCTGAAGTGCTTTGCAGTTTTATAGCTGTGGAGGCATCAGCTTATGGTTAGAGTTTGCAGGACATGAATGATGACAGGGGATGATATTGCTTTGTGATGGACTATGCATGGGAATTGGCCACTCTTTTGAAGTGGGCTGGTGGCACTCTGTCAATGGAGACAGAATGGGATGAGTGGGTGGCTTTCACTCATAAGGTTTCCTGTTGCACCTCTGTCAATGATGAATGTGTTGTCTAAACCTCGGGTAATGCGTCTATGTCTATCTCTTTGGTCATCTTCATGGCATATTCATTGGACAGGTCACTTCGTGTCAGTTGTTCGTCACATTGTTGGTCCTGTATCTCCTTCGTGGTCAGATATCTCACAGTCTCGCGTGTGGGACCCGATCTCACTGGCCATGTGCGGGGAGCAGTTTCCCATCACAGCGGACAGTGTGAAAATGATTTGGATAGCCACATTTACTAGATATTTGTCTGTATGGAGGACATGGGCCTGTATGGTGAAAAGAGAATCTAAACATGCAGCATGACCCTGTTGGTTGAGCTTCAGGCTTTCTTGATATGAATTTGTCTGTTGGACATGGTGTTCACAGTCGAGTAGTTATGGCTGCAACTTGATCCATCTTCTTTGGTGATTCCTTGGCTGATGCTTGTGTGTCAATGCGTTAATATACGCATGCAAGTTCTAGAAGTTCATTCAGGATTTATTGTTTTCTTGAGGAGAGGTTTCCTGAATGTGGATGACGTGCATCACTCAATGATGTGTAGTTGTATTGCTTCTTCATCAGAAAATGCGTTGGTCTATTTTCTTTTGGAGACGCGCGACAAATCCGTCCATGGTTTCCTGTGATCTCTGGGAACATTGGATTACACTATATCTTTCATAGTTTCTGTTTGTTTGTATAACAAATGTTGTACTGAGTGCAGCAATGAGTGTTGCATTACTGCTTGTTTTGTTATGGGATCTGGGAGCTTTTTGACTACATTTTTGACTAATTGTCCCACCAGATTCCAAAAAATGTTGGCAATGTCTGTAGTGTAATTTTCTCCTTAAGTTTTCATGACACCCTCACAATCTTTGGCCCATTCGGTCCATCTCAGGCCTCTCTCTGTCTGTGGAAGAAGTTCAAAAGGAGACGATTTGAGTAAACAAACTGCTCTATGGGAGTGCATTGCCGGCTGGGGCAAAACCTGTTCATCTTGTATGGTGAGATAGTGCTTTGGTGCTGGACCAGGCATTCTATGCAGGTATCTTATCATATATCTGGGAGGAAGTGAGCAATGCGAGGTCTGTGTGTTGATAAAAGGAAATGTCGGACTTCCTTTTTATTCTTAATTATTCTAGGTAGTCTGTATTATGCCCAAATACCTGGGATGGCAGAGTGGCACTGAGTAGCAGAATGCACCAGGAGATCCCTCTGTGAAAACATGGTGGAGGGAGCGGCACACATCGCTGGCAAGAATCAGAGGAGGGCATTGTTGTGTGAGGGAGCCAGGGCAGTAAGCAGCAGGGGCAGGACACAGAGCCACAAATATGCCTGTGGAGGAGCGTTGGTGGAATGAGTGTGGCAGGCAGTTGTGGGCAAGGCTGTGGAAAAGCTTGATAGTAGCTTACCAGCACATGTCAGAGTGCAATGGATGAGGTAGCTGGGCTGGATAGATGTTCAAGTCTTGATGGTAGCGACAGACCACCGGCAAGGGGAGTCCGTGTATCCCTTCAGAACGGGCAGAAGCCCAGGCAAAATGGTGGTCGTCCATAGGTAGCTGCCTCAGAGCAGGGGAGTAGGGTCTGTTTCCCTTCACCGCTACCTTGCACAGTAGTGAAAAACAAAGACTACGGTAGACATAGAGATTATTCACTTTCTTTCTTTATTTTCTCCAACTGCCAACTCCTTTCTTAACTCCTCCCCTTCCCTTTCACGTCCTCCTCCCCTTAGTGTGTATGTGTCACAATGGAACAATTGTACGCACTGACCTGTTCTCTTGGTAGAGCGTGGAAAAGGTGCAGCCACCTTTGTAACCCACGAAGTGTCCCCAAAAGGACTGGGAAAACACTGTGGGCTCCAGGGATTCTGGCCAGGGAAACCCTCAAGGGGAAAAAAAACCTTGGAACAGATGGTGTGGCAGCAATAAGTGCAGGTTCTCCAACTTCCAGAGTGGTACAAGGAGGCAGAGTCAAGGAATGAAAAGAGGAGAGACTGCACTAAGCAGGAGCAAGGATGAAGAATAACAAGGATAATAGAGGGGTTACTTAGGAGGAAGAGACTGGGAACGTAGGGAAGAGAAAGGACCATCTGCTAAGATTAGCGTTATGACGCACCTGATAGCAAAAGTGGAGGTCCTTAAGAAGCGCCAGTTCCGTGTGCGTTGGATGGTGGCTGCCATCTTGGAATGACGCCACCATGGGAAGCATGGCGACGTGAATGGCGGCTGCCATCTTGGTGGAGGCAGAATGTCCCATGGAGGTCACCATCTTGGACAGGGACAAGCAGTACGCCAGGTGAATGCAGCTCTTAACAGGACTGGAGAAATGCCACTGTCTCCAAACGGACCAAAGAGAGGAGGGCCCGCGATGGCGCATGGCAGCATGGCCCCTCCCCAACATCACTGAATCAAGCTTCCAAGGATGGAAACAGTGAAATCGCCAAAACAGGACAAGGTCACGAATGTGCTAAGCAGGTTCCCAAGACCGGTCGCAAGGTCCATAGCCCTTCCAGGCCACCAAGTACTGGAGGCAACCACCTGCGGGCGTCTGTACCGGAGTACGGGGTTTAGTAGAACATTCAGTGAACTGATCCGGGACGTGAAGCTTGAGCTGTGAAACATGGAAAACTGGATGAATCCAGGACCATGAACGAGGGAGGTGCAATTTGTAAGACACTGGATTGACCTGTTTCAGAATCTCTGCCAAATGGGAAGGCAAGAAGCTGGAGGATAACCAAAGCAGATCCCCAGTGGAGAGCTTGGGTTCATGCTGGTGTTTGTGATCTGCATATTTCTTTATCCTCTGCAGAGCAGCACTGATGTTCCATTTAGCTGTCTCATGCCCTTCCTGAACTGCTTGAACCTTATTGCCAACTGCAGGTAGGTTATTTACACGAGGTGATACGGAAGGGTCTAGAACTGTATGCATTTTATTCAGTGGAAGAGGCGATGGATTTCCTAGATTTTCAACCTCCAATTATACCACATGCAGATAATAATGTAAATCAAGTTACCTCCAATATAGACACTTCAAAGCAAATGATGGAACAACTAGCCTCTCTTACTACTGTTTTGAACGGTTTATCTTGGTTGGAACCTTTGATAAAAGGCGCCTCTATGATAAGCTCAATGCAAGCACCCTCATAATTGAGGGAGTTAAAAATCATTACGTGGAATTGCTGTGGCTTTAATAATCTTAGAAAATGGTTCCAACAACCTTCATATCTGCTTTGAACATTAAAACTCACCATAAACTGAAAACTTATGTTGGACCTTCTCATGAAAAAGGTGTAAGGTGGGTTCAATATTTGGAAAGTCATGACTTGTACATTATTGAACCGGATGTTAGTCGCGAGGCATATTAATGGAAAAGAGGTCCAAATTCCTTGTGGATTGATTATTTAGTGGGCTCTAGAATTTTGATGGGTCAGATGTCTCTCTCTAGTACAATAGATCCTGCATTGGGGGACCACCTAATGATCACCTCTCCAATGATATGCAATATTGCTAAAAATACATGTGATTCCACGCTATCATTGATCCAGAGTAATAGAAATAGGCTCTCAATTAAGTGGAACACAAGTACCTGTAGAAAAATAACTTTTCTTGTCAATCGAGACCTCTGGACATGTACGAGTAAGATACCCAAAGAGATGGAATCTATCATGCAATGGAATCTAAAGATGATAGCCTTTCATCTAAGATCTATAGCCAGTACACAAAAATGTCAAGACCATAATAATTATGCAACTTATACTGGCCCTCCGGACATCTTGGAGCTGAAACGCAAAAAAAATAGGGAATTAAGGAAATTAAGGAAGTCCTTTAAGGTCCTTGACTCGACTCGCTTTACAGCTGCAAAAAAAAAAAATAATTATGCAATTTAAAAACGAACTATCACGAATTTGTGCGCATATGTTACTGAATCAAAACCAAAAAATGGTTGTAATGTTATGTAAACGTAACACCAAAGAAATTTGGAAACACCTTAGATCTATTAACAAAGATCAATACTTAGAATTCGATTCAGCAATCGATGGAGCAACTTGGACTTCCTTTAAATACAAAATTCCTCCTGCATTTGAGGGCGCAGAAAGAGCTCCAATATGTGAAAATATCCCTGACATTTGCCCATGGGGCACTGAAGACATTTTGTATGCCATTAACAAATTAAAACCATCGAGATGTCCGGGGCCTGATGGTTTGCCCCCTTGTGTTATTAAAGACGATCCTCTATTCTGGACACAAGTTTTCTTAGAAAACTTCAAAACTATATTTCGAACCAAAAATATTTTATCATCTTGGCTCACATCCATTATAATACCTATACACAAAAAGGGACCCCTTGATAACCCGAACAATTTTAGACCCATAGTCCTTATGGATGTTGCAGCCAAAACATACGCTATATTGTTGTTGCAGGAAATAGAGACGGTGATCCGAAACACTGATTGTCTAAGTATAGCCCAGGTAGGCTTTTGAAAAGCAATGGAGACAACTTCAAATGCAAGCATTCTGGCTCACTTGATTGCATCCTGCAAAGCACCTGACCAAAGTCCAATATTTGTGGCATCTCTGGACCTCAAAGCTGCCTTTGATTGTGTTATTAGAGGGATATTATGGAAAAAGATGTTAAGTGCTAATTTTCCAGCGCACCTAGTAACACTGATGTCCATGCTCCATTATAAAACAATTTTTAAAGTAAGAATAAACCGGAAAGGCACGCTCACAGAAGCCATACCAAGTGGGATTGGGGTAAAGATAGGATGTAACTTGGCAGCTATACTGTTCAACTTGTACATGGCTGATCCTGATACGATTTAGAGTGAAAATCAATCTTTTGCAGTACGACTGGGAAACCTCAAGTTATCATGCTTAGCCTATGCAGATGACATCCTGCTTTTTGACAGAACTCATTCCGGATTACAGGCAAAGCTGGAGCGTTTCCTTTCGTACTGCAATTCCAATAATCTCATGGTCAACCCTCAAAAATCAAATATCATGATCTTTTCAAACCAAAAGAAAATTTGCCACTTTACTTGGAGCATAGAGGCAACAAAGATAAAGGTGGTACCAAAAATGTCCTACTTAGGATATAAGATTTCAAATAACATTTCAATAAAAAAAAGCTAAGGAACAGCTGATGGAGAAAATGCGACACCTTAAAGGACAAATGAAAATGATATATCATAAATTCTGCAATTTCTCATTGATTCCTCTGAATGAATATTACAATAAGAAAGTTGAGGCGATATTGTTATATGGGGTCGAATTACAACTAGAAGACCGGGGACCCTTCCTCAACCGCCTACAAGGAATCCTGTGGAAGAATGTTTTGGGCCTGCCTCTGTGCCTCGCGAACGCATTGTAAGGAATGAACTAGGACTAACATCCTTAGCAGCACGCTACTATTGGTGGCTACTAACACTCTATTTTAAAATGTTAGACCCTCCGAAAAATTCTATCTATACAGAATTTGCTAAAATGTTCCTTCAGGACCATCCTGTATCTATTGTAAAATTTAAGGAGAGAATGGATAAACTCTTAGACAAGACCAACATACGAGCAGATGATCTTGATGTGAACATAAATAACATGAAAAAAAACTGTTCGTTGATGACTGAATGCATTACACAAGTACAGTCTTATCATTCGAACAATACGCACTATTCATTCATTGACAAAGTCCTCGTTTCAAATACTTACTACTTTGTCCAGATAAAACAATTCATAGAATATACATGTTATTTAGAATGGATCTGATTCATACCAAAGTCAGAACCAGACATTGGAACAAAGATTATGACACGCAAACTGATCAAACATGCAGATTTTGTAAAGAGACTCTAGAATCTCTAAAACATCTATTTTTATACTATCCTTACTTTGAAAAAATACGTGTAATTATGATGAAAGAATTTAAAAGTGCCAACACAAGTTTCGCAAGAAATTGCATATGGAAGCATTGTATGTGGGGAGCGAGTAACACGGCCATAATTGCAACAGTCCGTTTAGTGAATTATATTAGAACTGAGATCGAAAAAGATTGTTTTGAGATTTAGGATCCAAAAAAAGGAAAGTGATGAATCGAGAAGTGTGTCTAAAATGTATTTTAATGTAATTTTGTATTGTATTTTATTTTCCTGAAGTCATTTGTGAAGGTGTGTTACACCAAAAACAAATTTTAAAATTAAAAAAAGGAAAAGTACTGTGATACCTCTATGCCCAGCACTAGTGCTGTCATGACACATTTTAGAAACTTGAAGTTGGATGGTCCAAGTCGGGATGAAAAGGTTTTGTCCATGGAACCACAAGTCTTGATGTCTCTGGAGCAGACATTTCCAGGAAAGGGCAAGGATCTCAGGAGTGTTGTTCAAAGCACTAGCCAGTCTGACACCTTGGATAAAGTCATGTGTCACAAATACAAATCTTGCTTGTAGTAACAGTTTTTTGGGAGGCACGGTAGCCTTTTCCTCTTTAGCTTTAAGTGATAGAAAGTCAGCAGTAACATGACGGATATCAGGAAGGTATGTTAGAACTAAATCATATTGGGCAAAAGAGTAGGCCCACCTGGCCTGGCGGCTGTTTACACCCTCAATGTTTTGTAGGACCTACAAATTCTGATGGCCAGTCCTGATCTCAACAGGAAATAGTGATCCCATCAACAGATGTCTCCACTCCATACAAGCCACCTTTATGGCAAGGAGTTCTTTCTCTAAAACAGAGTAGATTCTGCAGAAATTTCTGTCTTGGACAAAAAGGCAAGAGCTTGCTCTTCACTGTCACCCTGTTCTTGTTTCAACACTGCACCGAGGGCGTCATTAGAGGCATCAGATTCACTGATGAACCATTTCTCTGTGTTGGTGGACACTAGATAGGAGCCCTAGTAAAAGCCGTTTTCAATGTGCTGAAGGTTTCTTAGGTGGTATAGTCCCAATCAAAATGTACACCGTTCTTCAATAATCTGGGTATTGGGATTAGGGTACTGGAAAAATTGGGGATAAACTTTCAATGAAAGTTTGTGAAACCCAAGAATTGTTGAATCTCAAGAATGGGGCGGGTGTTGACCATTCCAGGATGGGAATTTTGTATTTGCATTAGTATTTTATTTATTTGTAGCGCGCGCCGGGCCCAGAGGCATCAGAATCGTGGTCTTGCAGTGATTCCGTGCCACTCTCCCAGGAAATAGGATATATCCCAAATACGGTATGGTTGTGTGATGGAATTGACGTTTTTCTGGTTTCGCTAGCATATGATGGTATCGAAGTCGATTTAGTACTTCAGTGACATGCTTCACATGGTTATTCTCATTCCTGTAAAACACGAGGATATTGTCTAAGTAAACAATAATGACCTGCATAACAAAAACAAGCAAATTTTAATTTCATGAACCATTGAAAAATTGGGGGAGCATTGGTGAAGCCAAACAGCACCACCTTATATTCAAGATGTCCAAACGGGTCTTCTGAACGTCGTCTTCAATCATCACCAGCTCATATGCGAAGTAAATGATATGCCCCTCTTATGTCCAATTTATTAACAAAGAAGCACCCGGGACTGCTTTGAGTATGTCCTAAGTAACAGGCAGAGGATAGTTATCTTAACAGTGACCTATAATTCAGACATACCTGAGTTCCATGATCTGCTACTTAGGAACAAAAAAGAGAGATGCTCCAGCTGGGATTTAGATCTTATAATCAACCCATTTTGTAAGTTGGTCTGTAGGTAGTCAAGCAAGGCTTTCTTCTCTTGCAAGGATATAACTTACTTTCTTCCAAAGGGCACTTGAGCTCCAGGGTTCAGATCTATTGAACTGGCTTCGGGATGGGTCAATGGTAGTTCCCGTTCCACAGCGTCTGTAAAAACATCCTGGAAGTCTTGGTACTGGCCCGGAATTAAATAGAATTGATCTTTGTGACTTCCTTAATTTCTAAAGGTCTGCTAGAGACAAGGGAAGACAAATGTGGGGAGGTACGTATACATTGAGATACACAGTGCTCAGAGCCAAGAAACAAGGTCCCTGCAGTCAAGTTGATATATGGGTTGTGTTTCTTTAGGCAGGAGATACTAAGTATAATTGGGAAATGAGCGGCCTTAATAAGATCAAAGGTTATTAATGCATCATGAGCCGCGATATGTGTTTATAGCAGCTTAGTACTTTCTGTAATGGGTCCTGAAAGTAGAGGGCGTCCATCCACCCTCGACTGGTTGGCTGAACTCCTTAGTGACTCATAGAATGCCATTGGTTTCTGCCCAAGAAGAGTCTATAAAATTACCCGTAGCCTCACAATCAACTAAAGCTGAAACTTCATGGATGGTTAAGAAACCCCACAGAACCACCAACTGATTTTCTTTTCTATCAGAGTGTGCCTTTGAGGTAGGACCTTCAGCATCTTTGTCATCCTGGTACGTCATCCCTGTCACGACCGGGATCTGGAATTTCCCAAACGCCTATGGGGTACCAATGGACAGTCCTTTACCAGATGTTCCTAAGAGGCACAGTATATATAAAGACCGTCATGCCATCTCCTCCTGCGTTCTTCATCAGAGAGAGGTCCACGGGCACTTCCAATTTGCATCGGTTCATATTCTTCCGATTTCTTTAGAGGTAGTTGAATATTTTTTGGGGTTTTTAATTGTTGATCTCGGACCTTTCTTTTCTCCATTTATCGCTCCTGGATACGATAGTCCAATTGGAGAAGTAAAGATATGAGTTCAGTCCAATTGTTGCAGAAAGGGATCCTCGCAAACTCATCCTTTAGATTGTCGTGGAGGCCACTACGAAAGATGGTAATTCGCGCCTCTTCCAGCCAAGCCGTTTCCGCCACCAATTGCTTAAATTGAGTAATATAGAACAATACATTTTCTGGTACCTTGCTGTAGTTCCAACAGGAATTCCTGGGCTCAATAGACCAGTTTTGACCTACCAAACATGACCTTTAAGCTTACTGTAAATCCAGCATAGTTGTCTAGAATGACATATCTGAAATTAACAAATGACGTAGCCCATGATAAGGCGTTTCCCGCCAGATTGGAAGTGAGATGTGCCCCTTTTGCTCTGTCTGTAGTGAACTATAATGGTTTGAATGTATACTGCAGTACACAGGCATCGAGAAATCCCTGTAACTTCTTCAGGTCACCCTGAAATTTCCCACAAGGGAGAAGACTTAGGGGCTGTTCCATCAGTTGGGCATTCCTACCCGTCACCAGTGTTTAACAGGTACAGTCACCTCTGTAACCTAAGAAGTGTCCCCAAAGGCACTGTGAAAAAACTCTGTGGTCTCCAGGTAGGCTGACAAGGGAAACCCTCAAGGGGAACAGATTGTGTGGTCGGCAGTAGCACCAATAATCACTGCTGATTCAACTTCCAGGGTGGCCCAAGGAGACAGAGTCAAGAAATGAAAGGAGGAGAGACTGGACTAAGCAGGAGCAAGGATGAAGAATAACAAGGACAATAGAGGGGGTAATTAGGAGTAAGAGACCAGGAACTAGGGAAGAAAAAGGAGCATCCCCAAAGATTAGCGGTGCGACACACACATGCTTGCAGAAGTGTAAGTCCTTAAGAAGTGCCAGTTCTGTGATCGTTGGATAGCGGCCACCATCTTGGAATGATGTCACCACGCAAAGTGGGCTGATGTGAACGGTGGCTGTCATCTTGGTGGAGGCAGATTGTCCCACGGAGGTCACCATTTCGGAAGGGGACAAGCAGCGTGCCAGGTGAGTGCAGTGCTTCCAGGGACCGGCGAAAGGCTACTGTCTCCAAACGGACTAAGGAGAGGAGGGTCGGGGGGGGTGCATGACCGTATGGGGTCCTGGAGAGGACAAAGAAGACTTCCTGCAAGTTCATCTCCAAGCTCACAGAGGCCAGAACTTCACCGCCACTTGAAGCGCATCACTGGAGCTCGGAGGATGCTCCACTGGTCAATGAAGCAGATGATGTCCTTTAGAAACTAGCCCACATAGTCAAACACACAAAATCTAGGGGTTCCAGAGCAGATGATCAGATGCAAAAGGGTGGTTTCCCTAATCAGTTGCCTTTGAATCCAGGTTGGTACAATTATTTAGCAAAGGTCAATCTTATGGAACTCTCTTCCTCTGCTGCTGGTGTCTCCACATGTGGTTCTTGAGCTCTCAATCACACAAGGTTCTCAGGACAAACACTCAATGCAGAAACAACTCCCATTTAGAATAATGGTATTCACTTTTAGTCATGTGGATATCTGGAAAAACCTGATATGATATATTTATCTTTAGAGGATTGGACTTCAAGACCCTAGCATTATCGCCTTAACGTCAACTCAAAACTGCCATTGTTAAGTTATGCAAAGGGTTAAATCTCTTTTTTCCATCAAGCCTTTGAGATGATACCTCCCAATCCCACCTGTGATGTTTGACCATCTCTCTGCTGACCTCTCAAGTCAGCCTCCCCTTCTACTGCTGCCGCTGCAAGATGGACCCTCAACAACTCACCTGGCCGTCTGTGCACTTTGCAAAGAGCACCATACAAATAAATAATCATTAGCACCCAGGCGAGGGGTGCAGCCAATCAGGTTCCGTGGATCGTGGTCTGAAACCTATAATCTCAGCTCGTGTTCCACTGAACCTGCCGGCTGCCTACCTCACCCGGCAGCACCATCTTCCTTCTCCCTTTTTTCCTCTCTCTCGTTTCATTTTTTCCCCCTATTTCTCAACACCGCTCCCCTGCCCCACTTACCTGAGTGTCACTGCCTCTCTCTCTTGCCGGCTGCGATGTTAATGGAAGTGGGGCTCCATATGGAGCCCCACTTCCATTACCATGGCGGCCATCCTAGCAAAGGATTTTCATTCATTGATCGGGACGCTGTGGCGTGCATTCAAAGCCCCAAACAGAAGTCCCTTTCACTTGAACAGCAGGATTTTAAACACTGAAACAAAAACGGCTTGGCCTTTGTTTTTTTAAAGTAAAATTATAGAGCCATGTGGAAAAGGGGCCTACCTGTCATTACCAAAGGAAAGGCAGCATTTTAATTCACGAAAGAAGGAGGAATCAAAGATCCCTTTAACATGGAACACATGATTTTTAAACAATTGCACAAAAACAGCTTGCACAAGTGTGCGCAAATAAAAGCAGTTTAAATGTGAAAACGTATCACTGCCAACAGAAAAATGTCAGGGAAAAGACATGATATGTGGGTTGACAAAAAGCAATGTATATTATGTTTCACATACCAAATACCAGTGACATTTGAAAAGCCACTCTGTTTTCATGGAAAAATGTAAGTCCATGGGAAGCCCTTGCTAGCTGTGGGAAAACTTCACAAGGAAATCTCCCACTGCAAGTCTGGATGTCACCTCTCCCATCTAATTACCAACTGCAATAAAGTGTCTTGCTAAAAGTGTCCACATTCAGTGTTTTCCAGACATGCTGGCTCTGAAGACTTGACTGCAGAGGAGGTTCCCCTTGGCTGGAACAAGACCAACATGTGTGAAAATGGGGGCAGCAACTAAAAAGAGCAAGCTTCCAACACAAAGAGACTGATTAAAAAAGAAAACTCTGGGTACAGGCTGACCCAGTGAAAACAAATGGCCAGAAGGCAGGAGAATGGCCATTTGTCCCACATGAAGATTCACAATTAATTTAAAAGGACTGTTATCATTAAGGCCTTTTTCTCAGCAACCATAAGGCAGATTTTCTTCATTTTCGTACCATTTATTTGTCATTTCGAGGCAATTGTAGTGATATAAAATTCCTCCACCTGTGACTCAGGGAACTGTAATGGCAACTTAAAATAGGTTTCTGGCAGATCTGAACATGTTCCAAAAGTGAATGGGTGGAGAATAAAATTAAGGATATGATCATTAACTTACATATTCATAACTATTATGCTTTTTATGGAAATGGCAGAAAGGTGCCACATGGACGTGCTACATGGTACGGACATGATGGTCGGCTTATCTAATTCCCTATCATTAGCTGAATCAGAAAATAGATATATTATGGCAGTTGCTAGTAAAAGTATGAAGTTGTGATACATAACTATTTTTTGCCAAAAATTTGAAAGAAGAACAAATGGCGATTACAAATGGGAATTGCCATATTTTGCTCCAGACCCCTAAACCTATCCTGACTTGAAGGCTGGGTTTGGGAGCAGAGAGAGGGGTAACTATCCAATCCTAGTTGGAGGAATTATTACAGGGTACTTCCCCAAGATTGTAAAATTGGTGGTGTCATCGCTGCTATATAAGGGGTACTGCACTAGGAGGAGAGACAGACAGAAAGAGAGAGAGAGACAGAGAGGACTGCTAAGATTACCATCTGACAGCTGCAAGGAAACACCAGAGGAGATTGCTGAGAGTGCATCTGGGTGGAGCTGTCTATTTCTAGGAAGGCCTCAAAGCTGACTGGGCCCTGTGATGAAGAGCGGGAGGCCATCTTTGAGAGTGGAGTGACCAGACCCTTGCCCTATCTTTTCAGAGTGTCCTGAGATGCAGCTGGCTTTCCAAAAACATTAAACAGAGGCTTTCTATGTAAGTAGAATTGAGCCCTGGGAAACCAAAAGGTAGGGGAGTCTGCTTGCATTGAATCCTTTCCCTTTATAGTGGGCGGGGGGAACTGTGTAGACCCTTAGACTATTTAACAAATAATATTAATTTAATTAATTCCCCATTTGGCAGAACACTACAGGGTGAATTTTGTTAAAATTCGAAATAAGCAAAGCTCACTTCCCAGTGTGTGCTGAAAACTATAGCCTATAATTTAATTCGGTAATCCTTTTCGTACTGCTGACCCCGACTTCTTTGAGGAATAGGGGTGTCTTTGTTCTTAAATCAGTCCATTCCTTTATCCAGGTTCCCCAACACAGGCCTTTCAGTTGAGAGGGGTCTGAAAAACCAAAATTCCCAACATCATTCCAATTTTTCTGTCTGACTTCCCCAACACAGACCAGAGTAGGGGGGGGGGGGGTGAAAAGCAAACCGCTGAATCACCCTGGGCCTCATTCCGAGTATGGAGGTAGTCATGGCGCTATTTGCGCCATGACTACCTCCTATACCGGATCCGGGTCCGACCTGGTTCAATGGTGACTTACCGGTCCATTCCGACCCGGGGGGACCGGTAAGTCCCCATTGAAAAATCTATTCCCCATTCCCATTTGAGTCCCTATAGGGCTCAATGGGAATGGGGAAGTAGCTAATAACGGTACCACAATTTGCGGTAGCGTTATTAGCTCTCTGGTCCCTTTAGCGGCTCCCGCTAAGGGCGCCTGGTAAAACCAGGTGCCCATTGCGAGACCCACTAAGGGACCTCGGAATAGGGCGCAAAGGGATTACCGGCACCCATGTCCTTAACGGTGTCCGGTATCCCTTTGCGCCCACCTCGGAATGAGGCCCACTGTGTTTATTTTAATCCATAAGTGTGGGCAAAATCATAATTGCCATATGTATTTGTACCAATCTTGAAATCAAACTGCTAGCTTTTTAAGCCCACAGGAAAATCTAATTTGCACAACTCATTTATTATTGTTTTAGTTATTTGATCAGTTTTATTATTTCTTGAAGTGAAGAATTGTGATTGTGTTCTTTTCAACTCACTTTTGTGATTTATTTATGCTGAGAGAAGTTGATTGTGTGTGCCACGGATAAAGCGTTGTTTTGGTCATTTTCATGCAAATTTCTATTACTTTTAATTTAAATAAATGGCAATATATTTCCCGTACACCGGCCTGGTTCTTGGCTCATTGTTAGGCATCCAAGGGGCATGATATGCGTCAGAAGTAGGGCTAAAGGAAAGAATCTGTTAAATAGTGTGTTGCGTGACACCTTGAGTGGGGAGGGAAGGAAGTTCCTGTGTTGAGGGTGGTCTCTTAATAAACCGTTACAACACATGCACTGTCCCATTCAATGAATGAAAATCCTTTTTTTAACACCTCGGGTTACCACTTTGGTAACTGCGGGTGATAATGGCGTTATCACCCCATTCCAAGAGCTGGAACGGGGGGTAACTACCCGGTGCCCTCGCTGTAGGACCTTGACTTGCTCAGCCGTATAACTTTGCCTTGGAACAGGATGATAATGCCATATGAATGCTCAGAAGAATCCATTGTCTTGTTTGGACTGTTCATGGCACTGAGCCTATTATCAGAGACAATATTTTGTACATCTTTCAGTTCAGATAGTCATCTGCCCCATAGACGACGCCTAGAGTACTTTAAGAGGGTCTGTGTCCCCTGTGAAAATGGCATTTGGCTCTTCACTGTGCCTCACACAGGATAAAAGTCTGTTGGGATCCTCATTCGTTCCACAGGGGACAAGCAACGGAAAGGTAAGCCTAATGGAGTGCTTTAACATAGCACCGTATTGCACGAACGGACCGCCTGATGCCAATCACTCGATTCTCCCCCCACTTTCTACTATGTCTGTAACACAGACCGCCGTAATCCTAAATTGATCACTTAAACATCACATGCGTGAATTCCGTTGTAACACACATCCAGGATGCCTGGTTCACACACCTTGCTACACAAATGGCGCAGCTCTACCTGTTTAACAAATACGGACTGCCGAGCCTCTAATGGATTACCTTAATATAGGCTGACCACTACTAAGACAAAATGGCCCTCATTGCAACACCGGCGCTAAAGCATGGCCCTATTAGCACCATGGTTGGTGCCGGTGTTGTAACAGGTCCACCATGGTTCAATGGGGAATTACCACCCCATTCCAAGGTTGGCGGGGCGGTAATTCCCCATTGAACCATGGCCCTTCCCACTCCCATTTTCGCCCCATAGGGCTCTATGGGAATGGGGAAGGCGCTAAGTACGGTACCGCAAATTGCAGTACCGTACTTAGCACCAAGGTCCCTTTGCGGGTCCCTACTTTAACGGCTGGTGCAGACCAGCCGTTAAGGTTGGGTCCCGCAAAGGGACCTCGTAATCAGGCGCTAATGGGTTAACGGCGCCGCAGCCTTTTACGGCGCCGTTAACCCATTAGCGCCAGGGTCGTAACGAGGCCCAATGTCGTCACTTAAATAAATGTACACCATACCAACCGCACACAGCGTGGATATTCATCCTTTCCAAATATACCAGTGCGAGGTAGCCAGGATCTTCTCTCTAACTATCCCAAAGAGGTGTGGCCGTCACCTCCACCAACCTGTGACCTTGCAGTATACAATCACTAGAGCACCAGAAATTAGAGCGCAGCGCGGGAGTGTTCACAACCTGGGACTCGCCATTCTTCCATTATCCTCATTTGAATGCTGAAGACCTGGGAATGACTTACCGGGCAGTACAGCATTACCCAATCACACAAGCTAACCAAACAGTGCTAAAAGATTTCCACATTTGTATGGGAAAAGTGTGATCACAAGTAATAATAACCATTTGTTATTAATATAGTGCTTTTGCCAAAGTTCTGTGCATAGAATATTTGCATATACAATTTTATTAGCCACCTGAGGTTGGTACTCATTTATCAACCTCAGAAGAATCAAGAGTTGAGACTTTCCAAGATTTTAACCTACGACCCATAGATCAAAGCAGCAAACACTCAACCCACTCAGCTACCTTACTGGCAAGTATAGAAAAACACAGGCTTCTGAGGGAGCAATTGTTCTCAGCAGGGAATCTGCCTACGCTATTTGCTGCGTGAGGACAGACCTATGACACCCACAGAATGTGCACGCAGGGTCAGGCGCACGCCAAAGGAGTGGACGCGGAATGCATTGCGCAGCGCATTCCTGAAACTCCGCGTGGTGATGTGGCCATCACTGCGTCAGTTTCCCCTCTGGATACTCGTCCTACTGGCAGGCAATGTGCAGGGCAACGCTGGCCGGGGCCTACCTAGATCCTGGGCAGTACTCCCAAGCCCTTCATCGCATTAAATCAGCAGTATGGCAGAAACTGCCCTAGTGCAAAACACGTACTCTTTCAACGAATGTTTTGCAATAGGGCAATGATTGCTTAGCTGTAAAGCGTTTTGGATTAAGGCGCTATATAAATAACACATCATTATCATTAGGGATTAAAAGCCACGCTCTTCGCACTAGGGTCCTCATTTCCCTGGCGCAAAAATGCACTGAAAAATACATGCAGCAAGGGTAGTTTTTGCCCCAGTGCTAATACCGTGAACGTTTCTGCAATATGGGCCTTGATTATGTTTTTCTGACAATGTATGCTACTTTTTGGCATACTGAAATAAAAACACTGATTAATGATTCGTATTCAAATGTGTATTTTTTTTTAACATGATTACCTTTCACTTTTGCAAATGAATAAGATGCCGGCGACTGTGGAAAATGTAGGTTTTCCGAAAATGCTCTTTGCATCAGACATGAATTGCTCGGTATGTGAGGGAAGAAGAGCGCTGTGGGCACGCCCGCTGCCCACCCCAGAGAGGATCAGTGATGGTGGTGTGGATTTTCCTCTTTGTCCTCGCATTTCGTGTTGTCCACTAAGGAGTGGGTGCCATACTTTGAATGGTCACTAGGGGTCTCTGCTGCACCAGTTTTCTACCTGCTGTTTCAGCCTTCTCAGCAAGCTTGTATCTTCGTGTGAAACACAAATCTCCGCCACTGCCCGGTTTATCAAGCAGCTGCCCCTTGCCTTGACCAACGATAACAGTAAAAAGAAAACCGTGCATTCTAGATTTCGTTAAAAAAAGATCCCGGGGTTTTGTTTGAAATTAACCACACATGATGCTTCAATTTAGTCACAGAGCCATGGATAGTCACCAGCTTTCCATAATATTAATATCAATAAAAAGGTGTGCTCTGATATAGCGCTTCATGCCGTATTCCAGCTCTTCCTTGTCAATGTACTAACAGGTGTTGTTATTACACCCAATAATGGCACTGCATGTACTGTCCTCGGAAGGATAAAAGTTTGAGCCGCAGCATGCAAACGTGCAAAGTGCAGGTGGCCCTCATGTCAGAGACCAGCGCATCACTTATTAGCTAGCTACAAGGTGCCTCCCTCTGGGACATCCTCCCTGCCTCCCTTAAACTTGAGGAGAACCATCTCTGCTTCCGGAAGCACCTCAAAACCTTTCGCTTTGCTTCTGCTTTTTCTCCTCCTCTCCTCTGCTGACCTGGCTGTAACCGGAACTTCACCGGCTACCTCCTGGCTGTAACCGGAACTGCACCGGCTACCTCCTGGCTGTAACCGGAACTGCACTGGCTACCTCCTGGCTGTAACCGGAACTGCACTGGCTACCTGGACACCCTCTGATCTCAGGTCCAGGTCCTTCCCCCACCAGTGTCACACACCTGCACTGCCCACCTGGCAACCCCCGCACTTGGTGACTGTTTCTGTATCCCTACAGTCCCCCTACCAGCCCTTGACACCTGATGACCACACTTACCCATGCAATTTACTTTCCCATGTACTGCACTTGCCACATGCTGGCCGTTTACTTACTTATTGTTATCATCTTTCCCACGTACTGCACTTGCCACATGCCGGCCGTTTACTTATTGTTATCATCTTTCCCACGTACTGCACTTGCCACATACTAGCCATTTACTTATTGTTATTATATTTGCCATGTACTGCACTTGCCACATGCTGGCCGTTTATTTATTGTTAACATCTTTCCCACGTACTGCACTTGCCACATACTAGCCGTTTACTTATTGTTATTATATTTGCCATGTACTGCACTTGCCACATACTAGCCGTTTACTTATTGTTATTATATTTGCCATGTACTGCACTTGCCACATGCTGGCCGTTTACTTATTGTTATCATTTTTCCCACGTACTGCACTTGCCACATGCTGGCCGTTTACTTACTTATTGTTATCATCTGTCCCACGTACTGCACTTGCCACATACTAGCCGTTTACTTATTGTTATTATATTTGCCATGTACTGCACTTGCCACATGCTGGCCGTTTACTTATTGTTATCATCTTTCCCACGTACTGCACTTGCCACATGCTGGCCGTTTACTTACTTATTGTTATCATCTTTCCCACGTACTGCACTTGCCACATGCTGGCCGTTTACTTATTGTTATCATCTTTCCCACGTACTGCACTTGCCACATACTAGCCGTTTACTTATTGTTATTATATTTGCCATGTACTGCACTTGCCACATGCTGGCCGTTTACTTATTGTTATTACATTTGCCATGTACTGCACTTGCCACATGCTGGCCGTTTACTTATTGTTATCATCTTTCCCACGTACTGCACTTGCCACATACTAGCCGTTTACTTATTGTTATTATATTTGCCATGTACTGCACTTGCCACATGCTGGCCGTTTACTTATTGTTATCATCTTTCCCACGTACTGCACTTGCCACATACTAGCCGTTTACTTATTGTTATTATATTTGCCATGTACTGCACTTGCCACATGCTGGCCGTTTACTTATTGTTATCATCTTTCCCACGTACTGCACTTGCCACATGCTGGCCGTTTACTTATTGTTATCATCTTTCCCACGTACTGCACTTGCCACATACTAGCCGTTTACTTATTGTTATTATATTTGCCATGTACTGCACTTGCCACATGCTGGCCGTTTACTTATTGTTATCATCTTTCCCACGTACTGCACTTGCCACATGCTGGCCGTTTACTTACTTATTGTTATCATCTTTCCCACGTACTGCACTTGCCACATGCTGGCCGTTTACTTACTTATTGTTATCATCTTTCCCACGTACTGCACTTGCCACATGCTGGCCGTTTACTTACTTATTGTTATCATCTTTCCCACGTACTGCACTTGCCACATGCTGGCCGTTTACTTATTGTTATTATATTTGCCATGTACTGCACTTGCCACATGCTGGCCGTTTACTTACTTATTGTTATCATCTTCCCCTCGTACTGCACTTGCCACATGCTGGCCGTTACTTTACTTATTGTTATCATCTTTCCCACGTACTGCACTTGCCACATGCTGGCCGTTTACTTATTGTTATCATCTTTCCCACGTACTGCACTTGCCACATGCTGGCCGTTACTTTACTTATTGTTATCATCTTTCCCATGTACTGCACTTGCCACATGCTGGCCGTTACTTTACTTATTGTTATCATCTTTCCCATGTACTGCACTTGCCACATGCTGGCCGTTTACTTACTTATTGTTATCATCTTTCCCATGTACTGCACTGTCCCAGCCCCCCTCCCACGCACTTGCGCGATCTGAATGACACCTGGCCTAATAGGATCATTGTCCTTCCTCCCTTTGTTCCCCTCCCTTGCCTCGTTGCGCCTGTAAACACTTGTGTATAGGCGCGTTATAAATGCCATATTATATCATATCATACAATATTTGCATTCTAAACCCCTACAGAGTGAACCAAAAACACTTTTTTTTGTGCCAGGTATACGACTTGGCCTCGGGCTTGGTTTACAAAAGCATTTTTCAATGGCGAAATCCGACTGAAAAACACTTTCTAAATCAGGTCCTTATACTTGGAAAAGTATTTTCCGCACCATCATAAGTTGCGCCTATTCACGACAGTACTGATGACTCAGGAAAGTAATAAACCAGCAAAACTGGGTGGGCCTGCCTAGAATTCTGGGCATGCTGGGGGAGGGAGGAGGTGGGAGTGAATGGGATGTCGGTGCTCACCCACAAAAGGGTAACTACAACGCATGCAGTTCAAGTTTCCGTGAAACACACGCAATGCCGGGATGTACTTGCCGGTGTTGCTAGGTCTGGAAAAGACCCGGGGCTACGGTACTGTCGGAACTGTTGGGACTGGGGGCTAGCTATTGTCTTTTGGTATTAGCTCCTGAGATTCTATCTGGGGCTACAACCAAAAGCCCTGGGGCTATAACCCCCTTGCCCCCCTCCACCCCCACCACCCCACACCCCTAGCAACGCCTCTGGCTGCTTGGCATGCCTAAATGCTGTATACGAGGTACTAGGTGAGGGTACATGTTAGGATGTGGGATGGGGTGGGCGACGCAACAGGCAGCATGTAGAGAAAACTGTTCAGGAACGGGGGGGGGGGGGTTTGTCAAATGTTGTGAGTTATGTGTGATTACAGCGTTTTTCGAGCTAATGCTGTTTTTCACTGAATATCCCATTTGCGTTCTGAATTTCCAATTCGTTTTGGGGCAATTTAAGGCAGGACTAACGTCAATCAAAGCCTTTGATCATTGTGAAGCAGCCCTTTCAACGCCATGCAGCTCTCTCACATTAAAGTGTACACAAAGCAGTGGGCCTATCTGCCCCATTCTTCTCCCCCCCCACCCTGCTTTTCTGTGACCCCAAACTCACACCCACCCCCTCCAATTCAAGTGCCATACTTGGATTCTGCCTTTCCTCCACCCCCTCGCCATTTTATAATTACAAATTCTGAAGAAAACGCAGTGAAAGAAAATGCATTTAAATGACCACAATTAGTTTCAGACATTGTCCCTCACAGCACAAAACTGTATGCACCCCCCTCCCCTTCCAATCAACCACCATTCACACCTGTTAAGGGACATGCCCAGGACTGTAGCCACAAACTCCCCTCCCGTAACCTGCACAGAAAGCTGTGCCCGCAGCAATCCATGCTTAACTGCAGAGGGCAAAAGCAGACCACTGCTGAGTGGGGCTTTGTGCCGGCTCAGGAATGGGCGTTGCATCCGAATCAGTCTACTTAAATAAACAAAAGCAGCCTTGTGTCTAAGGTAGCACAGTGACATTTCACACTAGAGCAGGGTGTCCAACTCCGGCCCTCGAGGGCCGGGAGCCTGATGGGTTTTCAGGTTATGCCTCATTAATATTCATGAGGAAAAACGTGCGTACATTTAAAATCATTTTATGCAAATGTAGCTCATGAATATTAATGAGGGGTATCCTGAAAACCCGATATGGATCTGGGCCTGGAGTGGGACGCTGAACTAGAGTGTTTCCAACATGGCCCAGGTTCAAATCCCAAGTAGCGGAAAAGTAAAACAAAATAAAATACAAAGGTGCCCTTCTCTACCAGACCTGGAACAGTGCTTCTGGTAACATAAAGTAAATGAATGATGGTTGATTTTCCCCAAAAGTTGGGGAGCTTTGTACCCTTTAGTTCCCATCCACTTCAACCTCTGACTTTAAATATCATTTCCCCATGCTAATAGACACAGAATACTCTTAGGTGAGAATAGATGACTTGAGTCCAAAAGGCAATACTGAAAATGAGAAAAACATTGCCGATCTTTTAATGTTTTGATGCCAAATATGGGCGATGTTCCATGGACTTGTATTTTCTTTCAATAGCCCTTCCCTTCAAAGGAAAGCCACAAAACATTGTTATTTAGCCTACTTATTGTTGGGCCTGGATTAAGATTTAGCATTAGTTAGACCTCAGTTGCTCCCTATAAATGCCATTACTTTTTAATTAGAACAAACAAATCTCCTAAAATATGTGTTACTAGCAAAAATTACCTGTTCTACGAACGGGTTCTGTGGACAGTCATGACAACAATTGTTGAAAATCAATGATCCTGTAGGTCGCTGTTCCGATTCGCTTATCGCTTGATGTGCTTTGCACTTTGGAGTAAACTGCACTGAGAATGAGCGTGTGCGGCTGGCTGATAGAGCCGGAGCAGACATTGAGGGGAGGCAAGAGTTGGTGTGCTGCTTTATACTGGGACCCACTGTGCTCTCTCCCCACCTGTTGCCTCGTCCTGGCATGGTGAAATTCATTGCAGTGCACATATCTCTGAAACCATGCATCCTAGGGCCTTGAAGCGTGGTTTTCGAGGTCGAGCATGGCTGTCAGTGCGGTGCCCCGTGATGATAGAGAATGTCACACTTTGATCCGTGACGCCAGCGCAGTGACCCTGGGGGAATGGCGCGGCTTCACTCATTTACCCATTTCCAGGCTATACTGATTTTCGGAGCCATGCAAGCTCATATAGCCTGGAAATCGACCATGGGGGTCACGTCACTCTCGCAGGACATTATATAGCTTTATAGAGCATGGCAGGGGTCAGTATCATGGGATACTCACCTGATCCTAAGTTATGGCCTTAGACAAAGCCAATGACCATACATTGGGAAAGCGTCATCCCAAGTGTTAAGGACACCCGCCCCCCCACTCTAAAAGGCTATTAGCACATGGTGTTAGTAGCAGTAATATTTTTGTGGTTGGGATGGTCAATTAGTACCCAGCGAGGGTCAATGAGCTTGTAAAACGCAAGCTCATTGGACCCTCGCCCAGGCCTTACCTGCCCCAGAAGGCTCAGAGCTCAGCGGGCCTGGAGTTCTTCCCGTGACTGGCTGCCATGGAAAGGGAGAAGGGACCATATATAGTCCCTTCTCCCTTTCCATGGCGGCCATTTTTTGTTTACTTTTTTCTCACTGTACTTCAATGGCTGCCATGGAAAGAGAGAAGGGACTGCATTGTTTACTATGGCCACCACAGAAAGAGAAAACAGACTACGTTTTCTGTCAGCGGCGGCCATTTTTAAAAACTTTTGTAACTTTTTTTTTCCGGCTGCAAAATGCAACGAATCTCACAGCCGGGAAAGAAAAAAACATTAGTAACCCGGTCTAACGGGCCAGGGTACTAAAGGCAATCAGCCCCTCGAATGTGTGCCATTACCACCTACGAAAATGTCCCTGGGGCCTTCGTTGAGGCCCTTGCTACGCTTGGGCCTGTAACTATGGGCCCCGGTGGTATTACCTTAGGCGGTAATGGCCACAGTCTTGGGGCTTATTGCCACAGTAAAACATGTTAGTTTAACAATGAGTTAAGTACAAACAATGTTAGTAAATTAAATGCAACATGATTTTGTAATATTGAAATAACTAGGTTGTTGTTATAGATAATCAGTTAGTTGTAAACGTGCATGAACTAGAACAGTTTTAGCATGACATTGCATTAGGTGCAATGTTAAAGTGAGCGCTATTTTTCTATAAAACTAAAAGTTTTTAGCTTTTACTTTTAGCTTTTACTTAGTTTTTTCAAATTTGGAGGGAGTTTTTCTTGAAAGATATCTTGCTGGGAAGCTGCATTGCTGTTTCTTGAATGCAGACAAATGTTTTCTGTTGTTTGCCGGGCTGCCTCTCAAGTCAGAATGATTGTAATGCAGCCAATACCAGTATTAATTGACTGCATTGCAAAGATTCTGATTGGGTGAGAGATGGTCAATTATGACTTCCCAGAGTCAAGACTGATTAAGATTAATTTGAGGGTCTTAAATCAGTCTTCATAATGAATCGGTGTTGAATTTTATGTCCCTTACAATCAAATGAAAATCTCAAAAAGGTCAACATATTCGGTCTAGTACACATGCAGCTTCCTTATGAATGAATTCTACTGTTATGGAGTTGCATTATAAATGGATAAAAGATATCATTGATATTAGCCAGACTATGTTTTATTCAAGTTAATTATGATCTTTTAGGCGAAAAGGTATACTTATATATGGGATTTTATGCAATCTTGATGAATTGGTGTATTTTAATATAATTGGTGGATTATTAAATGGTGATACATTTTGCATAGGTTTGTAGACAAATAGTATAAAGGCTTTCTAGTAAACCGTGTATACTTAATACAATAAAATAAAAATGCTGCTATAATTTTAAACCAGCCAACAACATCTGCCCATAATCGAAGCAGGTCAACATAAGACCACTCAGCATGCCAACCTACCAGTCCTTCCCTGATGCCAGCTGCTGTTCAACAAAGTAAGAGCACGTATGGCTTGAAAATAGTGGGATGCAATCAGTCTTACAGCCTAATCGACACCATTCACTCTAAAACTGGTGCAGTGATACGACATGCCATCTCATTCTCCCAGAAGGAACCCCAGCCTTCTGGGGTTGATGAATTTCCAGAAAAAGTACTAGTCTTAGATAAGATTTACAGTGGCTTCAATGGCATGACCTTGTTGTCAATGACACCCATGTGCAGGGCTTCAAATCGCCACAGTCCACTCGCACTTTCACATATCCAACACACTTCGATCACCCATGTGGAGCAAAGGAAGAGTGGTGCCGACCCACCATGCACTGCCAGACCATAGAAAGGGAGACCGAGGTGGTATGAGGCAAGGAGGTGTGCTAATGCTTCAGAATGAGTCCAAAAAAGGAGGAGTGGGGAGGGAAAGAGGGCCAGTGACACTGGCGAGGGAGGGGGTGTCACTAGATGTGCCTAACTTCCCATCTGCAATGGAGGAAAACAGTGCCAGTCGAGAAGTGGAACTAAAATGAATGATCATGTGGATTGGCAGGAAGCCCACAGACTTTCTGAGATACACAAAGACATGTGTTCTAACATGCATAGAAAATCTGAACACGTCATTCTTCTGAAATTGACCCTCTATTTATTTTTCAAATTTATTTTATCATTTATAAAGCGCACTAAACCCTAGGGCATCAAGGCGATGGCTATAAGAGTTACAAACATTTCAAACATGCCCTTGTCAGATCGTTAAATACAGGTTACGTAACAGTCTGACAGGTTTTTGAAGGAATGCACCTCATCTACAACTCTTGGGGGAAAAAAGAAGTGTTTTGAGATGCTTGCGGAAAAACCCAATAGGATTGCTCCGATCTTAAACTCAATGGGAGGGTATTCCAATTCTTGGCGGCAATAACCGGGAAGCTCACACCACCTGATCTTTGGAGCCTGATTCTTGGGGTGGTAAGGCAAACAGTTTGTTTGCGGCTGCACGATCACACCCTACTTTTCAACCTTTTCAGTCGCCAGGACGCGTCAAGTCAGAAGATTTTGTCTAATAAGAGGTTGGGATTTTGTGTGTTAGCGGGAAATGGAGAACGTGATCTATGTCTTGCTCAAAGCTCGTGGCACATTCAAAATAATGCGCTCATGTATCACCTGCATGTTCTGTGTGCATGAAAATTATTCTAAACAACTCTTGGAAGACACCTCACTCCTTTGTATGGGGGGGTGTAATATAAATAATGTAACACCAAAAAGGATACATCAGAGTAAGGCTGGAAATTGAATTTCTTTGCAGTGGGATCCCACCAGCGATGGAGCAGGAAATTGTTCTGAATCCCCCAAAAAATGCTATGGTGTTGGTACGAATATATTTCGATTATTTTCTTTTATTGGAATTTGTGTTCAGCACTCACCATACCCAGAGAGTCTCGAACACCTTACAAGGTTTAAAGGTTAAAAAGGTTGGAGGTGAAACAGAAATTACAAAATGTTTCAGGAATAGGACAGAAAGATTAGGATAGAGAAGCGGTAGCAGGGAAGATAGAGGGGAGGGGATATGTGTGGGGGAACAGCAATGTTTTGAGGATCTTTGTGAAAGTGTTGATGGGAGGGTGCAGAGTACATGTGAGGAGGTAGGTGTTCCACTGACACTTTAAATCATTTTCATGTTATTTTTTTATGCACTTTTTGTCATTGTTACTTTAAACTAATTTCCCCAATACTGCTGCCCATAAACGAATATCAGAAGTTCACCTGGTCTTGAAGGTTTCGCCCCTGGACTGACCAGTCTTTTTTGATAATCCTGGCTTCGGCGTGGCTCAAAGCATCCTGAATACACTAAACCAATTGGAAGGGAGCAAAGGATTTCTTTAATTCTTCAAACGCCTGGGGCCGGGATGTGGGTTGGCAACCGTCCTCTAAAAAAAAGTGGATGGACGCCATCCCGGCGCGAACGCGCCGGCGCGCACAGACAGGCACTGTCTGCTTCAGTCTGTGCAAGGAGGTGCTGGGAGGTGCTCAGAGGTAAGCGTGTTGGTTACTTGTTCTCCCGCTCTTCCCCGCACACCTTAGCATTTCCATTTCTTGGGTGCCCCTGAATCCTCTTTAGGCAAGCACCTGTATTCACAGGGTAGGTCTAAGAAAGAGACTCGGGGTGAAATTTCCCTCTATGCCGAGAAGCATGCCGGACAGCACTACCTGTCAGCAACCCGTCCACACATCATCCCAACAAAACGCTACAGAGAGTATAAAGCATCCCTCAAAACAGCCGTTTAAAAAGGCTAAGCAGAGTATGGACTGTACACCAGACAACACCAGACTGAAAATAGGTCTTTTAAACACGCGCTCTCTAAACAAACATGCCCAAAATGTCCACGACCTTATTAAAGAGAGGGACCTGGACTTAATCTGCCTAACAGAAACCTGGCTGAAGGAGCCAATTGGGCCAGTGGTTTCTACCGCAGTCCCAGAGGGTTACATTATATACAACAAAAATAGAGATAAGGGACAGGGCGGTGGAGTGGCTGTCATAGCAAAAGAAGCCTTACACCTATTCAAAGCCACTTTCGAATGTACGGGCTGTGAGTCTATTCAATTAAAATTGACCTATACACCCAATAATTGTCTGAATATTATTGTGGTTTATAGGCCCCCAGTGCTAACCTCAGACTTTCAAAATGAGGTAGTCAGTCAAATCAATAAACTAACCTCGGTAAACTCCGCCACCATACTAGTAGGCGATATGAACAGGTGGAGTGGGGACCCGGCGGACAAAGAGGCATTGGCATTAGAAAAAGCCCTGAATAATACATGTTTCTATGTTATTAACAATTACCCTACTACACCCCAAGGGAACCAGCTTGACTGGGTGTGCACCAACAATGTACAATCAGAACATGTCTCCACTGAGCCATGCATCTGGTCCGATCACAGTCTGGTTACCCTGGAATTAAAATTAGACCCCCCCCCAAAAGACAAGAAAACCCACATATAGGAATTCAGAGTAGAAATTTCAAGAATCTAGGGCTAGAAGTTCTGACACCTTGCCTACAGCAAGTCCTGAAATATTTTGCAGAAAATTATAGCTGTGAGACCATGCTAGAGAAATACACCTCCGGTCTGCAAAAATTAGTGGACAAGCACGCCCCACTAAAAAATAAGTTAGTCAGGAAAAATAACAATCACTGCAAATGGTACAATGATGAAATAAACGAATTGAAACAAGAGAAACATGCCAAAGAAAGAACATGGCTTCGGAACCAATCACTAGAGAATAGAAATGACTGGAAACGCAAGGACCTAGAGTACAGAAAGGCAGTCAAAGAAGCCAAACTCAACTACTACAACAGAGAAATAGAGTCAGCCGCCAACTCAACGAGGAAACTCTTCGAATTCCTCAAGTCAATTGAAAAGCCAAAGGCACTCTCAGTACCACATAACCCATCAAAAGAAGATTGCGAGAAAGTACAAGAAGCTTTTGCAGCCAAAATTTTAAAAGCCAGAACTAATATAATTCAGGCAAGGGAATCCGCCAGTATCGAAACTTGCACCACAGTAGAGCCCAGACCAGGAAATAGGGACAGATTTCAGTTCAAAGCCATAACAGAGGAAGATTTTTGCCAGGTACTATCTAAAATGAAAACAAAATCCTGTGCAGAGAACATCCTGCCCACAAAAATTATTCTGGGTAATAAAGAGCTCTTTGCACCAACTCTCACTAAAATAATTAACACCTCGTTTTCCGAAGGGAAAATTCCCAACATCATCAAAAAAGTTACCATAACCCCTCTGGTCAAAAAGCCGGGCTTAGATCCAAAAGATCCTAGCAACTTACGGCCAATAACAAACTCCAATTTTGTATTGAAGATTCTGGACAAAATTGCCACAAATCAGCTACAACAACACGTGGAAGCACAGGAGATGCTACACACACAGCAATCGGGCTTTAGAACAGCCCACAATACAGAGTCAGCTATGCTTGACCTACAATCCCACATGTTAGAGCTGATAGAACAGGGCAAGTCGGGGATGCTCATGCTGCTGGATCTTAGTGCAGCGTTCGACCTAGTGGACCATCAACTACTACAAGAGGCTCTAGATAAAACTATAGGTTGCTCTCCAACAGCACTGGCCTGGATAGCTCCCTTCTTAAGTGATAGGAGGGCACGCATTCACTGGGGAGACACTTACTCAGAAGCAGCTCTCATCCTATTTGGAGTACCGCAGGGAGCCAGTCTGTCCCCTAAGCTTTTCAACATCTACATGCGTAGCTTGTGTGAATTATTGGAAAGCATCGGTGTGTTTTTCACTAACTATGCCGATGATACTCAGCTGGTTTTTGAAATGACGGGAGACTATACACTAGATAGTGCGAAAGTAGAAGAAGTCTATAAAATCATTGATATCTGGATGCAGAAGCATTGGATGTGCCTCAACAAAAGCAAGACTGAGTTCATGATCTTTGGAGCTCAGCATGCAAGAACCAAATTAGGAGATCAATATAAGGTTTTCAGAATAAAAGATGCCAAAATCCCAGTTTTACCCCAAGTCAAAACACTTGGGATGTTGGTAGAAGCCTCAGTGGGGGCCAAAGCACAAGTAAACTATCTACACAAAAACAACACATATTACTTGCGCTTGTTGAGAGCCATTAGACCTTACATAAGTGAAGCAAACGCGGCAAATATCGCAAGAGCGATCATACTATCGCGTCTCGACTATGGCAATGCACTATTGGTGGGGGCCACCAAGAAAGAGATGCATCGTTGCCAGGTCATGTAAAATGAGGCAATTCGCATTGTAAAGAAAATTAAATTTGGAAACCACATATCGGCTGCAAGGAAAGATCTTCACTGGCTCAGAATATGGCACGGCGCCAGGATACTTCAAAGAGAAATTTGCACTCTACACACCTAGGAGAAACTTGAGATCAGCCGACACAGGCTTCTTGGTTATCCCCAGCGTGAAATGAGCAGCAGGGGGGGGGGGGCAGAGCCTTTCCATTCAAAGCAGCCAAATTTTGGAACAACCTCCCAGGGAATCTAAGATTAGAAGGAAACTATGGTAATTTCAGGAAACTACTGAAAACCCACCTTTTCCAATAGCCTCCGGACTTTTCAGGATTCTCCCACTGGTACACATATGATTACCAGCCCTTTCCTGAACTGCTTTCAGTTCCTACTGTTTTCTACAAGACTCTTTTCTCAGGTGTTCTCCGCGCCCTGAAAAGAAAGATACATTTTGCACGTTTGCATGCATTTATGCACCAGGGCAAAGTTTCTCAGTGAAAATGTATCTTTTTTCACTAGGGTAATTTTTGCACTAGTACTTATAGCATGTCAAACTACTCTTTTCATGGTGTAATGGTTTTCTAATATGTCCCAGTGTTTTTAGAAATAGGGCAAACTTTGCCCTAGTGCTAATACCATACAACTTTGCACTTGCACTGGACCAAGTTTCTGTAATCTGGCTCCTGATAGCCAGGCTGCTTCTCAAGATTGCGGCACTTTACCAAGATGGCGGCTGCTTACCAAGATGGCAGCTGTTACCAAGGTGGCGGCTGCTAAATTTGGCACACAGGTCAAAGGTAAAATACAAAATTACTCTGGGGAATTATGCATTGGATCCCGCTTTTGATGCCTTGATTAGGGCAGGGTGTGACATACACAATTCCCTGTCATTTTTAGGGGAGACATTTGGACAAACAAATACAGAAAGGCAATAAGTATGAAAGTCTAATCACAGTGTTGATATAACTTGGCGAGAAAAGTTTTTGTTAATGAACTAATATTTAAGTCATTATTTTAATAATTTCACTAGGTATTTGATATCGGAGGAACAGTACGTAGAACACTGTGGTCTCAAAAGTCCCGTTCCGGCTGCTTAACAGAAACACAAATGTCTTGGACAGGAGACTTGAACACGTAACACAGTGGCAGAAGCTTGTTGTGCTGGCCGGGGAAGCCAAAAGCTGGTTATGGGGCGCCCGCCAATTCCATGTCACTATTTTGTTGACGGCAGAAGAGGGGGGCAAATCGGAATCCACTGGAGTGCCAAGTGGGTGACCGCCACCACAGATCGAACCCTTATTTCCACCAGTGGAGTTATAGTCTAGAGTGCTAGTGGTGTTACAGTCATTACCGCAGTCTTTGTAGTTAGTTTCTATGTCTGTGGATGTAAAACTAGACTGCTACTGGTGTTAAAGTCATTCCCTCAGTCTGTGTAGTTATTTTCTCTGTGAATGTAAAACTAGACTGCTGCTGATGTTACAGTCATTCCCTCAGTCTGTGTAGTTAGTTGCTATTTTTTAATTTTTTTATTATTTTTTTATTGGCATTTAGTTTATTACAAACCTTTCCACCATCCTACTACATTTTATACTACTCAATTTAAAACATATCACACATTGTTTGTGTCCCTCCATTCGTTATATCCCTTGCTCCTTTTAGAGGATGGGTAATGGCAACTGAGTTCCTTGCACCTTGATTTCTACGAAAATCGCATCCAGGAATTTTACATAGACAGATAATGTTCTGGGGCTTTTTCCCCCGCAGAGATCCTCCCACCACCTTTCTGCGTCCAGCCCAAGTTATCTGTTCATGTGGTTGCACAGATGTATTGTTCTTAGATATTTCAGTTTAGAACAGAATAGAGTCCGATGTTTCAAAGTCTCTGGCTGTAAACCACATAGACGGCACTTGTCATTCCCTGATTTGTCCCCAGTTCCCATATCTTTGTAGAGTGACTTTTGTATGGAGAACGTTCAATCGAAATCTCGAGAACAGATCCCTCTGCTTGTTATTAGGAAATCTTCTCAAGTATTGAGGGGTGGCATTTGGAAGTGCGAAGACATTTTTGGAGAGCGTATGTAGAGTGGAATTTGATCTTCAGTTTCTTGCCAGTCGTCAGCCCAGAAGGTCTTTTTCACATACATATTGTTCTTGCAGAGAATATCACACGATCTGCCTAACTTCCGTAGAATGGCTTTAAAGTGATCCAGCCACAGGTTTAACACCCAGTCATTCATACCCGAGTCTTTTGCCTTGATCACGTCAAACTGGAGTGTGGGGGCTGTTTGTCAGATTCACCTACCTGAAGAGCAGCAGAGCCTTCCATGCTACTCTCTCATATAGGGTTAGTAGGCCAATCTCATGCCGAATGATTGCTACTGGTATTGATTAAGGCAGGTGCAAAATTCTCTTCCAGAAAGATCCTTCAAGGTAGTCCCATTCCTCACATCGGAGGCCGAGACATGCCTCAGCTCCGTGGGTGAGGACTGGTATCACTTTTTGATTATAGTAGGTTATTAGTGGTAGAAAGGAGAAAATTCCGAACCTCCCATCGATCATGATTCCCTGAGAAGTTAGATATTTAGGCTTCCTCTTTAGGCAGTCTAATGGTGTTTCACGTTTATTGTTGACCCGAGATATTTAAAACTCTTTAGTGGGGTGCAAACGTTTACCATTTAGTAACCAGCTTAAATCTTTTTTTCTTTCGGCCCATTTGATCCCCCAATACCAGTATTTCCTATTTGGCCACGTTTAATTTAAGGGAGTTTTGGTCTACATAATGTTTAGTTTTCTTTGCAGACTAATTGGCATCTGATCCAGGAGCACAAAATTGTCTGCCTATAGAAGCCAGCCTATATCTGTTCTGTTTATTTTAGGAGAGAAAGTAGTTTTATCAGCCAGTGCTTTCTTTATATCCTCAATGAAAAAATGGGATAGGACAGGGGCAAGAGGGAAGCCTTGTTTTAAGTCATTGTAGGTGAAATTCTTTCTGGTTAGATTGCCCAATTGGTCCAATTGTATATGCATGGAAGTCCTTGAGTATAGGTTCTTAACAGCTAGGAGTAGATCATTTGGGTATGATTTTAGTGTCTGCCACAATAGCTCTCGATCTATACTGTCGAAAGATTGCTCCAAGTCTATACATGTAAGATCCATTTTTCCATTTTTCCCTGTGGTCCCCAATTTCAGGAGGATGATCAGTAGCAAATTTAAGCTGCATCCCACTTCCTTGACGAAGCCAGTTTGGCGACTATCATACCTCCTTGATGCGGCCACCCACTCGTTCAGACGCCTTAAGAGAACCATGGCAAATCATTTCCCCAGGACATCCAGAAGGGAGATAGGCCGGTAGTTTTCGGGTGCCATTCTGTCTCCATTTTTAAGTATTGCTACCACCACGGCTTTCCAAAACATCAGGAATTTTGCCTTCAGAAGAATTCTGCGGAAAAGGACCAAGCAAAGGTCTGCCCACACTTCCGGGGCCGGTTTTAGTATGGCGTTAGACAGGCCATCAGGACCGGGACCTTGATACCAGCTTACCTGTCTGATTAACATTAGGATTTCATCTCTGTCAATCTCAATTTCCCATTTCTGCCCAGAAAATTCTACTCCCTGGATCTGTTACTTCAAACAAACTTCCAAAACGTCTCACCCAGGTGTCTTCTGGGATGGTGTTTGATTGGTATGGGCAGAGGGCAGTTATAGTGGTTGTTAAGTGCTTGTAGCATGATTTCTGTGTCTTTTTGGAGAATCGAGGTTTTATGAGATTTGATCCAGTTCTTATATTTTTGTCTCCTTTTCCTTCGTAACTCCCCTTTGTTTATATTTGGTTGAGATTAAAGTCCTTGTAGGTCCTTTCTGGGGAGTTGTTTTTGGGCTGCAGCCTCCTTATCATAGACGTGCCGTGGTTTGTGAGTTTATAATAGATCTTTATATCGGCGGTCTCCGAATGCGATCAGGACCTTGTCATATTTGACTCCTTCTTGTCCTGGTCTTGACATGCTAGTAAGGAACTTGTTAGCTGGGGGATATCTTCAGGTAATAGACAAAGGGCCTCATTAGGACCCAGGCGTTAAGGGTTTAACGGCGCCGTAAAAGGTGTCAGCGCCGTTAAACCCTTAACGCCTGATTACGAGGTCCCTTTGCGGGGCCCGACCTTAACGCCTGCTTTTAGCAGGCGTTAAAGTAGGGTGCTGCAAAGGGACCTTGGTGCTAAGTACGGTGCCGCAATTTGCGGCACCGTACTTAGCGCCTTCCCCATTCCCATTGAGCCCTATGGGTGGGGCAAAAATGGGAATGGGGAAGGGCCCACGGTGAATGGGGAATTACCGCCCCGCCAACCTTGGAATGGGGCGGTAATTCCACCATTCACCATGGCGGACCCCGGCATGGACCATGGTGCTAATAGCACCATGGTTTAGCGCCGGGGTCGTAATGAGGCCCAAAGTCTTTTTCTCCCCCCTTCTAGTTCTAACCTTTTTTTCCAGGTGGCTGTATTTTCTTTTACCATTCCGGAACATGTCAAGAAGAATGTATCGTGGTCGCTGTGGATCACTGGATAGAGACAATCAGGGTCATTATGTTCGATAATAGATTTTAGAGACAAAAAAGTAGTCCAGAATGGCTTTTTGTTTTCCATTGTGCCATGTTGCGGCTCCCGGGATGCCTCTCTTCGTATTTCCATTCATCATGTGCAGACTTCTTGGTTCCATCTCTTCCTGCCACTGTTGGCTTCTGCATCTCTTGGGACCCATCTTGGCATCTATGGGGTGGTGAGACTTCAATCCTGGGGGCAGACAGTCCATATTCAGGTCACCACAAATTATCAGCTGTATGTCCGTTTCGATGGCATATACTTTGTTGATCCATTTTGTCACTAAGTCTAGGAAGGACGCTCCCTCTTCCCCATCCGGGTTCCAATGCAGATTTAACTATTTCAGAAGGCCCTTGCTCTTCTCAGTGCACTCCTCCAGGTGTATGATCAGAATATGTATATAATGGTTTGGGTTGATGGTTTGTAGTACCCTCATGTTCAAGCCATTTCTTATTAATACTAAAAGTACAGACAATGGTCTACCAGGCCTGCCCCTTTTGGCTTAGTTTAGAGACAATGTAAACCCATCCAAGAGGGGGGCCTCAGTCAGCCAGGATTCCTGGATGCAAATGATGTCCAGTTTAGCAATACCCAAGTCCATCTTATTAAAAAGATGTGCATGCCCTTAGTGTTCCTGGAACCGATTTCCAGTGTTCTTGGCCCTTTTATCTTCTGGCCCTAATCATGGTTGCTCGACACAAGAGCTCTGGCAAGCCAGCTCCATGACTGGTCTTCCTGGCATGGAGGGTTTACCTTCGGCTCCTGGGTCACTGTCCTTCTTGGCTTGTCATCGGCATTGGTCCCTTGTATTGTGATCTTTAGCTGGTTCTTGCTTGTCAGACCCCCACTTTGGGTTTGTGGGAGTGAGGGAGCTAGCTGCATTTCCGAGTGGGTTCCTGACAGTTTTCAACGTATAGACCATCTCTTTTTGACTCGGATTTTAAGTAATCATCAGGCATTTTCTCGATCAACTTCTTTCCTCTGTTCTCCCCTCTTCTTAGATCGAAGCCCAGAGCACAGAGTTTATCATTTGCTTCCAGGAGCAAAGAGGTCAAGGAGGCGGAGTCCATGTGCAGATTTATTCCATCATTTACACTTTCATTAGTGAAATCCACAATCTTTATATCATCAGTGTTAATCACTCTCAGTTTTGGAATGTGATGTAACAAGCTCATGATATTGGATCGATTTAAGATCATCATGCCGTCGTCTGCACTTAACATTTTTTCGAATGTGACTATAAGTCTTGGGTCCCCCTTGTGAACGGGACCACCGGCCCCTCCCGTTGTCACTCTTGGAGGATCCATCGGAACGCTGAATTTCCTTTCATATCGATGTTTCTTCTGTTGCACTTGGAGGCGATAGGTTTTTGATTTCAGGAGCAATTTATTCATGATTGTATTAGATTTAGGGTGGTGACTTTCCTGTTTGTTCTCTAGTCTTATTTTTACTCTTCTATCTACCAGGGTGAGGAAAGGCGGGAAGGCACCGGTTTCTGTGACATGGAGAATAGTTGGTTCCGAGGCTCTTTGATCGTTCAGTGCCAGGACCAAATTTATCTCCTCCCCCGATACACTGAAGCTCTCGTCTTCATACACTGACAGATCCAGCAAAGGATCCTATCATTCCTCATTTTCCATAGGGTCTCCAGATAATGATGGAATTTTGACTATTTTTTGCCATTGGCTCTGACATCACTAGTTTGTGGGGAGTATATTTTCTCCCTCGCTTTCTCAGTTTTGATCAGGGAGCTTGGGAACAAAATCTTGAGATTTCTCCAAAAACATTGCGACCCACATGGTTTCATTGACTTGTTTCCTCATGTGTTTTGTTTTCTTCGCTTGTTCCCCTTTTTTTACTAGCGTCAACTCTTATTTTTTGATTGATCGAAAATGGAGAAGGGGTTTAACTTGGACTAGTGTATTTCTGGTCGGTCAGGCAGGTCAGCATTTTGCAGCCCCAACCCCTCTGGAGTTTGAGATTTTGACCCTAGTCTGACCCACCCGTGACTACTCCTGTGGTCACGGGTATAAAAGATGGTTCTGTGGGGGAGGGGCCCAAAACTTGTTGAGGAGCCTGAGAGCTTTTGCTTGGGTCTGCGGGACCTGACACCCCCAAGGTTTCTCCAGCCAATGGATGGGTGCTGTTGGGGTATTGTCTTGGACCTTTAGCGCAGGCTTCTACCCCTTTTTTGGTTCCCTCAGGATGGTCTTGCAGTGAGACCTGACTTTGCTTTTGAATTGTGGACCAAGACACAATTTCCCAGACTCCCTCCAGAATAATCTGCTTGTCCGTCTTGGTGTCTTATAACAGGTCGACCAAGGATTTGAGGATGACACTCTCCATTTCTTTTTCTCTCGCTTTTGTCTCCCTTATTGACTACAGGAAAGATTCTACATAGACCAATGTGGAGTTCATCAGTGCGAGTAGAGTAGTTTGATTTGTTTGTTTGTTTGTTTGTTTATTTGTAACGCGCACCATCCGGCCCGGAGGCATCAGGGCGCAATTTAGACATGGTTACATAAGCATACAATTAAATATATTCAAAGCATTGAACAGTACAAAGTATACAAGGCATACAGCAATATACAAATTTACAGAAGGTAGATTAGCGCAGGAGAAGTGTCTGCCTCGAGAAACGATCACCCGAGAAACTTCAACGATAGTCTCTGGATCCACCGTTGATATGTCTACGTAGCACTTTCCTGCATGGATTCCCTGTAGTACCCCACTCGGACCCAGGACAAGATCTTTGGCAGCCTTTGGATCAGCAACACAAGAAAAGGTGATGTCGCACGTTGAAACTACTTCGGCTGGAGTTCTTCCTAGTCGGGCTCCCTCCTGGATGAATAGGTCACACTTCTCTGCAGTTCGGTTCCACACTGTCACAGTATGGCCCATCTTCAGCAGGTTAGATACAATGCCGCTTCCTATCAAACCAAGCCCGAGAAATCCTATCCTTTTATCTGTGGGATTAATGCTTCCATTGGCTGCTGTACTATCTGCAGCCTGGATCGATGTTGATCCCATTTCCTCATCGGACAACTTGAACCGCTTACTGCTTGCCTGGTACGAGACTGGTGATCTTCTGTACCGAAAAACTTGACAAAAAAACATTTTTTTCCTGGTGGCCTCTTCAAATCTTTCGGAGGGGAGACAATCTTTCCAGGCCAAGGAGGGTATTTTCCCAGCTTCCCCCACACTAGGTCTCCGTGATCTTTGTAGTTTTCACTCAGATTATCGTACAGTTTCAGATATGGGGCCAAGCTGATTGCGACTGCTCAAAGGATGGTAGATTACAGATTGGCTGCCCAGGATGGCTGACAATCTTCCTCATCCCTGCACAGCTCTATTTCTTTGAATTTGGTTGTGTTTTCTTAGAGGTTCACTCTCTGGCCTCTCGATCAGGGGAAAGGACTCCTGACGATTCCATTTCTGAGGATGAGTCATTACTAGAGGATCCACTCCTGTACGTGTCATCATTACCTTGTCCACTCCCGGTGGAGAGAGTGGACCTTTGTTGTGGATTACATTCAAAGGATGGTATTGCACCTAGTAAAGTTTCAGCCTCATTAAATCTGGATTTTTTTTGCTGGAATAATGTCTGCCCAGTCTGGATCTTCTCTAGAAGTCACATTGTAGCGTTTCACTCTCTTTGGGCTCATTTCCTTATATAGGCACATTGCCAAATGCGCAATGTCTTTTGTTAAGCGGGCCACCTGGGTGGAGTTTTCACTTATGTCAGAGTAGTTGTCTCTCACCAGGGAACGGTCTCTAGGGGGGGCCATTTGTGGTCTCTAAATGACTAATGGTTCTCTCAAAGTCATTTTGAATTACCCAGTCTAAGTAGTCGGCATTTAGGTTTCCCCCTCCAGGTGCTTTGGGTTAATGTTTCCCTGCTTCCTCTGGTTATCACCTAGCATTAGGTCTGAGCCCTTAGAACTCACCTGGAGGCCCACGGTTGCTTCGGGGGCTGCAGATTCATGTTGTAACTCGACACCCTGGTGACTGTGGAGCTAGGGCTGATCTAGATCCTTTCCACATATCAATGTCTCAGGAGGACCAGAGAGAACCATTTGGTAGGCTGATGAGGATTTGTGGGTAGTGTTTTCTCTTTCAGTGGCAACGATATTCAGGCTTGTTTGCCTGGACTCCCAAAAAGTCTGCTGCCCAGCAGGTCCTCATCAGTGGGGACTCCCAGATTTTTACGAGGAGCCCTCACCTCTTATGTGTTGGTGCTCAGTACGGGGAGAGTCACGGAAATCTCCTGGTTACTCTCTCTTCTTTGCATATTTGTAGCTTCTTTTGTTAAAGCCACACTTGTCTCAGGATTCAGAATTGGGCGGAGCTAGGCTCGGGCCGCTTGAAATGCCACTTTAATTTTCCAATGTTAGAAACTGAGTGACATCTTTTTTTGAACAGAGGGGCCACTTTGTTTCCTTTTAATTTTTGAAGACCGGTTTCTTTACAGTCACTGATGTGGTGTGTTTTGTATGGTATGGGGCTTTTGTAGATCACTCCCCCTCATCAGTGGATTTAGCATTTGGGGTAAATTCCATTTGCCCGGGTCCGAGACGGGATCTGAGATTTTTGATTTTCGGGATTTTCCTGCAGGGCACTTTTTTTGGGGTGCCTATCTTGCGCTGCATCAGGTACAGCGTGAATGATGGCCTTTGTAGCACCAATGTCTCTAATACGTGGGCTATTAAGAACCGTGAGGTCAGTGGGGGATTCTAGTGATTGATGTCGGGCGCCTGTGTTCGGATGTCAAAGAGGCGGGTTCCATCGATTCATTCATCAGATTTAAAGGTACCTGCTATCTGGTACTTTGATGACATCGAGCTTCCAGCGGGGGCTCCATAGGGAAGGATGCTCGTCTTGTGGCTCCCTGGCTTCTCCCACGGCAAACACTCGGCAAACACTCTGCGTCTGGAGTTGAGGTTTTGTAGATTTGGCAAGTTAATGGAAAGTGAAAGTAGACTTTCCTATCCCAGCCACCACAGCAGAACGCGATCCTTGCAAGCCAAACACTCGGCACACACTCCATCGTTTCTATGTCTGTGGATGTAAAACTAGACTGCTTCTGGTGTTTAAGTCATTCCCCCAGTCTGTATAGTTAGTTTCTATGTCTGTGGATGTAAAATTAGACTGCTTCTGGTGTTAAAGTCATTCCCTCAGTCTGTGTAGTTATTTTCTCTGTGGATGTAAACCTAGACTGCTTCTGGTGTTACAGTCATTCCCTCAGTCTGTGTAGTTATTTTCTCTGTGGATGTAAAACTAGACTGCTTCTGATGTTAAAGTCATTCCCTCAGTCTGTGTAGTTATTTTCTCTGTGGATGTAAAACTAGACTGCTACTGGTGTTACAGTCATTCCCTCAGTCTGTGTAGTTATTTTCTCTGTGGATGTAAAACTAGACTGCTACTGGTGTCACAGTCATTCCCTCAGTCTGTTTAGTTATTTTCTCTGTGGATGTAAACCTAGACTGCTTCTGGTGTTTAAGTCATTCCCTCAGTCTGTATAGTTAGTTTCTATGTCTGTGGATGTAAAACTAGACTGCTTCTGGTGTTAAAGTCATTCCCTCAGTCTGTGTAGCTATTTTCTCTGTGGATGTAAAACTAGACTGCTACTGGTGTTACAGTCATTCCCTCGGGCTGTGTAGTTCGTTTCTATGTCTGTGGATGTAAACCTAGACTGCTACTGCTGTTACAGTCATTCCCTCAGTCTGTGTAGGTATTTTTCAGTTTGTGCCGGTAAAACTAGACCGCCACTGGTGTTAGTCATTCAGTCAGGCTGTTCATATAAAATTAGACTGTCACTGGTGGCATAGTAATTTTCTTAGACTGTGTAGTAATTATGCTACTTTGTCAGTGGTCGAAGGGAGTGGGAACAGTCGGGAGTGGTGTTCCACTAATTTAATTTTTTACTGTTAACAGCTCCACTACTTTTTGCAACCATTTTCAACATTCTGGAACTAATCTTTAAAGATACATGTCTGGGGATGCTTGTGTTTCTGAGCAGAGGGGACCTGGCCTAGCAGTTCAGGCTGGGGTGCTACCATTGGTGGCAGTACCTGACTAATTTGCATATGGTGCAGACAGGCTTAAAACAGTGATGTGGAAGGTTGCCTAGAGCATTGCCAGTGGTTCAGATTTATTCAAAACCTTTCACCCATCGCTTTTTGGTTGTCCTTTAAAGAAGTTAAAGCACACTTCTCCAGTTTACAGCTAAACTGAAATCAATTTCAACTCAATTGGCTGTCAACCAGCATAACTGCATCCCTTGAAAAATGTGTGGCACGTTTACTCCTTTCCTTCCTACTTTGTTCCCCGCTGGAGTCACCATTCCACGACTTTTTTTGTACACTTCTATCAATGGATTTTGTGCATGTAAAACTAGACCACTAAAGGTGTTACAACCACTCACTCGGCGGCAGAAGAGTGTGCAGAAATGGGGGAAAAAGAGGAGGGTAAATCAGAGTCCAATGGAGCTCCACGTGGGAGACGCCACCACGGCCCACCCTTATTTCCACCACTGGAGTCATAGTCATTCACCCAGTCTGTGTAGTTATTTTCACAATCTATGCATGTACAACTAGACCGTCATTGGTGTTACAGTCACTAATTTGCTCTGTGTAGTTAGTTTCTAAGAGCATGCAAAACCAGACCACTCATTCAGTTAGCCACTCAGGTGTAACAAAAAATCATTTGATGTTTACATTACACACATTTACATTTAAGCACTGGGACTTAACATGATTTGCTCAGAATCACATGATTTGTTATCAAGTGCCAAAGCACCCTTAGGACCTAAGTATCCCGATTGAAAGTCAGCAATTAACCCACTAGACCACATCCCCTCCTTTTATTGGGTGAATGCTGATCATCAATGTTATCATTATAATTACCAATATTGATGTCCTCTTCAAAAAGGTAAAGTATTATTGCTATGATTAGTTACTATCTTGGAGTTGTGTCATTATTATTTTAGCACAAGCCGCTTCAATCATACATACATATATATCATTCTCCAAAGATGACTGTGCATTGGGGGCTGGGCATGCTCACACTGAGAGCCAATCCCTTGTCTTCTAAATTTCACCAGAAACAATAAGCAAGACAGCCCTAGTAACCCAAGGTAATGGCAAATGCCAAAGCCATGTTATCTTGACATCCAAAGCCTGAGGCTGTCCAAATGAGTATATATGGTTCATGTTTACAAACATGATATTGCTGGAGTGAGTGTTGTGGAAAAATAAATGAGCACCTTGGCCCGGGTGCATTATGCCCGTGGTAATCAACGATACAATCCCTCGGCATAGGGCATTTAAGTCGGGCAGTGGGCCATTACTGACAGCGTGCGCCCCCCACTGGGGTTATGTTACCCACATTGGTGTTGTTTGTCTCCTTTACTTTCAATAGTGGTCTTTGAAAAGAGTACACAATAGGAGTGTGCCTGACTGTCCATTGGAATGATCTGTTTCTATTAGAAAATAATGTATGTGATTATTAGATTTTGATAATCTGCTCTTCTCAGTGAAAAAAGTGTTATGTTTTTAGTATGATTACAATCAATATTGGGAGGCTCATAAAAAATAAACATGGTAACATGCAGGGACAGCATTTCAGCAAAATGCCAGGGGTAGCGTAAGTCACATCCCATGACCTCTGACCTCTGATGACATCACAGGGAGTGATGTCATTTGGCCATGCCCCCAAGTGACATCACAGGAAATGATGGCACATGACCTTCAGATGCGTCTAACATCCGTGTTTCAACCCAGAACATTCAAACACACACTATCACATTCCTACTCATTCATCCACCAGACACACATTCATACACCATCTCCTACATCCACACTCGCTGCATTCTCCACACGGGCACACACCCACTCAGAACAATCAAACCCACTATCACATTCCTATTCATTCAGCCACCAGTCACTCATTTATACACCATCTCCTACATCCACACTCGCTGCATTCTCCACACAGGCACACACCCACTCAGAACAATCAAACCCACTATCACATTCCTATTCATTCATCCACCAGTCACTCATTTATACACCATCTCCTACATCCACACTCGCTGCATTCTCCACACAGGCACACACCCACTCAGAACAATCAAACCCACTATCACATTCCTATTCATTCATCCACCAGTCACTCATTTATACACCATCTCCTACATCCACACTCGCTGCATTCTCCCCACAGGCACACACCCACTCAGACAAATCAAACCCACTATCACATTCCTATTCATTCATCCAGCAGTCACTCATTTATACACCATCTCCTACATCCACACTCGCTGCATTCTCCACACAGGCACACACCCACTCAGAATATTCAAACCCACTATCACATTCCTATTCATTCATCCAGCAGTCACTCATTTATACACCATCTCCTACATCCACACTCGCTGCATTCTCCACACAGGCACACACCCACTCAGAATATTCAAACACACACTATCACAATTCTCCTCATTCACCCACCACTCACTGACCCATAGCACATACATACATCTGATACGCACTTCACACATGCAAAATAAACATCAAATTTAAAATAAAAGCCTTCTTAACTGATTTTCCAGCTTTGGTCCATCGCTCCAGGCCACCCTCGGCTCCTCCGTGCTGCTGACAAACAGGAAGAGCTTCCTGGTTCCTGTATATGAGCCACGATGAAGCCAGAGGAGAAGGGCTTGGAGTTGAACGTAGCATGTGACACATGCCACATGTCATGGTCAGCTCACCCTACGGAGCACTTCCTTCTCGCGCTGCAAGCCGTGGCACAGCCTTCACCCTGATGGTTGAGGACTGGGCTGGGCCTCCCCACGCCTGGTGTGGCCCCTGCTACTCCAGTGCCTAGGAGCTAGGAGCATCCATTTATTTAAAGAAAATGTTTTTAGCACAGGGGTAGCTAGGGAGACCACAGGGTAGCAAAGGACACCACAGGGGCTGAGGCTGTGACCTCTGCCAACCCCCAAATGACATCCCTGGTAATATTTAGAAAATAGACACTTAACCATTTAAGTACAAATTAACGAATGCCCTATTTCAATTACCTTCTTTTAAAAAATAAACAAAAAAACGGGATCCCTCTCCACATTTCAAGACATCTATGTTTTTTCTCTGGTCGTGCTGCTGTCAGCAACAGCTGGGGTGGTTCTAGCAAGCTCCCACCTGGCAACGTGACTCCCACCAACAGGTAGAGTGTGCCAGAGACATAGAGTGAGACAGACAGACAGAAAGCGAGGGAGAGGGAACAGGAGGGATGGAAACAAAGAGCAAAAGAGAGCTCAGAGACAGAAAGAGATTGGTGGGGAGAAAGAGAGAGAGAGACACGTGAAAGAGAGCTTAGAGAGAGAGAGAGAGAGAGAGAGAGAGAGAGATCGGAAAGAGAGAGAGGAGTAGAGAAAGAAACAGAGTAAAAGAGAGCTCAGAGAGTGAGAGAGGGTGTGGTGGGGAGAAAGAGAGAGGGAGAAAAAAGAGAAAGCGATCTTAGAGAGAGTACACAAAGGGGAGAGAGAAAGAGTGAGAGTGAAGGATAGAGGAAGAAACAGAGCAAAAGAGAGCTCAGAGAGAGTGGTGGGGAGAAATCGAGAGAAAAGAGAAAGCGGGATTAAAGAGAGAACACAATGGGAGAGAGGGGGAGAGAAAAATAGAGTAGAGGGGCAAAAAGAAAGTAAAAGAGAGCTCAGAGACAGCGGTAGAAAGAGAGAGAGAAAGGGAGCTTACAGAGAGAGAGAAAGAGAGAGAGAGAGAGAGAGAGAGAAAGAGAGAGAGAGAGAGAGAGAAAGAGAGAGAGAGAGAGAGCGCTAAATCAGCATATGATATGCTGGGTACAGAAAGTAATAATAATACTTTTATCGAAAATAGCATTTTTGTTATTAGAAAGTTTATTATTATTGATCACAATGGGATTATGACGTTGATGATGGTATTGATTGCTTTAGAGTGCATTAAGTGGCATTGTTGATAATAATCATCTGTATGTTATTGCCATTATTATTAGACTTATTAGTATTGCTATTTTTTATTATGATGTGATTATTCAGATAATATAATCAGTAAGAGCGTTTGTATTGAAAGAGTAGTATTTGTGTTATTGTTTACGATCATATGAATTATAATTAATAACAAAAGTCATAATAATAATAATAATAATAATACTAATAATAAAGATAATAATAATTAATAATAATAATAAAGATAATAATAATAATAATAATAATAATAATAATAATAATACTCACCGATGCAGGAATAAAGGACTCGATCATGACGAAGGCCGTAGCCCAGCTCACGAGGACGCAGAGTCCTGAGGCCACGCCGCGAGCGCGCAGCGGAAGCACCTCGGACATCAGCAGCCAGGTGATAGGACCCCACCCCATGGCGTAGCCTAAAAAACACAAGGTTAGAAAAGAATGGTGTCATTCGTGTGGAGACCCGACCTACTGTGTACATTGAAAAAGCCCGGCTGTGGTGCACAGGAGGGGCTCTTCTGATGCTAAAACCGCAGTGCCTGTATTGGGAGCCCAGCAATCTGCAGGTGTAGGAGGCCAACCAATCTTCAGATGTAGTCATTTAGCACTTACTCAGCCACTACATGTAACACAGAAGTGATCTTATGTTTGCTGTCACTCTGTACATGTAACACGTTAGCCATCAGTCATTCTCTGTCTGTACAAGTAACACTGCAGAACTCTTACAGTTGCTCGCCCAGTGTGTGTGTGTGTGCGCGCGCAGGCGTATGTGTGCGTATGTGTGTGTGTCATGCAATACTAGCGTTCTCTTAGGACTAGTCACTTTCTCTTCAGATGTAGTTGTTGGGTCGTCTGTTTATGTAACATTCGAGAACAGTTTCAATTAGTGAATAGGTATGTATAATCAGTCTATAAAGAGCAAAAGGGTGGCGTATGTGCTTGCACCACACCCTTTTGCACTCCGCTGTGCAAATGCAGTAAACACTGCCTGCCATGTAGTCATGAAGGCAGCGTTTATAATGGGTACCTGTGGAGACCGGCTGCTTTTTTCTGGAGTAAAAGCAGCCCGATTCCATAGGAATGGAGAGCATTTGTGCAGGCATGAAAATACATACTGGCGCCAATGCGTGGAGTATTTGATTGGCGTAGAGGAAGAGGGTGGCAGCATCGTAACTTACGTTCCGCCCCTCCTCTCCACCATACAATTGATCGAAAATGAGGTGCAGCGAGAATTAATAGCAAAGATGTTTTATGCATGACCTTTACGCTTTTCATTCAGCAAAATGAGATCCTTTGCATTCTTCACCCAATCTGCACACTTGTGTTTTCCCCTATGCTATGCCTAACACCTGCACACTCTTAATCACCAGTGTGCTCTTTGTGTTATTCACCCTTTCTATGTCTGTAACACCGGCACCCTCTTTGTGCTATTTCCTCAGTCTGTACATGTGCCACTTTCACACTCTTGGTGTTATTTCCTCAGTCTGTACATGTGCCACTTTCACACTCTTTGTGTTATTTCCTCAGTCTGTACATGTGCCACTTTCACACACTTGGTGATATTTCCTCAGTCTGTACATGTGCCACTATTTCCTCAGTCTGTACATGTACCACTTTCACACTCTTTGTGTTATTTCCTCAGTCTGTACATGTGCCACTTTCACACTCTTGGTGTTATTTCCTCAGTCTGTACATGTGCCACGTTCACACTCTTGGTGGTATTTCCTCAGTCTGTACATGTGCCACTTTCACACTCTTGGTGGTATTTCCACAGTCTTTACATGTGCCACTTTCACACTCTTGAAGTTATTTCCTCAGTCTGTACATGTGCCACTTTCACACTCTGTGTTATTTCCTCAGTCTGTACATGTGCCACTTTCACACTCTTGCTGTTATTTCCTCAGTCTGTACATGTGCATGCTCACACTCTTGGTGTTATTTCATCAGTCTGTACATGTGCACGTTCACACTCTTGGTGGTATTTCCTCAGTCTGTACATGTGCCACTTTCACACTCTTGGTGGTATTTCCACAGTCTTTACATGTGCCACTTTCACACTCTTGGTGTTATTTCCTCAGTCTTTACGTGTGCCACTTTCACACTGTTGGTGGTATTTCCTTAGTCTGTACATGTGTCACTTTCACACTCTTGGTGTTATTTCCTCAGTCTGTACATGTGCCACGTTCACACTCTTGGTGGTATTTCCTCAGTCTGTACTTGTGCCACTTTCACACTCGTGGTGGTATTTCCACAGTCTTTACATGTGCCACTTTCACACTCTTGGTGTTATTTCCTCAGTCTGTACATGTTCCACTTTCACACTCTGTGTTATTTCCTCAGTCTGTACATGTGCCACTTTCACACTCTTGGTGATATTCGCGCCTTGAAACACTTGTGTATAGGCGCGTTACAAATGCCATATCATATCATATCATATCATACCATATCATATTCGCCCATTCCATGTCTGCAATATCAGCACACTCTTTAACAACAGTGTGCTCTTAGGAGCTCATTTAAAATTATCATGTAGTGGGCATTTAATACGGAAACATTGGCGTGTCCAGGGAGTGGTCTGGGGTGGCACGTGCTACCCCCAGAATCCGATTGGCCACCCCAGGTGCCACCCCATTATCCTAAACTATGGTGTGTGTGTGTGTGTGATGCCACCCCTGCATAAGTCAGTGCCCTACTTGGGCCACCCCAGTCAAAAGAGTCTGGACACGCCACTGCGCGGAAAAGTCTTGTGTAAGGCTTTTACGCACTAGATTCCTATCACGGCTCATTTTCATTCATTTCAATAGCATAGAGGAGGGGCGGATCGTAACTTATGATTGCGCCGCCCCCTTTCTCTTCGCCATACAGCATTTGCTCCAGCATGTATTTTCATGCCGGTGCAAATACTGTGGATTCTTATGGGGTCGGCCTGCTTCTTACACCAGCAGAAAGCAGGCGGACTCCATAGGAATCCATTGTAAACGCTGCCGGCCATGAGTACATGGGAAGCAGCGTTGACTTCATTTGCATGGCGGAGTGCAAAAGGGTGGTGAACAAGTGTGTACAACACCTTTTTACACGCCCCTTTTGCACCCGGCTGTGCAGATGAGGGAAATTACATGGTGGGGACCAATTTATGCTTAAGTGCGAATGCAACAGGTGCCACTGTGCAATCATGGGGACTTGCAAAATGAGCCCCTTAGTGTAATTCACTCACAGTGTACAAGTAACCCGGGCACCCTCTTTGGAGCCCATTTTGATCCTCAGAGGGACCACTTACATGTGCGCATATGTGCAAACAGGTGTCCTCCGAGCAATGTTCGTCATTTGCACTATTGCGTGCAAATGAGAAGTGTAAAGAGACAACAGAAGTTCCTTTACACTTATGGTTTGCACTCCACAGTGCAAACAGAGTAAATGCCACCTGCCTTGTATGCATGGCAGGCAGCGTTTGCAATGATTTCCTGATTTCCAAAGGAATCCGCCTGAAAGCAGTCGTATTCCATTGGAAATCACCGGTTTAGCACAAGCATGAACAACTCATGCTGGCATAAAACCAAGTTGTTTTTGAAGGCAGAGGGCAAATGGGAGAGGGACATGTAAATCCAATTCCGCCCTCGCCCTCCGCTCTCAGAATCAATGAAAATACCCCAGAGTGGGAATTGAGGAGTTAAGAGAGATGTAACACCGTTACGCCGGTCTTAACAACATATGTATATGTAGCACTAGATCACCGTTTGTATACTTAAATCAGTCTATACATATAACAACAGTGCTTCCCTAGTTTTAGTCACTCTGTCTCTACATGTAAACCCAGTGCATTTTCAGTGTCATCCATTACAACCCCGCCGTTAAGGGCTTTATGGCGCCGTAAACGGCGCCGACCCTTAACGCCGGATTCCGAGGTCCCTTAGCGCCATGGAGATCTTAACGGCTGCTTTTTGCAGCCGTTAAGATCCATGGCGCTAAGGGACCTTGTCGTTAATTACGCCACCGTAATTTACGGTGGCGTAATTAACGCCTTCCCCACTCCCATTATGCCCTATGGGGCAAAAATGGGAATGGGGAAGGGTAAATGGGGATTGGGGACTTACCGCCCCGCCAAACTCGGAATGGGGTGGTAAGTCCGCCAACCACCATGGCGTAAACATAGTTTACGCCATGGTGGTAAAGGTACGACCCAGGCGGTAACTTACCGCCTGGGTCGTAATGAGGCCCTGTGTGTGTATGTAACACTGGAGCGCTCTTACACACAGGTGTCAATATGTTGCACCCCTCATTTGCTGCCACCCACTTACCCATGATGTACAGCATGATGCTGAACAGAGGAATTAGCGTGATATAGTTCACGGGTTCGCCAGCAGAGGTCGCCAGACTTTCCATGGTGAGATTTGTGCTGTTTCCTTGTGGCAGAGAGATGAAGTGCACGTACATGCCCATGGTAAATGTGGAGGCCAGCATAAGGCCCGCTGAAAATCAAAGGAAAGTAGGAGATCAAGTGGCTGTGGTTTAATTAGCAATCAACATGCACTTAAAATGATTGCCACAACCAAACCAAAGTAGCAATCATTTGATATCCCAGTGGTACTGCCTGTCCTTCATAATACGCTATTAATATTATTTGTTTCTTTGATACTGTGCCAGCTCACCACCATAGTAGTCTCAAAGCGTGTAAACATTGCAGAGTTAAGGTGCATTAAAGTCCAGCTGAGGGATGGCAGTACCTCAGTCTGGGGCCAACTTCTCTGATTTATAATGGAGCTGTACACTTTCTGAACTTGTGACGCGGGCTTAGGGTGTTTCAGTGCACAACTGGTCATGAGGGCCAGAGGGTGGGGCAGGATCTACACACAGCAATACTCAGCAGATGTTTAGGGTGCTAACTACAGGAGGCACCCAATAGGACCTAAAAGCATTTAAAGTGCCCGTATGAGTCACGAGGCACCACTTTTTGTAATCCAGTGCTGCAGTCTGCACTTCGACAGCAGTGTAGTGTTGACGGGCTGATTAATATGTCACTCATAGATACTGTCCCTCCCCCACCCCAATAACAAATATGTGAGAGACGTTACTCACTAAGGTGACCGTATCGCCCGTATACCAGGCAGGTACAGCAGGAAATGGACCTAATGTAAATAAAGATGGTGAGAATGAACAAACTCACAGAGAGATAACAAACATGCATGCAATAGACACAAAGCAAATATGCACTCACCATGAAGAAACACGCACACTAGCTCAAATAAGCATTTTTACTCAGAGAATAGCGCTTGCAGCCATTAAGACATGAAAAACATAACATAAGCAATGTATATGTTGAATGCAACACGAACGACACACGCATATAGCTCACAAAACTAGAGACGCGACAGTACTGAGCAGCCATCTTTTAAAAAATTGAAGCAGCAGCATACATTGAAAAGAATGAAAGGCCTGGAGGATTAATGAAAACTCAAACTACTGAATTTACTGAAATATAGACCTGTGCAGGGCACAGACAGTAGCTATGTCGACCCAGCCAAGGTTATTGAGAAATTAGGGAGGGTCTGGACAGCTTGGAGAGAACACGAGATAATAATTCCCATGGCACAAAATTAATTTTTCTAAGATTAATTAAAGAATAACCTGCCTTTTAAAGCCAGGTGCAGGATAGTTATGAGCCCAAAATCTTCATAAGGAACGGATCAATTTAGTCCCTAGTGGTGAGGAAAGTAATACAACTCACACTTATATTAGCTAAAATCCCAGTAAATGCAGGGTGAACGAATTCAAAACATGGTCCTCTCACATGTGATCCATAATTGAAGAACACTGTCTATTCATTAGCCCGGGACACAGATAGGACACCTGTCTCGACTCCCCAAATATTTGCAGAAATGAGGCACCTCACAAGATTAACTACAATGAAGTTGTGCTGGCACAGGGCCTATGAACAAGGGATAGTACATTTTTAAGGGATAGTATATTTTTAAATTGAAAGGAAAGCAGTTCCTGGGCTTCCCTCCCTCTACTCCTGTCTGGCTCATGTGTTGACGACCTGTCAGTTGCACAACGTCGGTCAGTAAAATGCTAACCAATGAAAGCCCTCAAAGCTAGGGCCCTCAGTACATGTTGCACTAACTAATCACATATTGTAGAGATGACATGTATTCACCATTATCAATTTAGAGGGTTTCAGAAGGAGCTATCGGATATGTAATGTTCAATTAGAAGGCTAATACTCTTCACCCTGTAGGTTTTTGTAACTAAGATTGTAGCATGATGTCAGTAGTGACATGTTTTTTATTCATAATCTGATGTTTTGTGTGGTATCCTTGTATGATTGTTGTGACTGCCTGAGTGAATGCAGGGGCCTCATAGAATGGTGAGGTGGAGTTTGGGTGTGGGAGGCCTGGGGGTTCCACAGAGTGTTGGTTGGGACTTGGAGTATGGCAGGGAACCAGGACAGATGCTTGTGACCTTCTCTCCTACCTTTCATGAACTTTAGCTATGTAACTAAGCAAGAATAAAGCATCTTCTATTTGATACTTACCTGAGTCAGCCTGGTTCCTCCTCCATGTCATCCCTGGCTCAGATACATCATTTTGCATGAGAGCTCTGAGAGTTACGAGAATGTAATGCTTGTATGCTGTATCTGCTTTATGTTGGATTGTTAGTAAAACTGATCTTGCATTTCACTTTGACTATTTCCGTTATTAAGTGCAGGGATTTCCCAGCCTCTTATTTCTGCTCAAACTGGGGTTTTCCAGACATCTTAACAGCAGTGTGCCTATGGCCTGATGGGTTTAAAGTAAAGGTTGAGTCCTACAGAAGGACCACTGAGACACAAAGTGAAGCCTTTGAACTCACGTTAGATGGCTAAAGGAATCAGCCCCGTTCATTCAGCATTCTTGCAATGGATATGGTTATAAATGCTTCATGGGCCCAGAAGAGCATCCATCTTGAGAAACATGCTCACTGAACAGACACGATGCTAAGGACAGTGATTAAACTAATGGGACTGGAAGGTGAGGCACAGATTGCCAAGGAGCATGGGGGCAGTGCAGTGGACCGATGGCCATCCAGCTCTCTGGTACTGCAGTGGATTGCTGGTCATTGGGGCTTGAGGGCAGGCCAGAGTGATATCAGCCACAAGGCTCCATTGCTTTGCACTAAGGTGCTAGTCCCAATGCTTCAGTTCAGTGTCTTCATGGTGCCATGTCTACCTGCTCTAGCAAAGCGCCTCTCTTGTTTTGATCCTGAGTAGACCTTCATTATTAAGAAGGGCTCAGGGCTAGTATAAGCCCTTCCTCCGTGGCCGTAGGGTCAGTCCACACCAATAGATGGCCCGGGCAGTTATTGGGGGCCACAATCACTTTGCACTCTCACCTGACACGAACAGAAGGATCTTCCTTCCTGCCTTGTCCATGGTGAAAGCCGCAATGGACACCGAGAGCAGCCTGACCAACCCAACCAGGGCCGCATCATATTTCCCATCCTACAAGAGAGAAAAGGAAAAAGACCATGAAATATAGAACACATTAACTTTTAACATTATTTCAAATTGAACAGTCACACAAGTGCTGGTAATAGAACAACAGGCAACCCTCCATCCCAAAACATGGCCAAAGGCTGACCATGCCCATAGTGAGCTTTAATGCAGTTCTCTCCCTGAATCTACCAAATGTGCCCCCATTGCAAGGTCCCTCCATCTCCTAATCCAAGCCCCGCTCAGAACCCGTGTGGTCTGGCGCCATCTTCTCCACAAACTGCATTTATCATCCTTTGAAGGAAACTCTAGTTCCTGGTCCCTGCTCCTCCCTTAACCTGCCTGATCTATCGCAATTACATGGGCGCTCCAGACTATGGGCCTCATTACACGGTAGGCGGAGGACCAAGGTGCTATTAGCACCTTGGTCCATGCCGGTAAAATACCGGCACCGCCTTGGTGGAAAGGGGAATTACCGCCCTATTCCAAGGTTGGCGGGGCGGTAATTCCCCCTTCCCCCATTGCCCTTCCCCATTCCCATTTTTACCCCATAGGGCTCTATGGGAATGTGCTAATTACGGTGCTGCAAATTGCAGTACCGTAATTAGCACCCTGGTCCCTTTGCGGGTTGGTTTTTAACGCCTGCTAAACAGCAGGCGTTAAAGTACCTACCCGCAAAGGGACCTCGTAGTAAGGTGGTAAGGGTTAACGGTCACTGGTACCATTACCGGTGACCGTTAACCCTTACCGCCTTCAGTGTAATGAGGCCCTATATGTCCAGCTTCTCTTTCTTTATTGCGCATTTCTATGACGCCTATACATCAAAAAGTGTTTTCAGTCACCATAAGACAAAGGTGGTGGAAGGTTACAGGGGAGAGAACAACAGTAACGGTCCTACTAGGCCTTGTGACATTCAGATCGTGCAAGTGCAATAACAGGAGGTGCAGGGAGAGGGAAGAGGGAGAAGTGCAGGGCGGGGCAAGAGGCTGGGCTGGAAGAGAGATGGGGGCCAACTAGTGCGAGTGAGGTGGGTGGACAAGACTTAGTAGGCTAGATAGTGAAGGGTGCCCAGGGGCAAGTGCTGATAAAGGAGTGAGGGGGAGACTGGTTGAAGGAGGGCCTGGCCCCAGTAAGGCTCATTAGGGGTACAGCCAACCAGACACAGAGGCAGGTGGACCCTGCAGGGGAGGGGAGCGGGAATGAGGAGAAAAGGGAGGTCTTGAGAGGCTTCCAGAATTTAAGGAGATCCAGCTCAAGATGAAGAGGGGCAGGAAGGCCATTCCAGAGGGAGGTTTCAGCTGAAGAAAGACACACAAGAAAGACACATTGTGTGATTTGTTACCGCTAAGGAGAAGCAGCTTTTTCCCTACAGCCTGTTGGATCAACCACTACCAAAGAGGAACTGCAATGCCTATTTCAAGCACAGTCAAAAACATGCCTGACCTATCACAGTTAACTCCAAAAACTATGTCTGACTCCTCCAAAAAAGTGACTAACCTACCTTTTTTTAGGCCAAGGTGCTGCAAAGTTTTTTTTAAAAAAAACTTTATTTTTGCATTTTGGTGGTACATGCATACATAAGCCCAAACTGTGGGCTGCAATCCTGCTGCCTTTGCCTGCCTTGCGCCCCGCCCCTCCCCTGGCCCATCGTCCCCCCACCCCCTGACGTGTACATTTCGCCAATCCGTCCCATTATGCAGCGAGCTTCTATTGAATCTTAGTCCTCTGGGGTGCAGTTTGTGATGACTGAGCAGGTGACTCAGTGGAGACTGCGTTGGAGAGGAGGAATGAGATGTATGGGCCTCAAATGTCCGGGGGCCTCACATGGAGGGGCAGTGTCTTTATGAATTCCGTTTCTGTTTCTTGGCAATAGAGAATGTCTTTCCTCCAGCTCGCTAGAGTATTGGGTGGACCCCGTCCCCATGCCATGGCTGTCCTTCTACGCGCCAGTACGTTTGCTAGTTTTCTAACTGGAGATGATAAGGATTTCGTCAACCCTATGAGCGCCACTATTGGGAGGTGCCCCATTTCCTCGCTGATTATTGCTCCGGTTTCATCAAGTACATCTGACCAGAATTTGGCCACCGACGGGCAGCTCCACGCTAGGTGCAGAAAGTCAGCGTCAGGTGTCCCGCATCTGTCGCATGATGTGTTTGACTCAGGGTGATGTCTGTTTCTCTTTTTGGGGGTGTAATATGTTTGGTGTAGAAAATTGAAGTGAATTTGTTTGAAGCATGAGTTAAGTGCCACTTTTTGAGTCTGCTTTCGTATATAATCCCAGTCTTCGTCTGGATGGGCGTTTGTAGCGAAGTTTCCCATCTTGCTTTTGTTTTGGGATTTGGTGGCCGTGTGTCCATGAGAAGGGTTTTGTAGATAGATGAGACCAATTTTCCCTACTCTTGTGGCTGAATTACTCCGTGCTGTAGCTGCCACGTTGGTGGTTATTGTGGGAATGAGGGGATGAGGTCTTGCAGGGTATATAGAACTCTAAAGTATATGAATATATCTAGGGAGGTGGTGCTACCTTTCTCCTTCGCTTGTTGGGGTGTTATAAAGGTTTCATGTATGAAAAGGTCGCCTAGTGTACTTATTTTGCATTTGTCTGCCCAGTTTAGGAACACTTTTTCAGCAGTAATTGGGAGCCCAGGGATGAATTTGACAGGGAGTAGAGGTGAGTATCTGAACTGTATCTTATACTTTTGGGCCATTCTCCGCCATATTGTGTATGTGGATTGCACTATGTTCAGTGTCGAGTGTGGTACGGCCTGTTTACTGATGATCACGGCCCTCAGCAGGTTGGGCGAGGCCAATGCCCGTTCGACCTGTACGTGTGGTCTTACGAACTGGGGCTCATACCAGTGACTGAGAAACTGGGCTTGGGCCGCCCAGTAGTATCGTTCCATATCGGGTAGCGCTAGGATGCCCTTGGTGACAGGGAGTACGAGGGACGTGTATGCCACCCTTGCGGGTTTGCCCGCCCATATGAGGTCTAGAACCAGACTTCTCAGATTACCCAGGAAGCGACGTGACAACAAGATAGGGATGTTGGAGAACAGATAATGAAGTTTGGGGAGAATTACCATCTTCAACAACGAGGCTCTACCCCAGAGGGTGAGCGGGAGAGTTTTCCACCTGTTCACCTTTTCCCTTAGTGTTCTCAGTGTGCTTTTGTAGTTGTCTTTAAATATGTCGTGGTGATTCAGGGACCACAGGATTCCCAGGTATCGAACGTGGGCTTTTTCCCAATGAAAGTTGAAATCATCTTTAAATATTCTGGCCTTGGTGTTTAAAGGGAATACGATTGATTTGGTTTGATTGATTTTCAACCCTGATACCAACCCAAACTTTATTATTTCACCCATGATCGGGTTAAGGTTTTCGCTGGGGTTTTGCATGTACAGGACTATGTCGTCGGCATAGAGGGATATTATCAAACGGTGAGGTCCTATTTTGAGCCCTCTCTGAATTTGGCGTTCTCTGAGGCCAGCCGCTAGGGGCTCCATCACTAGGGCGAATATCATGGCGGATAATGGGCATCCCTTTCTGGTGCCGCGTTGGAGATTTATATATGCCGACCGAGTCGACCCAAGGGTGATTGCTGATTGGGGTTGATTATAGAGAAGCGAGACCAGCTTGATGTACTGTTTCATGTGTCCGAGCTGCTGTAGCACAGCAAACAAGAAGGGCCACTCGACGGAATTGTACGCCTTTTCGGCATCCAGCAGCACCGCTACTGCCTGCTGATCGGGGTCCAATGCTGCCAGAACCCCTAACAGTCTACATATCCCAAATGATGTGTTTCGGCCAGGCACGAAACTTGCCTGATCTGCAAGAACCAAAGCGGGCATTAGCGGGAGAAGTCTGTTTGCGAGAATGTTTGCCAGGATTTTATTATCAAGATTAATTAGTGATATTGGGCGATAGGATTTACATTCTTCGGGGGGTTTGTCTTTTTTGTGCAGGAGAATTACGTTGGCTTCCCTTAGTGTTTGTGGGAGGATGCCAGATTCAATTGCTTCTTCGAAGACATTTAGGAGGAGGGGGTCTATGACTGGGGCGAAAAATTTGTAGAACTTGCCGGTTAACCCGTCGGGTCCTGGGTCTTTGGATGACGGTAGACTTTTTATTGCTTCTTGGATCTCATCTAGTGTGATGCGGTCGTTCAGTGGCTCGCGGCGCTCCCTCTCTACCCAGTACAGTTCTGTGTCGTTGAGATAGTTCTGAATCACCTCAGTGTCTGCTGGATGCCAGGCACTGTATAGCTCTTGGTAGAATGCTCTGAAGACTTCGACTATGTCTTCTTCTTTATGTAGCATATTTCCCTGTGGTGATCGGATACTATCCACCCTTGTTGGTTTCCTGGCTGCAGTTATGAGACGTGCAAGGAGAGCTCCAGGTTTCTGGCCTTCGCCATATTGTCTAATTCTGTGATTGTGGCCTAGAAATTCTATCTCACGTTCCGCTAGGTTTCTGAAGTTGCCTGGATGTGGTCCGAATTAGTGATGGCCAGCTGATTTTCCAGGCCTTTCAGGCGAGTTTCGCTGGTGCCTAGTTCTCGTCGGATAAGTTTCAGAGTTCTGTTTTCCTTAGCCAGACAGACGCCCCTTACATAGCATTTGAGAGACTCCCACAGCACTCCTGTGGAGTTGACAGTGCCCTGGTTAATTTCAACAAAGGTGCTGATTTCTGCGCATAGTTCTATAGCAAATACTTGATCCGCAAGTGATCTGCGTTTAAAGCGCCAGTGGGGAGGCTGTGGTCTGGTAGCCGGTAGGTGGCATTCGAGTATTACAGTGGCGTGGTCCGAGAATGTTTTGGGGAGTATTTGGCAACTGCCCCATTGCCAATTGCGGTGAGCGGAGACTAGCAGATAATCGATACGAGAACTTGTATTATGGACGCTTGAGTGATATGTGTAGTCTCTGATTTCCCAGTTCTGGTTTCTCCATATATCAGATAGGTCGAATGCTTTGCAGTTCTCTTGCACAGTTGTAGGTCAACTGGTCGAATCTAAATGGTCGACAGGACAAATGGTCGACACCAAAAGGTCGACAGGTCAAATGATCGCATTTTTTTTGTTTTGTTTTTTTACATTTTCTTTTTTTTTTTTGGTGGGGGACCCCCACCCCCTTTTTTTGCTAAAACCCCCTTTTTTTCGCTAAACGAAAACCTAAAAAAATATACATAACTAAAAAAAAAATGTGATCATTTGTCCTGTCGACCACATGGTGTCGACCATTTGTCTGTCGACCATTTGTCTGTCGAACATTTGACTAGACACCCTCTTGCACTTGTAGGCTGGCCTTGGATGGGTTTGCTGTTGTTGGCTGTGACTTATCTTTCTGTGGGTCGAGATGTGTATTCAGGTCACCTCCCCAGATTATGGTTGCGTTGCGCACTTGCGCTAGGCGGGACAGCACCCAGTTGAAATTGTTTGCGCCGTCTGTGTTAGGGGCATAGGAATTGACAAATACCACCTCCTCTCCCTCCACAATCCCCTGTACCAGGAGTGCTCTTCCATCGCTGTCCCTCTCCGTTTTGATCAGGCAAAAACACAGCGAAGAGTGAATGAGGATTGCGACTCCCTTGGCGTAGGATGAGTAAGAAGAGAAGTAACGGTGGCATCCCCAATTGCGGGCCCAGAGGTGATCATTTTGAGGCAGAAGGTGGGTCTCTTGAATAATTGCCACCTCAACCTTGTGCCGTCTGAGCAATTGCAGGATCTTACGTGCGTTGGCTGGGATATTGCCCCCTCTAATGTTCCAGGTTGCTACTTTGAATTGGCACGATGGTGTTTTATGTTGAACCCGTTTAAGGGTGTAGCAATAGACTTCTCCTTGGCGATGTCCCGGGGCGTGGGCCGACTGGGATGTATGGGATCTTCTTCAGACATGTAGGTTTGTGGGGGGCGGCTGTGGGAACCGGGGCGAGGTTGGTGGCTGGACGGTGGTGCTTGGCGCGCACTTTGAACAACAACAACATTATAACAACATTCCTTGCACGGGCAACCCCCAACTTGTTTGTTTTGAACCCCCCCATCTAGAACACAAAACGTGCTGTGCACGGGGCGCAGGTGGCCTTCCAAGACTTAGGCCCCCACCTCCCAGTTACGAAGATTGACCTGATGGCTTGTTTCCGATTTGCTTTGGATCAGTGCTACGGGTGTTCATCAAGGCGGGATTCTCCTCGCCCTTTCTCTTTGTGCAGATCCGGCCTTTTGGTTTGTGGGTTTAAGCCTTGTACGTGGGACAGGAAGGATTGGTTGTGCCAGCTCTTGTGGATGTGTCAGGTTACTGCGTGTGCCCTGAGGGGCGCTGGCAAAGTGTGCACGGTTGATGGGCCACGGCGCAGTTATGCCGGGACAATTTCACATGGGGGACTGGTGGTATTTAGTAGCCGTCTGTTTTGAGAACAAGTTCATATACCTGCGAGGATTCCGCTGGCTTCTGGTGTTAAGCAGGCAGATTTTGCCGCTGCGCGCCGCACTAGGACTGGCCTGGACCGGGTTGTGTGAAGTGTCTTTATGGCCCGTCGCTTAACTGAATCAGCGGGAGTGCCTCGGGGAGCGGGGATCTCCGCAGGGTGTCCCCCTTTTTGCCAGCCTTGCTTGGTGGTGCTGGCTTATTGTCCCGTTTGCTTTGTATGCTTCTATGTGCTTTTGCGCGCCTCCTGCCTCTCACCTGCCGGTGTCCGCTCCAACACCGTCTTTCTGCTGAGTGTAGGCGCGGACCTTGTAGCTGCTCCGCGGGGCCGGGGAAGTGCAACCACCGTCTCGCGCATCTCCTCCGCGCGCTCAGGATGACAGGCTGTGTGCCGCTTGGCGCAGGCGAGGGCCGTGGGGCTGCTCGGTGCCGCGAGGGACCGCGGATCGCAGAGGGTTGCACGCAGCGGGCCAACTCCAGCAGTGCTGCCTGCCGGTGCCTCCTCCCCACTGCTGCTGGACACGGTAGGTCTCGCGGTTGAGACCGCGGCTCCTCCTACTTATTCACGGAGGTATGGTGTTGGGCGGCCCAGTGCTCCAGGGGCCAGCGCGGCTTGCAGTTGTGTGGCATGTACCAGGCTGCAGATATCTCGCGGAAGGCGAGTCCGATTTGCTACAGATTTTCGGCAGGGATGAAGTGCCGCGCTGGAATAGTGTAATTCTTGCGTATTTGGGGATTTCGCCTCAGGATTTCCACGATTAAACAGGATTCATATGGGAGGTAGCCGAGAGCTTACAGGGGAGCCGCCATCTTGGTTGGCCCTCTTGCGCCCTCTATCCAAGGTGCTGCAAAGTTGTTTTTGAGGAATCCACACTCTACCCTCCATTTTATTCTGCTCTTCATTTCATTGTGAAGAATCCCCTGCATGGTTGCAGTATCACTCTGATACTTGGAGTCCTGGTGACGTTTCAAAACCTGGTGAGTAGTGGCTGTTGGTAGCGGGGTAGGGGTTCATTTTGGACTGTGTAAGAAGAGTTTGGGGCTTATGGGAGGCGGAAGGGTAGAAAGGAGCAGGGATTCGGACTCTGCCCCGATCAATCCCCTGACAAACACCTGACAAACACCTTGCCCTACTCTTGATGAGCAAATGTCCCAGCAGGCCACTGAGCATAGCATCTAAGCATGTTAGAGTAAGGTTTTACCCTAAATTACAAGGGTAATCCAGATGTGGAACCTTTGCTCACTGTTCTTAGAGAGGCACAGCTCCACCTCACTGACGAGGCCCAACCAGGTTGAAACACAAGTCTGGGGTTGCTGTTGGTACTCTTTTTCAAAAGAGAATTGCCAGGCATTTCGGTGGTGGACTGCCCTTGGGCAGGACAAAGACTGATATGTAGTGGATATTTCTCTTCTGTGAAAGGATAGTGAGCTAAAGACTCTGGTCGAGACTCTAACCCGGGATATAGGCCGGTAGTAGAGAAACTCCCAGAACCCCCCTTGTTTGTGCAGAGTAAGGTTTGAGCCATCTCGCAGCCTGCCAACCGACATACTAAGGTAGATGAAATGGGTGCCTGTAATCCTCAGATTTTAAGCTTCACTTCCACTGAATCTTATGTTCCTGCCTCCCATAAGCCTTAGCAGGTTATGGTAATGTCTGAGTTTCTACACCAACCCTGTCACGCATCTGCCAACTTGCAAGAGTGAGCGAGGGAGAGAGAGAGAGAGACAGACAGACAGACAGACAGAGAGAGAGAGAGAGAGAGAGAGAGAGAGGTGTGGCATTGGGGGCTAGAGTCATAGGACCTGTCTGCAAATGGCGAGGGGTAGGAGTACAGGGTTGTAGGTTGTTTTGCTTTGTCGGTACTACGCCCGCAGGACAGTCACTTAAATAAGCAGAAGACGCACCATCCAAGACGTGAGGCATGAAGATTGGATGTTATGAAAAGGGAAATCTATGAGGAACAAGAAACCAGAAATGAACTGAAAAGTCTGGGATCTCCTCCAGTCCGACACTAAATGGTCTTTTGCATTGATGTTTATGCTAAGACCTCACCATCTATGAAGCAGAGACCTGGTGATAGGCAAACCCAGAATCAGTCCTTGGAAGGAAATTTGCTGCAAAGGTTCTGTGAAAAGCAACTACCAATTCACATGCTGCAAGTACATACTAGTACATACAATAATAGGACTCCACAGCTCTTACTGGTTCCCTTGATAAACCATCATACAATCCTGATCGCAACTCCTCCCTATCAATGACTTTAAAAGGTGAATGCACCAATATTCTAAGACCCCCTGCCACACACACTCTGCTAGGTCTTTCACAGTTCCTAGTCATTCCATCAAATCCTTACCATCGACAGACCATTCCATCAAAAAAAATGGATCGGAAAAATGGCATTGAATGCATTTTTTTAAATGTACTTTTTTAATGTGGGGGACCCCTCTTACCCCCTGTTTTTTACCCTTTAAAGCCCATTAAAATTCAAATAAACCCTTTACTTTAAAAAACATGGATTCAATGCTTTTTTTTTAAATGCTATTTTTTAGATGGAAAGGCATTTTATGGTATTGCATTCGATGCAATGAGCAGATACTGTCTTTCACGCTTCAAGGTAAACTCCTGCTGCTTTTTCCAGCTCACCCTTACCAGAATTACTTTAGTTTTGATAAAGATGGATTCCAGGAAGACCAGTATTGGGGTGACCCCCGACAGCTGTTGCAGGAACCGCATGCAGACCGTGATCAGCAGGGGTTTGTAATAGTATGGATCGGCGAGCTCTCCGCAGGTAATCTTGGTGCCCTGAAAAATGCATAGAACATAGAGGCTGGAGTTATAGGAGCATATGAGTGTAAAGGTATTGGGCCTACATTCAAATATGCATGCACGCACAAGGCAGAAAGACAAAAAATGCAAAGGCATGGGATGTCACTGCAAAGGAGGGGAAGGCATAAGACATTAAGACCTTGGGTGTGGGGACAAAAGGCAAAGGCACAGGACGTTGAGGCACAAGACAGAATGCATAAGGTGCACGTGCAGATGGTTGAGATATGGGGCTCAAAGATAACAGGCAGATGGTAAAAAGGCTTGGGATAATGGCTGTGGGTATAAGGGCTTAAGGAATAATGTTATGTATGTAATAAAGTACCCCCTACCGTACGTTATAAGGATGTGTAGTAGTTCTGTGACTAAATGGAAGAATGGGGTCGAAGGACAAGTTCCATTATAAGGTCACAGAAGTCTGACGTGACCCGCAATATCCTTATAATGTACACCATGCGGTATTGTATTCCTTTTAATACATGGTCACACGTCATCTGCTGAAATACCTGGTCTCTTGCTTAATGTCAGAGACCTTCCAGTTGCTGAAACATTTAATCAATGTAGGATCTAATTGGATTAAAGTAATATGCAGCTTCTAATGTGTTGCAGAAAAATAGCTTTGGTGGATTAATAAAATGCATCTAACACGTTTGCAATGTGTGCTTCCAAATAACTTGCTGATTTCTGCCCTCATGTGCTGAACTCCAGCAGTGCACAAAATAAACATACTACCATAAACAACTCCTTATCGGTTTATGTCTGCAAAGTGCCACAGAAGGCTACTTTACAATAAAGGAATTTGAAACATTTGTCACAGCTTTAATTAAGTGCTGTGCGGTCTCCCTTTTGGACTCTTTGGCCAAGCTCAATGCCAAAGTTATTTTGGGAAGACTTGAGCAATGGGTGGAGAGTAACCAACTATTGTTTCATTCCCAGGCAGTCTTTAGAGAAATGACAATAGACCAATCTTTCATACTTTACCTGATCTTCGAGAAATGTATACTTCTCAAATGCAGTTTATTGGCCTCATTACAAGTTTGGCAGTGTTTTGGTGGTAAATCTGCTGAAATACCACCAAACGGACTTACTGTTACCATCACCTGGTCCCGTAGATTTTCTGCAGGGTTACAAGTGCTGGTAGGTGATGTAAATCCCCATTTTACGTAGGACTCCATGGGGCTTTCGGCAAAATTACCACTGGCGGTAATTCTGCAGATTGTGCCACTTTTTTGGGAGTAAGGTGGAGGATGTACCACCAACATTTTGCTGGAGGAAGATTCTCCACCTTACCGCCAAAGCTGTAGTACAGTGGTGCGATAATACAGCAGTAATGTAGTGGTAACAAACTTACCACTGCATTGCCACAGTTTTTTCCCACACTGATATACTTGTAATGAGGCCCCATATTTTAGGATTTCATTGATTTTAAAACAGCCTTTTACTGGGTTCCACGACTTGAGATATTGGGACTTCACCTTCTCTTGAAAGTCCCAGCTTATCTATTTTGTGCAGCTCTAAGCTACTGTAAAAAGGGGAGTGATGGGTGAATGCACTGCCCCTTTTTCAATGAACATTGATAACAGACAGGGCTGTTTCCTAGCATCCATTATATATTAATGTTATTGGATTCTCATTAAGCGACCGGAAAGCAGATACCCTAAAATTAGGGGGTCTAAGCCGATGAATACTTTTCTTTGCTGATGATGCAGTAATGTTATCAAAAACACTCTGTGGGCTACAACTACAAGTAGACACTTTATTTTCATAATGTCGCTATATGGGTCTAACTATTGGTACAAAGATTATGATATGGCACACCACAGGCATCCCTATAATTTCCTCCTCCTTTTTATATTCCATAAATGGTGTGTCCATTCATTAGGTAGAACTATTTGATTACCTGGGTATCCGCTCTGACAAAAGGCTCACCTGGTCCTTGCAGATGGGGAAGTGACCTTGCATTGGCTAGAAGAGGCCAGGCGGTTGTTAGTTTTGCTGCACGCTTTGGAGATAAGACATTATTTCATGCAATTGATGTTTACAAAGCACAGGAATTCCAGCAGCAATTTACAGGGCAGAAGTATGGGGGTACCATAACCCAGCCAAGGTGCAAGAAGAGAGAACGAAATGGCAATAATGTGTCTCGGGAGGATAGCTCAGGGGCAACGTGCTCGTCTTGGACGCAAGACGACGTGTAGCAACACAGGTTCGATCCCTGGTCCGCACTTAGAAACCTCTGGGTATTAAGCGTGTTATAAATAACCTATCATAATTATAATATGCTAATTATAATATGCCACCTGGGACTCCCATCAAGCGCACCGTCCGCTCCTGTGAGATTCCAATTTGGCATAATAGGCACTACATTCATAATGAAGCTAAAACCACTCTTGTACTGGCTATGGAATACATCCAAAGTGTTTATTGAGCTGAACTATGTGGTATCTTGAGGGCCGATGATGCGATGGTTCAAGCAGGTTAAAGGCATGTGCTTTGATCTCCTGAGCTTGTGGAATGGTCCTTGCAAATATGGGAAAAATCGCAAGGCTCCGATGAAGTATGCCTTCTATGACTGGACTTAAAAAAACAGACTGCTAGTTGCCATGAGCAGAACTTGGCTCACTGGTACATGGTGTTAAAACATGGGCTAGAGGCAGAAAAGTATATTCACTTTCCTGTAAGAAAATACCAAGACATTCCATTCACAAAATTGACTTTAGGGATACTGTCACTCTTTAAATTTACTAGACTATGGGCCTCATTACGAGTATTGAGGTAGCCATGCCCTTAATAGGGGCATGGCTGACTTCATACCTGGTTTCAGTACAGGTTCCTTCAATGAGGATTTACCGGGCTATTCCAACCTAGGAGGACCCGGTAAGTCCTCATTGGAAAAACCCATCCCCATTCCCATTGAGCCCCCATAGGACTGAATGGGAATGGGCAGGGAGCTAATAACGGGCCCGTTAATAATGGGCCCCTTATTAGCTCCTTGGTCCCCTCGCGGGACCCGGAAAGGATGTCTGGTTTTACCAGGCGCCTGTTCCGGGTCCCGCTAGGGGACCTCGTAATCAGGCATCCCGTAATGAACGGTGCCAGTCCCATACCGGCATCGTTCATTACGGGACCGCCAGGGTCGTAATGAGGCCCTATGTGGCCAGGAAACCTCCCCTATGTGTTGGCAAGCATTAGCAAAGCAAATAGTTTTGGCATTTACTACTGTTCTTTGCATTTTGCATTTATAAGTACCAGGGTGCAAGGCGGGGAGTGCAAGCTTTGAAAGGAGGATGTGATAAGGGCACAGGTGTGCAAGAAAATGAGAAGGAAGGAGAATGAAGCAAGGGAGTGCACAACTGAGAGAGGTGCCATCGATGAGGAGCAAGAGGAAATCTGAGCGAAAAAGGTTAAACGTGTGAAGGTAAGAAATGAAGTAAGAGTGTGAGAGGAAGGATGAGAGGGGACAGACAGCGGGGTGCGGTGAGTGGGGATAGGTTTGGTGGTTGTTTGGTGGGCGTAGGGTGGGTGGAGGTAGGGAGAGGATGGTTGGATGAGGTAGAGAGAGTGTGGGTACAGGTAGAGAGAGTGGGGGTAGGGTGGGTGGGGGTGGAGGCAGTGGTGGTAGAGAAAGTGGCAGTAGGGTGGGTGGATGGGGAAGGAGTGGTAGTAGGGCGGTGGTTGGGGCCAAGAGAGTGGGGGTATAGTGGGTGGTTGGGGTGGGGAGAGTGGAGATATGGTGGGTGGTGGTAGAGGGAGTGGAGGTAGGGTTGGTAGGTGGAATGCTAGAGAGAGTAGAGGTAGGATGGGTGGGTAGGGGAAGAGAGAATGGATGTAGGGTGGGTGGTTAGGGGTAGAGAGAGTGGAGGTAGGGTGGGTGGGGGTAGAGAGAGTGGAGATAGGGTGGGTGGGTGATGGTAGAGAGAGTGGAGGTAGGGTGGGTGGGTGTTGCTAGAGAGAGTTGAGGTAGGGTGGGCGGGTGGCGGTAGAGAGAGTGGAGGTTGTGTGGGTGAAGAGAGAGTAGAGGTAGGGTGGGTGGTTGGAGGTAGAGAGAGTGGAGGTAGAGTGGGTGGGTGGGGGTAGAGAGTGGAAGCAGGGTGAGTGGGGGTAGAGAGAGTGTAGGTAGGGTGGGTGGGTGCAAGAAGAGACAGTGGAGGTAGGGTGGGTGGGTGTTGGTAGAGAGAATGGAGGTAGGGTGGGTTGGGGTAGAGAGAATGGAGGGTGGATGGGTCGGTGGATGGGGTCGAGAAGTGGAGGTAGGGTGGGTGAGTGGGGGTAGGGTAGAGAAAGTGGAGGGAGGATAAGTGGGTGTTGGTAGAGAAAGTTGAGGTAGGGTGGGTGGGGGTAGAGAGAGTAGAGGTTGGGTGGGTGTAGAGAGAGTAGAGGTAGGGTGGGTGGTTGGAGGTAGAGAGAGTGGAGGGAGGGTGGGTGGGGGTAGAGGGAGTGGGGGTAGAGAGAGTGGAGGTAGGGTGGATGGGTGGGGGTAGAGAGAGTGGAGGTAGGGTGGGTGGGTGGGGGTAGAGAGAGTGGAGGTAGGGTGGGTGGGTGGGGGTAGAGAGAGTGGAGGTAGGGTGGGTGGGTGGGGGTAGAGAGAGTGGAGGTAGGGTGGGTGGGGGTAGAGAGAGTGGAGGTAGGGTGGGTGGGTGGGGGTAGAGAGAGTGGAGGTAGGGTGGGTGGGTGGGGGTAGAGAGAGTGGAGGTAGGGTGGGTGGGTGGGGGTAGAGAGAGTGGAGGTAGGGTGGGTGGGTGGGGGTAGAGAGAGTGGAGGTAGGGTGGGTGGGTGGGGGTAGAGAGAGTGGAGGTAGGGTGGGTGGGGGTAGAGAGAGTGGAGGTAGGGTGGGTCGGTGGTGGTAGAGAGAGTGGTCATAGGGTGGGTGGGTGGTGGTAGAGAGAGTGGAGGTAGGGTGGGTGGGTGGGGGTAGAGAGAGTGGAAGTAGGGTGGGTGGGTGGGGGTAGAGAGAGTGGAGGTAAGGTGGGTGGGTGGGGGTAGAGAGAGTGGAGGTAGGGTGGGTGGGTGGGGGTAGAGAGAGTGGAGGTAGGGTGGGTGGGTGGGGGTAGAGAGAGTGGAGGTAGGGTGGGTGGGTGGGTGGGGGTAGAGAGAGTGGAGGTAGGGTGGGTGGGTGGGGGTAGAGAGAGTGGGGGTAGGGTGGTTGGTTGGTGGTAGAGAGAGTGGAGGTAGGGTGGGTGGGGGTAGAGAGAGTGGCGGTAGGGTGGGTGGGTGGGGGTAGAGAGAGTGGCGGTAGGGTGGGTGGGTGGGGGTAGAGAGAGTGGCGGTAGGGTGGGTGGGTGGGGGTAGAGAGAGTGGCGGTAGGGTGGGTGGGTGGGGGTAGAGAGAGTGGCGGAAGGGTGGGTGGGTGGGGGTAGAGAGAGTGGCGGAAGGGTGGGTGGGTGGGGGTAGAGAGAGTGGCGGAAGGGTGGGTGGGTGGGGGTAGAGAGAGTGGCGGAAGGGTGGGTGGGTGGGGGTAGAGAGAGTGGCGGTAGGGTGGGTGGGTGGGGGTAGAGAGAGTGGCGGTAGGGTGGGTGGGTGGGGGTAGAGAGAGTGGCGGTAGGGTGGGTGGGTGGGGGTAGAGAGAGTGGCGGTAGGGTGGGTGGGTGGGGGTAGAGAGAGTGGCGGTAGGGTGGGTGGGTGGGGGTAGAGAGAGTGGCGGTAGGGTGGGTGGGGGTAGAGAGAGTGGCGGTAGGGTGGGTGGGGGTAGAGAGAGTGGCGGTAGGGTGGGTGGGTGGGGGTAGAGAGAGTGGCGGTAGGGTGGGTGGCTGGGGGTAGAGAGAGTGGCGGTAGGGTGGGTGGGTGGGGGTAGAGAGAGTGGCGGTAGGGTGGGTGGGTGGGAGTAGAGAGAGTGGCGGTAGGGTGGGTGGGTGGGGGTAGAGAGAGTGGCGTTAGGGTGGGTGGATGGGAGTAGAGAGAGTGGAGGTAGAGTGGGTGGGTGTTAGTAGAGAGAGTGGAGGTAGGGTGGGTGGGTGTATGGGTGTAGAGAGAGTGGAGGTTGGGTGTAGAGAGAGTGGAGGTAGGGTGGGTGGCTGGGGGTAGAGAGAGCAGAGGTAGGGTGGGTGGGGGTAGAGAGAGTGGGGGTTTAGCGAGGGTGGGTGTAGTGTGGGTGGGTGGGGGTAGAGAGGGTTGGGGTTAGTGTGGGTGGGGGTAGAGAGAGTGGGGGTAGGGTGGGTTGGTTGGGGTAGGGTGGGTGGGGGTAGATAGAGTGGGGATGGGTGGGTGGGTGGTGGTAGAGAGGGTTGGGGTAGTGTGGGTGGGGGTAGAGAGAGTGGGGGTATGGTAGAGAGAGTGGGGGTAGGGTGGGCTGGATGGGTGGGGGAAGAAAGAGCAGAGGTTTCTGGGGGTAGAGAGAGTGGAGGTTGGGTGGGTGGGGGTAGCGAGATTGGTGGTAGCATCGGTGGGTGATGTAAAGAGATTGGAGGTAGGGTATGCCAGGGTAGAGTGAGTGGAGGTAGAATGGATGGGTGGGTGTAGAGAGAATGGGGGTAGGCTGGGTGTGTGGGATTAGAGAGAGTAGGGGTAGGGTGGGTGGGATAGTGAGAGTGGAGGTAGGGTGGTTGTAGACAGAAAGGAGGTATTGTGAGTAGGTGGGGTAGAGAGAATAGGGGTAGGGTGTGTGGTAGTACAGAAAGCAAGTGTAGGGTGAGTGAGGGTAAAGAGATAGGGGGTTATGGGTAGAGAGAGTGGTGGTAGGGTGGGTGGGGGTAGTGAGAGTGGGGTAGGGTGGGTGGGGATAGAGAGAGTGGAGGTAGGATTGGTTGGGGTAGAGAAAGTGGGGAAGGGCGGTAAGGTAGAGAGGGTGGGGATTGGGTGGGCGGGGGTAGAGAGAGTGGAGGTAGGGTGGGTGAGTGGGGGTAGAGAGAGTTGAGGTAGGGTGGGTGGGTGGGGGTAGAGAGAGTGGAGGTAGGGTGGGTGGGTGGCGGTAGAGAGAGTGGAGGTAGGGTGGGTGGGTGGGGGTAGAGAGAGTGGAGGTAGGGTGGGTGGGTGGGGGTAGAGAGAGTGGATTTAGGGTGGGTGGGTGGGGGTAGAGAGAGTGGAGGTAGGGTGGGTGGGTGGGGGTAGAGAGAGTGGAGGTAGGGTGGGTGGGGGTAGAGAGAGTGGAGGTAGGGTGGGTGGGTGGGGGTAGAGAGAGTGGAGGTAGGGTGGGTGGGTGGGGGTAGAGAGAGTGGAGGTAGGGTGGGTGGGTGGGGGTAGAGAGAGTGGAGGTAGGGTGGGTGGGTGGGGGTAGAGAGAGTGGAGGTAGGGTGGGTGGGTGGGGGTAGAGAGAGTGGAGGTAGGGTGGGTGGGTAGGGGTAGAGAGAGTGGAGGTAGGGTGGGTGGGTGGGGGTAGAGAGAGTGGAGGTAGGGTGGGTGGGTGGGGGTAGAGAGAGTGGAGGTAGGGTGGGTGGGTGGGGGTAGAGAGAGTGGAGGTAGGGTGGGTGGGTGGGGGTAGAGAGAGTGGAGGTAGGGTGGGTGGGTGGGGGTAGAGAGAGTGGAGGTAGGGTGGGTGGGTGGGGGTAGAGAGAGTGGAGGTAGGGTGAGTGTAGATAGAGTGGAGGTGAGGTGGATGGGTGGGTAAAGAAAGAGCAGAGGTAGGGTGCGTGGGTGTCAGTAGAGAGAGTGAGGTAGGGTGGGTGAGGGCAGTGAGATTGGTGATAGTGTGGGTGGGTGGTGTAAAGAGATTGGAGGTAGGGTATGTCAGGGTAGAGTGAGTGGAGGTAGAATAGGTGGGTGGGATACGGAGAATGGGAGTAGGGTGGGTGGGTTGGTGTGTGTAGAGAGAATCGGGATAGGGTGGGTGGGTGGCATTAGAGAGAGCACGGGTAGGGTGGGTGGGTTAGTGAGAGTGAAGGTAGGGTGGGTGTAGAGAGAATTGAGGTATTGTGAGTAGGTGGTGCTAGGGAGAATAGGGGTAGGGTGGTGAGTGGGGTAGAGAAAGTGGGGGTAGGGTGGGTGTGGGTAGAAAGAGTGGGGTTATGGATAGAGAGAGTGGTGGTAGGGTGTGTGGGGGTAGAGAGAGCGGGGGTAGGGTGGGTGGGGGTAGATGGTGGGGCAGGGTTGGTTGGGTATAGAAAGAATGGGGTAGGGTGGGTGAGTGGGGTAGAGAAAGTGGGGGTAGGGTGGGTGGGGGTAGAGAGAGTGGGGGTAAGGTGAGCTTGTGAGTTTGGTAGAGAGAGTGGGGTAGGGTGGGTGAGGGTAGAGAGAGTGGGTGTAGGATTGGTTGGGGTAGAGTGAGTGGGGAAGGGTGGGGAAGTAGAGGGGGGGATTGGGTGGGTGGGGGTAGAGAGGGTGGGTGGGGTAGAGAAAGTAGGGGTAGGATGGGTGAGGTAGAGAGAGTGGAGAGGGTGGGTGGACAGAGTAAAGAGTTTAGGGTTAGAGTGGGTGGGGTAGAGAGAGTGGGGGTAGGGTGGGTGGGGTAGAGAGAGTTGGGGGTAGGGTGGGTGGGGGTAGAGAGATATGGGTGGAAAAACCTTGAGGTCAGCAGCCAGTGAAGAACAACACTCCCTTTTGAAATACGGCAGCATGAATAATGAAACGAGAAAGCCAGAATGGAGTTGGATGAGCCCTACACAGAGGCGAGCCTCTGACGAGCATACGTCCTGGAGGGGCAGAGCCACGTGATAACCGCAAAGGCAGCGTGGCGTGGAAGAGCAGAGTGGATTGAGAAAGATGCCGAACGGCCAGCGCTGAGCGCAGGAATACTTCCGTGATGGAGATGGAGACAGAAGAACAGTCTCACCTGGTGGCGTGACCACATTGAAGCTGTGGTGGGCTTGCGGCCAGAAATGATTGCCGAAACCAGGATGGAGCTGAGGAACTAATCCTATGTTCAGAGTATGAGGGCCGACAAAACTACCAAGAAGGGCAGAATCCGAGAAGTGAACGCTTCTATAGCCGAGATAGCAAAGATGGGAACAGAGCCGAGGAACAAATCCTCCTTTCAGAGTCCAAGGGCCGATAAAGTTGCTGAGACAGTCAGAATCTTAGAAGCAGGCGCTTCTATAGCAGAGACAGTGGAGAGAGGAACTGAGCAGAGGAATGCATCCTACGTTCGGAGTACGTGGCCCGACGAAGCTGCCGAGATGGGCAGAATCCAAAAAGCAAACGCTTCTATAGCAGAGAACACATGAATGAGTTGTAACGACCATGCGGCAACGCCATCCCGCTGGAGCACATCCAACATCTTTATAACCAGGGTTGCCCAGGATGGAGGGAGGTGAGTGGGGCTCAACATGAAGAAGAAGCCTAATGAGGAGGGTTATGGGAGCCAGAGAAACCTGAGTTATGGAGATTGGCAAGGGCGGGCCAACACTCGCACCAGGAAAACTAACACAGCAAAAAACCCAGGGGGTTCTGCAGAGCACTGGGGAAACAAAGAATCTTCTACAACTGATAAAGAGAAGAGAACATGGTGGGTTCATTGAGTCTGGTGATGACTCCAACAAAGGGGAGAAAAGAAAAGGCCCAAATTGATGGACAATGAGGAAGGGAATCCACTCTCCCTTTAAGGACAAAAGACATTTTGTTTATACAGAGACTTACAACTTTTTATGAGGAGCCTAAAGAAAGACCTAGGAGTTTGCTTTGATGAACGGTCAATAAAGTTTCTTTGGTGAACTGTGAACACTGCCCTGGGAGTGATTCCAACAACTTTGACTGGATAAAACCTGAACTGAGAGGTCATGCTTCTGTCCTATTTTTCTGTTGTTTTGTTAAAGTGGCAGGGACAGAAATTAGATAGGTTTTGGATTGAGGACTAGATTTTCTTATTTTGTCAGTAGACGAGCACCCTTAATTTTAGTTCATAGGTAGGGAGATCCCTCTTATAAGTAGGGACAGTTAGGAATTCATTTTTCTCTTAGTTAAATAAAACAGCCTGAATATGACATCCATGAGTCTGCCTCCTCTTTCTGGGTCACCACATATGGTGTCAGAGTGGGATCGGAGTGACCCAATATAAAGTCATACTCTCGCCCAGATCATATGGTTAATCCCATCGACCAGCTTCCACCAATATGAATGACTTTTGGGAGTAGAACCATCTTTAGGGGCAACCCACAAAAGGCCTTTGTTAGAAAGACAAGGGCCTACACTCCTCTCCGCCACACTCCCCATCGATTCAAAGGAGGAAGAGGAACTCAAGTCCCCTCCCCCTGAAAAATATTTTGCAAACATTTAGGATGGCTGAGATAAAATGATGTCCCTTGAGACGCTCCTGGAGAGGGTTATTGACAATCAAGACGGGGCCGAACAACATCACCAGGACAGCCTCGACCGGATAGGGATAGGTCAAAGCCATTGGGTCCTCAACCATAACCTGAGGGAGAAGGCTTTGCTGCTTTCTTTGCCAACGTTGAAAGGCTACCCGCCCAGTTTCAGTGGGATGTGGGCCTTAAAGTCTATTATCTGGGACTGCTACTGAAGAGAGAACTCCAATTATGCTACCAACATTTAAATCCCCAGTGAAAGAACCCCTTTCAAGAGATAAAAACAGCCATCTTAGAATGGGTCTGACCAACTGAAAGCTTCTTTAGGTTGAAATTGCAAAATCTGCTTTTGCTTCACAATGAAGGAGGGATAGAGTTGGCCGGCCGATTACAGAATACTCTTAGCCAATGGTTAGGGAGGAAGACCAAGCCAGAGATATTTGAAGGTCTTGCACTGGAGGAATGTATTATTGCTCTCCCTCCCTCGCTCCAGAGAGCTGTGCTCCAACAACCCTAACCATCCCTAGATATGGCCATTAAAATTACCCAGGCCCACTTGAGACCTTTACATAGTTTAGAAGCTCAGGGAAGTCAGTAGACTATATAAGGGAATTTAAACCATTTAATCGAGCCTCTTTGGTTGAATCCTCTAGAAAACCTGAAGTACCCTCTCTAAAAGAAATCACCCGAAAAAAGAGACCATTCGAAGACCCTTATATCCAACAGGGTTAAAAACAAAATTATCTCCAGGGGAAGACATGGCGCAGAGAAACCTCTGTTCTCCACCCCACCTACCAATTGTTCCTGTGGGGAAAATAGTCATTTCACCCATACCTGTCTAAAAAACCTCATGGAGAAACCTATGGAGATATGATGGGTAGGGACAGAGGGACAGAGGAATGAACAAGAGGAAGAAAAGAAAGGGAAGAAGTTCTGGAAGATGCATAGATTTGCTACTGTCAAATCCAGCCCTTCCAAACTCAAGAGACAGTCCGAGTCGATGACATCTGGGCTCAAGCTCTAATTGACTCGGGGAGCAACGCTCAGACCTCACATACCCCAAAGATCTAAAAAAGGGAGGGATCCGTAAAGATCAACTGTGTGCATTGGGATGTAGAGACGTTGCCAAAGGGTCCCCCTCACCCTTGCAGTTAGAGGTTGTCCCACCAGGGTAAGAGCTGCAGTTGTACCAGTACCAGGCTGGTCCAGGCCCTCCAACCACCTTGTTGCAGGGAACACTGCATTCCAAAGCTGTCGGGCACGTGCATTCTATAGCCTGCAGATTCTAAGATCTGGCTCCATCCGGTGCAAAGGCGCAGGGTGTATAGAGAAGAAATGCAAATGTGCAAATTGCAGAAGCTGCTGGCTGCAGGAGGCAACCAGCAAAGGCGTGTTGCATTCAGCACCCAGCATGGTCTGCACAGAGGCCTCACTATTCGTATAGCAGACCTGTTTGCAGAAGGAAACCAGGATGCATGTACGCATGCCTTGCAGCCAGAGCCACCTTGCATAGCTAGGTTTCAGACAAGTGAACACCTGCATCTCTCACTGGACTCTTCATAACACTGGGGCAGCTTATCTGAAGACTAAACTGGAGCGATATCAGCCTCCTAGGTGTCTCTGTTCATCTTCACAAGAGCTACTAAACATTCCACGCTATCAGAGAGCTTTGATAGGGCGCTGTTCCTTTTCAGACCTTGCCCCTACCTTATGGAATGTGCTAATGGCCCCTATTCGTGAGATTGGAGACTACCTTCGATTCCGAAAGGCGCTGAAAACTCATCTCTTTTAACTCTTTTTTTGTATGACGTGGCTCACCAGGGAGGTCCCTTTTCTTAGCGCCTAGATGCCTTCGGGCCACAGTCGGCACTTTACAAGTATGGCACATATACTGCACTTTACAAGTATGGCACATTACATTGCAGTATGGCACATTAGGTAGGCATTCCTACCTTGCCAGCTTAAGGGTTGAGGGCTGAGGTCAGCCCTCCACCCACTACAGCACAGGGTGCACAGTGCAGGGGTCAGACCTTATGCGCCTATTACAGTGAGTCAGCCCGTTTGAATTGAACCCATTTTTCAGACCGAGTCTGGATGGTTCAGCTTTGCCCCCCTACCCCCAAACCAAACTCTGGCTCATTAAATGAATACTCTCTTTCTCATCAGAGCTTTTTGTGTGGGGTGGCTAGGGTCCCCCCTCCATTATACCTGTGTCTGGCTGTTTGAGGTTAGCCCCCCCCGCATACTTGAGTGTAGTTGTTTGAGTTAGTCCTTTCACTCAAGACCACGGCTCTCATTATAACTTTCCTGGTATCCCCGTAATTCCGGCGGAATACCAGGAAACGAACCTATCGGTGCCTGATATCCTGGTAATTCTGGGATATTATAGGTGCCAGCAGTGGCGGTCATCCCCATTCCATGGAGTCACAGGTCTTGGCTGGAGGTAAATCAGGTAACCCCCCACCAGCACACTTGTAGTTTTTCGCTGCAGGAAAAGTAGCGGTCACGGGATTACCAGCAATTTTCCCGGAACTTTTCCCACACTACAAAATTTACAATGAGGGCCACGTCTGGATGCATGTTTGTAGCCCTCCCCGATATTGTTGTCTGGCTGTCTGGGTTCAGTCCCACTTACCTCTTCATGCTTAAATGTGGGTGCTGAGGCTCATAGACCCTTCTTCTCACCAGAATGAGGATATTGCCTCACACTCTCCATTCAAGTGTATCCATTTCAGCAAACCTTTATCTGTATAATTAGCTTTTTAAACCCTCATCCTATCTAAGTCAGGATGTTGAACTCAGCCGCTTTCCGCATACTGAACAGTGTGTGCTTTCCCGCTCCCCCCCTTCATATCTGAATCTGGCTGCTTGTTAACCCTGCCCCTTCCCCCCCCCACACCAATACCTGACTCAGCCTGACAGGATGCATCTTCCAGTCCTCCTTTGGAGCATATGCTCACATATTTGCAACAGTCTGTGATGGAAAAGCCCTCTCAGCCTCAATGATTTGATATGATATGATATTTTTTTTATACAAAGGGCCTCATTACGAGTTTGGCGGTAGCCATGGGCCACAAAACCGGGCCAATTTACCGGGTACCTGCAATGAGGAATAACCGGGTCATTCCAACATTGGAGGACCCGGTCATTCCTCCTTGCAGGTACCATTCCCCATTCCCATTGAGCCCCCTTAGGGCTCAATGGGAATGGGGATGGAGTGGGGATGGAGGTAACAACGGGCAAATTAAAACTGGCCCGTTGTTACCTCCTTCTTCCCCCTCGCGGGACCCGGAAAGCACGCCTGGTTTTACCTGGCGTCCGATCCGGGTCCCGCAATGGGAACCTCGTAATAGTGCGGAGTGGGTTTAACGGCGCCGGCACCATTACCGGCGCCGTTAAACCAATTCCGCACTACTCGTTATGAGGCCCAATGTGTTTCAAAGCGCTGAATGTTTAATAGGCTTGGTTCTTTCCTGAATTGGATACAGGCCAGCCAGCAATAATACAGCACAAATATATACATTTTGCCGAATATATTCTTACAGGTACTAGAAGTACAGAATTCAAATGTCCTTATTTTGTCTCTGGATTGCAAAAAGCCACAAAGTGTGTTCCTTCCTATAAGTGATGTGTGGGGCAGAGGGCCGCTGGCGCTGTGGGCACTGGTTATCAGATCAGAAATTGACATGGATTTGTCGGCCAGACTAGTTTTAAGTGGCAGATGGGTAAAATACTAGAACTTGCCGCTTTTTAGTGCATTTATGAAATTTTAAGGCACATTTAAAGATGAGGCATTTTGCGATGTTTTGTTGTCGTGTGAACGCAAAAACACCAAAAGCTGGGTGGTATGGCTAGTATACGCTTCATGGGCCCGAACAAAGTTAATCAGCATAAAAACACATATCTTAGCCTGTATAAACAGCAGAGGCCACACATGCTTTAGGCATGCTCGATAACCAACACATGTCATACGCATCTTACCCATGCTAAACAGCATGTATTGCGTTATCTTGCATTTGTATAGCACCTCTGGACATAGTATGGCATTGATGCGCTGTGCGTGGGGCGTTGCTAGGGGGGGGTAAGGGGGCTATAGCCCCTGATCTTTTGGTTGTAGCCCCGGATAGAATCTCAGGAGCTACAGCCAAAAGACTAGCTAGCCCCCAGTCCCGACAGTTCCGACATCAGCTTAGCCCCGGGTCTTTTCCAGACCTAGCAACTCCCCTGTCAGGGAGTCCCTTCCGGAACGGTGTCAAAGAGGCTAAAAGAGGCACATAATCGAGCATGCAAAAGTGGGAGAGAAGCGGAAAGACTGGTGATATGCTGAAGGTACCTGAACCATGCTAGCCAGCATAAGCCACACACTCCCGAGCCAGGCTAATCAGCATACCGCAGCTATGCCGACCTGCATAAGCCATGCACTCCCGAGCCAGGCTAATCAGCATACCGCAGCTATGCCGACCTGCATAAGCCATGCACTCCCGAGCCAGGCTAATCAGCATACCGCAGCTATGCCGACCTGCATAAGCCATGCACTCCCGAGCCAGGCTAATCAGCATACCGCAGCTATGCCGACCTGCATAAGCCATGCACTCCCGAGCCAGGCTAATCAGCATACCGCAGCTATGCCGACCTGCATAAGCCATGCACTCCCGAGCCAGGCTAATCAGCATACCGCAGCTATGCCGACCTGCATAAGCCACGCACTCCCGAGACATGCTAATCAGCATACCGCAGCTATGCCGACCTGCCTAAGCCACGCACTCCCGAGCCAGGCTAATCAGCATACCACAGATATGCCGACCTGCATAAGCCACGCACTCCCGAGCCAGGCTAATCAGCATACCGCATCTATGCAGACCTGCATAAACCACGCACACCCGAGCCAGGCTAATCAGCATACCGCAGCTATGCCGACCTGCATAAGCCACGCACTGCCGAGCCAGGCTGAGCTAATCAGCCTACCGCAGCTATGCCGACCAGCTTAAGCCACACCCCCCTGAGCCAGGATAATCATTTTACCGCAGCTATGCTGGCCAGCATAAGCCACACACTCCTGAGCCAGGCTAATCAGCTTACCGCAGCTATGACGGCCAGAATAAGCCACGCACCCCCGAGCCAGGCTAATCAGCTTACCGCAGCTATGACGGCCAGAATAAGCCACGCACCCCCGAGCCAGGCTAATCAGCATACCGCTGCTATGCCGACCTGCATAAGCCACGCACTCCTGAGCCAGGCTAATCAGCATACTGCAGCTATGCCGACCTGCATAAGCCACGCACTCCCGAGATATGCTAATCAGCATACCGCAGCTATGCCGACCTGCATAAGCCACGTACTCCCGAGCCAGGCTAATCAGCCTACCGCAGCTATGCTGACCTGCATAAGCCACACACCCCTGAGCCAGGCTAATCATCTTACCGCAGCTATGCAGGCCAGCATAAGCCACACACCGCTGAGCCAGGCTAATCAGTTTACCGCAGCTATGCTGGCCAGCATAAGCCACACACCCCTGAGCAAGACTAATCAGCCTACCGCAGCTATGCTGGCCAGAATAAGCCACACGCCCCTGAGCCAGGCTAATCAGCATACCACAGCTATGCCGGCCAGCATAAGCCATACACCCCCGAGCCAGGCTAATCAGAATACTGCAGCTATGCCGACAGATTACCGCAGCTATGCCGTTCAGCATAAGCCACGCACCCCCGAGCCAGGCTAATCAGTATACCGCAGCTATGCCAGCCAGCATAAGCCATGCACCCCCGAGCCAGGCTAATCAGCATACCGCAGCTATCCCGGCCAGCATAAGCCATGCACCCCCGAGCCAGGGTAATCAGCATACTGCAGCTATGCCGACATGCATAAACCACACACTCCCGAGCCAGGCTAATTAGCATACCACAGATATGCCGGCCTGCATAAGCTACCCACTCCCGAGCCAGGCTAATCAGCATTCCTCAGCTATGCCGGCCAGCATAAGCTACACACCCCTGAGCCAGGCTAATCAAAATACTGCAGCTATGCCAAGCTGCATAAGCCACACACTCCAGAGCCAGGCTAATCAGCATACCGCAGCTATGCCGACCTGCATAAGCCACGCACTCCCGAGCCAGGCTAATCAGCCTACCGCAGCTATGCCGACCAGTTTAAGCCACACCCCCGAGCCAGGCTAATCAGCTTACTGCAGCTATGACGGCCAGAATAAGCCACGCACCCCCGAGCCAGGCTAATCAGCATACCGCAGCTATGCCGACCTGCATAAGCCACGCACTCCTGAGCCAGGCTAATCAGCATACTGCAGCTATGCCGACCTGCATAAGCCACGCACTCCCGAGACATGCTAATCAGCATACCGCAGCTATGCCGACCTGCATAAGCCACGTACTCCCGAGCCAGGCTAATCAGCCTACCGCAGCTATGCTGACCTGCATAAGCCACACACCCCTGAGCCAGGCTAATCATCTTACCGCAGCTATGCAGGCCAGCATAAGCCACACACCGCTGAGCCAGGCTAATCAGTTTACCGCAGCTATGCTGGCCAGCATAAGCCACACACCCCTGAGCAAGACTAATCAGCCTACCGCAGCTATGCTGGCCAGAATAAGCCACACGCCCCTGAGCCAGGCTAATCAGCATACCACAGCTATGCCGGCCAGCATAAGCCACACACCCCCGAGCCAGGCTAATCAGAATACTGCAGCTATGCCGACAGATTACCGCAGCTATGCCGTTCAGCATAAGCCACGCACCCCCGAGCCAGGCTAATCAGTATACCGCAGCTATGCCAGCCAGCATAAGCCATGCACCCCCGAGCCAGGCTAATCAGCATACCGCAGCTATCCCGCCCAGCATAAGCCATGCACCCCCGAGCCAGGGTAATCAGCATACTGCAGCTATGCCGACATGCATAAACCACACACTCCCGAGCCAGGCTAATTAGCATACCACAGCTATGCCGGCCTGCATAAGCTACCCACTCCCGAGCCAGGCTAATCAGCATTCCTCAGCTATGCCGGCCAGCATAAGCTACACACCCCTGAGCCAGGCTAATCAAAATACTGCAGCTATGCCAAGCTGCATAAGCCACACACTCCAGAGCCAGGCTAATCAGCATACCGCAGCGATGCCGGCCAGCATAAGCCACACAATCCCGAGCCAGGCTAATCTGCATACCGCAGCTATGCCGACCTGCATAAGCCACACACTCCTGAGCCAGGCTAATCAGCCTACCGCAGCTATGCCGACCAGCATAAGCCACACACCCCTGAGCCAGGCTAATCAGCCTACTGCAGCTATGCCGGCCAACATAAACCACACACCCCTGAGCCAGGCTAATCAGCATACCGCAGCTATGCCGACCTGCATAAGCCACAGACTCCCGAGCCAGGCTAATCAGCCTACCGTAGCTATGCCGACCAGCATAAGCCACACACCCCAGAGCCAGGTTAATCAGCATACCACAGCTATGCCGGCCAGCATAAGCCACACACTCCAGAGCCAGGCTAATCAGCATACCGCAGCGATGCCGGTCAGCATAAGCCACCGCTCCCGAGCCAGGCTAATCAGCATACCGCAGCTATGCCAACCTGCATAAGCCACACACTCCCGAGCCAGCCTAATCAGCATACCGCAGCTATATGCTGACCGGCATAAGCCACACGTTTCTTAGATGGATTCATCAGCATAGATTCCTCAGCCTAGCACACGATCACAAGCTACCACACTAGAGCCGGGCTAAACAAGCACAGGTCTAACATGCCTGAGGTTGGCGAATGACCATAAGCCCGAAATAACTGAGCCATGATAACCTGGATAAGACCCACCGTCCTGAGCCAGGCTAATCAGCATACCGCAGCTATGCCGACCCGCATAAGCCACACATCCATCGAGCCAGGCAAATCAGCATAGCCAGGCTAATCAATGTACCTCAGCTATGCTGGCCTGCACAAGCCACACGTTCCTTAGACGAATTCATCAGCACAGATTCATCAGCAATGCGCACGATCACAAGCCACCACACTAGAGCCGGGCTACACAAGCACAAGTCTAACATGCCTGGGGTTGGCGAACCACCATAAACCCGACATAACTGAGCCATGATAACCTGGGTAAGACCCACAATCCCGAACCAGCATATCCAGAATGAACCCCGCATCCCAGTTTCAGTCTTGCCAAAAGGAGATTCACAAACCTGAGTCAGGCTGTCCACAATCCGGTCAAATTCCTCAACGTATTGTGTGTCCTTCCCTCGGAGCCAAGCCAGTGCCCGCAGGGCTTCTTCATCCTTGCCCTTGGAAATCAGGAACCGAGGGGAATAGGGCATGAAGCAGAGTATGACGAGCATGATGAGGACTGGCACTATCCCTGCCACAGCCAGCCAGCGCCAGGGCAGAAAGAGACCTGGGGAGAGGGCAAGCACATGTCAGAAGTAGCAGCACAGGGCCCAAGGGCACCCTGCTGGCTCCTGCCAGCCACCCCTAGGCAAGCATCAGACCTGAGAAAGGGCACACACATGGTATAGGGTACAACACATGACCTACTTGAACACGCTGGCTACAGCCAGCCAAGAAAGCATCAGACCTGAGAAAGGGCACACAGATGTTATAGGGTGCAACACATGACCAACTGGCACACGCTGGCTTCAGCCAGCCAACCCATGGCAAGCATCATACCTGATAAAGGACACACACATGTTATAGGGTGCAACACATGGCCTACTGGCACACGCCGGCTACAGCCAGCCAACCCATGGCAAGCATCAGACCTGAGAAAAGACACACACGTGGTAAAGGGTGCAAAACATGATCTACTGGCACAAGCTGGTTATGGTCAGCCACCACTAGGAAAGCATCAGACCTGATAAAGGACACACACATGGTATAGGGCGCAACACATGACCTATGGGCACCACGCTGGCTGCAGCCAGTAACCTCTAGGAAAACATCGAAGCTGAGCAAGGACACACACATGTTATAGGGTGCAACACATGACCTACAGTCACACGCTGGCTAGGGCCAGTCACCTATAGTAAAGCATCAGACCTGAGAAAGGACACAGACATGTTATAGGGTGCAACACATGACCTACAGGCACACACTATCTACGGCCAGCCAACCCTAGGAAAGCATCAGACCTGAGAAAGGACACACACATGGTATAGGGTGCAACATATAACCTATGGGCACCATGCTGGGTCCAGCCAGTCACCTGTAGGAAAGCATCAGACCTGCGAAAGAACACACGTATGGTATAGGGTGAAACACATGACCTATGGGCACTACTCTGGCTGCAGCCAGTCACCTCTAGGAAAGCATCAGACTTGAGTAAGAACACATGCATTGCATAGGGTGCAACACATGACATATGGGCACCAGGCTGGCTGCAGCCAGTCATGTCTAGGAAAGCATCAGATCTGAGAAAGGACACACACATGTTGTAGGGTGCAACACATGACCTACAGGCACGCGCTGGCTATGGCCAGCCACCCCTAGGCAAGCATCAGACCTGAGAAAGGACACACACATGTCATAGGGTGCAGCACTTGACCTACAGGCACACTCTGGCTACAGCCAGTCACCTCTAGGAAAGCATCAGACCTCAAAAAGGATACGCAAATGTTATAGAGTGCAACACATGACCTACAGGAACACGATGGCTACAGCCAGTCACCTCTAAGAAAGCATCAGAACTGAGATAGGACACACATATGTTATAGGTGACCTACAGGCATATACTGGTTACAGCCAGTCACCTATAGGAAAGCATCAGACCTGAGAAAGGACACAGACATATTATAGGGGGCAATACATGACCTACAGGCACACACATGTCTATGGCTAGCCAACCCTAGGAAAGCATCAGACCTGAGAAAGGACACACACATGTTATAGGGTGCAACACATGATAAACAGGCCCATGCTGGCTACAGCCAGTCACCTCTAGGCAAGCATCAGACCTGGGAAAGGACACACAGATGTTATAGAGTGCAACCCATGACCTACTGGCAAATGCTGGCTACACCCAGCCAACCCTAGGAAAGCATCAGACCTGAGAAAGGACACACACATGGTATAGGGTGCAACACATGACCTACTGGCACCACACTGGCTCCAGCCAGCCAAGAAAGCATCATACCTGAGAAAGGAGACACACATGGTATAGGGTGCAACACATGACCTATGGGCAACATGTTGGCTCCAGCCAGTCACCTTTAGGAAAGCATCAGACCTGCGAAAGACCACACGTATGGTATAGGGTGCAACACATGACCTATGGGCACTATGCTGGCTGCAGCCAGTCACCTCTAGGAAAGCATCAGACCTGAAAAAGAACACATGCATTGTATAGGGTGCAACACATGACCTATGGGCACAACGTTGGCTGCAGCCAGTCACCTCTAGGAAAGCATCAGACCTGAGAAAGGACACGCATATTATAGGGTGCAACACATGATCTACAGGCACATGCTGGCTATGGCCAGCCAATCCCAGGAAAGCATCAGACCTGCGAAAGAACACACGTATGGTATAGGATGCAACACATGACCTATGGGCACTACGCTGGCTGCAGCCAGTCAGCTCTAGGAAAGCATCAGACCTGAGAAAGGACACACACATCTTATAGGGTGCAGCACTGGACCTACAGGCACATTTTTGCTACAGCCAGTCACCTCTAGGAAAGCATCAGACCTCAGAAAGGACACACAAATGTTATAGAGTGCAACACATGACCTACAGGCACACGCTGGTTACAGCCAGTCACCCCTAGTCAAGCATCAGACCTGAGAATGGATGCACAAATGTTATGGGGTGCAACACATGACCTACAGGCACACTCTGGCTACAGCCAGTCACCTCTAAGAAAGCATCAGACCTGAGAAAAGGACACACACATGTTATAGGGTGCAACACATGACCTACAGGACACACTGTCTACGGCCAGCCAACCCTAGGAAAGCATCAGACCTGAGAAAGGACACACACATGGTATAGGGTGCAACATATAACCTATGGGCACCATGCTGGGTCCAGCCAGTCACCTGTAGGAAAGCATCAGACCTGCGAAAGAACACACGTATGGTATAGGGTGAAACACATGACCTATGGGCACTACTCTGGCTGCAGCCAGTCACCTCTAGGAAAGCATCAGACCTGAGTAAGAACACATCATTGCATAGGGTGCAACAGATGACCTATGGGCACCAGGCTGGCTGCAGCCAGTCATGTCTAGGAAAGCATCAGTTCTGAGAAAGGACACACACATGTTATAGGGTGCAACACATGACCTACAGGCACGCGCTGGCTACGGCCAGCCAGCCCTAGGCAAGCATCAGACCTGAGAAAGGACACACACATGTTATAGGGTGCAGCACTTGACCTAAAGGCACGCTCTGGCTACAGCCAGTCACCTCTAGGAAAGCATCAGACCTCAGAACGGATACACAAATGTTATAGGGTGCAACACATGGCCTACAGGAACACGCTGGCTACAGCCAGTCACCTCTAAGAAAGCATCAGAACTGAGAAAGGACACACACATGTTTAGGGGGCAAAACATGACCTACAGGCACATAGTGGTTACAGCCAGTCGCCTATAGGAAAGCATCAGACCTGAGAAAGGACACAGACATATTACAGGGGGCAATACATGATCTACAGGCACACACTGTCTACGGCTAGCCAACCCTAGGAAAGCATCAGACCTGAGAAAGGACGCACATATGTTGTAGGGTGCAACCCATGGGCACCACGCTGCCTGCAGCCAGTCACCTCTAGGAAAGCATCAGAGCTGAGAAAGGACACACACATGTTATAGGGTGCAACACATGATCTACAGGCCCACGCTGGATACAGCCAGTCACCTCTAGGCAAGCATCAGACCTGAGAAAGGACACACAGATGTTATAGAGTGCAACCCATGACCTACTGGCAAATGCTGGCTACAGCCAGCCAACCCTAGGAAAGCATCAGACCTGAGAAAGGACACACACATGGTATAGGGTGCAACACATGACCTACTGGCACCACACTGGCTCCAGCCAGCCAAGAAAGCATCATACCTGAAAAAGTAGACACACATGGTATAGGGTGCAACACATATCCTACGGGCACTATGCTGGCTGCAGCCAGTCACCTCTAGGAAAGCGTCAGACCTGAGAAAGAACACATGCATTGTATAGGGTGCAACACATGACCTATGGGCACAACGCTGGCTGCAGCCAGTCACCTCTAGGAAAGCATCAGACCTGAGAAAGGACACGCATGTTATAGGGTGCAACACATGATCTACAGGCACATGCTGGCTACGGCCAGCCAATCCCAGGAAAGCATCAGACCTGCGAAAGAACACACGTATGGTATAGGATGCAACACATGACCTATGGGCACTACGCTGGCTGCAGCCAGTCAGCTCTAGGAAAGCATCAGACCTGGGAAAGGACACACACATCTTATAGGGTGCAGCACTGGACCTACAGGCACACTTTGGCTACAGCCAGTCACCTCTAGGAAAGCATCAGACCTCAGAAAGGACACACAAATGTTATAGGGTGCAACGCATGACCTACAGGCACACGCTGGTTACAGGCAGTCACCCCTAGTCAAGCATCAGACCTGAGAATGGATGCACAAATGTTATGGGGTGCAACACATGACCTACAGGCACACTCTGGCTACAGCAAGTCACCTCTAAGAAAGCATCAGACCTGAGAAAAGGACACACACATGTTATAGGGTGCAATACATGACCTACAGGCACATGCTGGCTACAGCCAGTCACCTCTAAGAAAGCATCAGACCTGGGAAAGGACACAGACATGTTGTAGGGTGCAAAACATGATATACAGGCACTCACTGGCTACAGCCAGTCACCTCTAGGAAAGCATCAGACCTGAGAAAGGTCACACACATGTTGTAGGGTGCAACACATGACCTACTGGCACACACTGTCTACGGCCAGCCAACCCTAGGAAAGCATCAGACCTGAGAAAGGACACAGACATGTTATAGGGTGCAACATATGACCTACAGGAACATACTGGCTACAGCCAGTCACCTATAGGAAAGCATCAGATCTGAGAAAGGACACATACATGTTATAGGGTGCAACACATGACCTACTGGCAAATGCTGGCTACAGCCAGCCAACCCTAGGAAAGCATCAATCCTGAGAAAGGACACACACATGGTATTTGGTGCAACACATGACCTATGGGCACCATGTTGGCTCCAGCCAGTCACCTTTAGGAAAGCATCAGACCTGCGAAAGACCACACGTATGGTATAGGGTGCAACACATGACCTATGGGCACTACGCTAGCTGCAGCCAGTCACCTCCAGGAAAGCATCAGACCTGAGAAAGAACACACATGTTATAGGGTGCAACACATGATCTACAGGCACACGCTGGCTACGGCCAGCCAACCCCAGGAAAGCATCAGACCTGCGAAAGAACACACGTATGGTATAGGATGCAACACATGACCGATGGGCACTATGCTGACTGCAGCCAGTCACCTCTAGGAAAGCATCAGACCTGAAAAAGAACACATGCATTGTATAGGGTGCAACACATGACCTACAGGCACGTGCTGACTACAGCCAGCCACCGCTAGGAATGCATCAGACCTGAGAAAGGACACACACATCTTATAGGATGCAGCACTTGACCTACAGGCACACTCTGGCTACAGCCAGTCACCTCTAGGAAAGCATAAGACCTCAGAAAGGACACACAAATGTTATAGGGTGCAACACATGACCTACAGGCACACGCTGGCTACAGCAAGTCACCCCTAGGCAAGCATCAGACCTCAGAATGGACACACACACATGTTATAGGGTGCAACACATGACCTACAGGAACACGCTGGCTACAGCCAGTCACCTCTAAGAAAGCATCAGAACTGAGAAAGGACACACACATGTTATAGGGGGCAAGACATGACCTACATGCACATACTGGCTCCAGCTAATCACCTTTAGGAAAGCAACAGACCTGCGAAAGACCACACGTATGGTATAGGGTGCAACACATGACCTATGGGCACTACGTTGGCTGCAGCCAGTCACCTCCAGGAAAGCATCAGACCTGACAAAGGACACACATGTTATAGGGTGCAACACATGATCTACAGGCACACGCTGGCTATGGCCAGCCAACCCCAGGAAAGCATCAGACCTGCGAAAGAACACACGTATGGTATAGGATGCAACGCATGACCGATGGGCACTATGCTGACTGCAGCCAGTCACCTCTAGGAAAGCATCAGACCTGAAAAAGAACACATGCATTGTATAGGGTGCAACACATGACCTACAGGCACGTGCTGACTACAGCCAGCCACCGCTAGGAATGCATCAACCTGAGAAAGGACACACACATCTTATAGGATGCAGCACTTGACCTACAGGCACACTCTGGCTACAGCAAGTCACCTCTAGGAAAGCATAAGACCTCAGAAAGCACACACAAATGTTATAGGGTGCAACACATGACCTACAGGCACACGCTGGCTACATCAAGTCACCACTAGGCAAGCATCAGACCTCAGAATGGACACACACACATGTTATAGGGTGCAACACATGACCTACAGGAACACGCTGCCTACAGCCAGTCACCTCTAAGAAAGCATCAGAACTGAGAAAGGACACACACATGTTATAGGGTGCAATATATGACCTACAGGCACTTGCTGGCTACAGCCAGTCACCTCTAGGAAAGCATCAGACCGGAGAAAGGACACACACATGTTATAGGGGGCAACACATGACCTACATGCACATACTAGCTACAGCCAGTAAGCTATAGGAAAGCATCCAACCTGAGAAAGGACACAGACATGTTATAGGGTGCAATGCATGACCTACAGGAACACGCTGGCTACAGCCAGTCACCCCTAAGAAAGCATCAGAACTGAGAAAGGACACACACATGTTATAGGGTGCAATATATGACCTACAGGCACTTGCTGGCTACAGCCAGTCACCTCTAGGAAAGCATCAGACCGGAGAAAGGACACACATATGTTATAGGGTGCAACACATGACCTACAGGCACACACTGTCTACGGCCAGCCAACCCTAGGAAAGCATCAGACCTGAGAAAGGACGCACATACGTTGTAGGGTGCAACCCATGGGCACCATGCTGCCTTCAGCCAGTCACCTCTAGGAAAGCATCAGACCTCAGAAAGGACACACAAATGTTATAGGGTGCAACACATGACCTACAGGCACACTCTGGCTACAGCAAGTAACCCCTAGTCAAGCATCAGACCTGAGAATGGACACACACATGCTATAGGGTGCAACACATGACCTACAGGAACATGCTGGCTACAGCCAGTCATCTCTAAGAAAGCATCAGACCTGAGAAAGGACACACAGATGTTATAGGGGCAACACATGACATACAGGCACATACTGGCTACAGCGAGTCACCTATAGGAAAGCATCAGACCTGGGAAAGGACACCCACATGTTATAGGGTGCAACACATGATCTACAGGCACACACTGGCTACAGCCAGTCACCTCTAGGCAAGCATCAGACCTGAGAAAGGACACACAGATGGTATAGGGTGCAACACATGACTTACTGACACACCACACTGGCTCCAGCCAGCCAGGAAAGCATCATACCTGAGAAAGGAGACACACATGGTCTAGGGTGCAACACATGACCTATGGGCACCATGTTGGCTCCAGCCAGTCACCTTTAGGAAAGCATCAGACCTGCGAAAGAACACACGTATGGTATAGGATGCAACACATGACCTATGGGCACTACGCTGCCTGCAGCCAGTCACCTCTAGGAAAGCATCAGACCTGAGAAAGAACACATGCATTGTATAGGGAGAAACACATGACTTACAGGCACATGCTGGCTACAGCCAGCCACCACTAGGAAAGCATCAGACCTGAGAAAGGACACACACATGTTATAGGGTGCAGCACTTGACCTACAGGCACACACTGGCTACAGCCAGTCACCTCTAGGAAAGCATCAGACCTCAGAAAGGACACACAAATGTTATAGGGTGCAACGCATGACCTACAGGCACACGCTGGCTACAGCCAGTCACCCCTAGTCAAGCATCAGACCTGAAAATGGACTCACACATGTTATAGGGTGCAACACATGACCTACAGGCACACTCTGGCTACAGCCAGTCACCTCTAAGAAAGTATCAGACCTAAGAAAGGACACACACATGTTATAGGGTGCAACACATGACCTACAGGCACACACTGTCTACGGCCAGCCAACCCTAGGAAAGCATCAGACCTGAGAAAGGACGCACATACGTTGTAGGGTGCAACACATGGGCACCACGCTGCCTTCAGCCAGTGAACTCTAGGAAAGCATCAGACCTCAGAAAGGACACACAAATGTTATAGGGTGCAACACATGACCTACAGGCACACGCTGGCTACAGCAAGTAACCCCTAGTCAAACATCAGACCTGAGAATGGACACACACATGCTATATGGTGCAACACATGACCTACAGGAACATGCTGGCTACAGCCAGTCATCTCTAAGAAAGCATCAGACCTGAGAAAGGACACACCCATGTTATAGGGGGCACCACATGGCCTACTGGCAAATGCTGGCTACAGCCAGCCAGCCCTAGGAACGCATCAAACCTGAGAAAGGACACACACATGGTAAAGGGTGCAACACATGGCCTACTGGCACCACACTGGCTCCAGCCGCCAAGAAAGCATCATACCTGAGAAAGGGGACACACATGATATAGGGTGCAATACATGACCTTTGGGCACTACGCTGGCTGCAGCCAGTCACCTCTAGGAAAGCATCAGACCTGAGAAAGAACACATGCATTGTATAGGGTGCAACACATGACCTATGGGCACCACACTGGCTCCAGCCAGCCAAGAAAGCATCATACTTGAGAAAGGAGACACACATGGTATAGGGTGCAACAAATGACCTAGGGGCACCATGTTGGCTCCAGCCAGTCACCTTTAGGAAAGCATCAAACCTGCGAAAGACCACACGTATGGTATAGGGTGCAACACATGAACTATGGGCACTATGCTGGCTGCATCCAGTCACCTCTAGGAAAGCTTCAGACCTGAGAAAGAACACATGCATTGTATAGGGTGCAACACATGACCTATGGGCACCACGCTGGCTGCAGCCAGTCACCTCTAAGAAAGCATCAGACCTGAGAAAGGACACACATGTTATAGGGTGCAACACATGATCTACAGGCACACGCTGGCTACGGCCAGCCAACCCCAGGAAAGCATCAGACCTGCAAAAGAACACTCGTATGGTATAGGATGCAACACATGACCTATGGGCACTACGCTGACTGCAGCCAGTCACCTCTAGGAAAGCATCAGACCTGAGAAAGAACACATGCATTGTATAGAGTGCTACACATGACCTACAGGCACGTGCTGGCTACAGCCAGCCACCGCTAGGAAAGCATCGGACCTCAGAAAGGACACACACATGTTATAGGGTGCAACACATGATCTACAGGCACACACTGGCTACAGCCAGTCACCTCTAGGCAAGCATCAGACCTGAGAAAGGACACACAGATGTTATAGAGTGCAACCCATGACCTACTGGCAAATGCTGGCTACAGCCAGCCAACCCTAGGAAAGCATCTAACCTGAGAAAGGACACACACATGGTATAGGGTGCAACACATGACCTACTGGCACCGCACTGGCTCTAGACGGCCAAGAAATCATCATACCTGAGAAAGGAGACACACATGGTATAGGGTGCAACACATGACCTGTGGGCACCATGTTGGCTCCAGCCAGTCACCTTTAGGAAAGCATCAGACCTGCGAAGGACCACACGTATGGTATATGGTGCAACACATGACCTATGGGCAGTATGCTGGCTGCAGCCAGTCACCTCTAGGAAAGCATCAGACCTGAGAAAGAACACATGCATTGTATAGGGTGCAACACATGACCTATGGGCACCACACTGGCTGCAGCCAGTCACCTCTAGGAAAGCATCAGACCTGAGAAAGGACACACATGTTATAGGGTGCAACACATGATCTACAGGCACACGCTGTCTATGGCCAGCCAACCCTAGGAAAGCATCAGACCTGAGAAAGGACGCACATACGTTGTAGGGTGCAACCCATGGGCACCACGCTGCCTTCAGCCAGGCACCTCTAGGAAAGCATCAGACCTCAGAAAGGACGCACAAATGTTATAGGGTGTAACACATGACCTACAGGCACATGCTGGCTACAGCAGGTAACCCCTAGTCAAGCATCAGACCTGAGAATGGACACACACATGCTATAGGGTGCAACACATGACCTACAGGAACACGTTGGCTACAGCCAGTCATCTCTAAGAAGGCATCAGACCTGAGAAAGGGCACACACATGTTATAGGGGGCAACACATGACCTACAGGCACATACTGGCTACAGCGAGTCACCTATAGGAAAGCATAAGACCTGAGAAAGGACACACACATGTTATAGGGTGCAACACATGATCTACAGGCACACGCTGGCTACAGCCAGTCACCTCTAGGCAAGCATCAGACCTGAGAAAGGACACACAGATGTTATAGAGTGCAACCCATGACCTACTGGCAAATGACCCACTGGCCCCACACTGGCAACAGCCAGCCAAGAAAGCATCATACCTGAGAAAGGAGACACACATGGTATAGGGTGCAACAAATGACCTATGGGCACCATGTTGGCTGCAGCCAGTCACCTCTAGAAAAGCATCAGACCTGAGAAAGGACACACATGTTATAGGGTGCAACACATGATCTACAGGCACACACTGGCTACGGCCAGCCAACCCCAGGAAAGCATCAGACCTGCGAAAGAACACACATATGGTATAGGATGCAACACATGACCTATGGGCATACGCTGACTGCAGCCAGTCACCCCTAGTCAAGCATCAGACCTGAAAATGGACTCACACATGTTATAGGGTGCAACACATGACCTACAGGCACACTCTGGCTACAGCCCGTCACCTCTAAGAAAGCAACACACATGTTATAGGGTGCAACACATGACCTACAGGCACACACTGTCTACGGCCAGCCAACCCTAGGAAAGCATCAGACCTGAGAAAAGACGCACATACGTTGTAGGGTGCAACCCATGGGTACCACGCTGCGTTCAGCCAGTCCCCTCTAGGAAAGCATCAGACCTCAGAAAGGACACACAAATGTTATAGGGTGCAACACATGACCTACAGGCACACGCTGGCTACAGTAAGTAACCCCTAGTCAAGCACAGACCTGAGAATGGACACACACATGCTATAGGGTGCAACACATGACCTACAGGACCATGCTGGCTACAGCGAGTCACCTATAGGAAAGCATCAGACCTGAGAAAGGACACACACATGTTATAGGGTGCAACACATGATCTACAGGCACATACTGGCTACAGCGAGTCACCTATAGGAAAGCATCAGACCTGAGAAAGGACACACACATGCTACAGGGTGCAACACATGACCTACAGGAACACGCTGGCTACAGCCAGTCATCTCTAAGAAGGCATCAGACCTGAGAAAGGGCACACAGATGTTATAGGGAGCAACACATGACCTACTGGCACCATACTGGCTCCAGCCAGCCAAGAAAGCATCATACCTGAGAAAGGAAACACACATGGTATAGGATGCAACACTTAACCTATGGGCACCATGTTGGCTCAACCAGTCACCTTTAGGAAAGCATCAGACCTGCGAAAGACCACACGTATGGTATAGGGTGCAACACATGACCTATGGGCACTATGCTGGCTGCAGCCAGTCACCTCTAGGAAAGCATCAGACCTGAGAAAGAACACATGCATTGTATAGGGTGCTATGGTACTATGGGCACCACGCTGGCTGCAGCCAGTCACCTCTAGGAAAGCATCAGACCTGAGAAAGGACACGCATATTATAGGGTGCAACACATGCTCTACAGGCACACGATGGCTACGGTCAGCCAACCCCAGGAACGCATCAGACCTGCGAAAGAACACACGTATGGTATAGGATGCAACACATGACCTATGGGCACTACGCTGGCTGCAGCCAGTCACCTCTAGGAAAGCATCAGACCTGAGAAAGAACACATGCATTGTATAGGGTGCAACACATGACCTACAGGCACGTGCTGGCTACAGCCAGCCACCGCTAGGAAAGAATCAGACCTGAGAAAGGACACACACATGTTATAGGGTTCAACACATGATCTACAGGCACTCGCTGGCTACAGCCAGTCACCTCTAGGAAAGCATCAGACTTGAGAAAGGTCACACACATGTTATAGGGTGCAACACATGACCTACAGGCAAACGCTGTCTACGACCAGCCAACCCTAGGAAAGCATCTGATCTGATAAAGGACGCACATATGTTGTAGGGTGCAACCCATGACCTACTGGCAAACATTGGCTATGGCCAGCTAACGCTAGGAAAGCATCGGAGCTGGAGAAAGGACACACATGTTATAGGGTGCAACACATGACCTACAGGCACTCGCTGGGGCCCCCCTCTAGGAAGGCATCAGATCTGAGAAAGGACACACACATGTTATAGGGTGTAAAACATGACCTAAAGGCACACTCTGGCTACAGCCAGTCACCTCTAAGAAAGCATCAGACCTGAGAAAGGACACACAGATGTTATAGAGTGCAACCCATGACCTACTGGCAAATGCTGGCTACAGCCAGCCAACCCTAGGAAAGCATCAAACCTGAGAAAGGACACACACATGGTATGGGGTGCAACACATGACCTACTGGCACCACGCTGGCTCCAGCCAGCCAAGAAAGCATTAGACCTGAGAAAGGAGACACACATGTTATAGGGTGCAACACATGATCTACAGGCACACGCTGGCTACAGCCAGTCACCTCTAGGCAAGCATCAGACCTGAGAAAGGACACACAGATGTTATAGAGTGCAACCCATGACCTACTGGCAAATGACCCACTGGCCCCACACTGGCAACAGCCAGCCAAGAAAGCATCATACCTGAGAAAGGAGACACACATGGTATAGGGTGCAACAAATGACCTATGGGCACCATGTTGGCTGCAGCCAGTCACCTCTAGAAAAGCATCAGACCTGAGAAAGGACACACATGTTATAGGGTGCAACACATGATCTACAGGCACACACTGGCTACGGCCAGCCAACCCCAGGAAAGCATCAGACCTGCGAAAGAACACACATATGGTATAGGATGCAACACATGACCTATGGGCATACGCTGACTGCAGCCAGTCACCCCTAGTCAAGCATCAGACCTGAAAATGGACTCACACATGTTATAGGGTGCAACACATGACCTACAGGCACACTCTGGCTACAGCCCGTCACCTCTAAGAAAGCAACACACATGTTATAGGGTGCAACACATGACCTACAGGCACACACTGTCTACGGCCAGCCAACCCTAGGAAAGCATCAGACCTGAGAAAAGACGCACATACGTTGTAGGGTGCAACCCATGGGTACCACGCTGCGTTCAGCCAGTCCCCTCTAGGAAAGCATCAGACCTCAGAAAGGACACACAAATGTTATAGGGTGCAACACATGACCTACAGGCACACGCTGGCTACAGTAAGTAACCCCTAGTCAAGCACAGACCTGAGAATGGACACACACATGCTATAGGGTGCAACACATGACCTACAGGACCATGCTGGCTACAGCGAGTCACCTATAGGAAAGCATCAGACCTGAGAAAGGACACACACATGTTATAGGGTGCAACACATGATCTACAGGCACATACTGGCTACAGCGAGTCACCTATAGGAAAGCATCAGACCTGAGAAAGGACACACACATGCTACAGGGTGCAACACATGACCTACAGGAACACGCTGGCTACAGCCAGTCATCTCTAAGAAGGCATCAGACCTGAGAAAGGGCACACAGATGTTATAGGGAGCAACACATGACCTACTGGCACCATACTGGCTCCAGCCAGCCAAGAAAGCATCATACCTGAGAAAGGAAACACACATGGTATAGGATGCAACACTTAACCTATGGGCACCATGTTGGCTCAACCAGTCACCTTTAGGAAAGCATCAGACCTGCGAAAGACCACACGTATGGTATAGGGTGCAACACATGACCTATGGGCACTATGCTGGCTGCAGCCAGTCACCTCTAGGAAAGCATCAGACCTGAGAAAGAACACATGCATTGTATAGGGTGCTATGGTACTATGGGCACCACGCTGGCTGCAGCCAGTCACCTCTAGGAAAGCATCAGACCTGAGAAAGGACACGCATATTATAGGGTGCAACACATGCTCTACAGGCACACGATGGCTACGGTCAGCCAACCCCAGGAACGCATCAGACCTGCGAAAGAACACACGTATGGTATAGGATGCAACACATGACCTATGGGCACTACGCTGGCTGCAGCCAGTCACCTCTAGGAAAGCATCAGACCTGAGAAAGAACACATGCATTGTATAGGGTGCAACACATGACCTACAGGCACGTGCTGGCTACAGCCAGCCACCGCTAGGAAAGAATCAGACCTGAGAAAGGACACACACATGTTATAGGGTTCAACACATGATCTACAGGCACTCGCTGGCTACAGCCAGTCACCTCTAGGAAAGCATCAGACTTGAGAAAGGTCACACACATGTTATAGGGTGCAACACATGACCTACAGGCAAACGCTGTCTACGACCAGCCAACCCTAGGAAAGCATCTGATCTGATAAAGGACGCACATATGTTGTAGGGTGCAACCCATGACCTACTGGCAAACATTGGCTATGGCCAGCTAACGCTAGGAAAGCATCGGAGCTGGAGAAAGGACACACATGTTATAGGGTGCAACACATGACCTACAGGCACTCGCTGGGGCCCCCCTCTAGGAAGGCATCAGATCTGAGAAAGGACACACACATGTTATAGGGTGTAAAACATGACCTAAAGGCACACTCTGGCTACAGCCAGTCACCTCTAAGAAAGCATCAGACCTGAGAAAGGACACACAGATGTTATAGAGTGCAACCCATGACCTACTGGCAAATGCTGGCTACAGCCAGCCAACCCTAGGAAAGCATCAAACCTGAGAAAGGACACACACATGGTATGGGGTGCAACACATGACCTACTGGCACCACGCTGGCTCCAGCCAGCCAAGAAAGCATTAGACCTGAGAAAGGAGACACACATTGTATAGGGTGCAACACATGATCTAAGGGCACCATGCTGGCTCCAGATAGTCACCTTTAGGAAAGCATCAGACCTGCGAAAGAACACACGTATGGTATAAGGTGCAACACGTGATCTACAGGCACACGCTGGCTGCATCCAGTCACCTCTAGGAAAGCATCAGACCTGAGAAATGACACACATGTTATAGGGGGCAACACATGATCTAAAGGCACATGCAGGCTACGGCCAGTTACCTATAGGAAAGCATCAGACCTGAGAAAGGACACAGACTTGTTAACCAAGAGATAGACCATATCTGGGGACGTACCAGCACATGTTAGGCCCATAGACAATAGTCTGGTTACCACCAGGCAGAGCAAGAACAAGCTACATCTGGGCAAAATGAGATGCATATTTTGGAGGGGGCAGCACAGAGCATTCAAGTTCGACCCTGGCTAAAGCTAGCAACCCCAGAACAATATTAGACCTGGGGGAAGGACAGGCACGTGAGTGAGGGTTAAACAAAGAATATATTAGCATCGCTGTGGCTGTATTCCGCCAGCACCGCTGATTGATGAGATGAAGGACAAGCACATGTCAGAGGTGGCAGAAAATGGTATGTGGGCAGCATCCAGGCTAGGGCTAGTCACCCCTAGGTTAGGTTCAGACTCAGGGAGAGAGGAAATTCAATTGGAGGGGGCAGTCCATGGCCTAAGGGCACCACTCTGGCTACATATAGCTCAGAATTGGGAAAAGGATATGCATGTATTAGAGGTGGCAGCACTGATCCTATAGGCATCACCCTGGTTACGATGAGTTTGCCCTAGCGCGTGATGAACCTGGGAGAAAGGGATACGCAGGGCAGCACAGAGCCTACGTGTGGCCCTAGTGCGTGATGAACCTGAGAGAAAGGGATATGCATGGCAGCAGGGCAGCCCAGAGCCTACATGTAGCCCTAGCACGTGATGAACCTGGGAGAAAGGGATACGCATGGCAGCGCGCCAGCACAGAGCCTACGTGAGGCCCTAGCATGTGATGAACCTGGGAGAAAGGAATACGCATGGCAGTGGGGCATGTGTAGCCCTAGCGTGTGATGAACCTGGGAGAAAGGGATACGCAAGGCAGAGGGGCACGTGTAGCCCTAGCACGTGATGATCGTGGGAGAAAGGGATACGCATGGCAGCGGGGCAGCACAGAGCCTACGTGTAGCCCTAGCGCGTGATGAACCTGGGAGAAAGGGATACGCATGGCAGTGGGGCACGTGTAGCCCTAGCACGTGATGAACCTGGAGAAAGGGATACGCATGGTAGCGGGGCAGCACAGAGCCTATGTGTAGCCCTAGCGCGTGATGAACCTGGGAGAAAGGGATACGCATGGCAGTGGGACACGTGTAGCCCTAGCACGTGACAAACCTGGGAGAAAGGGATACGCATGGCAGCGGGGTAGCACAGAGCCTACGTGCAGCTCTAGCGCGTGATGATCCTGGGAGAAAGGGATACGCATGGCAGTGGGGCACGTGTAGCCCTAGCACGTGATGATCGTGGGAGAAAGGGATACGCATGGCAGTGGGGCAGCACAGAGCCTACGTGTAGCCCTAGCGTGTGATGAACCTGGGAGAAAGGGATACGCATGGCAGTGGGGCACGTGTAGCCCTAGCACGTGATGAACCTGGGAGAAAGGGATACACATGGCAGAGGGGCAGCACAGAGCCTACGTGTAGCCCTAGCGTGTGATGAATCTAGGAGAAAGGGATACGCATGGCAGTGGGGCACGTGTAGCCCTAGCACGTGATGAACCTGGAGAAAGGGATACGCATTGTAGCGGGGCAGCACAGAGCCTATGTGTAGCCCTAGCGCGTGATGAACCTGGGAGAAAGGGATACGCATGGCAGTGGGACACGTGTAGCCCTAGCACGTGACAAACCTGGGAGAAAGGGATACGCATGGCAGCGGGGCAGCACAGAGCCCACGTGTAGCCCTAGCACGTGATGAACCTGGGAGAAAGGGATACCCATGGCAGCGGGCCAGCACAGAGCCTACGTGTAGCCCTAGCACGTGATGAACCTGGGAGAAAGGGATACACATGGCAATGGGGCACGTGCAGCCCTAGCACGTGATGAACCTGGGAGAAAGGGATACGCATGGCAGCGGGGCAGGACAGAGCCTACGTGTAGCCCTAGCACGTGATGATCCTGGGAGAAAGGGATACGCATGGCAGCGGGGCAGCACAGAGCCTACGTGTAGCCCTAGCGCGTGATGAACCTGGGAGAAAGGGATACGCATGGCAGCGGGGCAGCACAGAGCCTATGTGTAGCCCTAGCACCTGATGAACCTGGGAGAAAGGGATACACATGGCAGTGGGGCACGTGCAGCCCTAGCACATGATGAACCTGGGAGAAAGGGATAAGCATGGCAGCGGGCAGCACAGAGCCTACGTGTAGCCCTAGCACGTGATGAACCTGGGAGAAAGGGATACACATGGCAGTGGGGCACGTGCAGCCTTAGCACGTGATGAACCTGGGAGAAAGGGATACACATGGCAGTGGGGCACGTGCAGACCTAGCACGTGAGGAACCTGGGAGAAAGGGATACGCATGGCAGCGGGGCAGCACAGAGCCTACGTGTAGCCCTAGCAAGTGATGAACCTGGGAGAAAGGGATACACATGGCAGTGGAGCACGTGCAGCCCTAGCACGTGATGAACCTGGGAGAAAGGGATACACATGGCAGCGGGCAGCACAGAGCCTACGTGTACCACTATGATTGTAAAGCGCTCTGTTGCTTCCCGAAGCTAGGTCTGTGCTCAATAAATACCCTAATAATAATGATAATAATAATAATAATAATAATAATAATAATAATAATAATAATAATAATAATAATAATACAAATAATAATACCACTCTGGCTGAAGCCAGTCTGCCTAATGGAAGGACACAATGTGTGAGACAGAGAAACACCTATCAAATGCGGCAAAACACAGAACCCAAGGGCTGCAAAATGACATCAACACAATCGGACCTGGACAAGGCCTTTCAGCTAGGAGGATGCACTCTTTTCTTCCACTGACCTCATTGTGCAAAGCTCCTGATTTAGCAACTGTGCAAAGTTGCAAAAGGTTCCCATTTTTTCCAACTCTCCACCAACAGCACACATGTTTGTCTATTCCAAGCAGATGAAATTTCCTACACATTTTTGTTGCAGCTAATATATCATTGCGCACATGTCTGTGCGTGAAGTTTACAAAAATACATGTGTTCAGAGAAGCATAACGCCATTTGCCAAGTACATTTAGTCAAAAATACAAACATGCATAACCAAATGTAAAGTTGTCATTAGGCTAACGTACATTGGGCCACATTACGTCTGTGGCGGTAAGGCAACAATGGTGCCAGTAGTGCTACCGGCGCCGTTGTTACCATGACGCCACATTATGAGGTCTGCTCACGGGGGTCGCTCTGCACGCCTGGTCAGACCAGTAGTGCAGAGCGGCACCCGCGAGCAGAACAGTATGGTAGCAACTGTACCGTTATGAATGGTACCGCTGCTACCATCTTCCCTATGGGGGCTCAAATGGGAATGGGTACATACCGGCTGCGGGTCCCACAAAAGGGAAATTACCGGGCCCTCCAAGGTCGGAATGGCCCGGTAATTCCCCTTTCGCGGGACCCGGAGCCGGACCCGAGTTTGGGGGTGCCATGCCCTTATTAATAAGGGCATGGCTACCTACAACCTCGTAATGAGGCCCATTCAGTGCAAAGCAAAACACACAATCACTTTGCTGACTCAGCAAATGTTAAGCTTTAATACTTCTAAAGTGCATATAGCAGGAAACTAAAGCATGGATAACCACGTTCGCATCCCTCGCAAAAGAGGCAATGACAAGTTTGCCAAAAACAAATTGAATAGTTCTGATATATTTAATTAGTAATTACCAAATGAGTATTTCAGGATGTAAACAGTGTAAGGATGTCACAGCAAACCAACGAGTGCACCCAGAATTCTTGAGAAGATATTGGGCCTAATTATGGGTCCGGCGATAACCCTGCCAGTGCCACTGGCGGGTTGCTGCCAGACCCGTCATATTTGACCCACGCCTGACTTCCCGGTGCCACTGGTTGATTACAAGTCCAGCGGCCTGGGAAGTCAGGCGCCAGTAAATTGTAAGTCTGCATTCCCATAGAGTCCAACAAACACTGGACACACACACATGTTATAGGGTGCAACCTATGACCTACTGGCTAACGGTGCTGGTGCTTCCGTGGCGGGTCTTCCTATCGTGGTTGCTGCACCTGGCAGGGTCAGACCTGTCGGGCAAGGTGGCCACGGCAGGCAGACTAGATGTCTGCTGATACGGAAACAGAGGTGCCGGTGGGCTTACCTGCACCCTTGTTTCCAGACCAGTGAACTCCTAATGAGGCCCAGAAGAGTCACAAACATTAAAATGGGAAATGGAAATGGTCTCCCTATTCTGCCCGCAGTGCACAGCAGACCTGCCTCTATCTCCCTTGGAAATAAAATAATTTCAGCAAATAGTGTTTTGCAGGAATGTTTCTCTGCACCCACTTCCTTGGTTTGACAGGAATAAATTGGTGGAATTTGTTTCTCAGTTGCATTCGTTTGTGAAGGGGGAAAAAAACAGCACCTGCACAGCATCATTTATTTTACCAATATTCATATTTGCGTTCTTAAATGCCCATAAAAAAAAATAATTTGCTGCCATTTAATGGTGCCTATGAAAGAAACTCAGCAACTTTGTAAAGTTTGCAAATATTTACGGGAAACTTCATGAAGTATGACAAGGCGAAGTCCCGTAACTTTGCACAGATCTAATTTTAGCAGGGACAGTACAGAATCCCCCCCAAAAACCACCATGGATAAAGCCTGATGAAGGTTAAGGGCTTAATTGCAGCTATAAATGTTCTACTTGTATAATAAAAATGTCTTGACGAAGTGTTCCTTTAGTCACTTGATTTATATCTGTTCCTGGCACTGAAGACCTGTCAAAAACAAGCATTCACAAAGGCAACGGGTTTGGGTTGTGAATATGCATTAGATGGGCATTTGTAGGCACTGCAATCATATGCCCCGGTAATCACACATTTCCCAACTGTTGCTATCTTATGGCCATTCATGCCTACAAAAAAAGCCAAAACTATTGGCTTTAACTTTCATTGCTTGTTCCCATTGTTCTGTCTCAGAGCCGATTCCAGAATCAGGCAATTTTGATTGGCTGTTTAGGGTGCTGCCAGAAAAAGCACTAGGAGCCAGATTACAGCAACCGGTGCAAGTGCAATTTTGCATGGTATTAGCACTAGGCAAAGTTTGCCCTAGTGCAAAAAAACATTTTGACCATATTAAAAAAACGTTCCCCTATTATATGTGCTATTTTGCATGGTATTGGCACTAGTACAAAGTTTGCTCTCGGATTAACCCCCCGCCCACCAGCTCCCCCACAATTCATTTTTGGACCAGGCCAAATTTGCCCTGGTGCAAAAATGCACTGAAAGTAATAATTTTTTGCACAAAGGCCCGGCTTTGCCCTACTGCTAACAACATGCAAAATTGCACTTGCACCGGTGCAAAGTTTCTGTTATCTGGCACCAGATTTTTCATATAAACATCAAATCAGGCCACGTTGGAAGGAAGGGTAGCCCAGAATAGCATTTTATCTGGGGCATCTTAAATCTTTACTCCGGCCTTCTTCCCCTCTCATAATTTCCCTTGGCTGCAGCTGCCATATATATATATTCCCAAATCAGCAATGAAGATGGACCACGTGATGCTACAGTGCCTTATGAGCAATGGTCGAAGTGTGCGAAAGGTAGTAGTGGAACTATGTTCCCTACTGGCCTGCCCTCGCTCCCCACAAACCCCATCGCCACACCCCATCCCACGCACAGTACAAACTCCCAAACACACGTGCCTACTGTTAAAGGGCATGTCCAGTGCAGTGCACTGAGGTGCAAGTTTCAACTTCTTCCGACGCTTTTATTTTGAAACGAAAACATTCTGCAATGGTTTCTTTGTAAAAATAAAAGTATAGGAACAGTCAAACTTAATGTTAAAAAGTAGCAGATCACCGTTCCAACCGCTCCCGCTCACTGCTTATGAGTCATCTGCAGCTGTTTCAAAACACAAGGTTTGTTTGCAGTAGCAAGTAAAATGGGTCTATCCCTCCAATTGTAGCAGTGTTTTACTGGCTCCCGAGGCCTTTTCGAAAACAAATCAAGGCCTTATGTGTAGTACACAGCCTAGCCTAGCCCGTAAAACCAGACTACCATTTCTAACAACTAAATGCAAACAACACAGTTGTCAAGATTGTCTTCCCAGGAGTTCACCCTGTCCTGGCTGATACTCGCTGTGGTTCGGGGTGTGATTTGTTGTCTGAGCTGCCGATGCTGAAAATCACAGCGGCAGCGCAGACAACAATGCGCCCTCCCCACTGTTGGGGGTTGGTCGGGACCCCCCAGCGCCTTCCGTAAGCCTCCAACCCCGAAGGACTCAGACAGGGACGTCCTCTCGGTTCGGGCTTCCCGGTCGCTCTGCTGCGGCCGGGAACGCCCCGTTTATTTATGTTGCACGCAGCGGCGTGCAACGTCACGCCGCCGCGTGCGTGCCCAGTCATCGGGCAGCGCCACACTCCTCCTTTTTCCGGGAGAACAATAACAATACTAATACTAGACACTGCAAACCAAACCAAAATGAATCCTTAACATTTTACAAAAACCCCATGTTCAAAACACCCCTTTATTGACATCCACCCGGGTTCCCTTACTTAACAGTTCTCGGCCTCAGGACAAACAGCCAGGTGACCCAACACGTAATCGCTGAGGTGAGCAGGTTTCCCTCGCCCAGCCCTCTGGGGGTACCTCCTGCTCACCTCCGGCACGGGTGATCTGTCCAGGAGCATGCCCCGGGCCGGGGACTCTGGCAGACAGGGTGTTTCCCTTTCGTCCTCAGGGATCTCTCCTGGGTCTGGATCAGGAGGTGGATCAGTTCTTAGATCCCGCAGTTTCTTGAAGAAACTCACATTGCGAGTTACCGCCGACCGTCCGTCCGATGCAGTCACCATGGATCCCCGGACCGCGACGACATCCAGCGGTTCTGGTTCATACGGTAGGGAGAGCTTCCCATGGGGATGCCTATTCTGAATGAGGACCTCATTGCCAGGCTCCAGCCGCTGCGGGCGAAGCCCTCTCCGTGCGTTCTCTTGCTCGATCCTCAGCCGCCGCTCCATCTCGACCTGTTGGTCATTGATCACCCCAGGTTCTTTCTCTCCTACCTCCGGTAGCAAACCCCGAGGACACCGCTTGAAAAATGCTTCAGCCGGGGCCACTCCAGTGGTTGCATGTGGCGTGGTGCGGTACACCCTCAGAAACTGGTACAGGGCTCTCTGGAGCGACTGCCCCTGCCCCTGAGCAATTCTAAAGGTCTTATTTAGAGTCCTAATGAGCCGTTCCGCTTTGATGTTAGCCCGGGGTCAGAGGGGCATGATTTTCCTGTGCACCACCCCATAGCTCTCCATCAGCTCCGAGAAGCGTTCGCTCTGGAATGGCGCCCTGTTGTCCGAGCAGAGCGTGTGTGGGAAACCATGGACCGCAAACACCTTTTCCACGGCCACCACGATGTGCTCAAAGGCCACAGAGTCCACAAACTCCACCTCGGGGTATCGAGAGTACTTGTCGACCAGAACTAGGAAATGGGTGCCCATGGTGGTGGATCCAAAGTCCGCATGAATTAATTCCCAAGGGCGCATCCCCCTTGGCATTGTCTCTATTGCAGGCTCCCGCTGCAGGGGAGATGCCGCCTGGCACCAAACACAGGCTGCCACGAAGTCGTCCACCTTGCGTTCTAGCTCAGGGAACCACACCTTCAGCCGTAGGCGTGCCTTGGTCTTGGCGGCACCCTGATGACCACGGTGAGCCAAAACGATCACCTCGTCTACCTTCGATTGGGGCACCACAATCCGATCTCCGCGGAGCAGAAGGCCAGATGTCGAGAACGATAACTCCTCCTGGACTTTCCATAGTTGCTCAAGTCTGGTCTTGGCCTCCTGGGTGCGCCCCGCCAGAGCCTTCAGCACTGACTTCCAGGAGCCCTGTTGCATCGAGTGCCTTAGAATCTGGAAGCACTCATCTTGCGCTGCAGCTGCCTCCAGCTCCTGGAGAGGCATGGCATTTGGCGTGGCCGCCTCCACCACCACCCCGACGTGCTCTTCTGCTTCTTCTGCACAGGCGTCCTGGACTTCGCCTGCGTCCACCCCAGGGTGTCTGGAGAGATAGTCTGCAGCGTTGTTCACCCCTGGCCGGTATACCAAGGTGACTCCATACTCCAAAAGGGCGAGCATCCACCGCTCAATGCGTGCCGGTGGCTTGGATGATGACTCTGCTAGGATGGGAAGCAGCGGCTTGTGGTCTGTCACCACCGTTACCGGGCGTCCAAGGACGTAGAGCCAGAAGTGCCGGCATCCCCACAGTATTGCCAACGCCTCACGCTCGATCTGTGAGTATCGCTGCTCCGCATCGGACAGGGCCTTGCTGGCATAGGCCACCGGGCGGATGCCCACACCACTGTCAATTTGTGTTAGCACAGCGCCCAGGCCGAATGGGCTGGCATCGACGATGATCTCTGAAGGCAGCGTGGGATCAAAGAAGGACATGGTGTCTTCAGCTGCCAGGGCACCCTTTATGTCATCAAAAAAACCGCCTGTTCTAGCGGGCCCCAGTTCAAGATGCCATCCTTCCTGGTCAGTGCCCTGATCGGTTCCGATCTGGAGGCCTGATTTTTAATGAACCGTCCACAGTATGTGACCATGCCTAGGAAGCTTCGCACCTCAGATACGGACTCCGGAGGCTGCGCCTTCTTTATGTCCTGCACCTTCCGGGGATCAGGAGACAACCCCCCTTCTTTGAATACAAAACCAAAGAATTCTATTGATGGTCGGAGAAATTCACACTTCTCCTTGTGGAGGGTGAGACCCAAGGATTGCAGTCTTCCGAACGTCTTCGCCAACCGCCTCAGATGGTCTACCTCCGTTCTGGCAACCACCAGGATGTTGTCGCTTATGTTCAAAACGCCCTGTAGATCAGCCAGGGCGCCCCGAATAATGTTCTGGAACACCTCCGCCACCGAGGACACACCAAAGCTTAGTCTCTTGTAGTGGTATAGCCCTCGGTGTGTCGTGAAGGTGGTAATGTACCTCGACTCGGGGTGGAGGACAACCTGGTGATAGCCCGCTCGAAGGTCCAGTTTCAAAAAGAAACGAGCGCCCTGTACCTCCGCAATGATGTCGTCAATCGTCGGGGTGAGGTGCCTCTCTCTCTTAATGGCCTTGTTCGGGAGCCTCATGTCGACGCAGATTCTAACAGCATCAGGTTTTTTAGGCTTCCGTGCCACCACTATCGGGGACACCCAGGGCGTCGGGCCTTCCACCTTTTCTATAATGTCAAGATTGACCAAATTGTCCAGCTCCTTGTCGACAAGTTCACGGAGGTGGAACGGCACCCTTCGATGTTTCAGTGCAATGGGCTGCACCGACTCATCAATGTGTAACCTCACCGGGTCACCGGCGATCTGCCGGATCCCCTTGAACAGCGCGGCATACTTTGCGAGCAAGTCATTAATGTCCTCTAAATAGACAGAGTATTTGAAGCTGACGATGCCGAGGGCCTCTGCTATAGCACAACTTAAAAGCCTGCTGGTGCTCACCGGTGTCTCGTAGAATCGTGCTGTGATTTGGGAGCCCTCATGTTCTACTTTTGCCACGAACACACCGTCCAGAGGGATGGGGTCAACACCGGTAGGCTTTTTTGTGGCTTCCATAGCAGGATGAGTCCTAGACGAATAGATAATTAAGAATCGCCGGACTTCCTGATCCTTGACTCCCCTAAAAATAGATGGGAATCATCAAGATTTCTGAACTGGATTCTACAAATTGTAATAAAGTAAAACAGAAGTAAAACATGGGAGATTTGAACTCTTGAAGAAAAAAATTTGAAAATATACAAATAACAGGATACTACCTTCTGAGATAAATGAACATAGGTATCCAATAGAAATACGGTTACATGTATTTCTTTTTAACACCCTGTGGACAGAGAAATTTAATAAAAATAATTTTTTTCATCTTTGAAGCAGCTTTTAAAGGAATCTCAAGTACTTCACAAGAGGGCGAATTGAATCTAAAAAAAGAAAAATAATATATTTTTGGAACATTTTTATAGAATTGGCTAATCTGAGTTCTTTAATGTGTGAACATATCTACACTGTACATTCATTGCTTTGTAAGTCCAGTGTCACAGGGTGAAGAGCACCCCATCCACAAACAGCCAAAGCCGTGCCCGGGGTACACTGAGGGCCACATCTGCCGCGAGGGGATGGTAGCGACAATGGAGCACTGAGGGCAAGTCTCTGTAGTGGGTCCACTTTAAGCATGAGGCCATGCAGAATCTCAACATTGGATGACCACCAATGTTCCTTGTTGCAATGGGGATCATAATGTAGCGTTAGCACCCCGTTCCAAGGGCTGGAATGGGGGACAATGGCCTGGCAGCCCGAGTTCATGGCCTAAACGAAGCAAGGGTGGTTACCCTCTGTTCAAGCCCTTGGAACGGAGTGCTAACGCCATTAGCACCTTGGGTTACCGAACCGGTAACCTGGGGTGCAAAAAAAGAAAGTGTTTTCATTCATTGAATGGGACGCTGCATGCGTCTCGTTCAATGAATGAAAATACTTATCCAAAATGGCCACATGGTTGTAGAAGGCGGGACTCCATACGGAGTTCCTCTTCAATTACCATGGTGGCCAGAAAAGCGAGAAAGGAAGCTGCTGTGGTGCCGGCAGCAGGTGTCGCCACCGCAACAATCAGGTAAGTGGGGGGGGCTAGTAAGAGTAAAAAAAAAGGAAAAAGGGAGGATGGCATGAAGGTGGCAGCGTGACATCGCACCAGCTCCTCACCTGGCATGGGGGCTGGAGATAACAGCCAGCAGCATATTGGGGGAAGATCTGCAGGCTGCAGTCTGGTCCGAGCCGCAACACATTCAGGCTCCCTTGGGCAGGAGTAGTGAGGGCAGCGGTCCGGGTAGTGTCATGCTGAGTTTTGCCTAGGCAGGAGTTCTTCTTACAAAAGTGCGGCGGCGGCAGAGGCTGCACTGCTTATTCTCCCCCAGGCAGGAGTTTGCTGTTTTGGAGGCAGCGGTATTGGCGTGGGACAGCCGTGCCACACTTCGTCTCCCCTAGTTGGGAGTTTGGCAGCGTGTTTGGGCCGCACCAATTGCAGGGTCCCGCGGATGGACATTTGTATGGCAGCGTGTCCGGGCCGTGCCATCCTCACCAGGCTCCCCGCCCTGTGGGAGCTTACTTCCATCATTATTTTCTCCTCTCCCAGGCAGGAGACAATTCCATCACTGCGGCGGCAGTAGAGACCATACCACGCCTTCTTCCACAGGCAGGAGTAAAGGGCTGCAGCGGAACCATCCGCGTGCCCAGCTGCGCGCAGTGCCACACAGCGACCAGTCTCCACCCAGAAGGGAGTTCACCGTGTGCACACAGGGGAGATTGGCAGCAGTGCATGAGTCACCTAGACCATCCCGTCCTCGTTGCCAGTTGTTAGGGCCTTCCGTACCGCCGGAGCCCAGGAACAACCATGCCATGTCACATGACACAATAAAGACATGGCAGCCGGATAGTGGGTGAACTGGAGCCAGAAGACGTTCGCTCCTTTTATTAACCTTGTCACATGGTCACACATAAACATGTGACTCAGCACGAGCTGACGTCACAACAAAGGGGGCTAAAGCCATGAATTCGAGAGGTGCAGAAAACACAAACCTGAGAGTTGCCAAAACCTCCATTCGTGAGGGGTGTACACATCTTGGACTTGGTGGTGATAAAACCCTGAAAACAACCGAATGTAAGAGGAGCTGAAACAGTGTGAACAATTGACCCTGTGAGGTTTCAAGAACTCAAAACCATTTGAACACACAGTTGTTATGAATCAGTGATAGATGAAAATTAGGAAATAAACCAACCTGTGTTGGGAGCCATGGGATCCAAAAGACATCTGTAAAAGTCGGAGAAGCCTGAATCAAGTCTTCAAGCAGCGGCAAAACGCCCAAAGATGGACAATACTAACTGCTGAGAGAGTGCCAAGGAAGAGTGGGATTCATTAAACTGTGCAAAGTGTATTTTTGCAGTGCAGTCAGGGTGAGAATCCTGACCAAAGCCGAAACCAAATCTTCAAATGAACCTATATTCATTCAAACCTATGGGGACGAAATTAGGACGAGATGGCACTCGAGAGGGGAGGGGCAGGGTAGGGGCAGAGGAGGGGTAGGGGGTTGGGGCAGGAGGGAGGAGGGAGTGGGGGAAGGTAATGTTGTGGGGGTTGTTTAATTGTTGTAAGAAAAGTTTAATAAAGAAATATATTTTAAAATATATTTTTTTTAAAAACCTGTTCCGTCCATTTAGTGGGTTTAGCACACAAGGCCACACTAAGTGCTAACGTGGCTTCTTCAAAGACTGCTGTTCATTCCAATTCTAAATTCTGCTTTTCAAAATGCCGTTCTGCGAAAATATTCATTTGACATCCAATGTGGCTCATCACAACTTTTTTTTGGGGGGTGGGGGGGTACCCCATCATCAGACTTCGTCCATTAAAAGAATATTCACATTTATATTTATGACATACATTTTCTAAAAAACAGCTTGCATTTATACCGAATTGCATACTATTGTCATGTCGCACAAAATGTATGCGATTATTTACAAAAGTATGTTAGTACACCAGTATGCCATCTAGTCATGTTAACATTCTTATGTCTTCCTCACTAAATGGTGGTGACTAGGGCACTAATACATCAAAATACCACACACTCCAATGGAAACTGGCAATAGTCGTCATAGACCTTATGCATTGACACACTCAGCTGGGCCTTTTTCAGATCCAACCTCCACAACAAGTGTGAACTCAATTTTGAAGTCGCTGTGCGAGGTTTCTTACAGGGCTTTATTTGTCTTTCCTCTTTACTAGGCATACCAGAGCACCTGGAGACCCCGCAAATGGCAGCGATGCGCTTTATAAACCATAATAGCGCAATAATACATAACATTGGATAACCAATAACAGAACATACCATTGCTGTGCAAGCCCGTGCTCCTAAAAGCACTTGTATTATGACACTTTTAGAGTTTACCTCTGCTTAGACCACTAGCTCTATTGTGAAGCGCTCCTTTGCGAGAGGCTCTTTCCCGCCCAACTATCCCTCTACATATGCCCCCCACAAAGTAAATTGCTGGATCGTAAATTAGCCTGGAGTCATTTATTTCAATGAAATCACAGTGCATGCACTCCCACGGTATTAAGAAACCAGTAGCTGTTTGGTAGATCCTTCCAAATATGTTGAAAATATGCAATTCTTGCTGATACCTTTATTTGGGGGTGGGGGGGAAAGAATACCAGATTCCCCCATTTAAATTGCGGCCGCTCCTCGCTTCCCTTGTGCATAGCACCGCCTTCTGGGGGGAAGGCTTTCTGTTTAGATGTAGAATTGTGCCTTCCCTTGATGTAGTTGGTGGGGAGGTCTATGGAAGTGCATTGCCAAATACACACATGACTTCACCAATCGCTGTTGTCTAGTAAGGAGGCACACATGCTGTTAGGGCCTGGCGTAAGAACAGTCTTTAAATCTAGGGGGTTTCTAGATGGGCGTGACACCCTCACACCTCATCGCCCCTCCCCCATGCCTTACCATTTCTTTTATAAACTATTCACCAAATAGGCACTGATTTGCAGTCTTGCTTTGTGGCTATTTATCATAACTTTGGGTATGTCTTGAGGAAGTGTCCCCTGAGTCTGTTTCAGAGAAGTGGCTTGTTTACCATTAGCAAGCAGTCCTAATGCCCTTGCTCTCAATTCTGCAAGCAGTCCTAATGCCCTTGCTCTCCATTCTGCAAGCAGTCCTAATGCCCTTGCTCTCAATTCTGCAAGCAGTCCTTATGCCCTTGCTCTCAATTCTGCAAGCAGTCCCAATGCCCTTGCTCTCAATTCTGCTCACAGCGTATGGATTTCTAGAGCGTTATTGCCCACAGTTGTCTTTGTGATGTCAAAATGTCACCTGATATATTTATATGGTAGGTAGGCTCAGCAGAACCTAAGGGCCCGTTAATAACCTTACTGACATATTTTCTGGGCTTTGCCATGTGTGGGGTCTAGTACATTGTCCCAATAGTGACCTCCTTGGCAATCTTTACCAGCGGGTAATGGCTCACTACGCAAGGTAATGACCAGGGCAATGCAGATGCATTCCCGAGTGTGGCATTCCATTGCCAGGTATTAGTGGTATTAGGTATTAGCGGTTGGTAGTGCCAGTATTGGCACTACCAACCACAAATGGAACTCCAGCTCTGTTTTTAGATTGAAAGAAACAGGATGTTGAGAATGCGGTCGCCGGATGTATGCCAAAGACCTGCAGTGAAGGAGGAGATGGAAGGGTGGGGAAGGAGTGGAATAACACGCTCAATCCCAAAAGGCGAGTGGGAGGACCTGGAAGGGACAGGAGAGCAGAAGGTGGCATGATTAGCACAAGGAAGAGGTAGTGTGGGGGGCAGAGGAGGAAGGGAGACATGGACACAGGCCTGGTGGTTGGAAAATGGTGGATGGTGGTTCAGTGGGCCACTAAGAGGGCTTGGAATCCAGTTGTTCCCTGACAAATAATACTTGCATTCCGAACCATCTGATTGGCTGAGTTGCTCCAGGATACTAAGCTACGTTGTGTTAGGCCCGTTGCAGTTTATGAAACACAATTCTATAATCCCTTGTTATCCAGGGGGAAGAGCAGAATTCCTGCCATCACAACCAATATTTGAGCACTTCCAAAATCGCCACAGTCAGCAATCACAGAAATCCCTCAATTGGTTGTTCCAAATTTAGATAACACAAGCTGCTGAGATACTTAATTTTGACCAGCATCAAAAACAAAAGAACATCCAGTGTCTTCTGCAGACACATGGTGAGAAGACCAGGAACTCCTGCGAGGTGGAGAATAAGGAGGATCATTAGTATGAATGTGATGATACCTACCAAAGGCATAAAGTACAAGGGCCCCTGTGACCGCCATGATCTGGGGGCAGGCTCCCAAAAAGCCCCGTACTCCAGAGTGCGAGATCTCGGACACGTACACCTGCAAGGAAAGAAGGAGAGCATCAGTGTGACGGCCCGATTGCAGGACCCCTAATGCTAGCACAGATCCCTTCAATCATTGGTTGGATGCCTGTCAAAGAGACGCCTGGATGCTCCTAGCTCTACCCATCCATGCACAGAGAGAACCCCCCAAAAAACTCGCCGGAAGAAGGGGAAATGCACCGGTATGCCAGGCAAATCAGCGTCCGTACTCCGCTCCAGAGAGTGCACAACAGATGTGGACGAATGAACACCCTGTAGCTTCTATACGTCTCACATGGTTGATAGGGTGCTCAATTAGCACCATTGAGCCAGGAAATGACCAATATGAAGTCTAAAAGTCTAAGAACATTCATTGCTTTGTAAGAACAGTTTTTTTTTAAAATGGCAGGCGCCTTTGGGTCTCCAGGTGTTTTGGTCTACAAATCCCATTAACCCAAGCCGGCATAGTCAAAGGGAATATATGGGAGTCATAGCCCAGAATATCGCGGGACATAACAAATACAACATATCATTGTATGCTATTGGATATTGCAAATATAAAATATGTTTTTAGCAGTAATCATTCATCGACATGCTAACTGAGACCTTCTGCAATAACTGGAAGACTTGTGTCCAACCGAGCTTCCAAGGAGGGGGCAGTTGGAAGAGAGACCTAGCTAACTAGATACAATTTGAGGACACACAAAGACCACATGGTCCACAACAGCCTGCAAAGTATTCAGTAGTCAAATTGCTTGCCTTACCGGTATGGAGGCAGAGGTCAGACCCCCTGCAAAGCCTGTCAGTATCCTTCCCAGGAGCAACATCCACACATTCTGGGCGCCGGCCATCAGGGCGTAGCCAATTGCAGAGGGGAGAGCAGAAAACATAATGCTGAGCTTGCGTCCCAGGAAGTCATTTAGGAACATTGCACTGGCACCTCCAACGATGGAACCCAGTGCAAACACTGACTGAGGAGAAATAACACAGGGGTGAATATCAACAGCAGGATCATACAGGTTAGCAACCGGACAAATAAGTCAGCAATAGGAGCGAGCAGGTCAGCACAACAAGCTCTCTAGATGGCAATACAACTCCACACAGTCCTCAGTACACAGGCTAAACACGTAAACAACAGTAACAAGCACGTCAGCAACAGGAGCCCCTAGATGGCAAACATCTGACGAGTCACAGGTAGAACCTCATACACAAGACGAAGGACACATTGATGCACGCACAGTGGTACACAACTAAACAGAAGGACCACACATTTCAGCAAAACGAACATCGGGGTAAACAGGTCAGCGCACAGAACGACACAAGCCGACAATATAACAGCATGCATCCACAGTCGTCAACACAACCATGTTAGCCACAGGCACGTGGGGACACCAGAGGATGCAATTGGCAGCAACAAAAGCAGGGGCATAAGAGGGGCCTAGGAGACCCATAACATCTAGGGGGGGACAGGGGACACCTTGGGACTTTGCTTTTTTATTTATTTATTGTGTTTTAGTCAAAGACCTCGACTTTTAACAAAATTAAAATAGCAGTTCGTATTAAATCACATATATCATCACTGTATAAAACAAGAGAAAAGAATAAAAGAAAACACAAGAAAAAGAAAAGCAGATCAGAGTACAAAATCCTTCAAAATGGCGTCTCACTTCAGAAGGCTCAGTTCACATAAAAATGTTACTTCTTCCCAGGTCAAAAGGCGTTCATGGCCTGAGCATAGCTCCTCCTAAAAAGATTGGGTGTCCAGCCACCATTGGCGGGACTGCAGCAGAGGAGGGCGATGTAAAAGAGCAAGAATGGAAAGGGCTATGAGGACGGTGGGAGACTATAAATAACGGCAGTTCGGGGTGAGTCGCAAACTGGCGGGTGTCGAAAAGCACACAGCCATGAATATTTGTTTTTTAAGAGCATTGAAGTAATCATCATCAGTGGCACCTAGGAGAACACAAAACAAGACTTGAAACATTAGGTCACAGAGTCCCAAAAATGAGTTCTCATTTGGCCCCTGGAGGCCATCATCTTTCCTATTGCTTTGGATGAGGCCATGGCAGAGGCGGAGTGATGTTTGAAAGTACCTAAGAAGTGATCGGGCCAGGGTCGAGGACTAAGTCAAAAGCTGATATAAAATGGGCTGCTATTCATGCTAGTCATCCTCCCAATCCATGCCAGCCCAGCCTGCACTGCACCTGGAAGGAGGGCCAGCCAGTTGGCCACTTGATTTACCTTAGTACGGTAGTAGGCTGAGTGAGGTCTCTCAGAAGGTCGAGTCGGAGTGCTAAATGTCCTTCATCAGCTGTAATCCTTTTGGGACCGGGGAGCGCTCATTAGGGTAGTATCAAGCTTGGACTGGCCTATAGGGCAGTAGGCCCATGGTCGACGCAAAATGCTGGTGTGGGCCAGCTTTATGGCCAATATGGGGCAGTTTGATGAAATACTTCACTATGCGGCTAGTAGTTTTGACCAGTGATGCTGAAGAAATGTTCTTTAAAATGCACAATTTGCATCACATTTTATCATACAACTCCCCCTTGGGTAGTGGGTACTATTCAAACAGTGTCAAAAAAGGAATTAATTTCCATTTGCAACTGTGATCCACTTTTGCGTTGGTGCCAGAGAGAGTTTTATAGCCCAGGACGACCATGGGCAGTCCCTAACCAATGCTGACGAAAAACACGAACAGAGCTAGTTTGGAATCACCTACAAGTGCACTGCTTCAGAGACCCCCAAGAGCATTGTGCGTCACCGCTCTGGCATTGTGCACTACTCCTACATTTATTGGATAATTTATATTGCACCCCAACATGCCCACTTTGACGGACTGTCACTTTATCCGCCATTGCACAAAGAGACATTCATTTAACACTGAAAAGCAAACATGCTATGCATTTTGTTTTTTTTAAAGAAAAGGTTGATGGGGATCTCTGCAATGGTTAGAGCCGAAAGGTGAGTGACTACACATTGATTATTGTGTAATGTGCCCCGTCTTTACTAGAGGTTGTTCACCTTGGGGTTTGTGCTCAACACAATGCAGTGCCTTAATAGTAAGGGAGGCTTCCATTGCCTCATTCCCATTTAAAACAGAGATGCAGGCCTCACTGCTGACAACGTGTTCATAAGAAAGGGCTTCCTTAGTCATAGTTCCGATGGTGCAAGCCACCTTCTCTGTGCGCGCTATGATCGTTCAACATATGTACGAGGGTCCCTTGGCGATTAGTCCAGGTATAGTGATTTAACTTACACGTTACAATGTTCAAGCACCTCAAACCTGGCTTTGGAGCCTCCAAAGCCAGGTTTGAGGTTATTGAACGTTGTAAGGTTTCAATCCTGCAAGTGGAACGTTGAATTGGCATAACGGCCAGCATGATATACAGATGAAAATCGATGCCATGCTAAAGCATTGTGCAATCTTGGCATACAAACACTTGTGGTGACAGCATTGAACTCTGTATGTCTACCTAGCCGTGCACTGCCTCTAGAGTAGCATTGCACGGAATTTAACTCACACACTCATGCTTCTTAGTATACTGAAAGATGCATCACCAATATTCGCATTATCTAGGCTTAATGTCGCCCTTTCCGACACATTGCCCCAAGCTGGAGCTCATTGCAGTGAAAAGAAATCCTGTTTATTATTTGTCAAGAAGGAACCAGGGATGTACAAAACCTTTGCTAGTCTGAATCACACAAGTGAACTTTGAATTGAAAGTGATGGCATTAACAGAGGCACCTAAAACAGATAATGTTTGTTGCTGTGAAGGGGGCGGGGCTCCATCGAACAAAGTGGAACAACGCAAATTGCGTCTATTAACATGTTATCTTGTCATTATAATTACCAACAACATTCTTTTTTGTAGGTGTACCGGGTTCAAATGGGCACTTAAAATCGAGCGACTCAGCGTCTCCTTTACCCCGACGTAATCACTACATCCGCTGTGTCTTTTATGATCCTTGGCATGCACTTACACGAGAACGTATATTCACAGTCTGTTCATTTATAATACTGCAAAACGAAACGGTACCTGATCTGAATGTCCACAAAACACTTGTCTTTGGTTGGTTCCGTAAATCAGGGAGCAAAACCCTGTGCTAGGCCCTCTTTATCCCCGCCGTTGGGTAGAAGCACCGGAAGAGAGGGTCATGTCTTGCCGTTAAACCTTGCCAGCATCCACTGCTGATTGGTTACGCTGTTCCGGTGCTCGACCTTAATCCAATAGCCACCAAGACGCTAGCAGCTCTCAGGGACAAGCCCGCCGCTGGCATATGCACGGCAGAATTCCGAGTCCTGGTCTGCCACATAGGCGACTGGCACGGGTCTGAAGCTTAAATGTATTATCTTTCCAAGTTTACCTGGGCTTACCTGCCCCAAGGATGGCAAGATCATTAGTCACACTGTTGTCTCTGAGGAGCATGCATCGCTCCATGCTGGCTTCTCCTTCGTTCTGGAAGGCTGTGCGGCGGTGCAATGCACACTCGTAGGGGCACGTGCTGCAGTATGTTCCCCGGCCTGGCCTGGGCACGCTCCAAATGCGCAGGGGCGGGGGGTATGGGGAGAGGGGGCACACATGAGCAAGCCTGCGAGCAGCAGAGTTCTTGTAACAAGAATCTTGTTTACATTTACCTGTGCCGGCACTGCTGCTGCTTTCTGAAGTTTCAAGTTTGCACGCATCACTGCACAGGCAGGCTGCAGACCGTAATCTACACGCTGCAGACTAGACACAAATTAGACACAAACTGGGGGGAACTGAGGGGGATAAATGCCATTGTATCCCCCTCACTTAAAAATTGTGGGGGGGATTTGTCCCCCCTGTTCGCCCTGTGTCCTATGCCCATGAACAAGAGCACACCAATATGCTAACCGAACATACAGGTCCTCAACCGGATCAAACTGGTTAGCAATAGGACCTCAATATTCAAAAGTTTGGAAACCGGCATTGAGAACTTGCAGGTTATCACCACAACTGCAGAGGCCGGCAGTAGATTCCCACAAGCCAGTAATAGGACTATATACGACAGCAACATACAGGCAAGCACATCAACCACGGCGCTGTGCAAAAGAACACATGTAAGCACTAGAGCCACGCGAGTAGCGCGAGAAGAGCACTTGGGTCCGCAAAACAGCAAAGTAAAGTTCACTTGAGAATTCTCAGTTGCACAACATGAAAAGAAGTTATACATATAGGTCCATAGGTTCAGAGATCTATAAATCTGTAGATCCATGCACCTAAATTGGCATGACCACACTCACGCAGTTAATGTTAGAATCATGGAACACTGCTCTAAAATTAGGACCGGGAATACATAAGCACCACTTGTTCCGACACTATGAGGATAAACAACACACCACTGATGGCCTACAATTGTTAATTATTGACCTGCTATTATCTGATTGCAACCATTTTTTCATTGCAAACTGTCTCTTTAAGGTCGAACAGAATCGGATACAGAGACTCAGGACACATGCAAGGCCTCAATGACCAAATTGAATGGTCGCTCCTGTTATATACTGCCGGTGTTGTGCAAAACTGCAGCCCGCTCTGGCTTTATCAATATCTCCTTTTCAGTTCTCTTCACCCGATTATTTACAGTTCATCTTTTTAAACTCTAATTTTAGTTGAACACTACTGCCCAAGTTTATTGACATGCAAACAGTAGGATACACTTGCATCCATACTAGCGTGCACCGGTCTAATATACAATGAGGGTGCTTTATCATTTATATTGTGATATATCGCAGCAATATGCATCACTATCTTACTGATGCAAACTATTTGGGATGCAGTTCTTATTAGTACTGTTGGGAAGGGGGAAGCCCTGTCCCACCCCCCCTTATTCGCTTTAGAGTGAAGCGAGATTGCATTCGAAGCACTAACATGGGCGAGAGGTTTGGGCATACAGTGAAAGCACCACCTCCCAACACAAAGGGCCCCACTTTAATATAGTCAAATAAAATCAACCCACATAGTGTAGCGCAGGGCATGAGCAATGTTGTTATTTTGTATAGATATTAGTAATCCTAGGTAGAAGGAAAGGCCTGCGCAGCGAATGCGGCATTGCATACAATAGCCCAAATTATGAGATGAGGGAAATCTCCAGCCATGCCCGAGCTCACATGAGGACAGGCCACACCCCCAACTACCACAACGCCTATTCATTGTCCTAACCGTGTTGCAAATGTCTACTGTCTGTACATCTTTTTGATTGGTTGATTAATGCTGTATTCTTGTGTTTGGCTTACTGTGTACATTTAGATAAGGGGCATACCCTTGTTTTGCTCTCAGTCCCTTTTGTTGCCCTAATTATCAGAGTGCCTTGGCCATCCTTTGCTGTTCTATGTTCTACTATGTGTCACTGCAGCTGGGCAATTAATGCGCGATAATAGAACAGCAGAGATGCTCCCCATATTGATATATCTGTAGCTGCCTCCTTCCTGGCCCCCCTAGATGTCTCTAAGGACTGGGGGTGCAAGGAGTGGATAGCTCTTCACCGTGTGCCTCACTCGGAAAATGTAAGAAAAGAGATGGCCTGATGACCCGCTCCCAGATAAACCATGTGATTTTACTCCCAACCTCATCAAAGTTTGCAAATATATAAAGACTCACTTCAACCTTTTCTAGCCACTAAACTGTCCCCAGTTAGCCACCCCAACCCTTACGCCACCACTTCAAATAGCCAAAATTGCCCTAGGGCGGAAAAAGGATTTCTTTCCGTTATTTGCAGGGGAAAGTTTGCCCTGGTCCTAGTAGCACCAGCACAAATATTCCTCTGGAGCAGACATGCATGTTTGCCCTAGTGGTATGTGGGGGTGGGTGACATCAGGCCATAGTCACCCTTCCACCTCCGCCACAGTCAGTTTTTGGGGACATCTAAAGGGGCATGAAGCGATACTGGTTGTTGCTAGCAGCTGTAGTGCTAACATTGAACCGGTGCAAGCGTGCAGGGAAACAATATATTTTTACACTAGGGACATTTTTGTCCCAGTGCTAATAGGGTGCAAAATTGCACTTTCAATGGTGCAAAGTTTGTGCAATATAAATTGTGAAAAAGGTGCTGGTTTCTGAGGGAACCTGAAAGCATGGGTTCCACAGCGCAACAGCTGATCACAAATAACCTTTCTTCTGTCGGTCCATGGTAAGTTTACACTCCATCAATGCATTCATTCATTAAATAATGCTCCCGTGCAAACCATGGTACTCCAATGCAACCCCTGATGGACCATGGACCACCCTACTTGGACAGCGAAGCTATCTTCCTCTCCACTATCCTTCTGGTTAAGGATCAAGTGGAGGATTATGGAAAATGTTCTGCCAACCCTGCAATGGAGACTCAAAACTAATGTCATTTCCTAACAGAACCATCTGCTTCCATGGCGATCACTATAGACTCTCCTTGAACTGGCGCAGAATCCAAGACAAGCCAGAGCAATATTTCTTCAAGCGCAGTGGACACAGGAAGGAGATGGAAATCCTGGGCTCTTACCCCAAACCATGAGATCTCCTTAGAAGTCACCTTGATGATGGGGTCCTTATTGTCATCTATAGCCGGAATGACGGGAGAGGGGTACACCAGCGCAAACCCAAAGTTGAAAGCGCCCAGGACAGCTGCGAAAGCCGCCACAAACAACCTCTTATTTTGGAGAGTTCTAAAAAAACAAATGAAAAACATTTTTAGCAAAGAAACCAGTGTTGCATATGCCCTTTGTCCTTGAAATGTTGTACTTTGTTGAACCACCAGACAATTCTGATATACAAATAGAAATGTTACACGTGACCTTTGGTGTTTTCATCAGTGCAACGAAGAATAATGCAACTGAATTAATGTACAATTGCAAAAAAATCTTTCTCATAATGATTCTTTGAATATTTGCTCTATTGCTTGAAATGTGCCAAACACAATTCACATTACTCCTGTTATTATCAGAAAACAGAATGTTCACTTCCTCTCCCATTCATTTGATATTCAATTCAAACACCCATGTGTTTTGCTTATTCACTACAAAAGGGCTGTGTCATGTATCATCTCCATTACATCACTTCCTGTTATCATGGCGGCCGGAAGCTGGCATGTGCAAGCGGGGGCGGTAGACTAGTACGGCGGTAGCTGGTTGAGTACACATATACTTTACATTGCATTGGGAAATTCAAGATGCTAAAACCGAACAGTAGAGATGTTAATCTAAAGGATTAGAAAACAGAATATTCAAATTCATCTCATTCTTCGATTCGATTCGTGATCTATGGAAATGGCAGATGTTATTTGCAGTATTTTGCCGAGCCAGATCGAGAATGCATACATTCAACTAAATCGAGAAGCTTTAAGCTCGAAACACGGGGGGTCCTGGGGCAGAACCAATCTGCGCTGGTTATTGGTGTTATTTTTGCTAAAAAAAAAGTTTTCTTTTAGAAGTTGCTCTTCTTAGCCCCTGCTTTCAGGCTAAAGGAAATGACACTGTGGACCTGTTTTACAAAAGGGTTTTACAGTGGCGCAATCCCATTGAAAAATGCTTTGTAGACCAGGCCCTATATATCAACCAAGGTCCCCCGGCTTAAAAGCTGGTCTCTGCCTACTTTACACCTCTGTCCAGCGTCCACCCTTTCTTTCGCCCTTCCATTCTGCCATCTCACTTGGCACTTAAGAGCTATTTGCTATCTTGGTATCTGGGAAGGGGCCACATGTCCTGGATGGTATTTGTATGTACTTTGGTAATGCTACAACCCTGGCACAATGTAGAAGTCCCCTACACTTAGAGACACTACTCTGCGGAGGTCTGACACCCAGCCTCGTTTTCAAGATGTAAAACCGTGTAAAGAACTCAAGTGGCCCACTCACACCCAAGTAATTAAGCATCACCTGGGCTTTAATCTTGGAGCACATATGTGCTTCCTTTTTAAGTTATTCACTTTACAATCTTTAAAAAGCATTTGCGGGCTAGGGACAAAATAAGAGCATCCTGGCTAGGTCCATATTCAAGACCGCATTGGAAGGACAGGCTAAAGGGGAGCTGAAGGGGAGCTGTTGGAAGGGAGGAGGCGGGCTGTGGCAAGGGCCGCCCAGCGAGTACAGGGCCGGGGGCATGGTTTGCAGGTGACCACCCAGAAAGCTGCAGAGGGTGGTAGGGAAAGGCAGAGAGAGGTATTGTGGGATGTGGCCTTTTGCAGGCAGCTTTTCCAGCAACATTACTCTTTATCAAAGAACATTCGATCATCGATCCTTGAAACAATGGGCCTCATCAGGGGACGGACGGTGTGGTAAAAATGCGGCTGTAACGCTATTATCGTGCCATTATCGCTCCGCCCCATCTTGAGTATGGGGGAAACTCTCCGGATTCACCTCCAGCTTTGAGCTGCTGGAGGTAAATCCACGACTTTCTGTCCATTTTTGGCACTAGTACCTTGCGGTAATTGCATCAAACATGCCCCACTGAGTCCTATGGACTCAACAAAAATGAGGACTTACACCGCCAGCAAAACTTGGGATCCGGCGCTAATAGTGCTGGACCAAGTTGAAGTAATGGTAATTGCGTTGGGCGGTATTTCGGTGGATTTGCTGCCGGGATACTGCCCAATTTATAGTGAGGGCCATTAATATTTTTAAACATTTGTCAGCCTATTTTTAGTAAGGTGTAATGTTCATCACAGCCAACCCCATTCCTATCGGCATGTTTGGCGACATAGCCATCAGTTTGCAAACTGTAGTACGGTCTGTGATAGTGAGCCGCGGAAATCAATTTCCTTGCCGTTTGTGTACTTCCGCGTGCAGAGTAGTGCAAGACAAAAGAAAAGACACAGCACGGAATGCTTTTCGTGGTACATTGAGTTTGGCTCAGCGCTTTCATTGCCGGCCATTTAGGCACGGCACCTTGAGCGTACAACAGGGTGTACCTAAAACGACCCTGCGCGCTTGGTTTTTTTATGTTTGCTTAAATATACTGTCAACCGAAGCATGGAAAAATGCAGTGTCTGGTACATCTGCAAAAATGCACTCCCATAAAGCCAGACATAAGTGCGTAGTGCAGGGAAAAGCAGAGCTTAAGGCTTCAGAAATCATTGGCTTTATTTATTGATCTCCCCAATGAATCCTAACCCTGTTTCACTGGACGTCTAAAGGCTCTTAATGGCTTCGCTCTTTGAGTGTGTTCTGTCTTGAGACTACGGCATTGGGAAACCGTGAGAGGGTTATGTTAGATGAATATGCCTTCTGGAAGTTCCTCCATTCCCAGAATCAATTTCATTTCTAGAGGAATCAGTTAAAAAAGATTCAGACGCATGTAACCACTATACGCCTTCTTTTAGCTTTTGGTGTCCCTGAGCCACATTTAGCCTCCGCTCGCTCTGAAAACTGTGTAACATTGAATTCCCTATGTTCCTTTCATGCCAGGAACCACGGGGATGCATGCACGTGTGCTGAATCATACTCAGGCTTACCTTCCCAATATGGCCGCCCACTGCTGTGTGCACCATTCTGGAAGGATCCCAGCCCGACTCCGTTGCTCCAGTGGTATGTGCAGCCTTCTTTGCTGATTGTATGCGCTTCCCCCAATCAGCACCGATCTGCCTCAGTATTTATTTTATTTATTGGGTATTTATAAAGCACCAATACATCAAATGGTGTTTCAAGGCGCCACAAGACAATAAAGGGTGCAGACAGAGAAGAAAACAACAATAACAGTCTTACTAGGCCTTGTGTTATTCGGATTGTGCAAGTGCAGTAAAGAGAAGTGCAGGGGGAGGGGATTGGGGTAGAGTGCAGGTTGGGGCAGAGGGATAACTCTAGGGTAGGAGGAAAGTACAGAGCAGATTGGAGGCATACAAGTGCGGGGGGGAGGTGAAGAAGTAGGCCCCTGCGGCTAGGCAAGTGCTAAGGAGAGGCCAGGTGGGCAAGTGCCAGGGGATGCAGTGAGTGAGGACCACATGCTAATTGCGAGGGTGGGGGTGGACCAGGCTCGGTAGGCATGCACGCCCCTCCAGGCTAGTCAGGGGAAGGGTGCCAGGAAGGACAAGTGCAGGGTAGAGACAGAGAGGGAGACCAGGGTGCTTGGGGTAGACTGGCCGAGTAGGGCCTGGTGCCCTGTAGGATGCAGAAGGGACGAGGCAGCCAGTCAATGCGACAGAGGGTGGCAATACAACACCATTGCTAGCACAAGGAATGAAGATCGAGTGCACCAGATCTCATCTCATGTACCTGAGCCTAGCACATGACAATTCCCCAAGCTTCGTCATGCTACGCTCTCCGCTGTTTCACAGGTCCACTTGTCTCCTTGGGTGCGTGATCAGCACTAAAATGTGCACCACACTGAAGACCTTGCTCCGCAGACCCACAGGGAGGGTGTTGGACTCCTCGCTCCGGCTTACCCCACAGGATTAGTGCACCAGAGGAACTCAGCAACATTGCTCCCAATGCCCCCTAGATAGGGGGAAGAAGATAGATAGATGGCCCTATCTGGAGGACAGGAAATGTTTCAGTTATTGAATTGTGGGTAACGTAGTCTTATACACTTAAAGGAGAGGTTGGGCGGAGCCTAAAAAAGGGAGGGAAATAGTCTGGGATCAGTGGTGGGTACCTCGTAGGCAAGTACTGGGACTAGGAAGAGAGACGTGGCGGTAATTATCATTATTCCTAGGAGATCCATGGGAGGCCAGGGAAATGCAGCCTGTGAGCCTGCATCTGTTTGCAAGTAAGCAGAATACTTTTAAAGCAGTATGAGGGAGTTTGATGCAGCACAGGGTGCCGCTGGTGGAGATTGGCACATGGGTGATGGAGGGAGAGAGGGTGGAAGCAGCCAACAGCTTGCTCGGAATGCAGGCTTATACCAACATGTAATTGTAATTTTAGTTGTAATGGGTTATTTATAACGCGCTTAATACCCAGAGGTTTCTAAGTGCGGACCCGAGGATCGAACCTGCACTGCGCAAGCGCATTGTCCCTGAGCTATCCTCCCGAGATAACATGCAAAGCCGGTGACCCCAGCGACCTGATTGGTCGTAATACTCACCCCGGTACTAATTAATCAAGAAGGACAATATTGGCAGGCCGTACCCATCAACCAAGCTAACATGACCAGCAGGGTGTTACAAGCAGTCGACAGCTTGCTCGAGAGTCAGACTCCTATGGACAGGTAAAGCCTACGATCTGAGAAACCTGATTGGTGGTTCGAACCCCCAACTATCAAGCTTCGGGCGACCTTTGTGAAAGGTTTGCCTGCTAGACCTATGATGTAGCACCCAGTAAGGCGTGCAGCCCAGGGAACTACATTCACATGGGTGCACATGAGTGCAGCTGCAAAGATCAGATCTGTAGCTGGGAGCAGAGTCCATAGCAGACCTCTTTGCACTGTAAACATTATTTTCCTAGAAGAATGACTGATATTCTATTTTTCATCTCTGAGGGTGCCCGATTTTCTTCTCTCTGGTTCTGTGAATAGAGAGAGTCCCTGCCAGGTCATTCCTCGGCCCATTAACATCCTATCATATGTAATCAGAGCATGCCTCTCCGACCGCAGCTCTAATGAATTATCAGCCTGGACGCGATTAAGTTCGCATTGTAAACGCTACTTATTATTTGTTTATTTATTCATCAACACCTGAGTGTGCGTCTCTTGTTAACTCAAGGTCATAAATCCCTTTGATTATTTTGGCAGGTGGTACATTTTCCCATTCTCTTCTGCTTTTTTACATGAAACGCCAAGAGTCCGTGAACATGTCACAACTGGCGCTGTATAAAACCCCAAAACATAGCATGTCCGCCATTCGTCTAGCAACCCCAACTTCTGGGAAGTTAGACACATTTGGTGGATGAGGGCTATTATTATGGCTTGTGAAGGTGATTAGACACCTGGCAGCTCAAAGCAAGAACACTGATTCTGAACCAAGTCCTATGCAGCCAATCATGGCTGGATAGCTTTCCAAAATGGCCCTACGTGGGGTTTCTATGAGATCTGTGGTAGCAGGTCTCCCTCTCCTTCATACTTACTGTGCTGCAATACCCTGCCAGCCTCACAAGGTGGTGCTGCAGTCCGACCAGAGCAAGTTTCCAGCCATTAAACATCAGCCTCTGCACTCTTAAATGCCTGCAGCCGCTGAGGACACAGGATGATGTTGGTTAAGGGTGCAGCACTGCAACACATTTTAAAGGTCGGTGTGCTTCTGGTGATAATCATGCTACAATGAAATTAATCACTGCCCATGAGTACCTTGAGCAGGAAACGTTACATTATTAAGAGTGATCATTTGCACAAATCACATGGCAAAGAGTAATTGTGATTGGTTATTTATAGCGCACTTAATACCAAGAGGTTTCTAAGCGCGGACCCGGGGATCGAACCTGTGTTGCTCCACGTTGCCCCGAGCTATCCTCCTGAGTGTGGCCTTTTAGTGCTTAATAAAACGTGTAATTATTTACTAACTCAGTGGTATTCATTGTATTATCCTCATAAGGATGCAAATCTGAGCCTCCGGGTCGCAATCTAGCCAGGAAGCAACATGTTCCAAATAGACCTTTGCAGCATTCACCCAATAAGTTGAGCTATCTTAATTGCCTAAACGGAAAAAGACTGCCGGATGCATCATTTCTGATAGCTACATTGATCTGAGAGACCATGGGTGTCAGATCTGAATTTTCTACACTATAGCATAGAGATGGTGGAACCGTCGTAAATTAGATTCAAGCCTATCTAAACAATGGGGGTTCTTATCAGCTTGAACAATTCAAACCGTATGGATTTGAAGCTTGAAATGGTTTGAAAATGTTGAAGCAGAATTCAAGCCACTCGCACAGACATGAGTATTTGATGGTTTGACTCTGACTGAATAAAACTCTATGGTAATACTGAATTCTGGGATACTGGTGGTGAAGGAAATGATGCAATAGGGACATCATTTCCTGCCTGGGGCCATTGTTATTGCAAGAGAGGCAAAGCTATAGGCCGTGTGTTCTTCATCTAATGCCACCCATTCTTATAATCCACCTGTAGTTTAAAAACTGCACTTATATTTGTAGTTAAATCCTTCTCTTTTACGAAAATCTTTTTATTTTGGCACTGTTTTAGTTTAGAAAGACCTGGGACTGGTTCATCTGGGCTCGTTACACATTTCCAGTGAAAATACAACCAAGCTTGTTTGCCGTTAATGGCACTTGGTCTGGTAGAATTACCACCAGATTAAGAGTGTGGTAACGGGATGGCAGGCCCCATGTTCAGAGTCCATTGGACTCCAGTGGGATTTTGGGGGAAACACTAGGGTATCTTCTCTGCTTTAACTGCAAACATGGAATTTAGCAGTGTGGTAAAGGTGGCACTAATTACTTTACCACCAAATACATTTGAGGTAACAGAATGACCAGCACTTTTTACTACACTGCCAAACTTATAGTGAGCGCCATTACGCCGGTGCGCAGAGAGCAAGCTGCCTTTTTTCTGTCATATATTTTCTTTTCAGGACTTTGCTCATAAAAGAGACTTTTTCAGCATTCAGTTTCTCTTACGAGGTCGACCCGAATCGACAAAGTTTGAATCGCTTCATATTGACTCGCCCTGATGCCTGAGGGTTTGGTGCGCTATATAAATGCTAAATAAATAAATAATGTTAGAAAAAGGCTTCACTGATTCAAATCAATATATGTCTATTGTTCAAAAACGATTTGACACAATTCAAATCATAATAACCAACTGGATCAAATTGGATGAAACCGATTCACACTGCGTACAAGTCTAATCGGACATTTACTGACTCCATTCCACTTGTGAGCCATCCCTGTGAAGGCTTGAATGGCATGAGCCGAATCGTTTTGTTTTTGTTTTGTCTTGTTAGAAACAGCATTTCACTTGAGCCATTTAAGGCTCATCCATCCCTACTGTAGTATGGTACTGTTAGACCTTTGGTCGGGAATTGTACTTTTTGACCAACTATAAATGGTCACAAGGACCAAAAGTTCTAAAAATGCTACCACCAAAGGTTCGAACACCGAAAGTTCAAAGCTTTGGTGGTAGCATTGCAGGTAAGTAAAAAAAATATATATATTGTGGGGGCTGCAGGGGTGTCCCCTGCAACACCCCGCTCACTATACTGTGCGGTATACTGAGCGGGGTGTTGCAGGGGACATCACCGCAGCACACCCACAAAAAAAGACCCCTGCAGCCCCCATAGTATGTACGTGTGTTTGCATGAGAAAGGTGCAAACATTTGGTGGTTCGCACCTTGCTCATGTGAACATTCCGGCCGCAGCAAAATCAGCCGGGGTCAGATCATTTAGAACCCTTTGGTCGTACGCAAATAACAGGACACACACCAGCTCGTATGGAATGCAACTTTCTTTATTCCGTTACTGTAAGATACTGAAACTCCTCCCTTTCCCCCCTTCATTCCCTTCTGTCCCTGTCACATCCGCTCGTGACGTGTGGAGGGGGAGCACTGTCTTAAAGGGACCAGGTCCCTGTAACAACACCCCTGGACAAATGTCCTTGTGAGGGTTAAACAAGAATTCAACAAATGGGTTTCACATTCTTCAACAAGTCTCAGAGGTCTCTTGATGACCCTTTGGCGCCATCCTCGTGGCTCTTGAGTCAGACGGATCCAATTGACGTAGAACCTGGGGTTCGAGGGGGACCTACTCCTCATAATGTGTATCATAGTGTTCAGGGTCCAGGTCCAGTGGCGAGGTCTCTCCTCTTCTCCTCTTTTGGCATGCTTGAACAGAGAACTGTTCCTGGTTACTTCTCTGGTGTCACTAGCCGCTGTTATCATTGTTCCTTTGACAGCAATCACTTGAATTGGCTCAGGGGCAAACTATGAGTCTGTTTTCCTGTTCATGTTTTGTTGTACCCACACTTCATCCCCTACATGGAACTCTTTTGTCTGTGCTCTCCTTCTCTCGTCTGTCTCAGCTCTGGTCTTTTCCTTGCGCTCAGCATCCCTTCGAATGACCTCTCGGTCTGGTTCGGGCTGGGTTGCTGACGATTAAGGTTCGAACCTGGTATTTCATCATGGGTTCCGCTGGGGTTCTGTTGGTGACTTCATGGGGTGTGTTGCAGTAGTCTCTCAACATACGACATAGTGCATGATGTGGATCAGAGCCATCAATGCGTACTCTTTTTGATCGAGGCCATGAACCTTTCTGCCATCCCCTTAGCTTGGGACCAGCGAGATGTGATCCTTTGATGAGTAAACCCCATGTGTCGTGCAAATACTCCGGATTCATGTCCACTGAAAGGCGGACCATTGTCAGACTTTATGGTGTTTGGTGTTTGGGATCCCCCATTCACTGATGACTTCATCAAAGACGGTGGCTACGAGAGCAAATTCCGTGGATTTCACCTTCTTTATGATGAGGAATCTAGAGTGTTCGTCAATGAAGAGCAGTAGGTATTTGCCTGTTTTGAGCGGCCTGAAGAAATCTACTGCAACTCTCTCCCAGGGGTGTTCTGGGATTTTGGTTGCCCTGTGTGGCGTTGGAGGTTCTGCTCTGGCAGTGCCCTGACAGGCTACACAGTTCTTTACCCACTGGTCGACCATGTGATCCAAGAACGGGAACCAAACATGACATTGGAGCTGTCTTTTGGTGTTGTCAGCGCCGGGATGGCCTTCATGGGCGGCCTTGATGATCTCTGACCGGAGTGTCGCTGGAATGACTAATCTGCACCCCCGTAATAAGATTGACTTGTCCTGGACGGCCAGTTCGGTGTGCACCTTGGCTAGCCTTTCAAGCTTGTCCCTACAGGCACCTGGGTGTCTGGGTACTGCACGGCGAAAGTCCTTACACCTGTTTTTCTGTCAGACTTATTGCTAAGGCCATGGAGGGGCCCGCTGCTGATGCCGAGGCGATGGATTAAATCGAGTTGGCTGAGGGCAGTGTGTTGGCTGTTACATAGCTGATGTATTCAGCGTCGCCAGTCCTGGGGACCGGTTTGCCGGTTGGGTGCCTCGACAGGTAGTCGGCTGGGTTGTTCTCACCCCTCGGTTGATGGATAATCTCAAAGTCTTATTCCTGTAGACTAATGCCCCATCGCTCAATCCTTGGGGGCATTTTCGTTCTCGGGTTTCCGAAGAGGGACAGTAAAGCCTGATGGTCCGTGATGAGGGTGAACCTTTTTCCAATTACAAAGTTGTGGAAATGTTCGCAGGTCCAGACGGCTGCCAAACTTTCTCTCTCCGCCTTGGGAGTAAGCGATTCCGGGGGAGCCAGTGCTCTGCTAGCGTATGCGACTATGTGCCTCGGGATGGTATCAGGGCCGCTGGTTTGTGCTAGGATGGCTCCTAAACCCACTGGGCTGGCATCCACAACAATTTCAGTGTGCCAGTCCGGATCGAAATAGGCAAGCTTCCGAGCCTCTGCAAGAGCCTGTTTGATTGTGTGAAAGGCCCCTTGGCACTCTTCGGACCAGACGAATGGGACTTCCTTTTGTAGCAGGCGCCTCAGAGGTTCTGTGATGGTGGAAAAGTGGGGAACGTATCTGGCGCAGTAACCAGCCATCCCCAGGAATGACCTTACGTCAGCAACCTGGTTGGGTTTCTGCAGGTTGAAGATGGTGGAACCTTTGTCTGGATCAGGGGTCATGCCATAAGAGGAGAAGATGTGCCCGATGAATTTGAGCTTGGACTTTCTGAATCAACACTTAGCTAGATTGAGGGTCAGTCCTGCTTCCTGCACGGCAGCACAAACAGCGCGCAGGGCTGTCTCCTGTTCATCACACGTCTTTCCAAATACAAGGATGTCATCGCTATAATTGAGGGTCCCTTTCACAGGCCTGATGACTTGCCTTATGGCATCATGGAAAATTTCAGCCGCCAATGAGATTCCAAAGTTCAATCTTATTTTGGAACAGTCCATCATGAGATGCAAATGTGGTGATCACTCTCGAATCAGGATAGAGTACCATCCGATGGTATCCCTGGTTCAGATCAAGTTTTGAGAAGAGGATAGCTTCATTTAGTTGGACTATCATGTCCTCAGTCCTTGGTACTGGATGCCGTTCCCTTTGAATGGCCGTGTTGGCCACCCTCCTGTCCACGCATAGCCGTAAACGACCTCCTTCCTTTGGAACAATGACAAGTGGAGAGACCCACGGTGTTGGGCCGGTGGCCTTTTCAATGATGTCGTCCCGTAGGAGCTGATTGAGTTTGTTTGACACTGCTGACTGGAGGTGGAATCCAAACCTGCGCGTGTGCTGCGGGACAGGGCGGACTGCCGGGTCAATGTGGAGCTTGACTGGGGGACCCTTCATTTTGCCCAGGCCTGGGCACAGAAGCGGGAATTCTCCCAGGATGTCGTCTTTCGTGATGGTAGGAGTCACAGGTGGTTTGTGCTCTAAGTTGTAGATGTGCCCAAGAGTTTCACATCCAGGTGCAGTTGAGCAGATGGTGTCATCTTCTTGAACATGGATGTTGATGAGGCCTAGGCACGAGGCGGTCTTGTAACTCAGTAGGCATCGTCCTTTGGTCGGGCTCCTTATTACGTGAATGACGGTAATTGTTGATCTCTTGCCGTGGATGAGCCGTCGCTTGAACGACCCGATTCTCTGTAGGGGTATGTCGGTACCCCATTGAATTATTCTGGAAGGTGTCTGTGTGAGAGTGGGTTTGCTTAGGATTTGTTGAAATTCCTTCTCCCCCATAATTTTCACCGTGGCCCTTGAGTCAATAGGGAAGCAGAATTGCCTGTCACAAATGTCTACCGATATCCATGGTGCTTCTCTTGCCTCACTGTCATCCATGATGAGGTTTACAAATTCGTCTTGTGCATATAGATCTTAATGTTCGCTTTCGTAGTCTTGGTTTAACTGTGGTATGGCGTGATGGCTTGGCTCTGATGTAGGTGGGCCATCATGTTCGGCGCAAATTCGTGGGTTCAGGTCTTGTGGGTCGTATTCTTGGGGTTCATCTTCTGGCTAGAGTTCTTCAGCAACTCTTACATATCTTCTTGGCCCTTGTTGGTATGGGCGATCCTGCTATGACTGACTCTGTGATGCCCTTTGAAGTGGTCTATATTGCGGTACCGAGGGTGTTCGTGGCGTGGGGACAGTTCTGCCTTCTCTGCAGACTGCTTGGAAGTGTCCTTCCCTTCTGCACTTTCTGCACTTTTGGGTGAGCGCAGGGCAAGAACCAGCATAGGGGAAAGCCATGCCACAGCTGTGGTACTGTTGTTGCATCCTTGGGGTCGATGAATAGGTAGGGCTACTGATCCTTTCACCCCCTCTTGCATTATTTGTGTGGACTGCTGCTATCACCTCCCCTCTGTCTTGTTTGAGCGTCCTCATGCTAGTCATGTGTGTTGCTGGTTTGTCCACCCTTTGGCGGATTCTGGGCATTTGGCTCACTTCTTCAATGGTGGGGGGTTTCTTGAGAAGCTGCTTCTTTAAAGTGGGCGAGAGACCCCCTTCTGTTACTCGTAGACGAATGGCTTCCTCTAGGGAAAATGCATGAAGTTGGAAGTATGCTCCGTTAATTCGTAGTCTGGTGATGAACTCGTCTACAGTTTCATCTATGTGCTGGGTACATTGGTTGACTATATATCTCTCATAGTCCCTGTTGTGTTCTATCACAAATCTCTTGTTGAGAGCTGTGATCATTGATGCAAAGACAGGGTGTTCTGCCGCCGGGAGGGTTTTAATTAATGTCTTTATTTCGGTGCCTGCAGTGTTGATGAACATTCTGCGTAGGCGTGGGGACATCTCTTCACCTGCAGCAGCTATAAAGTTGTTGAAATCCTCGAGCCATTCCACCCACCGGGGCCCTTTGTTGGCTAGCGGTGTCAATGAGAATGGTGGGGGCATGCACCATGCTGCGGCCGTTGACCTTGAAGTCAGCACTGGAGGTGGTGGGGCTTGCCCAGCTTGATCAGGGGAGGAGCTCATGGCTGTGGCAGGCCTTGGAAGTGGCTCTGGAATGTCACTTGGGTAGTCGTCCCTTCAATGTGGCTGTTGTCCCTTCTAGTGTGGGAAGGTTTTCCCAGTGTTTTGATTTCCCTCTAACTGGGAGGAAGAAATGTAGCACGTGTGTTGGTTGTACTCCACTTTGTGTTTATGATGGCACTGATAGAGAAGCAGGCCCAGTGAGTGGGGGGTAGCACCCACCTGAAACCACATTGGTGCATGTCCTTGCGACTCCTGCCACAATCAATGATCATCGATCAGCCTAACAGGGGGTGGGGGAGTGTGGTCCTTCTCGCACTGTGTGTCTGTGAAATCGCTGGTGGCAGGGAGGAGTGTGTGCTGGGTCGCTCTCTCTCTCTGGGAACATGTGCTGGAAAGTGGAGGAGGTGGGCCTCGCGCTCCGGGCTGGCACGGCAGGGCAGCAGGGTTGCTGGGGACGTTTCAAGCCGTGGGCGCGGAATACCGACGTTTGGCGGAAAGTGGGATCACTGACACGGATGCAGTGACACCCAGTGGGATCACTGACAAGGATGCGTTGCCGCCCAGTGGGATCACTGGCGCGGATGCGAGGGAACTCTAAGGCACGGCCATAATGTGCCGACGCTGGCGCCCAGTGGGATTACTGGCGCGGATGAGGAGGCACGCGACAGGATTGTCAGCGTGTGAAGGAGGACGACTCTGGTGTGCTGAACTCACCTCGTCGCCAGTTGTTAGACCTTTGGTCGTACGCAAATAACAAGACACACACCAGCTCGTATGGAATGCAACTTTCTTTATTCAGTTACTGTAAGATACTGAAACTCCTCCCTTTCCCCCCTTCATTCCCTCCTGTCCCTGTCAGGTCCGCTCATGTCGTGACGTGTGGAGGGGGAGCACTGTGTTAAAGGGACCAGGTCCCTGTAACAGGCACGTAAATGGAATAAAATAACATGTCTATGGTGCAACCCACTTTAAAAAGTTATTTGACCCCTGTGACTGCTCTGAATGGTGCAGCCGTGAGATACGTGTACCTGATGAACGAGACTTGGCAGCGATAGAACAACATTTTGAGTTTAAAATACAAGAAGGTCCATTACAAATAGATCATAATATTGATTTAAGCGAGCCTGGTGCAGGACAAGGTTCAATACTAGGCCCAGCACTACAGATGCGCCCACTGAACCCATGTAGTTAGGGTGAAAGGCCCCTTACCCAGGTCGGGGTGCATTGGCCAATACGTACCCACGTGTCATGAACCTACCTGAAACTTTTATGCACATGAAGATGCTGGCTGGCCCTCTTATGACTAGGGCTGTACCGAATAGTATATTTCGTATTCGGCCGATTACCGAATAGTTTGTCAACTATTCGGCCGGAGCCGAATATGAAGCCGAATAGTTGCTTTATTTAGTAAATCATGTTCCAAACTTCAAAAAACACACTTGTTACAAAAAACAAATAAAGCACCATTTTAAATGCATTCTATACTTTTATTTCTCTTCATTGTAAGTAATGTAGCATCTTTATTTAAAGTAATATAAGCCAGAAAAAAGCAGATTTAACCAAAATGAAGGGACCAAATGTACAGAAGATTGTTGCATATTCAGTGCCAATTAAAATAGGAGCCTTCACAAATGCAAAAGGACTGCCTTTGTGAATCAGATGCATTGCATTCTCTATCCAGTTGCAAAGTTGATGCGGTCTAGTTTAGAAACTTCTTTGCAGCTCACATAGAAATGTCTAAAATGGTTCATGTCGGCTCATGCAGGACACAAGTCAAGAGGAAATCTTAAATGCGTGAACTCCCTCTCACAACTATTCACCCCACCCAAACAAATGCTGCTCAATTTTCACTTATCCTAGCCACTCCTTCCCGCCAATACACAAACATATGCAACTTATCATTCCTGATAAGATATCAGATAATGTTAAACTCAGGACTCAAGTCCTTAATAAAAGAAAAGGGGGACTATGACGTACGCAATGGGAAGTAACATGACAGGAACTGAAAGTATATGTGCACATTTCTTTCAGTTTGTCTTTTCCAACTAAAATAAGTGCACATTGCATATAAACATTTGCCAAAAGAAAATATTTTCCTGTATTGTTGCAGGCTAAGTATAAAAGATGAGCATCTTTTATGTCTAAGAATCTGTAACAAAACATGTCCTAAAGAGCAGATTACAATATAAGATATTTTTCAGCTGTGTGATAGCAATTTGTCTGGTCTAATTATATTCAGTTTTTCAAACTGAAGTCTATATTTGCCTTTCTGAGTTCATGTTGCATTGTATTCAAATGAGAATGTCAAAGTATTCGGCAAGAGCCGAATAGTAAGAAACTATTCGTCCGGAGCCGAATAGCTTTTTTTCAGCCGGAATTCGGCCGAATACTTACTCAAAGCCAAAGTTTGGTACACCCCTACTTATGACCACAGGCCACTCCCTAAACGCGGTCCTTTCATTTCCATGCCTGGAAAGGAAAGCGAGCCACGCTTTGCACCCCATATTCTGTGGGTAAGGACCGTTGGGAATTGACCTTATCTATTATAGGTCAAAACGGTTAGCTTTGAGCAATACTTATTTTCTTTTCATTCCGTGACTCGTAGGCATGCATTTAAAATGGGGAAAGCCGGACTACAAATACCAGAATTCCAGGAATGAAAGTAAGACTGGATGAGCTATTCCAGTATGCCATGTGATAACAGGAATGCAGATCCATTCCCGGTGCACTGGAGGATGGAGAGCTGTGGACCCCATCACAGGGGAGGGGCGGCCAAGACTATCAGTTCTGGGCTTGTGCGCATGCCTGAAATTCAAGTTTATATCTTTGACGCCATGATGTGAGAAACACAGGAAGTGCTTCTGTTTTTGGTCCATCATGATCCGTTTTGATGGATTTGGAAATGACTTCTAAATAGCACTGAAAGTGTGGCTGTTTACTGAATGCACATCTGATCATTCTGCACGTCAACCCTTTATAAGCAGGTGGCTGCGAGTCCCAGAATGCAAAGAAAGAATCATGCACCTGCCCCCTCTTGCCCCCTCTTCAGCTCCCCACACAAGGACCTCGCGGGGCTCCCTGTTTTACCTCTGGCTCTTAGGCGTTGAGCACGGATTGCTTTGCCGCATGTACTTTTTGTTGTCTGAGAGGTTGTGCACAGTAACCGCCTTGAACTTCTTTCTTTAGGATTCTGGGCTGCGGGGATGGGGCGGGCAGGTGGGGACTAGGCCTTCCCTGCAGCTGCTGGCTGTCTCCCCTTCACTGGACCTTATGTCCCTTCAGGAAGAGAGGGGTCACAGTGCTCAGGACCAGTGACTCCTACTTTTTTATGTTGGAAGGAAGATGCACTGAGGGGCTGCGGTCAGGACTAAAATAACACAAGTGTGGTAATCTAAAGCCTTTCCTGGTGGCACGTTTCTCTGCGCTTTTTGATGCGTGTTGAACAAATGCAGTTTATTGTCACAAATGTTAACAGCGCATTCAAAGAATATTATTTTTATAGGCAATCGTAATTCGACGACGGGGAACCGTTACGTTTGCACTGTGATGTAAGCAGCTCCCCACTGCCAAATTTTCGTCATTTGCACTGGTTTACGCCGCCTTTTGCCCTTCACATTTGCACTCTGCAGTGCAAAGTGAGTAAGCGCTGCCTGGCATGCTGGCATGTCAGGCAGCTTTTACTTTTGTTTGTGAGTGGCACTCACAAATGAAATGAAACCCTCCCAGAGCTGCTTGCACGTCGAGGAAAATGTAATTTCAACTGGGAGCACTGCTTACCAAATTAAACATGTGGGGGAGGGTTTTACTTCAATTGTGCACGCTTCCGCATGGCAGGCAGCGCGTACAATAGATCCATACGGGGTTCGCCTCCTTTATGCTGCTGCATAAAGCAGGGGGACCACCGAGGGAACTGCAGCATTTGCACCGGCGGAAAATCCACGCCAGCCCAAATGCTGAAGCATTTGCTTGGTGGAGAAGAAGGAGGTGGCAGAAACGCAAGATGCGTCCGACCCCTCCTCTCCACCATGAAAATGCTTGAAAATGCGCTGTGGTCTGATTGGAAGGCGTTGAAGCCTTACTCAAGGGTTTTATGCCTTTCAATCACGTTATGGCTCTGATGAACATGAGCCCCAGAGTGGGTATCTGCACGGCCACCAAATGCGCGACATAACTCCAGCCTCAGTGCTGAGGACTAGAAGTCAATGGGCGTTGAGCGGTAACGTCGGACTCACCCACCAGACATGAGGAAATGCGTCTCCCTTGCAGGGCTTAGGAGAACATCTAAAATGCTGTTCTTCAGGGGAAACTCACAGCACTTCGGGTTGGACTGCTCTCATTGGTGGCAGGCCTGAGACTGGTTTTCCAATAGCTGGACACTTTCTGTAATGACACAGGTAGCTGGAAAACAATGGCATGGTTGGCTGTTCAGAGGAATGCAAGTAGTTATGGTTAATTCAAAATCATGCATCCGTCCGTTTTTGTTCTACTAAGAATAAAATGGCCCTGCCATTGCCTGTGTGGTACCTGATCTCCAGTCTATCAGAGCTGTCGTATTCCATCGCTCTATTCCCACCAGTAAATGTCCTTATATTTACTGAAACCATACTCCAGTGCTACTTTATATCACCATCCTTCCAAACATGGCAGTGGCTCTGCTTCTCAAATGTGAATGCTGCCCTTTGTACACCAGGACGTTGCCAGGCAGCACTCACACATGAGTCAAACATGAGACTGGCGTCCCTTGGTTACTAATAACGAATTGGGAAGGAACCTTTCACAGCCTTCCTCTGATGCAATGGTGGTCGTGTCCTAATGCTCTCAGGATTAAAATGGAAAGCAGAAGCTGAGGTTAGGAGTGACCTCATTGCCGGCAATGAGCAGATATCCCCCCACCTCTCCCCCAGTGTTTCCCCATTTCAGGATGTTGAAATAAAATAAACAGGCAGACGAAAAAGTTCACAACATCAAGCTGGCACATCCATTATCTTTAAAAGGTACAGAGGGACATTTGCCATTTTCTCATCTAAGGAAGTTTCCTTGGAGAACCAAAATCCCCCAAAGGTTTTTCCAAATATCACAAGGGAATTTTTCCAGTAGCCTATGCCCCAGAAAGCATTTTACACTCATGAGAGAGGTGTCCAAGAGCAATCCTGACCTGACTGGTGTGTTGCCCTTTTTTCTAAGGGACTATACCCATAGGCCTTTATTAAACATACCCAACTTTTAGAGACTAGGGGCTACATTCTGAAAACATTTTTGGTGCAAATGATGAGATGCGCTTTCGCCTCAATGGATCCAAAGAAAGGTGTACCCTATTCTGAACTGGCATTTGAATGTGCGCATCTATGATCAGTGCGAAATTCTCAAAACTTTTTGGTGCAAATGATGACTATGTGCACCTATGATCATAATGATCATAAATGCACACATTCAGTATGAGCATTGATGCGCAATGTGCACATTCACTATGAACACAGATGTGCTCATTTACTATGAGCATAGATGCGTACATTCACTAAGAGCATAGATGCGCACGTTCACTATGAGCATAAATACACACATTCACTATGAGCATAGATGCACACATTCACTATGAGCATCGATGCGTACATTCACTATGAGCATAGATGCGCACATTCAGTATGAGCATAGATGTGCAATGTGCACATTCACTATGAACACAGATGTGCACATTTACTATGAGCATAAATGCGTACATTCACTATGAACATAGATGCGCATGCTCACTATGAGCATAAATGCACACATTCACTATGAGCATAGATGCACACCTTCACTATGAGCATGGATGCGTACGTTCACTATGAGCATAGATGTGCACATTTACTATGAGCATAGATGCGTACATTCACTATGTGTATAAATGCGCGCATTTGCGCATAGTTGCAAACATTTACGATGAGCATAGGTGTGTGAATTCACTATGAGCATAGATGCACACATTCACTATGAGCATAGATGCACACATTCACTATGAGCATAGATACGTGAGCATAGATACATACATTCACTATGAGTATATATGTGCACATTTACTATGAGCATAGATGCGTATTTTCACTATGTGCATAGATGAACACATTTACTATGAGCATAGATGCACACATTTGCTAGGAGTATACATGCGCACATTCACTATGAGTATAGATGCACACGTTCACTATGAGCATACACGTGCACATTCACTATGAGCATAGATGCGCACATTCACTATGAGCATACAGGTGCACATTCACTATGAGCATAGATGCGCACATTCCCTATGAGCATAGATGCACACATTTACTATGAGTATTGATGCGCACATTCACTATGAGCATAGATGCACACACTTACTATGAGTATTGATGCTCACATTCACTGTGAGCATAGATGCACACACTTATTATGAGTATAGATGCTCACATTCACTATGAGCATACAGGCACACATTCACTATGAGCATAGATGCACACATTCACTATGAGCATAGATGCACACATTTACTATGAGTATTGATGCGCACATTCACTATGAGCATAGATGCGCACACTTACTATGAGTATTGATGCTCACATTCACTGTGAGCATAGATGCGCACACTTACTATGAGTATAGATGCTCACATTCACTGTGAGCATAGATGCGCACACTTACTATGAGTATAGATGCTCACATTCACTATGAGCATACAGGCGCGCATTCACTATGAGCATACATGTTCACATTCCCTATGGGCATACATGCGCACACTTACTATGAGTATAGATGCTCACATTCACTATGAGCATACAGGCACACATTCACTATGAGCATACATGATCACATTCACTATGAGCATAGATGCGCGCACTTACTATGAGTATTGATGCTCACATTCACTATAAGCATACAGGCGCAGATTCACTATGAGCATACATGTTCACATTCACTATGAGCATAGATGCGGACATTCCCTATGAGAATACATGCGCACACTTACTATGAGTATAGATGCTCACATTCACTATGAGCATACATGTTCACATTCACTATGAGCATAGATGCACACATTTACTATGAGTATTGATGCGCACATTCACTATGAGCATAGATGCGCACACTTACTATGAGTATTGATGCTCACATTCACTGTGAGCATAGATTTGCACACTTAGTTTAGTTTAGTTTAGTTATTAATTTGTATAGCGCGCCATACCCTGGAGTATCAGGGCGCAAGCGGACAAGGATATGCTCAACTTAGTTACAGGTACATAGAAATGGGGGTACAAAGATGCGCTGAGCTTGGTTACAGATATGCTCAGCCATTGCAAGTACAGAAAAAAAGGCAGGAAGTGTAGACATAGGCAATATTACAGCAATCGAATGTGAACAGGGAGACATAAGCAGAATTATAGCAAGCAAATATGAACAGGGAGAGATCCAGGACAGGGGTGCGAGGAGCATGCTCCTGTTCACGTAATATATAGTTATATACAGTATTGTACAATGTGACAAGTGGACTAGTTAGTTGTCATTGGCTCTCAGCCACCTGGTGAGGTTTTGTCTGAATTTAGCAAAAGGCTGAGGTTCTCTGACGTCATGGGGGAGGGAGTTCCATAGCTGCGCCGCCTTAACCGGGAAGCTGTTACCTCCTATAGTGGCAAGTTTGAAACGCGGGACTTGAAGGCAGTTTGCGTTGGCTATTCTGGTAGGTCTGGAGGAGGTTCTTTTACGTAATCTATCCATGAGGTAAGGTGGAGCTTTGTTGTTGATACATTTGTGGGTGAGGGAAGCGATTTTGAGATGAATTTTGTCTATGGTGGTGAGCCATTTGTGTTCTCTTCTTGTGGAGGATATATGTTCGTTTCTGTTTATCTTGAGTGCTGCTCTCAAAGCATTGTTCTGGAGCACTTGAATTTTGTGGATGGTCTGTTTATTAGCTCCAATGTAAAGTCCATTACAATAGTCTAATTTGGATAGTATCAAGGCTCTGGCAAGTGTAATGCAACTGTCTGTGGAGAGGAATTGTTTGCTCGCTCTGATAAGTTTGCATGTATATGCTGTGGCAGAAGCTAGAGAGTTAACTTGTTTGGTAAAGTTCATGGTGGCGTCTAGGTAAAATCCTAAGGTTTTTACTTCATGGGCTACTTTTATGTTGTTCCCATCGATAATGAAGTTGTCATAATCATGGCTGAGTTTGGATATATAGGTAGTGGTGCCCAGGATGATAAGCTCAGTTTTATCATCGTTCAGGCATAGGCCGTGTGTGGCCATCCATGCCTGAACGATGCTATAAATTCTGTTCACTAGGGCCAGGTCCTTGGCGTAGTCTCCTGATAGCGGGAGGAGGATCTGGGTATCGTCTGCGTACTTAGTGTAGGCGATACCCAGATGATCCAATTCATCAAAGAGAGGCTTCGTAAAGACATTATAGAGGGTAGGTGATACACAGGACCCTTGTGGAACACCGCAGGTTATGGGGACTGGATCTGCTGAGGCTGATGGCGCGAAGACTCTCATGGTCCGATTGCTCAGGAATGACTTGATCCAAATTATGGCCTCTTTTGAGAAGTGGGCTGCCGAGTCGAGGTGATTACAGAGGACTTTGTGGTCCACTAGGTCGAATGCCGCTGATAGGTCCAGGAGGAGAAGTAGGGCCGCTTGGCCATTGTCTCTGCAATCGTCTATTTGGGCCTTAAGGTCTATTAGCGCTGTCTCAGTCCCATGTTGCGGCCGGAAGCCTGATTGACGGGTTCCAAGTAAATGGTTAGTCTCTAGGAAGCTTTGAATTTGCGAGTAAGCCACTTTATCTAAGATTTTTAGAAGAAAGGGCACCGTCGTGATGGCCCTGAAGTTAGTCGGAATGGCAGGGTCAAGGGTTTGCTTCTTTAGTAGTGGCAGTACCCAGGACTCTTTTAGGTTGATCGGTACTGAGCCTGAGGTAAAGGAGGAGTTGATTAGTTTGGTTATAAATGGCGACAGTTCTCTCGCAGCATCCTTGATGAGTTGTGCTGGGCATTGGTCGCCTTTGCAGTTGGACGGTTTAAGTCCCAGGATGACCTTTTCTACCTCTATGGTCGATACCTTAGAGAAGCAGAATCGGGCTCCCAACTTGGGCTGGGGCGGTGGCGCTGAACTCTGAAGGATGTGTGGTGTTAGTGATGCCTTCTTGATGGCAATTTTGGTTTGTAGGCTTGCTACTTTGTTTATTAAGGCAAGTTGTATGCTAGAGCACCATTGTTTATCCTTGGTGCAATTTTCTTGGGGTACAACGGGTGTCTCTAATTCTTTCAGAATGCTGAACAGTTCTTTGACACTAGATTTTGAGTTGGATATTCTAGTATTGTAGGTTTCTTGTTTGGCTAATAGTATTTCTTTCTTGTATTGGGAGGAGGCTTTGGAGAGGTTGAGTTTATTTTTGACTGATGGGGAAAGTCTCCAAATGGTTTCAAGTTTTCTTTTAGCCAGCCTAAGATTTTTTAGGTGGGGCGTGAACCAAGAATTGAGGTGTTTTTTAGGTTTGCTGTTTCTTAGTTTGAGCGGGGCTATGTGATCCAAGGCTGAGGACATGGCTGCATTATAATGTTCGACTAGCAGATTAGGGTCCATGCAGTCAGATAGTGCGTTTAATTTAGGTAGTATAACAGGCATCAGATTTTCTGCTGTCATTAGTTTTTTATTCCTCGTTGGCATAGGTGGGGCAAGTGAGGGCGGGGCAGTGACCTGATAGGTTGTCACTGAGAATAATAGCAGGTGGTGGTCAGTCCAGATCTGCGGTACAGAATCTGTAATATTTACATCGCAATTATGTTCCGCTATCCAGTCAAGGATGCGACCTTTGTTGTGGGTGGGTAGTTTAACTTTTTGGGAGAATCCCAGCTCTTTCAAGGTCAGAGCAATCGCTGACGATTGGGTGTCCTTAATGTCATTGTACCCTAGATTAAAATCTCCTAGCACTATTGTTTGGGATGTATTTTTTAGGTTGTTGGACAGGGATGTCGAGATGTCCTCAGAGAAGGTTCCGATAGGACCTGGTGGTCTGTAGATGAGGATGATGTTTAGGGTTTGGGAGTTGGCGGTGGCTATTTTGACCGTGAGGGATTCACAGGATTGCATATTGGTAGCAGTGATGATCCTCATGTCCAGGCTAGTTTTAGCTATAATTGCTAGACCTCCACCTCTGGAGGTAAGTCTGTCCGCGCGTAGGATTGTATAGTTGTCTGGGACTGCTAGTGATAAGGCTGGGCCAGCCGCATCATGTAGCCAAGATTCTGAGATGGCCAAGAAGTCTAAGTTGTCTGTGACAATGATATCTGAGATCTCTGTAGCGTGTGCGACTAGCGACCTGGCATTTATAAGTGCGCCTTTGAGATGTGGTTTGTGGTCGGTTAAGTTAGGGCTGGAGATGTTGTGACTACCTTTGGTTGTCTGTTTGGAGTTATATATTTTAGGTCTGTTAGGCTTGGGCTGTTTCCTAGTGGGTTCCGCAATACCCTTCAGGGGTAATTGTAATTTATTTCGGGATTTTGATAGTTCAACCTTCTTGGCTGGTAGCTCATGCAGTTTGGACAAACGAGCACGTAGTCTAAGATTTCTGTCTGCAGTGTTACAAGGCCTTTGTAGAGTGGTGCTATCTGGATGATGAGTCATTTTAAGTTCAGTATTAGGTTGTTGTATGTTGAGCATGATATGGCAGGCGCGATGGATGGAATAAGTGCGAAGACTCAGAGTGTTAACTTTGGTGCTTATTTTAGGTGGTTGTATTCCTAATGTGAGGAGGAGGGCGATATACAATGGTAGCCAAGGCGACCTGTAGGCAAAACCTAGGGAGTACATGCTAAGTGACTGGATAGTAATCCGGTAGGAGTAGTTTCGATGGCCGTTTAAGTGGCTAGGACTAGGCAGGCTAGATGCAACTATCAGGTTGAGTACAGTTTCCGTAGGTGAGGGTTAGGAGAGTTCAGGCTATGGTCCCACGTGGGAGTGAGACGCCGGTAGTGGTGTGCATAATGTGGGAGCGAAGAGGTAATGCTTGTATTAGGTGAGATTGGAAGTGCGAGTGTACTATCAGTCTAGTTGGTAGATCCTGTTAGTATCTGTAAGGCGGATATGCTACAGCAAGGGTTCAGGCTTGGGAAGTCCTAAACGTGGCTAAAAATGCCAATATAGTGGGGCATGGCACATGGAAATTGACATGGGCATGGGGCACACATAGTTTCGAGTAGTCTGAAAGCGACCATAAGGCACAACGCAATTTAAGAGTGGTCTGAAGGCGACCATAGGGCACAATACAATTTAAAAATGGTCTGAAAGCGACCATAAGACACAATACAATTTAAAAGGTGGTCTGAAAGCGACCATAAGGCATAACACAATATAAAAGGTGGTCTGAAAGCGACCATAAGGCACAACACAATTTAAAAGTGGTCTGAAAGCGACCATAAGGCACAGCACAATTTAAAGGTGGTCTGAAAGCGACCATAAGGCACAACACAATATAAAAAGGTCGTCTGAAAGCGACCATAAGGCACAACACAATTTAAAAGTGGTCTGAAAGCGACCATAAGGCACAGCACAATTTAAAGGTGGTCTGAAAGCGACCATAAGGCACAACACAATATAAAAAGGTGGGTACTATGAGTATAGATGCTCACATTCACTATGAGCATACAGGCACACATTCACTATGAGCATAGATGCACACATTCACTATGAGCATAGATGCACACATTTACTATGAGTATTAATGCTCACATTCATTGTGAGCATACATGCGCACACTTACTATGAGTATTGATGCTCACATTCACTGTGAGCATACATGCGCACACTTACTATGAGTATAGATGCTCACATTCACTATGAGCATACAGGCGCAGATTCACTATGAGCATACATGTTCACATTCACTATGAGCATAGATGCGCACATTCCCTATGAGCATACATGCGCACACTTACTATGAGTATAGATGCTCACATTCACTATGAGCATAGATGCGCACATTCCCTATGAGCATAGATGCGCACACTTACTATGAGTATAGATGCTCACATTCACTATGAGCATACAGGCGCAGATTTACTATGAGCATACATGTTCACATTCACTATGAGCATAGATGCGCACATTCCCTATGAGCATACATGCGCACACTTACTATGAGTATAGATGCTCACATTCACTATGAGCATACATGTTCACATTCACTATGAGCATAGATGCACACATTTACTATGAGTATTGATGCACACATTCACTATGAGCATAGATGCGCACACTTACTATGAGTATTGATGCTCACATTCACTGTGAGCATAGATGCGCACACTTACTATGAGTATAGATGCTCACATTCACTATGAGCATACAGGCACACATTCACTATGAGCATAGATGCACACATTCACTATGAGCATAGATGCACACATTTACTATGAGTATTGATGCTCACATTCACTGTGAGCATACATGCGCACATTTACTATGAGTATTGATGCTCACATTCACTGTGAGCATACATGCGCACACTTACTATGAGTATAGATGCTCACATTCACTATGAGCATACACGTGCACATTCACTATGAGCATAGATGAGCACATTCACTATGAGCATAGATGCTCCACTTACTATGAGTATAGATGCTCACATTCACTATGAGCATACAGGCACACATTCACTATGAGCATAGATGCACACGTTCACTATGAGCATAGATGCACACATTTACTATGAGTATTGATGCTCACATTCACTGTGAGCATACATGCGCACACTTACTATGAGTATTTATGCTCACATTCACTGTGAGCATACATGCGCACACTTACTATGAGCATAGATGAGCACATTCACTATGAGCATAGATGCGCACATTTACTATGAGTATTGATGCGCACACTTACTATGAGTATAGATGCTCACATTCACTATGAGCATACAGGCACACATTCACTATGAGCATAGATGCACACGTTCACTACGAGCATACATGTGCACATTCACTATGAGCATAGATGAGCACATTCACTATGAGCATAGATGCGCACACTTACTATGAGTATAGATGCTCACATTCACTATGAGCATACAGGCGCACATTCACTATGAGTATAGATGCGCACACTTACTATGAGTATAGATGCTCACATTCACTATGAGCATACAGGCGCACATTCACTATGAGCATAGATGCACACGTTCACTACGAGCATACACGTGCACATTCATTATGAGCATAGATGAGCACATTCACTATGAGCATAGATGAGCACACTTACTATGAGTATAGATGCTCACATTCACTATGAGCATAGATGCGCACATTCACTATGAGCATAGATGCATACATTTACTATGAGTATTGATGCGCACATTCACTATGAGCATAGATGCTCACATTCACTATGAGCATACAGGCGCACATTCACTATGAGCATAGATGCACACGTTCACTACGAGCATACACGTGCACATTAACTATGAGCATAGATGAGCACATTCACTATGAGCATAGATGCGCACACTTACTATGAGTATAGATGCGCACACTTACTATGAGCATAGATGCACACGTTCACTACGAGCATACACGTGCACATTCACTATGAGCATACAGGGGCACATTCACTATGAGCATAGATGCACACGTTCACTATGAGCATAGATGCACACATTTACTATGAGTATTGAAGCGCACATTCACTATGAGCATAGATGCGCAAACTTACTATGAGTATTGATGCTCACATTCACTGTCAGCATAGATGCGCACACTTACTATGAGTATAGATGCTCACATTCACTATGAGCATACAGGCACACATTCACTATGGGCATAGATGCACACATCACTATGAGCATAGATGCACACACTTACTATGAGTATAGATGCTCACATTCACTATGAGCATAGATGCGCACACTTACTATGAGTATAGATGCTCACATTCACTATGAGCATAGATGCGCACACTTACTATGACTATAGATGCTCACATTCACTATGAGCATAGATGCGCACATTCACTATGAGCATAGATGCACACATTTACTATGAGTATTGATGCGCACACTTACTATGAGTATAGATGCTCACATTCACTATGAGCATACAGGCGCACATTCACTATGAGCATAGATGCACACGTTCACTACGAGCATACACGTGCACATTCACTATGAGCATAGATGAGCACATTCACTATGAGCATAGATGCGCACATTTACTATGAGTATTGATGCGCACACTTACTATGAGTATAGATGCTCACATTCACTATGAGCATACAGGCGCACATTCACTATGAACATAGATGCACACGTTCACTACGAGCATACACATGCACATTCACTATGAGCATAGATGAGCACATTCACTATGAGCATAGATGCGCAGACTTACTATGAGTATAGATGCGCACACTTACTATGAGTATAGATGCTCACATTCACTATGAGCATACAGGCACACATTCACTATGAGCATAGATGCACATGTTCACTATGAGCATAGATGCACACATTTACTATGAGTATTGATGCTCACATTCACTGTGAGCATACATGCGCACACTTACTATGAGTATTGATGCTCACATTCACTGTGAGCATACATGCGCACACTTACTATGAGTATTGATGTTCACATTCACTGTGAGCATACATGCGCACACTTACTATGAGCATAGATGAGCACATTCACTATGAGCATAGATGCGCACATTTACTATGAGTATTGATGCGCACACTTACTATGAGTATAGATGCTCACATTCACTATGAGCATACAGGCGCACATTCACTATGAGCATAGATGCACACGTTCACTACGAGCATACACGTGCACATTCATTATGAGCATAGATGAGCACATTCACTATGAGCATAGATGAGCACACTTACTATGAGTATAGATGCTCACATTCACTATGAGCATACAGGCGCACATTCACTATGAGTATAGATGCGCACATTCCCTATGAGCATAGATGCGCACATTCACTATGAGCATAGATGCGCACATTCACTATGAGCATATATGCGCACATTCACTATGAGCATAGATGCGCCCATTCACTATGAGCATACATGCGCACATTCACTATGAGCATAGATGCGCCCATTCACTATGAACATACATGCGCACATTCACTATGAGCATAGATGCGCACATTCACTATGAGCATAGATGCACACATTTACTATGAGTATTGATGCACACATTCACTATGAGCATAGATGCGCACATTCACTATGAGCATAGATGCACACATTTACTATGAGTATTGATGCGCACATTCACTATGAGCATAGATGTGCACATTCCCTATGAGCATAGATGCGCACATTCCCTATGAGCATACATGCACACATTCCCTATGAGCATAGATGTGCACATTCACTATGAGCATAGATGCGCACATTCACTATGAGCATAGATGCGCACACTTACTATGAGTATAGATGCTCACATTCACTATGAGCATACATGCGCACACTTACTATGAGTATAGATGCTCACATTCACTATGAGCATACAGGCGCACATTCACTATCAGCATAGATGCACACGTTCACTACAAGCATACATGTTCACATTCACTATGAGCATAGATGCGCACATTCCCTATGAGCATAGATGCGCACATTCACTATGAGCATAGATGCGCACACTTACTATGAGTATTGATGCGCACATTCACTATGAGCATAGATGCGCACACTTACTATGAGTATTGATGCGCACATTCACTATGAGCATAGATGCGCACATTCCCTATGAGCATAGATGCGCACATTCACTATGAGCATAGATGCGCACATTCACTATGAGCATAGATGCGCACATTCACTATGAGCATAGATGCGCACATTCACTATGAGCATAGATGCGCACACTTACTATGAGTATAGATGCTCACAATCACTATGAGCATACATGCGCGCACTTACTATGAGTATAGATGCTCACATTCACTATGAGCATAGATGCACACGTTCACTACGAGCATACATGTTCACATTCACTATGAGCATAGATGCGCACATTCCCTATGAGTATAGATGCGCACACTTACTAAGAGTATTGATGCGCACATTCACTATGAGCATAGATGCACACATCCACTATGAGCATAGATGCGCACATTCACTATGAGCATAGATGCGCACACTTACTATGAGTATAGATGCTCACATTCACTATGAGCATACATGCGCACACTTACTATGAGTATAGATGCTCACATTCCCTATGAGCATACAGGCGCACATTCACTATGAGCATAGATGCACACATTCCCTATGAGCATAGATGCACACATTTACTATGAGTATTGATGCACACATTCACTATGAGCATAGATGCGCACACTTACTATGTGTATAGATGCTCACATTCACTATGAGCATAGATGCGCACACTTACTATGAGTATAGATGCTCACATTCACTATGAGCATAGATGCGCACACTTACTATGAGTATAGATGCTCACATTCACTATGAGCATAGATGCGCACATTCACTATGAGCATAGATGCACACATTTACTATGAGTATTGATGCTCACATTCATTGTGAGCATACATGCGCACACTTACTATGAGTATTGATGCTCACATTCACTGTGAGCATACATGCGCACACTTACTATGAGTATAGATGCTCACATTCACTATGAGCATACAGGCGCAGATTCACTATGAGCATACATGTTCACATTCACTATGAGCATAGATGCGCACATTCCCTATGAGCATACATGCGCACACTTACTATGAGTATAGATGCTCACATTCACTATGAGCATAGATGCGCACATTCCCTATGAGCATAGATGCGCACACTTACTATGAGTATAGATGCTCACATTCACTATGAGCATACAGGCGCAGATTTACTATGAGCATACATGTTCACATTCACTATGAGCATAGATGCGCACATTCCCTATTAGCATACATGCGCACACTTACTATGAGTATAGATGCTCACATTCACTATGAGCATACATGTTCACATTCACTATGAGCATAGATGCACACATTTACTATGAGTATTGATGCACACATTCACTATGAGCATAGATGCGCACACTTACTATGAGTATTGATGCTCACATTCACTGTGAGCATACATGCGCACACTTACTATGAGTATAGATGCTCACATTCACTATGAGCATACAGGCACACATTCACTATGAGCATAGATGCACACATTCACTATGAGCATAGATGCACACATTTACTATGAGTATTGATGCTCACATTCACTGTGAGCATACATGCGCACACTTACTATGAGTATTGATGCTCACATTCACTGTGAGCATACATGCGCACACTTACTATGAGTATAGATGCTCACATTCACTATGAGCATACACGTGCACATTCACTATGAGCATAGATGAGCACATTCACTATGAGCATAGATGCGCCACTTATTATGAGTATAGATGCTCACATTCACTATGAGCATACAGGCACACATTCACTATGAGCATAGATGCACACGTTCACTATGAGCATAGATGCACACATTTACTATGAGTATTGATGCTCACATTCACTGTGAGCATACATGCGCACACTTACTATGAGTATTGATGCTCACATTCACTGTGAACATACATGCGCACACTTACAATGAGCATAGATGAGCACATTCACTATGAGCATAGATGCGCACATTTACTATGAGTATTGATGCGCACACTTACTATGAGTATAGATGCTCACATTCACTATGAGCATACAGGCACACATTCACTATGAGCATAGATGCACACGTTCACTACGAGCATACACGTGCACATTCACTATGAGCATAGATGAGCAAATTCACTATGAGCATAGATGCGCACACTTACTATGAGTATAGATGCTCACATTCACTATGAGTATACAGGCGCACATTCACTATGAGTATAGATGCGCACATTCCCTATGAGCATAGATGCGCACATTCACTATGAGCAGAGATGCGCACATTCACTATGAGCATAGATGCGCACATTCACTATGAGCATAGATGCGCCCATTCACTATGAGCATACATGCGCACATTCACTATGAGCATAGATGCGCCCATTCACTATGAGCATACATGCGCACATTCACTATGAGCATAGATGCGCACATTCACTATGAGCATAGATGCACACATTTACTATGAGTATTGATGCGCACATTCACTATGAGCATAGATGCTCACATTCACTATGAGCATACAGGCGCACATTCACTATGAGCATAGATGCACACGTTCACTACGAGCATACACGTGCACATTCACTATGAGCATAGATGAGCACATTCACTATGAGCATAGATGCGCACACTTACTATGAGTATAGATGCGCACACTTACTATGAGTATAGATGCTCACCTTCACTATGAGCATACAGGCACACATTTACTATGAGTATTGATGCTCACATTCACTGTGAGCATACATGCGCACACTTACTATGAGTATTGATGCTCACATTCACTGTGAGCATACATGCGCACACTTACTATGAGTATAGATGCTCACATTCACTATGAGCATAGATGTTCACATTCACTATGAGCATAGATGCACACATTTACTATGAGTATTGAAGCGCACATTCACCATGAGCATAGATGCGCACACTTACTATGAGTATTGATGCTCACATTCACTGTCAGCATAGATGCGCACACTTACTATGAGTATTGATGCGCACATTCACTATGAGCATAGATGCGCACACTTACTATGAGTATTGATGCGCACATTCACTATGAGCATAGATGCGCACATTCCCTATGAGCATAGATGCGCACATTCACTATGAGCATAGATGCGCACATTCACTATGAGCATAGATGCGCACATTCACTATGAGCATAGATGCGCACACTTACTATGAGTATAGATGCTCACAATCACTATGAGCATACATGCGCGCACTTACTATGAGTATAGATGCTCACATTCACTATGAGCATAGATGCACACGTTCACTACGAGCATACATGTTATAATTCAGTATGAGCATAGATGCGCACATTCCCTATGAGTATAGATGCGCACACTTACTAAGAGTATTGATGCGCACATTCACTATGAGCATAGATGCGCACATTCACTATGAGCATAGATGCGCACATTCACTATGAGCATAGATGCGCACACTTACTATGAGTATAGATGCTCACATTCACTATGAGCATACATGCGCACACTTACTATGAGTATAGATGCTCACATTCCCTATGAGCATACAGGCGCACATTCACTATGAGCATAGATGCACACATTCCCTATGAGCATAGATGCACACATTCACTATGAGCATTGATGCACACATTCACTATGAGCATAGATGCGCACACTTACTATGAGTATAGATGCTCACATTCACTATGAGCATAGATGCGCACACTTACTATGAGTATAGATGCTCACATTCACTATGAGCATAGATGCGCACACTTACTATGAGTATAGATGCTCACATTCACTATGAGCATAGATGCGCACATTCACTATGAGCATAGATGCACACATTTACTATGAGTATTGATGCTCACATTCATTGTGAGCATACATGCGCACACTTACTATGAGTATTGATGCTCACATTCACTGTGAGCATACATGCGCACACTTACTATGAGTATAGATGCTCACATTCACTATGAGCATACAGGCGCAGATTCACTATGAGCATACATGTTCACATTCACTATGAGCATAGATGCGCACATTCCCTATGAGCATACATGCGCACACTTACTATGAGTATAGATGCTCACATTCACTATGAGCATAGATGCGCACATTCCCTATGAGCATAGATGCGCACACTTACTATGAGTATAGATGCTCACATTCACTATGAGCATACAGGCGCAGATTTACTATGAGCATACATGTTCACATTCACTATGAGCATAGATGCGCACATTCCCTATTAGCATACATGCGCACACTTACTATGAGTATAGATGCTCACATTCACTATGAGCATACATGTTCACATTCACTATGAGCATAGATGCACACATTTACTATGAGTATTGATGCACACATTCACTATGAGCATAGATGCGCACACTTACTATGAGTATTGATGCTCACATTCACTGTGAGCATACATGCGCACACTTACTATGAGTATAGATGCTCACATTCACTATGAGCATACAGGCACACATTCACTATGAGCATAGATGCACACATTCACTATGAGCATAGATGCACACATTTACTATGAGTATTGATGCTCACATTCACTGTGAGCATACATGCGCACACTTACTATGAGTATTGATGCTCACATTCACTGTGAGCATACATGCGCACACTTACTATGAGTATAGATGCTCACATTCACTATGAGCATACACGTGCACATTCACTATGAGCATAGATGAGCACATTCACTATGAGCATAGATGCGCCACTTATTATGAGTATAGATGCTCACATTCACTATGAGCATACAGGCACACATTCACTATGAGCATAGATGCACACGTTCACTATGAGCATAGATGCACACATTTACTATGAGTATTGATGCTCACATTCACTGTGAGCATACATGCGCACACTTACTATGAGTATTGATGCTCACATTCACTGTGAACATACATGCGCACACTTACAATGAGCATAGATGAGCACATTCACTATGAGCATAGATGCGCACATTTACTATGAGTATTGATGCGCACACTTACTATGAGTATAGATGCTCACATTCACTATGAGCATACAGGCACACATTCACTATGAGCATAGATGCACACGTTCACTACGAGCATACACGTGCACATTCACTATGAGCATAGATGAGCAAATTCACTATGAGCATAGATGCGCACACTTACTATGAGTATAGATGCTCACATTCACTATGAGTATACAGGCGCACATTCACTATGAGTATAGATGCGCACATTCCCTATGAGCATAGATGCGCACATTCACTATGAGCAGAGATGCGCACATTCACTATGAGCATAGATGCGCACATTTACTATGAGCATAGATGCGCCCATTCACTATGAGCATACATGCGCACATTCACTATGAGCATAGATGCGCCCATTCACTATGAGCATACATGCGCACATTCACTATGAGCATAGATGCGCACATTCACTATGAGCATAGATGCACACATTTACTATGAGTATTGATGCGCACATTCACTATGAGCATAGATGCTCACATTCACTATGAGCATACAGGCGCACATTCACTATGAGCATAGATGCACACGTTCACTACGAGCATACACGTGCACATTCACTATGAGCATAGATGAGCACATTCACTATGAGCATAGATGCGCACACTTACTATGAGTATAGATGCGCACACTTACTATGAGTATAGATGCTCACCTTCACTATGAGCATACAGGCACACATTTACTATGAGTATTGATGCTCACATTCACTGTGAGCATACATGCGCACACTTACTATGAGTATTGATGCTCACATTCACTGTGAGCATACATGCGCACACTTACTATGAGTATAGATGCTCACATTCACTATGAGCATACAGGCACACATTCACTATGAGCATAGATGCACACATTCACTATGAGCATAGATGCACACATTTACTATGAGTATTGATGCTCACATTCACTGTGAGCATACATGCGCACACTTACTATGAGTATTGATGCTCACATTCACTGTGAGCATACATGCGCACACTTACTATGAGTATAGATGCTCACATTCACTATGAGCATACACGTGCACATTCACTATGAGCATAGATGAGCACATTCACTATGAGCATAGATGCGCCACTTATTATGAGTATAGATGCTCACATTCACTATGAGCATACAGGCACACATTCACTATGAGCATAGATGCACACGTTCACTATGAGCATAGATGCACACATTTACTATGAGTATTGATGCTCACATTCACTATGAGCATACAGGCACACATTCACTATGAGCATAGATGCACACGTTCACTACGAGCATACACGTGCACATTCACTATGAGCATAGATGAGCAAATTCACTATGAGCATAGATGCGCACACTTACTATGAGTATAGATGCTCACATTCACTATGAGTATACAGGCGCACATTCACTATGAGTATAGATGCGCACATTCCCTATGAGCATAGATGCGCACATTCACTATGAGCAGAGATGCGCACATTCACTATGAGCATAGATGCGCACATTCACTATGAGCATAGATGCGCCCATTCACTATGAGCATACATGCGCACATTCACTATGAGCATAGATGCGCCCATTCACTATGAGCATACATGCGCACATTCACTATGAGCATAGATGCGCACATTCACTATGAGCATAGATGCACACATTTACTATGAGTATTGATGCGCACATTCACTATGAGCATAGATGCTCACATTCACTATGAGCATACAGGCGCACATTCACTATGAGCATAGATGCACACGTTCACTACGAGCATACACGTGCACATTCACTATGAGCATAGATGAGCACATTCACTATGAGCATAGATGCGCACACTTACTATGAGTATAGATGCGCACACTTACTATGAGTATAGATGCTCACCTTCACTATGAGCATACAGGCACACATTTACTATGAGTATTGATGCTCACATTCACTGTGAGCATACATGCGCACACTTACTATGAGTATTGATGCTCACATTCACTGTGAGCATACATGCGCACACTTACTATGAGTATAGATGCTCACATTCACTATGAGCATAGATGTTCACATTCACTATGAGCATAGATGCACACATTTACTATGAGTATTGAAGCGCACATTCACCATGAGCATAGATGCGCACACTTACTATGAGTATTGATGCTCACATTCACTGTCAGCATAGATGCGCACACTTACTATGAGTATTGATGCGCACATTCACTATGAGCATAGATGCGCACACTTACTATGAGTATTGATGCGCACATTCACTATGAGCATAGATGCGCACATTCCCTATGAGCATAGATGCGCACATTCACTATGAGCATAGATGCGCACATTCACTATGAGCATAGATGCGCACATTCACTATGAGCATAGATGCGCACACTTACTATGAGTATAGATGCTCACAATCACTATGAGCATACATGCGCGCACTTACTATGAGTATAGATGCTCACATTCACTATGAGCATAGATGCACACGTTCACTACGAGCATACATGTTATAATTCAGTATGAGCATAGATGCGCACATTCCCTATGAGTATAGATGCGCACACTTACTAAGAGTATTGATGCGCACATTCACTATGAGCATAGATGCGCACATTCACTATGAGCATAGATGCGCACATTCACTATGAGCATAGATGCGCACACTTACTATGAGTATAGATGCTCACATTCACTATGAGCATACATGCGCACACTTACTATGAGTATAGATGCTCACATTCCCTATGAGCATACAGGCGCACATTCACTATGAGCATAGATGCACACATTCACTATGAGCATTGATGCACACATTCACTATGAGCATAGATGCGCACACTTACTATGAGTATAGATGCTCACATTCACTATGAGCATAGATGCGCACACTTACTATGAGTATAGATGCTCACATTCACTATGAGCATAGATGCGCACACTTACTATGAGTATAGATGCTCACATTCACTATGAGCATAGATGCGCACATTCACTATGAGCATAGATGCACACATTTACTATGAGTATTGATGCTCACATTCATTGTGAGCATACATGCGCACACTTACTATGAGTATTGATGCTCACATTCACTGTGAGCATACATGCGCACACTTACTATGAGTATAGATGCTCACATTCACTATGAGCATACAGGCGCAGATTCACTATGAGCATACATGTTCACATTCACTATGAGCATAGATGCGCACATTCCCTATGAGCATACATGCGCACACTTACTATGAGTATAGATGCTCACATTCACTATGAGCATAGATGCGCACATTCCCTATGAGCATAGATGCGCACACTTACTATGAGTATAGATGCTCACATTCACTATGAGCATACAGGCGCAGATTTACTATGAGCATACATGTTCACATTCACTATGAGCATAGATGCGCACATTCCCTATTAGCATACATGCGCACACTTACTATGAGTATAGATGCTCACATTCACTATGAGCATACATGTTCACATTCACTATGAGCATAGATGCACACATTTACTATGAGTATTGATGCACACATTCACTATGAGCATAGATGCGCACACTTACTATGAGTATTGATGCTCACATTCACTGTGAGCATACATGCGCACACTTACTATGAGTATAGATGCTCACATTCACTATGAGCATACAGGCACACATTCACTATGAGCATAGATGCACACATTCACTATGAGCATAGATGCACACATTTACTATGAGTATTGATGCTCACATTCACTGTGAGCATACATGCGCACACTTACTATGAGTATTGATGCTCACATTCACTGTGAGCATACATGCGCACACTTACTATGAGTATAGATGCTCACATTCACTATGAGCATACACGTGCACATTCACTATGAGCATAGATGAGCACATTCACTATGAGCATAGATGCGCCACTTATTATGAGTATAGATGCTCACATTCACTATGAGCATACAGGCACACATTCACTATGAGCATAGATGCACACGTTCACTATGAGCATAGATGCACACATTTACTATGAGTATTGATGCTCACATTCACTGTGAGCATACATGCGCACACTTACTATGAGTATTGATGCTCACATTCACTGTGAACATACATGCGCACACTTACAATGAGCATAGATGAGCACATTCACTATGAGCATAGATGCGCACATTTACTATGAGTATTGATGCGCACACTTACTATGAGTATAGATGCTCACATTCACTATGAGCATACAGGCACACATTCACTATGAGCATAGATGCACACGTTCACTACGAGCATACACGTGCACATTCACTATGAGCATAGATGAGCAAATTCACTATGAGCATAGATGCGCACACTTACTATGAGTATAGATGCTCACATTCACTATGAGTATACAGGCGCACATTCACTATGAGTATAGATGCGCACATTCCCTATGAGCATAGATGCGCACATTCACTATGAGCAGAGATGCGCACATTCACTATGAGCATAGATGCGCACATTTACTATGAGCATAGATGCGCCCATTCACTATGAGCATACATGCGCACATTCACTATGAGCATAGATGCGCCCATTCACTATGAGCATACATGCGCACATTCACTATGAGCATAGATGCGCACATTCACTATGAGCATAGATGCACACATTTACTATGAGTATTGATGCGCACATTCACTATGAGCATAGATGCTCACATTCACTATGAGCATACAGGCGCACATTCACTATGAGCATAGATGCACACGTTCACTACGAGCATACACGTGCACATTCACTATGAGCATAGATGAGCACATTCACTATGAGCATAGATGCGCACACTTACTATGAGTATAGATGCGCACACTTACTATGAGTATAGATGCTCACCTTCACTATGAGCATACAGGCACACATTTACTATGAGTATTGATGCTCACATTCACTGTGAGCATACATGCGCACACTTACTATGAGTATTGATGCTCACATTCACTGTGAGCATACATGCGCACACTTACTATGAGTATAGATGCTCACATTCACTATGAGCATACAGGCACACATTCACTATGAGCATAGATGCACACATTCACTATGAGCATAGATGCACACATTTACTATGAGTATTGATGCTCACATTCACTGTGAGCATACATGCGCACACTTACTATGAGTATTGATGCTCACATTCACTGTGAGCATACATGCGCACACTTACTATGAGTATAGATGCTCACATTCACTATGAGCATACACGTGCACATTCACTATGAGCATAGATGAGCACATTCACTATGAGCATAGATGCGCCACTTATTATGAGTATAGATGCTCACATTCACTATGAGCATACAGGCACACATTCACTATGAGCATAGATGCACACGTTCACTATGAGCATAGATGCACACATTTACTATGAGTATTGATGCTCACATTCACTGTGAGCATACATGCGCACACTTACTATGAGTATTGATGCTCACATTCACTGTGAACATACATGCGCACACTTACAATGAGCATAGATGAGCACATTCACTATGAGCATAGATGCGCACATTTACTATGAGTATTGATGCGCACACTTACTATGAGTATAGATGCTCACATTCACTATGAGCATACAGGCACACATTCACTATGAGCATAGATGCACACGTTCACTACGAGCATACACGTGCACATTCACTATGAGCATAGATGAGCAAATTCACTATGAGCATAGATGCGCACACTTACTATGAGTATAGATGCTCACATTCACTATGAGTATACAGGCGCACATTCACTATGAGTATAGATGCGCACATTCCCTATGAGCATAGATGCGCACATTCACTATGAGCAGAGATGCGCACATTCACTATGAGCATAGATGCGCACATTCACTATGAGCATAGATGCGCCCATTCACTATGAGCATACATGCGCACATTCACTATGAGCATAGATGCGCCCATTCACTATGAGCATACATGCGCACATTCACTATGAGCATAGATGCGCACATTCACTATGAGCATAGATGCACACATTTACTATGAGTATTGATGCGCACATTCACTATGAGCATGGATGCTCACATTCACTATGAGCATACAGGCGCACATTCACTATGAGCATAGATGCACACGTTCACTACGAGCATACACGTGCACATTCACTATGAGCATAGATGAGCACATTCACTATGAGCATAGATGCGCACACTTACTATGAGTATAGATGCGCACACTTACTATGAGTATAGATGCTCACCTTCACTATGAGCATACAGGCACACATTTACTATGAGTATTGATGCTCACATTCACTGTGAGCATACATGCGCACACCTACTATGAGTATTGATGCTCACATTCACTGTGAGCATACATGCGCACACTTACTATGAGTATAGATGCTCACATTCACTATGAGCATAGATGTTCACATTCACTATGAGCATAGATGCACACATTTACTATGAGTATTGAAGCGCACATTCACCATGAGCATAGATGCGCACACTTACTATGAGTATTGATGCTCACATTCACTGTCAGCATAGATGCGCACACTTACTATGAGTATTGATGCGCACATTCACTATGAGCATAGATGCGCACACTTACTATGAGTATTGATGCGCACATTCACTATGAGCATAGATGCGCACATTCCCTATGAGCATAGATGCGCACATTCACTATGAGCATAGATGCGCACATTCACTATGAGCATAGATGCGCACATTCACTATGAGCATAGATGCGCACATTCACTATGAGCATACAGGCACACATTCACTATGAGCATAGATGCACACATTCACTATGAGCATAGATGCACACATTTACTATGAGTATTGATGCTCACATTCACTGTGAGCATACATGCGCACACTTACTATGAGTATTGATGCTCACATTCACTGTGAGCATACATGCGCACACTTACTATGAGTATAGATGCTCACATTCACTATGAGCATACACGTGCACATTCACTATGAGCATAGATGAGCACATTCACTATGAGCATAGATGCGCCACTTATTATGAGTATAGATGCTCACATTCACTATGAGCATACAGGCACACATTCACTATGAGCATAGATGCACACGTTCACTATGAGCATAGATGCACACATTTACTATGAGTATTGATGCTCACATTCACTGTGAGCATACATGCGCACACTTACTATGAGTATTGATGCTCACATTCACTGTGAACATACATGCGCACACTTACAATGAGCATAGATGAGCACATTCACTATGAGCATAGATGCGCACATTTACTATGAGTATTGATGCGCACACTTACTATGAGTATAGATGCTCACATTCACTATGAGCATACAGGCACACATTCACTATGAGCATAGATGCACACGTTCACTACGAGCATGGATGCTCACATTCACTATGAGCATACAGGCGCACATTCACTATGAGCATAGATGCACACGTTCACTACGAGCATACACGTGCACATTCACTATGAGCATAGATGAGCACATTCACTATGAGCATAGATGCGCACACTTACTATGAGTATAGATGCGCACACTTACTATGAGTATAGATGCTCACCTTCACTATGAGCATAGATGCGCACATTCACTATGAGCATAGATGCGCCCATTCACTATGAGCATACATGCGCACATTCACTATGAGCATAGATGCGCCCATTCACTATGAGCATACATGCGCACATTCACTATGAGCATAGATGCGCACATTCACTATGAGCATAGATGCACACATTTACTATGAGTATTGATGCGCACATTCACTATGAGCATGGATGCTCACATTCACTATGAGCATACAGGCGCACATTCACTATGAGCATAGATGCACACGTTCACTACGAGCATACACGTGCACATTCACTATGAGCATAGATGAGCACATTCACTATGAGCATAGATGCGCACACTTACTATGAGTATAGATGCGCACACTTACTATGAGTATAGATGCTCACCTTCACTATGAGCATACAGGCACACATTTACTATGAGTATTGATGCTCACATTCACTGTGAGCATACATGCGCACACCTACTATGAGTATTGATGCTCACATTCACTGTGAGCATACATGCGCACACTTACTATGAGTATAGATGCTCACATTCACTATGAGCATAGATGTTCACATTCACTATGAGCATAGATGCACACATTTACTATGAGTATTGAAGCGCACATTCACCATGAGCATAGATGCGCACACTTACTATGAGTATTGATGCTCACATTCACTGTCAGCATAGATGCGCACACTTACTATGAGTATTGATGCGCACATTCACTATGAGCATAGATGCGCACACTTACTATGAGTATTGATGCGCACATTCACTATGAGCATAGATGCGCACATTCCCTATGAGCATAGATGCGCACATTCACTATGAGCATAGATGCGCACATTCACTATGAGCATAGATGCGCACATTCACTATGAGCATAGATGCGCACATTCACTATGAGCATACAGGCACACATTCACTATGAGCATAGATGCACACATTCACTATGAGCATAGATGCACACATTTACTATGAGTATTGATGCTCACATTCACTGTGAGCATACATGCGCACACTTACTATGAGTATTGATGCTCACATTCACTGTGAGCATACATGCGCACACTTACTATGAGTATAGATGCTCACATTCACTATGAGCATACACGTGCACATTCACTATGAGCATAGATGAGCACATTCACTATGAGCATAGATGCGCCACTTATTATGAGTATAGATGCTCACATTCACTATGAGCATACAGGCACACATTCACTATGAGCATAGATGCACACGTTCACTATGAGCATAGATGCACACATTTACTATGAGTATTGATGCTCACATTCACTGTGAGCATACATGCGCACACTTACTATGAGTATTGATGCTCACATTCACTGTGAACATACATGCGCACACTTACAATGAGCATAGATGAGCACATTCACTATGAGCATAGATGCGCACATTTACTATGAGTATTGATGCGCACACTTACTATGAGTATAGATGCTCACATTCACTATGAGCATACAGGCACACATTCACTATGAGCATAGATGCACACGTTCACTACGAGCATGGATGCTCACATTCACTATGAGCATACAGGCGCACATTCACTATGAGCATAGATGCACACGTTCACTACGAGCATACACGTGCACATTCACTATGAGCATAGATGAGCACATTCACTATGAGCATAGATGCGCACACTTACTATGAGTATAGATGCGCACACTTACTATGAGTATAGATGCTCACCTTCACTATGAGCATACAGGCACACATTTACTATGAGTATTGATGCTCACATTCACTGTGAGCATACATGCGCACACCTACTATGAGTATTGATGCTCACATTCACTGTGAGCATACATGCGCACACTTACTATGAGTATAGATGCTCACATTCACTATGAGCATAGATGTTCACATTCACTATGAGCATAGATGCACACATTTACTATGAGTATTGAAGCGCACATTCACCATGAGCATACATGCGCACACTTACTATGAGTATTGATGCTCACATTCACTGTGAGCATACATGCGCACACTTACTATGAGTATAGATGCTCACATTCACTATGAGCATACACGTGCACATTCACTATGAGCATAGATGAGCACATTCACTATGAGCATAGATGCGCCACTTATTATGAGTATAGATGCTCACATTCACTATGAGCATACAGGCACACATTCACTATGAGCATAGATGCACACGTTCACTATGAGCATAGATGCACACATTTACTATGAGTATTGATGCTCACATTCACTGTGAGCATACATGCGCACACTTACTATGAGTATTGATGCTCACATTCACTGTGAACATACATGCGCACACTTACAATGAGCATAGATGAGCACATTCACTATGAGCATAGATGCGCACATTTACTATGAGCATACATGCGCACATTCACTATGAGCATAGATGCGCACATTCACTATGAGCATAGATGCACACATTTACTATGAGTATTGATGCGCACATTCACTATGAGCATGGATGCTCACATTCACTATGAGCATACAGGCGCACATTCACTATGAGCATAGATGCACACGTTCACTACGAGCATACACGTGCACATTCACTATGAGCATAGATGAGCACATTCACTATGAGCATAGATGCGCACACTTACTATGAGTATAGATGCGCACACTTACTATGAGTATAGATGCTCACCTTCACTATGAGCATACAGGCACACATTTACTATGAGTATTGATGCTCACATTCACTGTGAGCATACATGCGCACACCTACTATGAGTATTGATGCTCACATTCACTGTGAGCATACATGCGCACACTTACTATGAGTATAGATGCTCACATTCACTATGAGCATAGATGTTCACATTCACTATGAGCATAGATGCACACATTTACTATGAGTATTGAAGCGCACATTCACCATGAGCATAGATGCGCACACTTACTATGAGTATTGATGCTCACATTCACTGTCAGCATAGATGCGCACACTTACTATGAGTATTGATGCGCACATTCACTATGAGCATAGATGCGCACACTTACTATGAGTATTGATGCGCACATTCACTATGAGCATAGATGCGCACATTCCCTATGAGCATAGATGCGCACATTCACTATGAGCATAGATGCGCACATTCACTATGAGCATAGATGCGCACATTCACTATGAGCATAGATGCGCACATTCACTATGAGCATACAGGCACACATTCACTATGAGCATAGATGCACACATTCACTATGAGCATAGATGCACACATTTACTATGAGTATTGATGCTCACATTCACTGTGAGCATACATGCGCACACTTACTATGAGTATTGATGCTCACATTCACTGTGAGCATACATGCGCACACTTACTATGAGTATAGATGCTCACATTCACTATGAGCATACACGTGCACATTCACTATGAGCATAGATGAGCACATTCACTATGAGCATAGATGCGCCACTTATTATGAGTATAGATGCTCACATTCACTATGAGCATACAGGCACACATTCACTATGAGCATAGATGCACACGTTCACTATGAGCATAGATGCACACATTTACTATGAGTATTGATGCTCACATTCACTGTGAGCATACATGCGCACACTTACTATGAGTATTGATGCTCACATTCACTGTGAACATACATGCGCACACTTACAATGAGCATAGATGAGCACATTCACTATGAGCATAGATGCGCACATTTACTATGAGTATTGATGCGCACACTTACTATGAGTATAGATGCTCACATTCACTATGAGCATACAGGCACACATTCACTATGAGCATAGATGCACACGTTCACTACGAGCATACACGTGCACATTCACTATGAGCATAGATGAGCAAATTCACTATGAGCATAGATGCGCACACTTACTATGAGTATAGATGCTCACATTCACTATGAGTATACAGGCGCACATTCACTATGAGTATAGATGCGCACATTCCCTATGAGCATAGATGCGCACATTCACTATGAGCAGAGATGCGCACATTCACTATGAGCATAGATGCGCACATTTACTATGAGCATAGATGCGCCCATTCACTATGAGCATACATGCGCACATTCACTATGAGCATAGATGCGCCCATTCAATATGAGCATACATGCGCACATTCACTATGAGCATAGATGCGCACATTCACTATGAGCATAGATGCACACATTTACTATGAGTATTGATGCGCACATTCACTATGAGCATAGATGCTCACATTCACTATGAGCATACAGGCGCACATTCACTATGAGCATAGATGCACACGTTCACTACGAGCATACACGTGCACATTCACTATGAGCATAGATGAGCACATTCACTATGAGCATAGATGCGCACACTTACTATGAGTATAGATGCGCACACTTACTATGAGTATAGATGCTCACCTTCCCTATGAGCATACAGGCACACATTTACTATGAGTATTGATGCTCACATTCACTGTGAGCATACATGCGCACACTTACTATGAGTATTGATGCTCACATTCACTGTGAGCATACATGCGCACACTTACTATGAGTATAGATGCTCACATTCACTATGAGCATACAGGCACACATTCACTATGAGCATAGATGCACACATTCACTATGAGCATAGATGCACACATTTACTATGAGTATTGATGCTCACATTCACTGTGAGCATACATGCGCACACTTACTATGAGTATTGATGCTCACATTCACTGTGAGCATACATGCGCACACTTACTATGAGTATAGATGCTCACATTCACTATGAGCATACACGTGCACATTCACTATGAGCATAGATGAGCACATTCACTATGAGCATAGATGCGCCACTTATTATGAGTATAGATGCTCACATTCACTATGAGCATACAGGCACACATTCACTATGAGCATAGATGCACACGTTCACTATGAGCATAGATGCACACATTTACTATGAGTATTGATGCTCACATTCACTGTGAGCATACATGCGCACACTTACTATGAGTATAGATGCTCACATTCACTATGAGCATACAGGCACACATTCACTATGAGCATAGATGCACACGTTCACTACGAGCATACACGTGCACATTCACTATGAGCATAGATGAGCAAATTCACTATGAGCATAGATGCGCACACTTACTATGAGTATAGATGCTCACATTCACTATGAGTATACAGGCGCACATTCACTATGAGTATAGATGCGCACATTCCCTATGAGCATAGATGCGCACATTCACTATGAGCAGAGATGCGCACATTCACTATGAGCATAGATGCGCACATTCACTATGAGCATAGATGCGCCCATTCACTATGAGCATACATGCGCACATTCACTATGAGCATAGATGCGCCCATTCACTATGAGCATACATGCGCACATTCACTATGAGCATAGATGCGCACATTCACTATGAGCATAGATGCACACATTTACTATGAGTATTGATGCGCACATTCACTATGAGCATAGATGCTCACATTCACTATGAGCATACAGGCGCACATTCACTATGAGCATAGATGCACACGTTCACTACGAGCATACACGTGCACATTCACTATGAGCATAGATGAGCACATTCACTATGAGCATAGATGCGCACACTTACTATGAGTATAGATGCGCACACTTACTATGAGTATAGATGCTCACCTTCACTATGAGCATACAGGCACACATTTACTATGAGTATTGATGCTCACATTCACTGTGAGCATACATGCGCACACTTACTATGAGTATTGATGCTCACATTCACTGTGAGCATACATGCGCACACTTACTATGAGTATAGATGCTCACATTCACTATGAGCATAGATGTTCACATTCACTATGAGCATAGATGCACACATTTACTATGAGTATTGAAGCGCACATTCACCATGAGCATAGATGCGCACACTTACTATGAGTATTGATGCTCACATTCACTGTCAGCATAGATGCGCACACTTACTATGAGTATTGATGCGCACATTCACTATGAGCATAGATGCGCACACTTACTATGAGTATTGATGCGCACATTCACTATGAGCATAGATGCGCACATTCCCTATGAGCATAGATGCGCACATTCACTATGAGCATAGATGCGCACATTCACTATGAGCATAGATGCGCACATTCACTATGAGCATAGATGCGCACATTCACTATGAGCATAGATGCGCACACTTACTATGAGTATAGATGCTCACAATAACTATGAGCATACATGCGCGCACTTACTATGAGTATAGATGCTCACATTCACTATGAGCATAGATGCACACGTTCACTACGAGCATACATGTTATAATTCAGTATGAGCATAGATGCGCACATTCCCTATGAGTATAGATGCGCACACTTACTAAGAGTATTGATGCGCACATTCACTATGAGCATAGATGCGCACATTCACTATGAGCATAGATGCGCACATTCACTATGAGCATAGATGCGCACATTCACTATGAGCATAGATGCGCACACTTACTATGAGTATAGATGCTCACATTCACTATGAGCATACATGCGCACACTTACTATGAGTATAGATGCTCACATTCCCTATGAGCATACAGGCGCACATTCACTATGAGCATAGATGCACACATTCCCTATGAGCATAGATGCACACATTTACTATGAGTATTGATGCACACATTCACTATGAGCATAGATGCGCACACTTACTATGAGTATAGATGCTCACATTCACTATGAGCATAGATGCGCACACTTACTATGAGTATAGATGCTCACATTCACTATGAGCATAGATGCGCACACTTACTATGAGTATAGATGCTCACATTCACTATGAGCATAGATGCGCACATTCACTATGAGCATAGATGCACACATTTACTATGAGTATTGATGCTCACATTCATTGTGAGCATACATGCGCACACTTACTATGAGTATTGATGCTCACATTCACTGTGAGCATACATGCGCACACTTACTATGAGTATAGATGCTCACATTCACTATGAGCATACAGGCGCAGATTCACTATGAGCATACATGTTCACATTCACTATGAGCATAGATGCGCACATTCCCTATGAGCATACATGCGCACACTTACTATGAGTATAGATGCTCACATTCACTATGAGCATAGATGCGCACATTCCCTATGAGCATAGATGCGCACACTTACTATGAGTATAGATGCTCACATTCACTATGAGCATACAGGCGCAGATTTACTATGAGCATACATGTTCACATTCACTATGAGCATAGATGCGCACATTCCCTATTAGCATACATGCGCACACTTACTATGAGTATAGATGCTCACATTCACTATGAGCATACATGTTCACATTCACTATGAGCATAGATGCACACATTCACTATGAGCATAGATGCACACATTCACTATGAGCATAGATGCACACATTTACTATGAGTATTGATGCTCACATTCACTGTGAGCATACATGCGCACACTTACTATGAGTATTGATGCTCACATTCACTGTGAGCATACATGCGCACACTTACTATGAGTATAGATGCTCACATTCACTATGAGCATACACGTGCACATTCACTATGAGCATAGATGAGCACATTCACTATGAGCATAGATGCGCCACTTATTATGAGTATAGATGCTCACATTCACTATGAGCATACAGGCACACATTCACTATGAGCATAGATGCACACGTTCACTATGAGCATAGATGCACACATTTACTATGAGTATTGATGCTCACATTCACTGTGAGCATACATGCGCACACTTACTATGAGTATTGATGCTCACATTCACTGTGAACATACATGCGCACACTTACAATGAGCATAGATGAGCACATTCACTATGAGCATAGATGCGCACATTTACTATGAGTATTGATGCGCACACTTACTATGAGTATAGATGCTCACATTCACTATGAGCATACAGGCACACATTCACTATGAGCATAGATGCACACGTTCACTACGAGCATACACGTGCACATTCACTATGAGCATAGATGAGCAAATTCACTATGAGCATAGATGCGCACACTTACTATGAGTATAGATGCTCACATTCACTATGAGTATACAGGCGCACATTCACTATGAGTATAGATGCGCACATTCCCTATGAGCATAGATGCGCACATTCACTATGAGCAGAGATGCGCACATTCACTATGAGCATAGATGCGCACATTCACTATGAGCATAGATGCGCCCATTCACTATGAGCATACATGCGCACATTCACTATGAGCATAGATGCGCCCATTCACTATGAGCATACATGCGCACATTCACTATGAGCATAGATGCGCACATTCACTATGAGCATAGATGCACACATTTACTATGAGTATTGATGCGCACATTCACTATGAGCATAGATGCTCACATTCACTATGAGCATACAGGCGCACATTCACTATGAGCATAGATGCACACGTTCACTACGAGCATACACGTGCACATTCACTATGAGCATAGATGAGCACATTCACTATGAGCATAGATGCGCACACTTACTATGAGTATAGATGCGCACACTTACTATGAGTATAGATGCTCACCTTCACTATGAGCATACAGGCACACATTTACTATGAGTATTGATGCTCACATTCACTGTGAGCATACATGCGCACACTTACTATGAGTATTGATGCTCACATTCACTGTGAGCATACATGCGCACACTTACTATGAGTATAGATGCTCACATTCACTATGAGCATAGATGTTCACATTCACTATGAGCATAGATGCACACATTTACTATGAGTATTGAAGCGCACATTCACCATGAGCATAGATGCGCACACTTACTATGAGTATTGATGCTCACATTCACTGTCAGCATAGATGCGCACACTTACTATGAGTATTGATGCGCACATTCACTATGAGCATAGATGCGCACACTTACTATGAGTATTGATGCGCACATTCACTATGAGCATAGATGCGCACATTCCCTATGAGCATAGATGCGCACATTCACTATGAGCATAGATGCGCACATTCACTATGAGCATAGATGCGCACATTCACTATGAGCATAGATGCGCACATTCACTATGAGCATAGATGCGCACACTTACTATGAGTATAGATGCTCACAATAACTATGAGCATACATGCGCGCACTTACTATGAGTATAGATGCTCACATTCACTATGAGCATAGATGCACACGTTCACTACGAGCATACATGTTATAATTCAGTATGAGCATAGATGCGCACATTCCCTATGAGTATAGATGCGCACACTTACTAAGAGTATTGATGCGCACATTCACTATGAGCATAGATGCGCACATTCACTATGAGCATAGATGCGCACATTCACTATGAGCATAGATGCGCACATTCACTATGAGCATAGATGCGCACACTTACTATGAGTATAGATGCTCACATTCACTATGAGCATACATGCGCACACTTACTATGAGTATAGATGCTCACATTCCCTATGAGCATACAGGCGCACATTCACTATGAGCATAGATGCACACATTCCCTATGAGCATAGATGCACACATTTACTATGAGTATTGATGCACACATTCACTATGAGCATAGATGCGCACACTTACTATGAGTATAGATGCTCACATTCACTATGAGCATAGATGCGCACACTTACTATGAGTATAGATGCTCACATTCACTATGAGCATAGATGCGCACACTTACTATGAGTATAGATGCTCACATTCACTATGAGCATAGATGCGCACATTCACTATGAGCATAGATGCACACATTTACTATGAGTATTGATGCTCACATTCATTGTGAGCATACATGCGCACACTTACTATGAGTATTGATGCTCACATTCACTGTGAGCATACATGCGCACACTTACTATGAGTATAGATGCTCACATTCACTATGAGCATACAGGCGCAGATTCACTATGAGCATACATGTTCACATTCACTATGAGCATAGATGCGCACATTCCCTATGAGCATACATGCGCACACTTACTATGAGTATAGATGCTCACATTCACTATGAGCATAGATGCGCACATTCCCTATGAGCATAGATGCGCACACTTACTATGAGTATAGATGCTCACATTCACTATGAGCATACAGGCGCAGATTTACTATGAGCATACATGTTCACATTCACTATGAGCATAGATGCGCACATTCCCTATTAGCATACATGCGCACACTTACTATGAGTATAGATGCTCACATTCACTATGAGCATACATGTTCACATTCACTATGAGCATAGATGCACACATTTACTATGAGTATTGATGCACACATTCACTATGAGCATAGATGCGCACACTTACTATGAGTATTGATGCTCACATTCACTGTGAGCATACATGCGCACACTTACTATGAGTATAGATGCTCACATTCACTATGAGCATACAGGCACACATTCACTATGAGCATAGATGCACACATTCACTATGAGCATAGATGCACACATTTACTATGAGTATTGATGCTCACATTCACTGTGAGCATACATGCGCACACTTACTATGAGTATTGATGCTCACATTCACTGTGAGCATACATGCGCACACTTACTATGAGTATAGATGCTCACATTCACTATGAGCATACACGTGCACATTCACTATGAGCATAGATGAGCACATTCACTATGAGCATAGATGCGCCACTTATTATGAGTATAGATGCTCACATTCACTATGAGCATACAGGCACACATTCACTATGAACATAGATGCACACGTTCACTATGAGCATAGATGCACACATTTACTATGAGTATTGATGCTCACATTCACTGTGAGCATACATGCGCACACTTACTATGAGTATTGATGCTCACATTCACTGTGAACATACATGCGCACACTTACAATGAGCATAGATGAGCACATTCACTATGAGCATAGATGCGCACATTTACTATGAGTATTGATGCGCACACTTACTATGAGTATAGATGCTCACATTCACTATGAGCATACAGGCACACATTCACTATGAGCATAGATGCACACGTTCACTACGAGCATACACGTGCACATTCACTATGAGCATAGATGAGCAAATTCACTATGAGCATAGATGCGCACACTTACTATGAGTATAGATGCTCACATTCACTATGAGTATACAGGCGCACATTCACTATGAGTATAGATGCGCACATTCCCTATGAGCATAGATGCGCACATTCACTATGAGCAGAGATGCGCACATTCACTATGAGCATAGATGCGCACATTTACTATGAGCATAGATGCGCCCATTCACTATGAGCATACATGCGCACATTCACTATGAGCATAGATGCGCCCATTCACTATGAGCATACATGCGCACATTCACTATGAGCATAGATGCGCACATTCACTATGAGCATAGATGCACACATTTACTATGAGTATTGATGCGCACATTCACTATGAGCATAGATGCTCACATTCACTATGAGCATACAGGCGCACATTCACTATGAGCATAGATGCACACGTTCACTACGAGCATACACGTGCACATTCACTATGAGCATAGATGAGCACATTCACTATGAGCATAGATGCGCACACTTACTATGAGTATAGATGCGCACACTTACTATGAGTATAGATGCTCACCTTCACTATGAGCATACAGGCACACATTTACTATGAGTATTGATGCTCACATTCACTGTGAGCATACATGCGCACACTTACTATGAGTATTGATGCTCACATTCACTGTGAGCATACATGCGCACACTTACTATGAGTATAGATGCTCACATTCACTATGAGCATAGATGTTCACATTCACTATGAGCATAGATGCACACATTTACTATGAGTATTGAAGCGCACATTCACCATGAGCATAGATGCGCACACTTACTATGAGTATTGATGCTCACATTCACTGTCAGCATAGATGCGCACACTTACTATGAGTATAGATGCTCACATTCACTATGAGCATACAGGCACACATTCACTATGAGCATAGATGCACACATTCACTATGAGCATAGATGCACACATTTACTATGAGTATTGATGCTCATATTCACTGTGAGCATACATGCGCACACTTACTATGAGTATTGATGCTCACATTCACTGTGAGCATACATGCGCACACTTACTATGAGTATAGATGCTCACATTCACTATGAGCATACACGTGCACATTCACTATGAGCATAGATGCACACATTTACTATGAGTATTGATGCGCACACTTACTATGAGTATAGATGCTCACATTCACTATGAGCATACAGGCGCACATTCACTATGAGCATAGATGCACATGCTCACTACGAGCATACACGTGCACATTCACTATGAGTATAGATGAGCACATTCACTATGAGCATAGATGCGCACATTTACTATGAGTATTGATGCGCACACTTACTATGAGTATAGATGCTCACATTCACTATGAGCATACAGGCGCACATTCACTATGAACATAGATGCACACGTTCACTACGAGCATACACATGCACATGCACTATGAGCATAGATTAGCACATTCACTATGAGCATAGATGCGCACACTTACTATGAGTATAGATGCGCACACTTACTATGGGTATAGATGCTCACATTCACTATGAGCATACAGGCACACATTCACTATGAGCATAGATGCACATGTTCACTATGAGCATAGATGCACACATTTACTATGAGTATTGATGCTCACATTCACTGTGAGCATACATGCGCACACTTACTATGAGTATTGATGCTCACATTCACTGTGAGCATACATGCGCACACTTACTATGAGTATTGATGCTCACATTCACTGTGAGCATACATGCGCACACTTACTATGAGTATTGATGTTCACATTCACTGTGAGCATACATGCGCACACTTACTATGAGCATAGATGAGCACATTCACTATGAGCATAGATGCGCACATTTACTATGCGTATTGATGCGCACACTTACTATGAGTATAGATGCTCACATTCACTATGAGCATACAGGCGCACATTCACTATGAGCATAGATGCACACGTTCACTACAAGCATACACGTGCACATTCATTATGAGCATAGATGAGCACATTTACTATGAGCATAGATGCGCACACTTACTATGAGTATAGATGCTCACATTCACTATGAGCATACAGGCGCACATTCACTATGAGTATAGATGCGCACATTCCCTATGAGCATAGATGCGCACATTCACTATGAGCATAGATGCGCACATTCACTATGAGCATAGAGGCGCCCATTCACTATGAGCATACATGCGCACATTCACTATGAGCATAGATGCGCCCATTCACTATGAACATAAATGCGCACATTCACTATGAGCATAGATGCGCACATTCACTATGAGCATAGATGCACACATTTACTATGAGTATTGATGCACACATTCACTATGAGCATAGATGCGCACATTCACTATGAGCATAGATGCGCACATTCACTATGAGCATAGATGCGCACATTCACTATGAGCATAGATGCACACATTTACTATGAGTATTGATGCGCACATTCACTATGAGCATAGATGCGCACATTCCCTATGAGCATACATGCGCACATTCCCTATGAGCATAGATGCGCACATTCACTATGAGCATAGATGCGCACATTCACTATGAGCATAGATGCGCACACTTACTATGAGTATAGATGCTCATATTCACTATGAGCATACATGTGCACACTTACTATGAGTATAGATGCTCACATTCACTATGAGCATACAGGCGCACATTTACTATGAGCATAGATGCACACGTTCACTACAAGCATACATGTTCACATTCACTATGAGCATAGATGCGCACATTCCCTATGAGCATAGATGCGCACATTCACTATGAGCATAGATGCGCACACTTACTATGAGTATTGATGCGCACATTCACTATGAGCATAGATGCGCACACTTACTATGAGTATTGATGCGCACATTCACTATGAGCATAGATGCGCACATTCCCTATGAGCATAGATGCGCACATTCACTATGAGCATAGATGTGCACATTCACTATGAGCATAGATGCGCACATTCACTATGAGCATAGATGCGCACATTCACTATGAGCATAGATGCGCACACTTACCCTGAGTATAGATGCTCACATTCACTATGAGCATACATGCGCGCACTTACTATGAGTATAGATGCTCACATTCACTATGAGCATAGATGCACACGTTCACTACGAGCATACATGTTCACATTCACTATGAGCATAGATGCGCACATTCCCTATGAGTATAGATGCGCACACTTACTAAGAGTATTGATGCGCACATTCACTATGAGCATAGATGCGCACATTCACTATGAGCATAGATGCGCACATTCACTATGAGCATAGATGCGCACACTTACTATGAGTATAGATGCTCACATTCACTATGAGCATACATGCGCACACTTACTATGACTATAGATGCTCACATTCCCTATGAGCATACAGGCGCACATTCACTATGAGCATAGATGCACACATTCCCTATGAGCATAGATGCACACATTTACTATGAGTATTGATGCACACATTCACTATGAGCATAGATGCGCACACTTACTATGAGTATAGATGCTCACATTCACTATGAGCATAGATGCGCACACTTACTATGAGTATAGATGCTCACATTCACTATGAGCATAGATGCGCACACTTACTATGAGTATAGATGCTCACATTCACTATGAGCATAGATGCGCACATTCACTATGAGCATAGATGCGCCCATTCACTTTGTTCATAGATGCGCACATTCAAATGCCATTTCCGAATAGGGAACCACTACTCAGGTTCACAAACACTTTTTGCAGGTTAGAGCTCCCCCTGCTCACTCAATGCCAAGGATATTTCATTTTGGAATCCTCGGCCTCCTGCAGGCTGGCTCTGTGGATTCTGGGATCTAGCTGGTAAGATAGCACAGTGGGTTGCGTGCTCGCTGCTGCAATCTTTGTGTGATCGTCTCTTTGGCATTGCTGAGGCATAGGATATGTAGTAATCCCTACTGGGCCATAGGAGCTAGCCAACCATGGAGACTCGACTCCAGGACCAGAGTTACTGCTGATGAAGTCTTTATGTTCATCCCTCAATCAGCTTCATGGAGAGGAACATTGTTGAATCTCCATGTCGTCTTCTTAGTGGTCCTAACAGTCACTATTTACTGTCAAGTTCACTCGGCCGGGCTGAATAGATGCTTGTTGCCTATGTATGTCTCCCTCAAATGATGAGCTCATTTTCTTAGTAGCTGCACTGGGAATTTGAGTGCCGGACTTTATGCAGACAATTCAGTTCAGAAGGTTTTCAGGCTGTGTTCTCAACTGGATTAAATCTAAGATAATGTGGATTTTGAAGGCTGCAAGGGTGAAGTGGTAGATGATTGGCCGATTAAATGGAATGATCTCCCTATCAAGTACCTGGCATAATATAATACTTCCTTCAGTAACCTCAACCATCCTCTCCCAAAATGGTCTGCCCATGACTACCTCCCTAGAGGCAAGCTGTAGCAGAAGGTTGTAGAAGGTGTTGCTTGCATCTGGGCCTTTAAATACAATGTAATGCTATCAAGATGGTAACGGCGCTCCTGCCAAAGGTAGCATATGCGTTGAATAATGTGAATGTCAACTTCCAGAAAAGGACTGAGCATTGCTAAAAACATCTATCCAATAGTTGTGTTTTGTGTTAATTTTTCCTGCTGTGGGAACCTAGCCGAGAGGCAACGACGCACAGTACACAGGGGGGAGTGCATTTAAACACATACAGGTAGGCGATGGTGGCTGTGCGGGGAATGGTCAGCGGCACATTGGCTGGAGAGCCTAGCGCTTAGGCGTTAGCTCAGGTACTCTCTTAACAGTAAGGTCTTCAGTTCTCTCTTGAACTTTAGTAAGGGTTGTAGCCAGGCAAATGTCTGGTGGACTGGCGTTCCAGAATGCAGGTGCATGACAAGAGAAGACCTGGCTCCTGTTTTATTCTCTCTGGCTGATTCCCAGTCTCACAATAGTGTGGCTTCTGGAATAGCACTCCCCCTCAGAGATGACTAGCTTTCTAACTAGGTAGGGTAGTGCTGCGTCGGTTGATATTGCCTTTGAATGTAATGCCGTGAGGATAAGAATGGGGGGATAAGCTCCAGCGATCAGTCTTGCTATAGGGTGCAGTACTGCTATGGGAGACGCAAGGGCAGAAAATACGTTATTTGCCTGGAAAGTCATACCCCTAACAAGTTCAATAGTACCAGTGATTGGACTCCACTCCTGAAGATGGGTGGTGGAATAAAGAGATTTATATTGAATAATAATGCTAGGCCCCCTTTGTTAGTTGTTGATGTGCTGTTTAAATGAGTGGTTGCAGTTGATTGTAAAACACACTGGACCTCATTACGAGTTTGGAGGTAGCCATGCACTTAACAAGGGTCCGGGTCCCACAAAAGGGGACTTACCGGGCCATTTCGACCTTGGAAGGCCCCGTAATTCCCTTTCGCGGGACCCGGACCCAGTACATCCCCATTCCCAATTGAGCCCCCATAGGGCTCAATGGGAATAGGGAGGATGGCAGAAGCGGTACCATTCATAACGGTACCCCTGCTACCATCCTGGTCTGCTCGCGAGTGCCTGGTCTGACCCTCGTCCAGAGCGGCACCCGCAAGCAGGCTCGTAATGTGGCGGCCCGGTATGAACAGTGATAGTGCTTACCGGCACAGTTTATCCCGTGTCCGCCATAGACGTAATGAGGCCCAGTGACTTGCCACTTTGGGATAGATCCGGCATGTACCTTGCCTTTGTTGGACTAGGTTCCCAAAGAGTACAAAATCAGTTTAGGTGGGAGTGAGTTTGACATATGCGTTCCTCAGTCATGCTTGGATAAGCACCAGACAGCATTTCAGATGTGTGATGAGGAGTGTGATCGTTAGGTAAAGCGGCGTCTTGGACATGTATGGGTAAATGGATGTGTGAGGGTCCTTGGGGAGAGCTCCTAGAGGATCTATGCATAGGCCCTTAGAAAAACTTTGATCACTTTGCAACCAAGGGCAGGTCAAACTGAGTGGTACAATAGTCAATGCAAATCAACAAGGAGTAGTCTCTTGTCTGTACTCAGACAGCAACCAAGAGACGAAGAGATGGCGGCTCTGGCGAGGATCTCGTATAAGAACGCCTTGATAAACAGCAAATGGGAATTCGCTACGCTTGCTTGGCAAAAGCTAGAGAGGGCCACTGCTTCAGGAAACACCAGGGCATACTGGAGAGTAATCTTGGATGGATTGCGCCCTAAAGGTTATCCATTGCAAAGTCACATAGATCAGGTGGGGGAGACCAAGTGGGTTCAACATTTTTCAAAGTTATATGGGAGCCACCCTGGTAGGAGTGATGGAACTGACGTAGACCCAGCTGATCGGACTATTCATCCCTCCTTTACCACATGTTCTAGTGCTTCCAGTTCACCATTAACATGGAACGAAGTTTCTAAAGCCCTCCGAGGCATGGCTAATGGGAAATCGGCTGGTCCGGACTCAATACCTATAGAGTTCTTTAAGGATGAGCCAGGGATTTAGGTCCCGTTACTCACTCTAATCTTCAATGGAATGTGGCGTCTGAAGTCCACACCCGACTTGTGGAGGGAAGCGATTGTTGTGCCGGTTTTCAAAAAGGGCAACTCGGGTGACCTGGCTTGCTATCGTCGATTTCTTTAATTAACACATCAGCCAAATGGTTTGGGCGAGTACTGTATAATTGGTCACAATCAATCAGATTCATACAGAATTTCAATACGATTTTCGTCAGGAAATTGGCACAGTTGACCAAGTATTGAATTTGACTATGATTCTGGAAAAGTATGTCCAATGTCAGAAAGGCACGATTTAACTGGGATTCATGGATCTTTCTGTTGCTTTCGATAGCGTAACTTATGACAAACTCTGGAAAGTTCTCTGTGACCTGGGCATGCCGGAGAATTTATGACAAATTATAATCCAGATGCATTCCAAATAATCAGCAAAAGTGAGGGTGGGGGGCAGAGGACAAACAACGCAGTCCTTCACTGTGTCTAAAGGCATAAGGCAGGGGTGTGCAATAGCGTCGCTGCTCTTTTATCTTTATTCAATGGACTGTCTGGTTTGACACCTGACGTTCCCAGGATGGCTGGTTGGAAGGTCTGCATACTATTGTACGCAGACGATGCAGTCCTAATAGCCAGAACTAAGTCGGCTCTGCAAACATTGCTGAATGGATTTAATAACTAACTCGATGAGAGGCAAAGACCTGAAAATACATATTGGGACATCCAAGGCAATGTGCGTAGGTAATGGCAGACCTCTGGAAAATGGCTTATCCTTGGATAGTAAGGGACTGGATTAGGTATCTTGCTTCCGCTACCTGGGTGCCACAATCACACATGACCTAAAATGGTCTGCGCATATGAAGGAGCAGTCAACAAAAGCCTCACAAACTAACGGTTCGATTCTGAGATTTGGTGCAAGAATGGGTTGGCTCCCTATAAAGCACGTATCTCGTATTTGTGCCACAGAAACCATGCCACTGTTGACATATAGTGCTGCTTTCTGGGGTTATCTGCAGACAAAGGTACTACAGTTCTCCGAAGATACATTTTATAGAAAAGACATGTGCGTATTGCAGGGTTTTTCAGGGTACTTGCTGCACGAAGAGCTGAACCTAGCATATGCCCAAGACTTCATTTTATTGCAGCCACTTCTATAGTGGCTGCGTCTCTGGGCTAGGCCTGGTCTATCTTTAACCCAGGCTTTGGTCAGAGACTTAATGTCCTCAAACATTAAGTGTTTCTCTCCATGGCTGAATTATATTAAGCCCTCCCTTCGCCGACTTGGCTACCAAAATTATCTAAATGAAAGAACGATGATGGACAATTCTGCGGAAAGGAAATTTGTCTGATGTTTTACTTCTGATCGTGCAAAAGCTAGGCCGGAAGCTGAGCTGCAAAAGACTAGTGTACAATTTTATCACAAAAATATTATCCCTATCACTCAAAGAACAGATTACACCTACTGGCTTAGAAGCCCAGAAAAAGGGGAATTATTCTCCACCTTAATATGAATCTACCCTTTGCAGACACACCTGCACATTCATTGCAGAATAAAAACCTGGTAGGACGAAAATGCGCATGTCCCGAGCATAATCGACATGATTTGCAGCATTTTCGTTTCCTCTGCCCTGTGTTCTCAAGCTTCAGAAAAAGATGTATTCTCCCCTCGCTGAGGGGACGGGGTGTGAGACATGCTCATGTCGCCGTCATGTATCTTCTGTCTGTCCCGAACTTACATGTGGCGCAGTGTCTTTCCTTCTGTATTGAAAATGCTTTTTCATCACGTAATGACCTATTAGAAGTAGTAACCCCCTAGGTTATTTTAATGGGTTTTGGACATGGTTAGAACCGCTTTCTGTGCAGATTTTTAATTTTACTCTCTTTGTCCCTCTTTTTGAATTATTTTTTTTTAATGGTTATGCATGTGTACATTTTGTTAATCTTTTGTACAGTTTGATGGAACTTTATGATCCGAATGAACTTATTTTACCTTCCTTATGTAGGCATAGGTTGCATATAGCTGGTGGCAGAAAAGACCCATGCATACGAATGTTGTCCTCTTCTGACATGTAGGAGGTAAACCAGTCAAGTAGGGCACCTTCAAATACCATGCATGTAGCCTGGTGTGTAAGTCATTTTATGTGGATGACAGGGTTGAATACTGCGCAAAGGGCGCATAAGACCAGGTTTGTACGTTCCCTTTGTCCATGATGCTTCGTTGACTAGCTGCAGGGTTGCTATAACAGCCTGGGTTGTTCTTTTTGTTCATACAGTTATAAGGATAGTATCTTCTCCAAGATCTTTCCAAAGGGAGGTGTGTGATAGGGAGGTGGTTCCAAGATCATCTGGGACCAGATTGGCTTTTTTGAGGAGCTGGCATATTAGCCTCGTCTTTAGCGACAAGGACTATGCCCCTTGTGAGAGAAACAGAATGATCATCGGGGAAGGGGTCTGAGTTTTCTTCCATAGACTGCCTTGAGGATTGGCTTGATGGATGAGAGGACTTTGGCATATTCGGTTGCTGAGATGGGTCTGATTTTGACTATTCCTCTACCTTCCTTGTGGGAATACGCAGGAAGCTGGGTTACAGGTGATGTTGTGGCCAATGTGTGTCCTGATTATTTGCAATTTTGTCCATGAAGAAGTTGTTTAGGGTGTTGCATTTTTCCACTGAATGTGGAATTGGGGCGTCCAGGTGCGGGTTGTAAAGGTGCCTGACAGGTGTCTAACAGCCTGGGATATAGCTCTGCTTTTAGTTGCAGTCTCAGTTATCATTGCTGTGTTTGCCCTTTGCCTGAAGGAGTGGCATGAGCTGCACAGTCGTTTGGGTGAAGTGACATTGGGTGGCTATTTGTTTTTGCGCAAAGGTTTCTGTTATTTATTTATTTGTATTTATTTATTGTTAATTTATAATGCGCTTAATACCAGTGAGTGGATTCTAAGTGCAGGATCGGGATTCAAACATGTGTTGCCCCAGAGCTATCCTTTCTCCCCTATTCACTGGCCGTACCATTTGTGGGTGGTTTAGCTCATAACTCATAGCTGTTTCAGCGGCACATGGAAGCCAACAGTAGTCACAATATGGATAAAAGTGGCGAAAAGGGTTTTAAAATCCATAGATGGCGATATGAAGACTGTTAGGGAGCAGGGGCTGGCCTCTAGGGCTTCCGTAGGTAAGTCTTTCAAAGAGCGATGTACAATGGAGGTATGTGGCTGTTGCCCATGGGGGCCCTGAAATTGTCAGGTGAGGCAGATGGGGATGGCCACCTTGATCCAATTCAAAGTTGTCGAGACATTCCATGTGGGGAGGACATTGGGACAAGGTCACACATGCTGCCCTTGACATAGGTAGTGCATGTGACGTGATGTGAGATTTAAGTGTTTTAATGAAGTTCAAAAGTGATTACATTTTTAGACTTGGTTGTTGTGGTGCCCAGGTGGTTGAAGTCACCGAGAAAGATGCTGTTTCAGTTGGTGATTAATGCTGATGTCATCAGGATGGTGACCTTTTCCAGGTAGCCATGGTGGCACCTGGGGAAGAGCGGCAGATGGGACGTAAAGCCGCGCTTAGATTATAGGAACGGAGAAAGTGTTCTTCAGGGTGCTCCCCGGATGAGAGAGCGGTGGCATCCTGCACAATGAAGCCCCATGCCGCCTTGTGTATGACCGCGAGGCCACCATCAATCCTACACATTTTAGGCTGTTTTCTGGAGGGACCAGGACATCCAGCATGTGCGAGGAAGAGGGGCTGAACCAGAACTCTGTGATCAAAATGGTGCCCACCTTTCGGTTGGTGATGTGGTCTGACATATCTGCATCTGTTGTGGGTCTCTTGAGTGTGTTTTGTGTGCCTCTCACACATGGGCTGCAAAGCAAATGCTGCCTACAGAAGATCACACACAGCGGGGACAGGACACACAAGCAAGTGGACTAGAGGGTGTTATGAGGACCGCTGTGTGGGGTGGGTGACCAGGAACCCGGGAGGGAAGGAGTGATAGAAAGAGGAAAATGACTGTCTGGGAATGGGTGCAGAACAGAAAAAAGGAGGGAGATGTTTGGGCAGGAAGGGGTGGGATAGGCGGAATGGGGCGAGGTAGAGGGAGAGTGCATGGGGTCTGGGATGCATGTGTCGAAACCCCAAATGAGGGGAAAAGGGTGTCTGCTGTTTCCCTAGAATAGGCAACTTCGAGTTAAGGTCAGTATGAAAAAAAAGCCTTTTTCCTGGAGCTATCTATTTCAGGTAGCCAGGAGATACAGAGCCGCCCGTCTGCACCAGGGAGAATTGCCGCCAATCAGCATTACGTTTCCAGTCTGTCAGGGGGGTGATGGCTGAGTGGTGCACAATGGTAATGCTATCAGATCATGTGGATTAAGCGCCTTGGTTATAGGCTGGCTACTGGAGAGCACAGAGATGGTGGGGACAGCTATGGTCTAGAGGCATGTGGTGGAGATCTGCCTGTGGAGTAGGGAGGTTGCCCTGGCCCAAGCAGCCATGAGCCGGCGTAGCCCTTGTCTATTTTGGCCCTGGGCAGAGGACTCCAGGCAAGAGACACCCTGAGGAACTGGGGCCTCGTTTGCAGTTATATGGCCGCCTGCGCGGGACTCAGAGGGGAGCAGAAGGGTACAGGAGGCCACACCGAATCTGAAGAATGAAAAGAGTCACCAGCAAGGATTGAAGGTAAGGAGCAGGCAGAGGGTGGGCAGTGGCGGGCGCTCAGAGCAAGTCAAGGAGGGTCTCTATTGGCCCAGGAACCCGGCAGATGCGCACAGCCTGTACTCACGTGATCACCGGAGACGGGAGGAATAGAGTAGGAGCTGCAGTGGACAATGGACTAGGGAGAATCTGAAGAACGAAGCGCGTCACCAGCAACGGTTGGTGGTCATGAGAATGGGGAGATGGTGGGAACGTAGCATCTATGTTGGTCTGGGTCCCTGAGCTAGGGAGCCTGGTGTGTAGTGACGTGGTTGGTGGTCGGTGGGGGCTTAGAAATGGGGAATATAAAAAATGAAAGGAGTCACCAGAAAGGAAAAGAGGCAAGGAGAAGAGTGAGGGAGGGCAAAATGCCAAAGTGTATCACAGTTGGTCCATAACTGCATTTGGGACAACAGACATCCTGGTTTTGGACATCCTGTTGGACCAGAAGAGCTTTGAGCTCCTCAAGAGATTATTAGTAACCAGGGAGCTGCCGGGAGCTGCCTAAACACTGAGACTAACTGCACATCCAACAACCACATATAGATATAACTAAAGACTTGCACAATCATGATATGGTACATGATAGTTTGCTGGGAAAGTCTTTGATAGTCAGCGGAAAAATGAAAACGTTTTACTCCACAAATTGTGCTCATCTTGTTTGAAACTGCTCTTCAAATCCATGAGTGCTGATGTGTGGAAAACCCCTTATGTGAGGAGAGATGAGCGGATGTGCCTTGGCCAATATGTGTTGTCCTTGGGTTTATGAAAATTGAGAAACTATACATCAGTAACTCCCACGAACATTATTTAGACTGAGAGAAGAATAGGGCCTACTGTGAAGTGGGCAATGACAATACCTACTTCTCACTCAGAGACTCTCTCTGGATAGCAGATCCAAAAACTTAGCTCAGTGCTGGCAAACAACCGCCCCTGACTGACATGCTTTTCCTGGCTTTATCATGCTCCAACATGCACCAGATGTTGTGGACAGACACTATGTGCTTGTTTTAAAAAAAAAACACTAATAGAACAAGGACTTATAAGTAATAGATGCATTTCAGAATTTGGAAGGACTCTGGCAGACATCCCAAAATGATACATCACCTGGCAGATTATGACAACAGAAAATAAGCTTTCTTCTACATTGCATGCCAAGAAGGATGCTTGTGGCGACCTGCTGGAATCTGCTGGAAACGCAGACCCAGTGAGGGCACCTGTTGCCATACGTTCTTCATCTTTTGCAGGGGTGTTGCTAGGTCTGGAAAAGATCTGGGGCTAACGTAATGTCGGGACTGTCGGGACTGTCGGGACTGTCGGGACTGTCAGGACTCGGGGCTAGCTAGCCTTTTGGTTGTAACCCCTGAGCTTCTATCCGGGGCTACAACCAAAAGACCCGGGGCTATAGCCCCCTTAAGTCCCCCCCACTAGCAACGCCTCTGATCTTTTGCAATATCCATCCCGGTTGGCGAGACGACTGATGCAGAATCAGCTGGCGCTACACACTGCTTTTAGGTTGGGTGTCAGCACAGGCCAGTTTAACACTGGACCAGATTGTTCAGCAGCGACTCTGTTCCAAAACGATGGATAAGGAAAGCACGGCCTCAGGTAAGAAACTCGTCGGATGTCAAAGGAAGTCAAGCAAATGTCTTCAGGTCGCGTAGTGGTTTTGGTAAATGTGTAAACTGGTCACCATGAAGCCAGTTGCCTTCAGGTCTCGGAATAAAGTCATTGTGTTCCGGGATTTGTGGAGTGAATATATACGCTTCTACGATTAATAGGGCAGCTGTAAAGGGTCCTGCCTCAGGAATTTGCTGTAGAAAGGCCTGCGTCAATATCTGCCTTCATCATTCACCTACCCCTTTTTCTAACTTTAGTGATATGCCCGGGGTAGTGGATTTATGTAACAATGGATTATTAATGTTTTCGTTTATTTGACTACAAGGTGAAACTTGTTTGTACCTTTCCCTTTCTGAAAATATAATAAAAACACGTTATTTTGTATGTTTTTAAATGCACATTTGGGTCTGTTAACACTGTAAACTCAGAAAATCAAGTCTCCCCCATTGAGAGTCTTATACCACATTAATATTTAAATTCACGTATTGGAACCGATTATCTCTCCTGGCTGACAAAGACTATTTCACTCAAACATTTCTGTGTGATGGAGTTCCCCCATTCGTCCCAAGAAAAGGATGTGAGTCTGTCTTTCATGGCAGCGGACACCTGGTGCCAAGAGTGAAGCTGCACGTCACTGAAATAGAAGACAGATTACAGAGGCAAAATGAGCTGGAGAGTGAAGAGGCAGAGAGTAAGAAATCTGGAGGCGAGAGGGAGTTTGTGTCAGCGACTCCGGTCCCAGCGTGTAAAGGGCAGAGAGCCGAGGAACTTTCAGTTGGGGAAAACCAGTGGAAAGGCAGCAGTGGTGTGGAAATTCTGCCGGTGTCCATAATACAGGATTTCAAAGAGATGCTGATGGAGACTATTCCATGTGAGATGCCAAGCCTGCCGTGCACTCCAGAGAAGGCGCAGAGGTCAGGAACAGTGGAGAGATGAGAATGCGCTTGGAAATTAGACAGTGAGGCAGACAGTGAGTGACGCCAGTCCCTGAAGAAGTCCGATAACAAAGATGTGGGTAGCAGAGAAAAACCTAAGCACCCCACCTCACCGAGAGAGCTTTAAACGGCACAGGATTTATGAGAACCAGAGCAGCAGCAGTTGAGGAGGTACAGCTTAAACCCCAACGAGGTTTGAGATCCTGACAGTGAAGTCCAAGGGTTCATTGAGCAAGAGCCTGAAGATAAGGAAAGGGTTTATGGGAGTTGTGGTTCCAATACTCCAAAGAGTGCAGTGTTGCTGATAAACTAAAAGAAGCAGTGAAGAGGTACTTTACGAAAGTTGTGGTTTCAAAACTCTAAGAAGGGCAGTGGTACTGACAATCCCAAGGAGTGAGTGAAGAGATGCGTTGCGGAGGTTGTGGTCCAAGGAGGGCCTGAGAAACCAAGAGAACCAGTCATTGGTTTATGGGATGGGAGTTGTGATTCCAGCACTCCAATGTGTGCAGTGGTGCTGACAAGCCAAAAGAACCCAGGAAGGATTGATGTGTGCACAGAGGCACTAATAAAGAAAGGTGAAGCGTTGAAGAAACTGCCTTGCGGGAGTCATGGTTCCAACAGTGCAGAGCAGCGGTAATGAGAAGCCAGGGGAAGATGGGATAAACTGGTGTGTACAGATGCATTCATGAACAGAAGTGAATCAGTGAATGAGTATTTAAGGGAGTTGTAGTTCAGCCACTCCAATGAACCTAGAGCTGCTATACAAATCAAGTGCACTGAAAGTACAATAACTGAGACGCCCATGTGTAAAGTGGGAAAGCGCTAACCCAAGCAAGTGGAACCAGGACACAAGTGCTAAGAAACCAAAATGAGGCCAGTGTAGGAGCACTAATTGAAGCAGGTGGATCGAAGGGCAGAGTGTTAGTACATCCAAGGGAGTTGTTTACAAAAATGGTGAGAAAGTCAAAGAAACCGAACACTGAAGCACATACAATCTATCAGAGTTGGAAAAAAACTGCATTGTGGTCATTGTAGTACATATCCTCCAGCCCTCTGGTGCAGTGACAAAACTGTAAGTGATTCAGGATGTTGGCAAGAGTTGTGAGTTCAATCTCTTTCTTCTCAGAGCAGAGCCACAAATACAAAATGTGCAAATGAAGGGGACCTCTATCCTAAGGGTTGAGGGCCAGGCCCTCCAATCACACCACACAGGATGGTTGTGCGACAAAGGACCCGAGAGGATCTATAATTGAATTAGCATCAAAGCAGAGGCTCAAGGGCGTGAACTCAGAGGCTACTGAGATCCAGAGGCTGCACTTAAGAACATTTCAAGCGATTGGTTCTGGCAAACCCTGATGCCAGTTTGGCGCGGCCACTTCGCCGCAATTTATATTAACATTGCACTTTTAACAGAACACTTTTGATATAATATATACAATTAGGCTCATTGCGAACCCTGACCTGCAGGACTGGGTGAATGAAGAGTTAACCGCAAGGCTATAGAGCTCTTATCAATTTTGTTTGCACCAGTTACGTATATTAAGCTTTTCGAGCGTTCTTAATGACCCACGTTAATATGAGTTAATTAAAAAATGATGCTGCGCAAAAAGATACCAGCGCCGTACCGGTCGCGCATAACATGCCGTTCCAAACCGGTCTGCGCCAAACTGGCGGCACCGAAATGGGGTGTACCGGGAAGCACAATTACTGACATTCAGTACAAGTGCCACTGCCCCCTACAGGCCATGGTTGGAATTGCAGCATGAAACCAACACAACCTAACTCGAGCCCCCCCATCAATCTGAGCAACATTATCCCAGCTTCCTGCTCCCCCTGCATAGGAGAATGGGGCATCAGCAATTGAGGTTCCAAATATTTGAACACCCAAAATATCCAAAACTCCCCTCCACCATAACTGAAGAACCACCCCAATGGCACTGCTTCCCTGCTTCCACCCATGCCTAGCCTAATCACCAGGGTAGTTGTACGATCCTCATTACCAGCTGTTTCATTGCGGACACCAAAGATAACCCGTGCATCCGTCCATTTTGGACCCATTACATAGCAATAACTCATTCCTCTTTTCCCCCCCCAGAAAAGGTGTAACATGAGTCTTGCTTTGTTTGGCATAAAAAGGCAGCAGATTTATTTTCACAATATCATAACCACCACTGCACACATTAGTGGAAATAGTTCTGAAGATGCGGCGACTGCTCCGTGTACAAAAACATGCTTCCCCCTTTCCTTCCAACAGTCCATCATAGGCCCAACTCTCCCAACCCTTTGCGCCTGAGCCTCGCCTGCCCATGCAGGTGTTCGGGGGCGGGGAGAGTGCCGTTTCCTTGGGGGAAGCTGAGCCCTTGTTGTTCCCCCCAGACGCCCCTGCCGTGTTAGGCTCCCAAGGGGCGCTGGTCTGAGAAGAGCGAAGACCCTTCCAGCTTTCTCCTGGCTCATCCGGAGTCTGTCTCTTGTGTTTGGTTGCCCAAACACCGCCACACCGCCTGTTGTCCTGCGACGTCGACGATCAGGCCTCCTTGCATGTTCTGTTTGTAGGGTGGGTGGGTGGAAAACGAAGTCCTGTGTTGGCAGGCGGGCGTCCCACTGCCAAGGCTGGATGCTGCCTGCAGTGGGAAGCCCACTCACTATAAAGGGGGTAGCCCCTCCCCTTTCTATTGTTGCCCCCTTCGCGGGCTTTTTTCCTTTTTTGGCGCGCTGCGCCGTTTCGCGGGTTTTGCCCCCGTTTTGCCGCGCTTCGGCGGGCGCCTCCCCTCCATCCTGTGGAGGAGGGAGGGGGAGTCTTTAGGAGGAGGACACCGCCCGGGTTATCGGGGTGCCTCCTCCATTTCGGGATTTCTCGTCGTCACCTTCAAACAAGAGTACACAATAGCCCACGATTATGCGTATTTCTGTTGTTTGGACGAAGTGTAACATGGGTCGGATCCGACGGCGCAGGGTCCCTTTTTTGTTTTTTTTCTTTTTTCGGTCCCCCCTCTGAAAAATGTTGAGGAAGCTGGGAACACCCCTGCAATCCCCCAAGGTGAAAAATACAAAATATGGGGAGCAGGGGGACACCCCTGCAACCCCTGCTCGACATATTGGGTATTTTTAAACATTGATCGAATGGTACTGCCCGAAAACGGTCAAATGTACCGTTCGATCAATGTTTACGGATCAAAATGGGTAATTCCGATTATACAAGTGTGGGACGCAACATGAACTGTTTATTTTTGATTTTCAATTGATGCAGATATTACAATGTCCTTGATTTCCCACTGAAAGGTTTAGTCTTTGGCCCCATTGTTTCGTCCATTCCTAACTCCCTCATCATGCAATTTAACTTGTATTTACTTTACACGTCAGAAGTACTATTTGGACATACTTTACCTTTTACGCTTCCTTTCACACAGAAGTGTGTATGTATCCTCTTAAAGTGCCTCTACTCCTTGGACTAAGTTATAGCGCCTATTCCCTTACAACATCTGTCCTGGCACTGCATCTAGGTCTCTCCAATTCCAAGACCCAAACCAAGATCCCTAGTCCAGGAGAACAAAAACTGGGCCTCTGTATAGGGTCACTGATGAGTCCAGCATGCAGCCCATTTCCTATGACCTCTGAGAAATAAAGCACACAGAAATAACACACGGTTGAACCCATGCTGGGCTCTATCTATTGAGCAGCTCAAGGACATGCTTTGCTTGGTTCTATCTAGCGACACCTGTCGGTTGGTCAGGACGGTCGTTTAATGTCTAAGGGCCTCATTACACGGACGGCGGTAAGGGTTAACGGTCACCGTTAATGGCAACGGTGACCGTTAACCCTTACCGCCGTACTACGAGGTCCCTTTGCGGGTTGGAGGATTTAACGCCTGCTTTTTGCAGGCGTTAAAAACCAACCCGCTAAGGGACCTCGGAGCTAATTACGGCACCGCAAAATTGCGGTGCCGTAATTAGCGCCTTCCCCATTCCCATAGAGCCCTATGGGGCAGAAATGGGAATGGGGAAGGGCAATGGCGGAAAGGGGATTTACCGCCCCTCCAACCTTGGAATGGGGCGGTAAATCCCCTTTCCGCCAAGGCGGTGCCGGTATTTTACCGGCATGGACCAAGGTGCTAATAGCACCTTGGTCCACCGCCTACCGTGTAATGAGGCCCTAAGTCTTGCCCCTACTCCCTCTACATCCATCCCCCCCAATACACCTCATGAGGCTAAGTATTATGTAGGAGCACTGCCTCGCCCTTGGTGAGAACCACAAGGCATCTCAGAGCCACGTGTCTATGAAGTACAGGGACATGGGGCCTCATTACACGGAAGGCGGTAATCCAGGGTGCTATTAGCACCCTGGACCATGCCGGTAAATTACCGGCACCGCCTTGGCGGAAAGGGGATTTACCGCCCCATTCCAAGGTTGGAGGGGCGGTAAATCCCCCTTCCGCCATTGCCCTTCCCCATTCCCATTTCTGCCCCATAGGGCTCTATGGGAATGGGGAAGGCGCTAATTACGGCACCGCAATTTTGCGGTGCCGTAATTAGCTCCGAGGTCCCTTAGCGGGTTGGTTTTTAACGCCTGCAAGAAGCAGGCGTTAATTCCTCCAACCCGCAAAGGGACCTCGTAGTACGGCGGTAAGGGTTAACGGTCACCGTTGCCATTAACGGTGACCGTTAACCCTTACCGCCGTCCGTGTAATGAGGCCCATGGTCTTGGTATCTCAGTTTAGGAGCTCCTTCGGCAGTCGATTGGCAACTCTCGCCTGCACTCTTGTTCCAAAGCCATTTAATATATTATATACTGGTTTTGGGCACCAGCTTGTTGGTTCGTCCCTCTGTGCACGCTGTACTGGCTATAAACAGCAGACTGCCTTCACTGTATTATTGCTTGCCTACTGCCAGTGCCTTGAATGGAAATAAAGACGTGCAGAGACTCACCAATCTAGGCTTTAAGTGGGCTGGGGCTCAGACCTTCTTAGGCCCATTAACGTCTCCCTTACCAGGGCTCGGCTCGGTCTCCCCGACCCAGTTCTATGAAATTCACCCTGTCTCCCCACTCAGTCGCGCACTTTCTATGTGTGTCCTGCTGTTTTTTGTCTTACATGCTATTTGTATCACATTCTATTTGTATCTCTTCCCACTTACCCTGCTCCTATCATATTTTCACTATGTATAAGTTGCTTCTTTTCTGAGTTTGGGCCTTGTGACCCTGGTGCACTAAAACATTAGAATCAGTGATTCCAATCATAAAATCATTATAATGGTGTACTTTTAAGTAATTTGCTTTAAATGTTATTCTGTCAGTCTAATGCAGTCAGCTCTCAAAGACATCCATCAATCACAGACTGGTTTTGCCCTGTTTTGGCACCAATAGTGTACTCTAAAATGTTCGCAGACTCTGAAAGAAAGGAGGGTTAGAAAGACAACGGATACTACATGAGTAACTATGATCTATGACTAATCTAGGGTGCTTAAAGAGAAAATTCGCTGATAAACTCACACAATCCCCATTGAAACCTGCTGAGGTACACAGGGTGTCTGCGTAACTGAAGCAGTGAGCAGATAGATGCACAACTTCAGTCCTGACCATCCCAATGAGTTGCTCTGCAGTCTTCAGTCCTGACCATCCCAATGAGTTTCTCTGCTGGCTTCAGTCCTGACCATCCCAATGCGTTGCTCTGCAGGCTTCACCATCCCAATGCGTTGCTCTGCAGGCTTCAGTCCTGACCATCCTAATGAGTTGCTCTGCAGGCTTCAGTCCTGACCATCCCAATGAGTTGCTCTGCAAGCTTCAGTCGTGACCATCCCAATGCGTTGCTCTGTAGGCTTCAGTCCTGACCATCCCAATGAGTTGCTCTGCAGGCTTCAGTCCTGACCATCCCAATGAGTTGCTCTGCAGGCTTCAGTCCTGACCATCCCAATGAGTTGCTCTGCAGGCTTCAGTCGTGACCATCCCAATGCGTTGCTCTACAGGCTTCATTCCTGACCATCCCAATGAGTTGCTCTACAGGCTTCAGTCCTGACCATCCCAATGTGTTGCTCTGCAGGCTTCAGTCCTGACCATCCCAATGAGTTGCTCTGCAGGCTTCAGTCCCGACCATCCGAATGAGTTGCTCCGCACACTTCTAGATGTGTAACTTGGCTTCAGTCCTTATCATCTGAAAGTAGATCTCCAGAGTTTACTATCTCCTGCGACAACCAATATCCACTAGACAAAGAAGAAAGGAGTACCAGGGCTCAACTCCTAAAAATAAATAGTGGTGGGATTCTGACATGTGCATTGGGGAGTGACTTCACAGCAAGCGTACATTGAAATAAATGTGCATATTTAATTTTAGGCTGTCTTTCCCAACTCAATAAAGTTCACAGGACCACTAAGCATTTCCCAAAAGAACATGTTTTCTTGAAACATTGCTTGCTAAATACAAAAGATGCCTCAAGCGGAGAATTAAGTGAAAACACTCAGGAGTTACGGCGTCTGACCTCTGAAAAAAGTGGGTGGTCACTGTCAACCCACATGTTCCCTTTACTTGTGCCCTAGGAGTATCTATTATAAATTCACGTTTACAAGTAAATGCGAGCGGTCTGCAAAAGGTTTCTACCCTGGCTTGAGCTATGGGTAACAGGGTAAGTCAGCGCACTCAATGTTCTCATCCTTCTTGACCTGTCCTTTGCCTTTGATACGATCAATCATGCCACCGTTATAAATTGGCTCTATGATACCCTTGGCATCACAGACCTTTCTCTGGAATAGTTGACCTCCTTCCTCTCTGACCGACCTTCCCTGGTTCAACTGGACCCTTTTCTCTCATCCATCTCACTCTCGACCCGTGTTGTCCCTCAGGGCTCTATCCTCTCGCCATGGCTTTTCAACATCTACCTTGCCCCTCTAGCCCATTTGATCTCTGCCTTCTCTCCTAACTTCCAGTGTTATGCGGATGACACTCAGCTCTCCTTTAAGCTGAATGATATCTGCCTTAATGCCAGTAAGACTGAGATCCTTCTCATTGGGACCACAGCTCACTCCTTCCCTCCTACACTCTAGCCTCCCTCCATGGGCCCCTCCCTCTCTCTTTCCTCACATCACAGACCTTGACAAGAAGGCCCACTTCCAGCTGCACCTGCTCAGGAGCATTGTCCCTTTCCTGACATTGCCCCAGAAACTCAACGTCTCCAGAGCTCTGGTCCTCTCCAGGCTCCACTACTGCAACAGTCTCTTCCTCAACCTGCCGAACTCCTCCCTGCACCCCCTTCGGCTAATCCAGAATAGGACTGCAAGCCCAGGGACTGCATCTCTCCAGCCCTAAAATCTCTCCGCCGGCTCCTGGTTGCTGCGAGGATCAAGTTCAAGACCCTCTGCATCATCGCCAAGGCTTTCTGGGGCCTGTGACGCCGCTACAGCCAACTCAATATCCCTAAATACCTCCCTGAGCCCTTCAGTCTTCTGGCTCCAACTCTCTGCAGATCAAATGCTTTCCAAGCAGAGAGTGGAGGTAGATCTCTCTCCTCTGCAGGTGCCTTCCCTCTGGAAGGGTCACCCTACCCCTCTCAGACTTGAGCCAGATAAGATCCAGCACCTTCTCAATACCTTGCTTTTCTCTTCCTCCTTCCCTTTCCCCCTCTCCTGCTAATATCCATCTGTGCCTCTTTCCACTGGCTTCCTGGTTCCTTCAGATTCTTACAGGGCAACAGGCCCTCCTCTACAAGTCTACACTTGCATTTGCCTCCCCTGATCCCCCCTAACCTTCACTTGCCCTTCAGGGCTCCCCACCCCCTGAACTAACCGGCTGGGCTTGCACCCCTTGAGCCGTTCCACCCCTTCCCTCACACTTAGCATGTGGACCTCTTTCCCCTGCACTCTCTGCATTCCCCTGGCACTTGTCCACATGGCCTCCCCTTGGAACTTGCATAACCCCTGGGCCCTTTCCGCCCTGACTGGCACTTCCCCACTCCCACCTCCTCAACACATCTTGTTACTGCACTTGCACGATCCGAATGGCACAAGGCCTAGTAGGACCGTTTGGGTTTTTCTTCATACCTGACTCCCCTCCACCACCCTTGTCTTGTTGCACCTTGAAACACCTTTTTCTGTAGAGGCGCATTAAAAAATACCCAATAAATAGAATAAAGCTCTCCAATGTATGCCTATAATAGCATTGTTGTTCGTGTTATGTACATAGGGTGTTTACTACATTGTACTATTGTTTATAGAGCACATCTGAGTAGGAGTGCTGTACCCAGTGCCCCTTATTGCGTAATGAGCATAATAATAATAATTTAGCATTTATATAGCGCTACGAACCCTCAGGTATCTGATCGCTGCTTATTATTGCCAAGATGGGTATATATTTTTTTAGATACTAAGGCCATGCTATACCACCATCATGATACCTAGCATGACTCGTTAATGTTTGATTCTGGCCTCATTCATGCTATTGGGCCAGATTGAGGGGTCCCGGGAAGACAGAGGATTCTGGCGTCTGTCAACCTGCCTATAACTGATATGTCACCTAAACAACTTGAGCAACTTTGCATAAGAGAAAGTGTGCTTGAGAGATTACATAGAGAGCCTGAGAGCCGGTGTATGGGTGCATATGATCATCCCCCGGGTTGCCTGCAGTATTGGCTGTTAATGGTAGGTTACCCGCTCTTAAGTTGATCTCAAGCAATGTAGCAGGGCTGAAGGACGAAGTTACTGATCTAGAGTGTGTAGAGTATATTGCAAACCATTATATTATGTATATCCAAGAAACCTGGGCAGAAGAGGTAATACTATAGCCTTAAATACCCGTTCCATTGGCTATACCTGGGGGGAACAGCCTTGGGAGGTTACCCCTCCCCTGTATAGCCCTGTATAGCCCGTGGAATGGGTACCTTATGCTATTAGCACCCCGGGTTGCCAATCCGGTAACCCGGGATGTTGATAGCAGTGTCTTTTCTATGAATCATTGGGACACCTAATGCTGTCCCGTTCATTCATAGGAAAGACTGTCTAATGATGGCCGCCATGCAGCTGGAAGATGGGACTCAAAGCCGAGGCCCTCTTCCATTTCCATGGCAGCAGTAAGAAGGAAAACAGAGCAGCAGCAGCTACGGGCCGCCACAGCCATCAATTAACTGAGGTTGGGAGGGATGGGGAAGTTTAAGTTAAGGGAAGGGAGGGTGGGGGGAAGATGGTGGCGAGGGAACAGCAACTGCCAGGTTGCTCAGAATGCAGGCTTGGATCGTGGGATTCAGCCCACAATCCAAGCAATCTGATTGGTTGCTTCCCCCTCTCCAGGTGCTAATATAAGGGGATTTGAAAGCTTTGCCATAAATACAAAGAGAAAGGAGAGGGGTCACCCCAGTAGGGGCATTTTAACTGTGGTCCTGAGGTCTCTGCCATTTATTATTGAAAAGGTTAACGTTGGAATGGAGCAGTCACAGTAGTTTTGGACTGCTAGTTGTGAATGTTTATCTTCTGATAACTGGAAGAGGGGGGTAGAGGAGCTCTTGGCACAAACAGTATATGCTAACATTATATTACTGGGGGATTTTAATGCCAAGCTGGGCCCCATGAACAGTAACTGTAGAGAAATACTTCTGCTACAGGAACCCTGTGAAATCCCGGCATGGAATCAACTGAATAACAAGCAGGATGCGATAGGAAAGGCATTCGACCAGCTGTTGAATGACTTTTTCTTAGTGGCATTAAATGGAAGTAGCGTGCGCCACTATTTATTTATTTATTTATTTATTACATTTATATAGCGCGCAGACGGCCCAGGGGCATTGTGGCACTGTTACTTTTAAGGGAAACTTAGTTACAATGGGTACAGGTTGTGCCTTGGGTTACAGTGAGGCAGTGACCTGTGATCAGATATAGGTGGTGTCATACCACGTAATGCATCATACGTGACATTCATGAGGGCTAGGCCATATGTTTGTTAGATGAACAGGGTCATTTTCAAGGCTTTCCAAAAGGCGGCCAGTGAGGGTTCAGAGCGCAGGGAGCTAGGGAGGGTGTTCCAGTGCACGGTAGCGAGGTACGGGAAGCTGGAGCCCCCTGCTCTGGCTCATTTTACCCTGGGTACTGAGAGCATGCTGGCATAGGGTGACCTAGTGGGTCTTGCGGAGGAGACCGGGTGGATCCTCTGAGAAAGGTACATTGGGGCGGCAAGATGGACACATTTGTGGGTGATGCTTAGCGCTTTGAATAAGATCCTTTCCTTTATGGGGAGCCAGTGGGATGCTTTTCTGGCAGCGGTGATGTGCTCTCTCTTGGCAATGCTTTGTACAGCACGCAGGACACTGTTCTGTATTACTTGGAGCTTCTCAAGGTTTTTGTTGGAGGTCCCTAGGAAGTGAATATTGCAGTAATCAAGCCGCGAGCCAGTTATGGCCCTGGCTATGTTAGTGCATGTTTCTTTTGACAGATAAGGTCTGATTGCGTTAAGGAGTTTTGCATGGTAAGTAGCAGAGGAGGCGATGGCGTTTACTTGTCTGGTCATGGATAGGTTGGAGTCTAAGTAGACGCCTAGTGTTTTTACTGTGTCTAGTACTGGGATCCTGATTGAGTCAATAGTGAAGTGACTAAACTGTGCGTCAAGTTTCTTGATGGTGTCAGGGGAGCCTACGAGTAGGAGCTCAGTTTTGTCGGAGTTAAGGCAGAGGCCGTTGATAGCCATCCACATTTGGATTGTGTTGTAAATGTTGTTGAGGGTAGCAATGTCCGTGTCATAGTCACCTGTCAGAGTGAGAAGGATCTGTGTATCGTCGGCGTAGTTGGTGTAAGAGATGCCCATGGCGTCAAGGATAAGGAAGAGGGGGTGGGTAAAGATGTTATATAAGGTCGGGGAGAGGCAGGAGCCTTGGGGCACACCACATAGCATGATGGTGGGTGATGCCGTGGCTAGGTCAGAAAATACCTGCATGGTCCTACCTTGGAGGAAGGAGGTGATCCATGTGGTAGCTTCTTGAGAGAAGTTGGCTGTGGAGGAGAGGTGGTGGCAGAGGATGTCGTGGTCTACAAGATCAAAGGCTGCCGACAGATCCAGGAGAAGGAGCAGGGCAGGTTTGCCTTGGTCCCTTGTGTCGTCCATTTGGTTTTTGAGGTCGAGTAGGGCAGTCTCTGTCCCGTGCCTGGGGCGAAAGCCGGATTGTCTCAGTCCAAGGAGGTTCTGTTCTTCAAGGAAGTGCTGGACCTGCAGGTAGGCTGCTTTGTCTAGAATCTTGAGGAGGAAAGGGACAGTGGTGATGGGGCGGTAGTTATTAGGGGAGGTGGGGTCAAGTGTGGGTTTCTTTATGAGGGGTCGGACCCATGCTTCCTTGAGGCATGCGGGGACTCTCCCTGTGGTGAGGGAGGCGTTGACGAAGGCTGTTAGGAAAGGCGCCAGGGTGTCTGCGCAGTCTTTGATGATGGAGGCAGGACAGGGGTCGCCTTTGCAATTCGAGGGTTTTATGTTTTTCATGATGTTGATCATGTCTTTTTCTTGGATGGTTTTAAACGAGAAGGTGGGTGGGGCCTCTGTGGGTGAGGGGAGCGGTGGTGGCGGGGAGGGTGTAATGTGGGTGGAAAGTATTAGTTTGGTTTTCACGATTTTGGCTTGGAGGGAGCTGATCTTATTGCGCATGGCTGTTTGGATGTTGTCACACCATTCTTTATCCTTGGTGAAGTTTTGGAGGGTGGGTGTGGGGGTCTCAAGTTCCCTGAATATGGCGAACATTTCCTTGGTCTTCGATTTGGCCTCTGTGAATCTATCTTCAAAAGATTTAGCTTTGGCTTTAATGATGGCTTTCTTGTAATTATTTGCAAGGCATTTGAAGTTGAGTTTGTCTTTATCATCCCGGGATGTTTGCCAAAGAGCTAATGCTGCTTGTTTGTCGATGCATAGTTTTAGAAGGTCTTGGGTGAACCACGCATTAGCGTGTCTAGTGGGTTTGGTTTTGCGAGGTTGAAGTGGGGCAATGGTATTGATTGCTGCCGTGATGGCAGTATCGTAGTTTTTGGCCAGGGTTTCTGGGTCGTTGGAGAATGGGGCTCTGAAGGCAGGACCCTTTAAGAAGGGAAAGAGTCTTTCTTTGGTCAGTTGACGGGCACTCCTTGTAAGGGCTGGAGGTAAGGGTAGAGGGGAGTGGGAAGTGGTTGTCGTGGTGGGGATGTTGAAGGTGATGGTGTGGTGGTCAGACCATGGGGTGGGGGTGTTGCCTGCGACTGTGAGGGGACAATTGTGGTGGGCGATCCAGTCTAGTGATCTGCCTAGGGCGTGTGTGGGGTTAGTGATGGTATTGACGAATCCTAGGGTGGCTAGGGCTGTGTCAAGAGCTTTGGCCGCGGGGTCTTTGGCGGCATTCAGGCCAAGGTTGATGTCTCCAAGGAAAATGGCTTTGGAAGACTTTTTAAGGTTGTCTGCCAGGAGGTGGGTGATGGAGGCCTGGAAGTCTCCTAAGGGTCCTGGTGGTCGATAGATGAGGTGTAGGGTGATGGTGCATTGGTGAGAGATGGTGAGTTTCAATTGAAGGTAGTTGCTGTTATTGTTAATAGTTTTGTCCGCCTTTCTGATGGTGATCAAGTCTTTGGCTATGAGTGCGACACCGCCTCCAGTGGTCAGGCGATCTTGTCTCGTGATGGCATAGCCAGGTGGGAGAGCGAGGGATAGGGCGGGGCCTGAGGCTTCGTGTAGCCAAGTTTCGGTGACCATTAGAAGATCTAAATCTAGGGTGGTAATGAGGTCGTGGATGTCTAGCGCGTGCGCATTGATGGATCGGGCGTTGATGAGGGCACATTTGAGGTGCGGTTCAGGGGTGACATTGATGGTTGAGGGTGGCACATCCGAACCAGTGGGGTGCGCATTTTCTGGGGTCATAGACACAGTTAAAGTGGCATTTGCACCATTAGGTATTGCACCATTAGGTAGCATGGCAGTGGTAGAAGAATTGCAGATTGCGGTAATTACATTCAGACCAGTGGAGGGCATATTTTCTGGGGTCATAGACACAGATAAAGTGGCATTTGCATCTTTTGGTAGAAGAATTGCAGATTGCGGTAATTACATTCAGACCAGTGGGGGGCATATTTTCTGGGGTCATAGACACAGATAAAGTGGCATTTGCATCATTAGGTAGCATGGCAGTGGTAGAAGAATTGCAGATTGCGGTAATTACATTCAGACCAGTGGGGGGGAATATTTTCTGGGGTCATAGACACAGATAAAGTGGCATTTGCATCATTAGGTAGCATGGCAGTGGTAGAAGAATTGCAGATTGCGGTAATTACATTCAGACCAGTGGGGGCATATTTTCTGGGGTCATAGACACAGATAAAGTGGCATTTGCATCATTAGGTAGCATGGCAGTGGTAGAAGAATTGCAGATTGCGGTAATTACATTCAGACCAGTGGGGGGCATATTTTCTGGGGTCATAGACACAGATAAAGTGGCATTTGCACCATTAGGTAGCATGGCAGTGGTAGAAGAATTGCAGATTGCGGTAATTACATTCAGACCAGTGGGGGGCATATTTTCTGGGGTCATAGACACAGATAAAGTGGCATTCGCATCATTAGGTAGCATGGCAGTGGTAGAAGAATTGCAGATTGTAGTGATTACATTCAATCGTGTGAGTGACACGTTATCGTGAGTCTTAGACATTGTATCCAATGCAAATGGGTCAAGGCGATGCTTAATTAGTGGGCTCGGTTTCGCTGTGTGGCTAAGTCTACCGGATTTATGCAGTACTGAGGAAGGAGCCTTTAGGTTAGTGTCAGATTTCATGGTTCTTGACTGTAGGCGTGTATTGCGTGCACTTGTGGGGATGGGTAGAGCGAGCATTACGCTCGTGAGAGTACGTGTGCGTAAACGCTGTTGCCTTTTTGCAAGTGAATTGAATAGTTTAGGAGTGCGGGACTCCTTACCTTGTGATTCCTGCAGGATTCCATGGCGAATGGCAGACTGGATGAATGTTCTGATGGATGAGTACTTCCATAATTGATTATTGCTTGGTGTATTGCTACATGTTTGCAATGGTTTGAAACTTTATTTGTCTGTAACTGCATTGGCAGTGATCATTTCCCACCAGGTGTATTGCTAGGTCTGGAAAAGATCCGGGACTACGCTAATGTCGGGACTGTCAGGACACGGGGCTAGCTAGCCTTTTGGTTGTAGCCCCTGAGCTACTATCCGGGGCTACATTCAAAAGACCCAGCGCTATAGCCCCCTAAGGCCCCCCACACTAGTGACGTGTCTGTTTCTCACTCCTATTGTAGGTTAAGTACTCTATTCCGCTAGCGGCCTTAGCTGTAGAGTCATAATGATCTGCGAATCCATTGATCCAAGGTGTGGGGAAGGATCAACTGGGAAACCTTATTCTGTCATCTGATATTGGTAATATTATTGACGGGCTGTGGCTATTGCAACAAGATGACTCTGCTGTGATGAAATCTTATGAAAGTCGAGCTAATGCTATCCGTTGCAAATGCATGCGTGGGTGTGTAGTAGGTATTGGAAGGTAACAACAAGAGGTGTGAAGAGTTCACGGTGGGATGATAAAGAGCGCAGAAGTATGAAATGAGTATTATATTAAGCAGTTAAGGAAGGGGGCCTGAACACGGGTCAGTTTTATTAACTTCAGATTGCTATAAAGAAAATGATACGCCGTAAAATGGGGGGAGTGTGTTATGAAGCAATGGGAGCAGATGGAGAAGGCGGAGCAGAAGAAAGATTGCAAGCTTTTCTGGAGGTTGGTAGCAAAGAGACTCAAACCCCCAAATGAACAAGAAGCTGGAGTAATTTCCCCAGATCGAGGGGTAAATCACTTTCAGAATGTTTTTTTACGATCCTGACCAAGTAGAAACGGCTTCAGGGGGCTGATTATAGCAACAGTGATACCGTTTTATCAAAGGAGGAAATATTTGCTTACCTTAGGTCGCTCTCTCCCTGGAAAGCAGCAGATCCCGGCGATCTGAGGTCAGATTTTTTAAATGGTTTCCTAACTAGTGGTCGTTGATTTTGGAAAAAGGTTTTAATGCAATTAGCCGGTCAAGAGCAACCCCAAGATCCTGGGAAGGAACTCTAATAATTATAATCTTTAAAAAGGGCTCTATTGACGATCTACACTGCTATCGCAGCATCTCTCTTTTGGATGTATCAAGCAGGATTTGTATTAAATGCCTGAAAAACACACTTGAGGATTGGGTGTACTCTAAAAAAATCTGGAAGCCACTCACGCAGGGTTCCGGAAAGGTCTTTTCGACTGTAGATCATTGTTTCATTTTAAATGCAATAGAGAAATATTGCAATGTTCGAGAGGGTAGGCTGTATGGAGCCTTTCTTGGTCACGAGAGAGCTTTTGATTCAGTTGACAGGGAGGCCATGTGACAGAAAATGGTGGCATCGAAGATTTCTTTGGGCTTATTGGAAATAATAGAAAGGTGCGATATGAATACTCACGCAGTGTTCAAGTGCTCTGAAGCCAGGAATTACAAATAAGGGAGTCAAGCAAGGCTGCTCTCTAGCCCATCTGTTATTTATAGATTTTTTGGGACAGATTTTACCCCTATAGCTAGTGCTTATAAAGTATGTCCCCCAGTACTAGGCAATATGCCCTTTGTATCTCTCTTGCATGTGGATGATACAACCCCACTTTATTTAACCCCCAGTGGATTGCAGCAAAGCCTTAAAGACATAATAGAATCAATGTGAGAAACAAAAGTCCACGCAAATTTCAGGTAACATGTGAGTTTAAAGGCAGACTTTGCATAGGAAAGAGACGAAAGCGATAAAAAGGAGGCTTGCCAATGTCTCATTCTGCCCTTCCCTAAGAGAATCAAGTAGATAGTATTGCCTCAAATCTGCATAAAGTCAGCCAAATAATTAAAAGTGGGGTAAGGACTCATAAGAGCCGCAGAGACAGCTAGCATCAGCTGCTTGACCTAAATCCAGCCATTTCATAGTAATGGCCTTTAAAGGGAGGATGTTTAGTCTGGCCATGGTCTATAAAACGCAGTGGTGCAAATGTATAACAACATTGAGATAACAGGCTACACCGGACCCCTGAGAGAGGGTTTAAGCAGGCTCAAGTCTTCCCTTTGATTTTCTCACAGGTTATAGAATCATGTTATTGGGGCCCCTCTTGCACACCGATGATATTATAAGGGTTTTCAAAGTACTGGCCCAGACCCACACTTCTCAAAGAGGTTCTAACGAAGGACAGCCAGATAATTTGATCACAGTGGCCTAAGGAAAGCGGATGTTTTCCAGTCGTTGCTAGCCCACAGCGAATGCCAGAGCGCAATAGGTTTTAAATGAAGAATATCTGAAAGTTGGGTTATCCCAGATTCCAGGTGGGTAATGACGCGGAAGAAGGGACACTCAGCAAGTGGGTAAGGAAGGCTTTTGCTTCACGTTGTAGCAGTTCCACATTTACCGCAGCCCAGAGTTCACTCCTGTGAGACCCACCTGCCATGCTCTTTCCCCAAAACCTGTCAGCATATCAGCGACTGAGTGATGATATAATGTCTGCGCAAACCTACAAATGCCACCAGAAGCTTGCTTCATTTTAACTGTACGTTCACTGGTGTCATCGCTACAGGAAAGCCTGTTGTTAAAAATTATTCCCAAATACTCAAAGTTTTGTAGACTGATAAATGTTGATCATTTGAGGTTATTCTTGAGGGATTGCTGGGATTTAGTTGAAAAACACATTACGTAGCACTTGCATGTGTTAACCTTAAGTCTGTGGCTTGACATATATTTCTAATATCCCTCCACCAGAACCTGGATGGACATCTGGCTTCTGGCTATAAGAGCTGCATCGTCCGCATAGCTCAGCACCGGGATCCTTCTGACCATGCATTTGGTGACATCAGCATCCAAACGTTGCCGGTGCAATAGAAGGGCATTGGTATAAAGATTGATCAGGAGGGATGCAAGCAAACATTCTGTCTGACCACTTTCCCTGCCTTAATAGGTTGACTTAGCTACCCCGCCTTTCCATAAGGGTCTATTCTAATCAAATTCTGCAAGCCTCTCAAGCGGGGTTCCAGAAGGGGTTAAGACTATAGACCATTGTTCTTTTCTTTAAATACAATAACAGAGAATGATTTCACTGTTAGAGGGAGTAGGTTGTATGTAGCCTTGTTCTCGAGAAAGCTTTTGATTCAGTTGAGAGGGAGGCCATGTGGCAGAAGATGGTGGCATTCAAGATTCCTTTGAGCTTATTGGAAATAAGAAAAAGGTGATATATGAATATTCACTGAATGGTGAAGTGCTCTGAAGCCAGGAATTTCTCATAACATTAGAAATAAGAGAGTCAAGCAAGGCTGCTCTATAGCCCCTCTGTTTTTTATACTATATTTAGCAGATTTGAGCCCTATAGCTAGTGCGTCTAAAGTATGTCCCCAGTACTGGGCAATATGCCCTTCGTATCTCTCTTGCACACGGATGATACAGCCTTACTTGATTTAATCCCCAGTGGATTGCAGCAAAGCCTTAACTATGCAGATAACTATTTTAGAACTCAGAATCTAAAATTGAACATGAACAGAACAAAAATTATGTTTTTTAGGAAAGGCAAGCTAAATGTAGTGGAAATTGAGGTAGTTGATGCCTATTGCTATTTAGGATTACTGTTTGCGGGAAACAGGAAATGGTCTAGACATATAGATTTGGTAGCAGAGAAGGATGGTAGGACTAACAACATCCTATCATAAGTTCAGCAGGTGTAGCCTAAGCAAATATTTAAACATCTAGGAAATTAAAGTTGGGACAGCGCTGTTATGTGGAAGTGAGTTTTGGGGGTATTCAAAATGTACTGAACTAGCTGTCATACAGAACAGCATTTCTTAAAAACTAACAGGGCTCCCACCAGGCACCCCAAATAACACTTGACATCTGCAATTGGGGTTCTCAAAATTAGAAACACAGGCAAGAATTATATTTGGGTCTTTTTTTATGAAGACACAAATGAGTGTTGTTAAGAACCCAAATATTCAAAAGGCCCTACCTGGATTAGGAAACTCCCCTTTGAGAAACAATGTATATCTGGTATAATGAGGGTTGTAAACTATTCGTGAAGTGGGGCTATTAGAAGCAAATATATTGAAGCACAAATTGTTATGTATGTTGAGGGGGGTGAAGACACGATAACACTGGGTAACTTAGGATCCATGAGAATGTATTCCGCTTTTCAGTCGAGCACAGTCATAGGAGAAGTGTGCAATATACTCGCCGGACTGTAGAAGAGCAGTTTTGATGACCCGCCTAAAAGGGCTTCCTCTAAATGCATGCATCAAATGGGGAAGAGGAGGAATGGCTGATTTATGCTTTTATGATATGAGTGTACCGGAGGACTTGAGTCACTTCATATTGATCTGTAACTGTTTTGCTGATTTACCCAAGGAATTGCTGAAACCCCATTTTATCCTGAATAAAATCAAGCTGTATTGGAAGGCAATGTGGTATATTGTGAATTCTAATAATACAGAAGTTATTAGATGCTAATTTAATTACAGATTTTAAGAAATGCTTTGTAAATCAGGTGTTTGGTCTTATTGGGTATTGATTTTGTTTCTATTATATGCTAAATCAAATGTTTTAAGTGTTGTTTATGTAGAAATACGAACTCAATAAACTAGTTATTGACTGTTATGTAAATGGGTATGCACATCTGTGTTAAACTGGGCCCAAGGGTGGGTGGGAGGTTGTGGGAGCAACTTAACAATTCATGTTTTACTGGGCATCTATCATAGATATGAGTAACATAATTGCTGGTTGATAAAAGAAAGGATGATGTGTTATTACTTGGTTAGAATGGCATTTTGAGGCAGCCAGTCTTGTCCTTTCTTACTGTGGCATGACATTTGTTTACTAGCTATGTATGAATATGCAAGCATTTTAAGTATTATTATTACTTGGCTAGATTAGCATTTTTGGCCAGCCAGTATAGCCCTTACATACAGTGGCATGATGTTTTGTCTAGGCATCTATGATAAACCAAGCATGGTATGTGTTATTACTTGGGCATGATGGCATTTTGGGCCAGCCAGTCTAGCCCTTTCTTACAGGCATGTTTTTTTTCTTTTTTATTCTGGGCATCTATGATAAAGTAAGCATGATAAGTGTTTTTACATGGCTTGACTGGCATTTTGTTGCAGCCAGTCTAGCTAGTTCTTACTGTGTTATGGCATGTTTTACTGGGCATCAAGGATAAAGCAAATATGAAAAGTGCTAGTTCGTGTCTAGATTGGACTACATTGTGCAGCCGGTTTGGACATATATTCTTATTGTGGTATGGCATATTTAAAGGCAAAACCGACAGGAGTATGTTCTTATCTGCGGATACTGCAATATATTGTCAGAACCAGTGTGGACATGTTTTCTTATAGTATCATTACTGGCATTATGCGCAAAGCAAACATGAGTGTGTTCTTATATGGGAATACTGGCATGTATAGGTGCAGCCAGCATGGAAATATATGGGCACATCCAGTGTAAAAATGTTTCCATACTGGCATATATTTATGGGCAAAGACATCATGAAAATGCACTGTGAAATGCTCTAGTGCACTTGCATTTTTTGCACGTTTTGATTGGAGTTAACCCACAAAACCAATTGCAAATTGTTTGGCTTTTTACCCAGTTTTCCACTGAAACAATGCAGTAAAGTGCACCATTTTAACACCATATTACACTTGGTCGATCTGGCATATTTTCAGGAAATATTTACACGACTCCAATTAAAGAATTCACCTGCTGCCACTGGTGTTTCACCAGCTTCATGCATATGATTTAAAGTGACCATTACGGGCATAATGGGTTGTGCTACCTATGGCAGTAATGGTCACTTTAAATCATATGCATGAAGCGCTTCAGCCTTCACGCATGTGATTTAAAGAGACCATTTGTGGCAAGGATAGGTGGTCCCATCTATGCCAGTAATGGTCACTTTACATCACATGCATGAAACTGCTGTCAAAACCTATCTATGCCTGTCACGATCACTTAAACTCATATACATGAAGGGCTTCACGCGTGTGATTTAAAGCGACTCTTACTGGCATAGATAGGTTGCGGCAGCAGTCTCATTGAAATAATATAAAGTGTTCCTAAGTAGTGCACTGTTGGTGGAATGGCACTTCCTGGATTTTTTCATGTGAAGGAACTGTACATTTTATTGCTTTTTTTTGTCAAACATTGTGCTGCAAAATGCATTGTTTTAAAAAAGGAACCCACTTAATTATTCTGTGCTTGCTTCCTCGCTGCGCTTGGTAGCTCACTCAAATCTGAGGAAATATTAGGCCTCGTGACTTAACATATTCTTAGGCATGACTGCCCATGAATAATGAAATTTGCTAGATAATTTAGTTGTTTCCGTATAGACACAATTATATATTTTGTGGCTTTTCATCCCATTTTGTTTAAAAATGGCGCTGCAAAATGCATCATTTCATTATTAAAAAACCTTCTCGGGGGGGAAAACCCCAACACCCAAATTCCCCTTAATGGTTTATGGCTCCCTCGCTACTTTCAGTCACTCGGCTAATTTGAGGAAAACATTGGGAGAGTTCACTGAAAACATTGACCACCCCTTTGAGGGCTCAGCCATGAATCGTTTAGAATCTTGGTGCCGCTTCAGGAGCTATTCCCTCACCTCCTCACCCTCAGCCGCCGCTGCCGCACAGAAAGCTGCCTCCGCCCGTGAAATGTCTATTGTATTTTTAAAGATGATAGCACTTAAATTAGGTTATTGGTATCCATGGTTGCTCAATTGTATTTCTGGTCCCAGATTTAGATCACTACAATAAGGAAGACAAACTATTACCCATACTAAATGATGGAGATTTGCAATATGTTTTTATATATCGTAAAAACGAAATAACTTTACATTGCTTATTCAATTTGCTGTAATCAAAAGATGAATTTAGAATGTTCGCATATATAGTGTTTACCAACATCTTTGGTTGTGAATATTAACATTGAATGTGAGTTCTCGCTGTGATTTAGTTAGGACGAGTTTATATAATAAGGGAGGGTGTTTAGAATAAGTCTCCAACTCCGCCATTTTCTTTCCTTTCGTTGCCACGACACTGAGAATTGTAGGCATAAAAGCATGCTGAGTTTGTTTGGAAGTCTTGGATTATTTTCTAGCACTGATGATGGCTATCTCCCCGGCTTGCATAGTATGCTTTCCTGGCCGATATTGTCTCAGTGGTATGGCTGTATAGAGGACATGCCACGATGAGTGTGTGAGAACTGCTGATCTCACGGGACCTCACATCAGTGCTTCTGCTCGGGACACACCAGTCTCAACTTTTGCGGGGGTGCATTATTCTCTCAGAAATCACTACATCATCCATCACCTTGTTTATGCTTTATGCATAATGTTTTCTTTAGAGTCTACATGAATCTCTCCGCAATTCCATTGACTTGCAGCACCAGTTATTCTGAGACAGACAGAACCTAACTTTGAATTCATGACCGTGGACCAGTGGCCCAATACCTGATTGTAGGTATTATGGAATGGCCCCCCTTTGGAAATATCTTGTCCAGATTGGGATAAGCTGACATGGATTTGTCAAATTTGATTTAAGGGTAATGCAAAAATTCTTCCAGTATATCCAGGAAGTAAATCCTATTGGGCAGTGTGCCAGCATGTACACTCACCCTCTGCTACAGTGGTGTTCCGTTAGGTGGCGGCGTGGCACAATTACAGGAGGCAGGTTTTTCTGGAAGTTCTGTAGCCTGGCACAGAATGTAGCTTCCCACTTCACCATGCCTTTAAGAATGAGCTGGCCTTTGTCTTGGCCATAGTACAACAATAGGGGTGAGCCCTCTTTTGTAGGACCATTGGGTGATTAAACAAATATGAGAAACAAAAGTGTGGGTCCCCTCACATCACACCAACATTGTGCCACAGACCTGTTCTTCTTGCCGGGGCAGGTTTCATGGTGGTCCTGTGGCTGAGCCGAGTATGTAGCTTTCCACTATGCCTTGCACATCTGTCAGAGAGCTGCAATGGGGCCTTGTCCCTCAGCCTGACCTTTGTCTTTGGCCATACCTTGGCACCCTTCATTGCAAAATTGGCCACTGTTCTCGGGCTGTGACTATGCCCAAAGAGGCTTAGGCTGGCCTGAAGGATAAGAGGCAAATGTGCACAGAACCCGCATGAAAGAACAACGTGGGTCAGTTTGAAGACGTGCTGCGTTGCATAGTGAGTAGTTTTGACCAATTGTACTTGACTGTGTTTCTCTAAAATAAAGCAATGGTCACATATTTTCTCAAATATGCTATAGACAAGTCATGAATTGTGATTCTTATATGTGGGCCACTTTTTATTTTGTGCCAAAGTCTATTCTTTTTTTGTCTTTGTAAGAACTTTGCCCAAGGAGTTCCAGAATGGACTTCTTGATTTTTAATTTCGTGCATTGTCGATAGGCCCGCCAATGACTGAACGAGCACAAGCACGGTTCTTGGTGGTGTTTGGCCACTGCAAGAATTTCCCTCCCCTGCAAGGACAGACATGACTACTGTTATAAGGCTTCTAAACACCTTCTAATGCGAAGAACACACTAAACTGTAGGGTTCTATGTCATTTCATCGACACCCGTTTTTACGACGGATGTTTTTACGGAGAGTTTTTGTCGAAAAAACTCATCAAAAAATGTTCTAATTATTTTTGGGGGTGTTGCCCTCCTAAACTCCCCCCCCCCATTCTTTACCTATTTTCTGTTATTCCCGACCCCCCAACCATTTACATGCCCTTTACCACCCCCCAAAATAATTTTGAAAAGTTTTTTCTGCAAAAAATCTTCATAAAAACACCAGTCGTAAAAACGGGTGTCGATGAAAGGATGTCGTACCAAACCATGGACACTTATAGCTGTGAAGTGTGATCATGGAAATGTTCTCAAACACAATGTGAGGGCAGCCTAAGGTCAAGTTTAGTAAACTCATGGCCATTCTGAAGTTTAGCCACTTTGTCATCAATTGTAAGGGTTAGCGGCTGCTGCCTCCAGGCCGTTAAGCAACGCCAATCCATATGTCATTGGGCTGTTTGGGATTTTGCGCAATCACAATCGAAGAGAGCCAGAGAGTGGGCCCTTATGCCCTCTCGATGATTTTGGCATTCTCGAGCCATCTAGCTCTTGTACCACTTTCAAGTGGCGGTCGAAGAGTATTTGCTTGTGCTTCCGTGCTACTGGTTGTACCTTATGTGCATCGTTATCTCCTTGCCCTTGAGACAGCCAACCCCTTCAAACATGTATGCAAATACGGCCAGCATGTCCCTCAGTTCTTCTCCACCCACACTCTATGCACAATGAACGAGGTGCAGGCATTCATCAGTTACACAAGTCAGCAGTGTGTTGGTGGCCATGGACATGATTCAGCAGATACGTTGCTTCCCCCATAACTTATTTCATACTAAAATATCCTTGCCAACTGCAATACGGCTATACGGATGAAGCCATATACCTTTACCTGAGGGCCTCTCATGGAGGGGTCTTTTCAAGGATGTCTGAACTAGGCATATCCGGTTGCAATCACAGACGCCACAGGGGTGATGTGTGTAATAACTTACAAGTAGTGTATTTGAATCCTGACCATTGGATGGTGTTTGGTATCATGCCCTGTGTGATGCTTTGCTAACAACACTCAACTCATTTTCAGGCTTCCCTCGGACACCTCCTCTCCTTCTCTCATCTCCGATTGCCATTCAGGGTTGGTGTGCCGCCAACGATCTCTGCCTGAATGCCAGCAAGACGGAGATCCTCCTCATCGGCATACCTTCACCCTCCTTTCCCCTCACTCTCTGGCCGGCCTCCCTTGGCCCTCCTCCTACCCCCACCTGCGAGGCTAAGAACCTCTGCGTCATCTTTGATTCCACGCTTTCCTTCTCTGCCCATATCTTTGAGGTATCTAAAAACTCAAACTTCCTACTGCATCACCTCAGAAGTACTCTGCCTTTCCTCTCCTTCCCCCAGAAACTCACTGTCTCCCGAGCCCTGGTTCTCTCTAGGTTGGACTATTGTAAAAGCCTCTTTCTAAATCTACCTTTGCAACTCATCCAATACAGGACTGCGAGACTTGTTCTTGGCCTCATGCCCTGGGATTGAATCTCTCCAGCCCTGAAATCTCTCCCAGTGGGTGCAATGATTAAATTCAAAACCCTCTGCATTGTCCACAAGGCCTTCTGGGGCCTGGGTCCAAAATACCTTCAGCTATCCCTCCATAAATACCTCCCTTCTCGAGCTCTTCACTCCTCAACCTCTAACTCCCCCAGGGTCAGTTGTTATTCAAAGAAACGCTCTGTACGCTCCATTTCTCCCCCATCTTTGCACTTTTCCCCTTTCCCTCACCCAAGCACTTTTACGTTCTCAATATCACTAGGCCTAGTAAGATCATTGTTTTTGTTATCCCTTGTTCCCCTCTCTTGCCTTGTCGCGCTCTGAAACACTTGTGTAAGAGCACGATACAAATAAAATATCAATATCAATGATCCAAAAGATGAACAAATCCTCCTTACCCTGTGAATCGGACAATGGTCAATTCACCAAGTATTTGCTGTGACATGGCAAAACTGCTGATGCCGCATCGCATGGCTTTCTAGGACTTCAGCAGTGACACTGCACATATGTGCAAAATAACTGAGCTTCTCACAATTTGCACTCTCGTGACCCCCTTAAAGGGCATGGTCATGAGAGCATCGATATGGCCTCGCAGCAGCTCCCTAATCAGGACAAGCATCTGACCGTGAACGGATACAACACTCGAAAGGGGCAGGGTTCCTCATGTATTATATCACAGATGTCTACGGGTTACCCACAGTGCCCACGGCCAGGGGTGGACTGGCCTATAGGGATCCCTGGAGATTTCCCAGTAGGCCTCTGCACCCTGGGCCTCTTTTGTGTGGTATTTCCAAATGTTCCCATAGGAAAAGGTTTGGACTTGGTGAGAATGTGTAATATGGGGCCACTTAAACAATTATTTCCAGTTCCTCTTTTGGCTCCCAGTCCACCTGAGCCCTCAGCGTGTTAAGCCTCCTAGTTGCAACATATACTGATAGGTAATTGCAAGTGCCCACAGAATCTGTTGTCTGAGCCTGGATGAGGGAATCTCATGGATCTGCTGGATGAAGATCTCATCTGATTCATCCCTCAGGACGGGTGTGCTCAAGATGCGGTTGCTGCGGATGCTGCACAACCGAAGACCCACCCGTGGCTTGTCTTGCCTGACCCAGATGGAAGCATTTAGGATCGGAATTGCCCTATGTGGCTTGAAGGGGCACCAGTGCTGCTGTGCAAGATTTGCTCCGAATTTTCAAAGACTAGAATAATAATGGACACCTTTGCCGGCATTGTATGAGATCAAAGGTCTTAGGGGCGTGCCATTTCTGTCTTTGATTGCCTTGAAATACATTTCTAGGTGGTCAAGCCACAACCTCCACTTTGGTCATCCTATAGAGGGGGTTCCATGCGAGTGAAATGAGCTGCCTAACCATCTGATCACCTTGCTGCCAGATGTTGCATGCTCCATCAGATATCTAGCAGGCTCTCAGGCCACACTTGCCAGGTGGAACACTGTGCTGAAATAATGTGGCAAAACACACTCGTGGAGCTCTGCCTAAATCACCCGAGCAGGCGGGGCTGGCAGGCATGCATTCACACAAAGACGCACCTATTGTCACAGATTGAGCACAGTCATGCAGGAGTGAAAGAACAGACTGCTGCACCAAATATCTCCTTGGTCTACAGAGAGTGTGCAAGAGCACCCAAGCATTTCAGAGGAAAGTAAGTCTTTCATTTCTACTGCCAAGCAAGCATGAGGTTTTCTTTTTTAGCTATGGCAAAGTTGCCATTTCCATCACCAATCACAAAGGGCTACCCTTTTGACCTATGATTCTCCACTGAGACAGAAGATGTGGCTAGGTTACTAGTCAAATGACTTTCGATAAGCGTGCTTGTGAAATGACCATCGAGCGAGGTGTTTCTGGAATGAAATATAGCTATGGCATATACATATAGACGTTAACTATAGCATAGCAACTCCTGTACGACTGTAACCATGTTAGCTTTCAGGTTGATAAGTATTAGCTGCATGTACTCTGCAAAGAGTGATCTGCTTCAAGTATTAATCTTGGTTAGTCGTTTGCTTGTGTGCACGGTACTCTTGCACTCACTTTAACAGTACACCTATTGCTTTAAGGTTTAAAGAGTGTGTTTTTATTGGAAAATATTCACTTTGCCTTTTAGAATGCATTTGCTGTCCTCTCTGATACAAATGTTTTGTTGCGAATTGCAGACACATCAGGGTGAAAATAAAATATAGGGGGTAATTCATAGATTTCAGCGCAGAGGCAGCGCACGCGAGCAGCGTGTATTCATGGAATTTCCAGGCCATTTTCAGCGCTGGCGCAGAGAACATCCCGCAGCGCCAGTTATGCCCCCAAGAATGCCCCTTGCGCAAGGAAAAGCCATTGAAATCCCCAATGCAGCGCAAAGGGCCGTGCTAATCCTGGACAAGCTTACAGGGCCGCTACACTGTAATCGCGTGAAAATACTACGCGTACCCTGCTCACGGCAGACAAAACGCGTGAAAATGTACTTGCGCACCCCTCGGAATACGCGTACCCCGCTCGCGCCACGTAAATTGCATAGAAAAAGCACCCCATGTGGTGTGGGCTGCCTGTGGGGCATGCCCAGGGTGGATGGCCTGCCTGCGGGGCATGGGGAGGGTGAGTGGGCTGCCTGTTGGGCATGCCCAGGGTGGATGGGGTGTCTGCGTGTATTTCAGGGGTGCGCAGGAAGTTTCACACGCGATAGGCCTTGTGCGAGCGGGGTACATGTATTTTGGGGGTGCGCGGGGAGTTTCACATGCGATAGGCCTTGTGCGAGCGGGGTACGTGTATTTCGGGGGTGCGCAGGAAGTTTCACACGCGATAGGCCTTGTGCGAGCGGGGTACGTCTATTTTGGGGGTGCGCAGGGAGTTTCATGCGCACTAGGCCTTGTGCGAGTGTGGTATGTGTATTTCGGGGGTACGCGGGGAGTTTCACACGCGATAGTCCTTGTGCGAGCAGGGTACGTGTATTTCGGGGGTGCGCGGAAAGTTTCACATGCGATAGGCCTTGTGTGAGCGGGGTACGTGTATTTTGGGGTGCTCGGGAAGTTTCACATGCGATAGGCCTTGTGCGAGCGGGGTACGTGTATTTTGGGGATGTGCGGGGAGTTTCACACGCGATAGGCCTTGTGCGAGCGGGGTACGTGTATTTCAGGGGTGTGCGGGGAGTTTCACGCATTATAGGCCTTGTGCGAGTGGGGTACGTGTATTTCAGGGGTGTGCAGGAAGTTTCACGCGTGATAGGCCTTGTGCGAGCGGGGTACGTGTATTTTGGGGGGTGCGCAGTGAGTTTCACACGCGATTTTGCATTGTGGCCCCTCCCGGGTGTGGCCTTTCCCTGCTCCCCATGCCCTGCAGGCAGCCCACACCACAGGGGACTACCCTACAACCCTCACCATGCCCTGCAGGCAGCCCACACCAGAGGGGACTATCCTACAACCCTCACCATGCCCTGCAGGCAGCCCACACCACAGGAACCTACCCTACAACCCTCGCCATGCCCTGCAGGCAGCCCACATGGAACCATGCACTTGTGAGCGCACTTGTGAGCCCCGACTCATGTCCTCCACCCATCCACCCACCCACGATTGACGGGCACCTGCCAGCAGGCCCCGAATCATGACCCCACCCACCCCCAGTGACGGGCACCTGCCAGCAGGCCCCGACTCATGTCCCCCACCCAACACGTCATCACAAGCCAGATCCATAACCCTTATGGCCACCCATTTCCCACCCCACGCCACCCCAGTCCAAACACCCAACCAAGCATTCCATCCACTCCAAATTTAAATCCCCATGTCATGATAGATCCCAAATAACCAGCATGCGCATGAGTACAAGTCCTTCAGACCAATACAATGGCGACACATGGCTGAGAAAACCCACATTGTGACATGCACGAAACCAATGAGAGAAGACCACAAAAATGAATTAAAAAATTAAAATGTATTATATACAAAAATCAATGAATGAAACAAAATTACACAAGAATAAAATGATAAATAAAAGGATGTCCGAAATCAAGGAAAAATTATTAATGGTGAAATCAATAAAATGCAAAGAAAAATGCCTCCAAAGTGTCCGTCCATAACACCATTTCAAAGACAAAATAAAAACAAAACCATTCCTCCATGGTAAAAAACAATATGTACAATCAGATCCATAACTATACACAATGTAAAAATCAAGGGTCCATGTGCCCAACAATCCAAAGGAAACCTAAGAAAAAACCTACCTAATGAATAACTATTAACAAAAAGGTGGGGCATAGTCCATGCGCCCCAAAGAAAAATAAAAAATAAAGGAAACCTACAACTACATAACTATTTACAAAGGCGGCGGGCTAGTCCCACGGCTCACTGTTTGATGTTCCGGGCCAGGGCATCATTGAACTCCATGTCGATGTTCCAGAGGCGGGCCTGTTCCCTGGACTTGAGATCTCGCAGGGATGCAGCCATGGAATACCTCAACTCCCTGCGAGTTTCCTCGAGGCACTCCGCCCGCCTCAAAGCCTGGTATGATATGATATGATATGATTGTTTATTTATTTAGCGTCCATACACAATGTGTTTCAAAGCGCTTCAAGGCAAGGGAGGGAACAAGGGAAAATACAACCACATTCTTACAGGCCATGAACAGTAAGGATGTGAAATTAACTATCGTACTCGGCCTGACGACATTTCAGATAGTGCAAGAGCTAAGACATAGATAAGGAAGGGAGGGGGAGAGTGGGAAGGAAATAGAAACAGACAGGCGACTACCGTACTAGGCCTGATGACATTTCTGGTAGAGCCAGAGAAAAACAAAAGGTGAGGGAAAGGGGTCCAGAAAGGGAGGGGAGGAACAAAACAAGCGACTATCATACTAGGCCTGACGACCTTTCAGATAGTGCTGGAGGGGTGGTGGGGAGATAAAAAACAGTAATGGGAGGGTGGAGGAAACAGACGAGGTTGCTATCATATTAGGTCCAGGGACAATTCTGATAGAATAAGTTTGTTTGTTTGTTTATTTTATTTCTAATGCGCTCCAGACCCATAGGTAGAAGGGCGCAGTAGGTAGGATAATGTGAAGCTTACAAAGTTACAAATTATGCAAGGTACAGAAAAAAAATTATACAAATTACACAAGATACAGTAATAATATACAAATTATACAAGATACAGTAATAATATACAAATTATACATAGTTCAGCAGGAGAGAGAGGAAGGACCAGTGTCATACCTGGGACTAGGGTGGACCGGTGACTAGTGGTCGTTGGAGATAAAATGTTGGATGGCATTCCTTCTAAATAGTGGGTAAGGTTGATCTACTCTTAAGTTGTTTGGTAGTAGATTCCAAGTTTTAGCAGCCTTCACAGGGAAGCTATTGCCACCAATCGTGGTTAGTTTAAATCTAGGTACTACTAGACAGTTGGTTTTGGTAGCTCTGGTTGGTCTGATAGAGGTTTTCTTTTGTATTTTGTTCCTGAGGTAGCTTGGGGCGGCATTATTGAGAGCTTTGTGAGTCAGGGAGATCATTTTTAATTGTATTTTATGGTTTCCAGATAGCCATTTGTATTGGCGTCTGGTGGCGGAAATGTGAGCTCTTTTGTTTATGCCAAGCGCTGCTCGCAAGGCGTTGTTTTGGAGCGTTTGTAGTTTCTGGATGGTTGATTTATTGGCACCACTGTAAAGGGCATTGCAGTAGACGATCCTGGATAGAATAAGTGCTCTGGCCAGGATCATGCAGCTATTGCTGGGGAGGAAAGGCTTACCTGCTCTTATCAGTTTGCAGGTGTAGGCGGTGGTGGAGGCCAGGGATTTAAGCTGTTTATCGAATGAAAGTGTGGAATCTAAGTAGAGGCCAAGGGTTTTTACTTCCTTGGAGACCCTAATGGTATTTCCATCGATATTAAAGGAGGAGAATTCCTGGCCTAGTTGTTTGATATTTGTGTGTGTTCCCAAGATGATCAGCTCCGTCTTGTTGTCGTTCAAGCACAAGCCATGGCTGGCCATCCATGCTTGAACAACGAGATATACCCCATTCACCAACTCCGAGTCCTTCTTATGATCCCCAGAAAGTGGGAGGAGAATCTGTGTATCATCTGCATAGTTGGTGTAGGTGATACCCAGAAGGTCCAAATCGTCGAACAAGGGTTTGGTGAATATATTGTATAGGGTTGGCGAGACACAGGATCCCTGGGGAACGCCACATAATATGGGGATAGGATCAGCTGCAGCCGATGGGGAAAAAACTCTCATTGTTCTTTCGCTAAGGAAAGATTCGAGCCACTTGATGGCCTCAGGAGAGAAGTGGGCAGCAGAGTCCAGGTGCCTGCAAAGGACCCTATGGTCGACCAAATCGAATGCGGCTGAGAGATCGAGTAAGAGCAAGAGTGCTGTTCCCCCTCCATCTCTCAGCTCATCGATCTGCGTCTTTAAATCGATTAGGGCAGTCTCCGTTCCATGTAGTGGGCGGAAGCCAGATTGTCTAGTTCCTAAGAGCCTGTGCAGGTCAAGGTGTTTTTGTATCTGGATATAGGCGGCTTTATCCAGTATTTTGAGGAGGAATGGCACAGTGGTAATGGGGCGGTAGTTGGTCGGGATGAGTGGATCTAAGGTCTGTTTTTTGAGAAGTGGGAGCACCCAGGAGTGTTTTAAATTAGTAAGGATAGTGCCTGATGTGAAGGAGGCATTAATTAATTTTGAGATGAATGGTGAAAGGTCTCTGGCAGCATCTTTTAATAACTGTGCTGGACAGATGTCGCCCTTACAGTTGGACGGTTTGAGTGAGAGAATAATTTTTTCTACTTCTAGTGGGGAAGTTTTGGAGAAGTGAAATTTGTTGTTTGCCTCAGGTGAGTCACTGTGTGTTGAGGTGTTTGGGGAATATTGTAGATTGAGCATGTCTTTTTTTGTTGTATTTTGGTTTGGAGTGTATTAATTTTATTTGCTAGCGCATTTTGTATGTCTGCGCACCAAGTCTTATCCTTGGTAACTAAGTCTGGTGTGGCTATTGGTGACTCAAATTCTTTCAGTATGGAGAAGAGCTCTCTCATGCTAGAGTTTGAGTTAGAGATCCGTTCATCATAGGAATTCTTTTTGGCAAGGTGCACTTCTTTTGTGAAATGTGAGGAAATGGAGGTTAGTTTTGTTTTATTTTCGATTGAAGGGCATAGTCTCCAGGAGTTTTCACTTTTTCTTTTTAGAAGTCGTAAGTCTCTTAGTTGGGGCGTGAACCATTTGTTAAGGTGCGCTTTAGGTTTAATTTTTCTGAGTTTGAGCGGGGCAATTTTGTCCAGTGTAATAAGCATAATCTTATTGTATTCTTGGACTAGAGTACTAGGGTCTAGGTTGTCAGGTAGAGCGTTTAGCGTAGGTAGGATAGCAGGGATGACTTTTTCCGCTGTAATACTTTTTTTATTTCTAGTTAGACATGGTGGTGCTAGCAAAGAGACTGTCGGGGAGGGTCTGGCTGTAGATAAGTTAAAGGCCACGAGTGAGTGATCTGTCCATGATTGATGAGAGATGGTGGTGATGGAAGCTGTGCAGTTGTAGTCCGCTATCCAGTCCAGTGTTCTCCCTTTGGAATGAGTGGGTTGGTTAACTTTCTGAGACAGGCCTGAGGCGTTGATGATATTGGCTATATCTAGGGCTTGTTTGTCCATAGGGTTGTTAAAGCCAAGGTTAAAATCTCCTAATAGAAGCTGGGAGGTAGGTCTAAGGTTGTTGGTAATTAGACTATACAAGTCCTCCTCAAAGGTGCCGAGAGGACCTGGGGGTCTGTATATTAGGTGGATTGTGAGAGTTTGTATATTGTTTATCTGGAATTTAACCGATATATTTTCACAAGATTGTAGGATTTGAGGGGGGGATGTTCTGAGAGAGAGGCTCAATTTAGAGATAATGGCGATTTCACCACCTCGTGAGCCGTCCCTATCTTGTCTTGTTATGGTATAACCTTCTGGAATGGCTAGCATTAGCAATGGGCCAGCTGCATTGTGTAGCCAGGTCTCGGTTACTGCTAGGAAATCTAGATTATTTTCTGTAATAAGATCGGCTATGTCGAGGGCATGTGCGACAAGGGATCTCACATTGAGGAGTGCTCCTTTGAGTACTAATGTCTCTTTAGACATGTTGGCTTGGCTGGGGGTGGTTAAGTTAGTCTCTATGAGCTTGTACTTTTGACTTTTAGTTTTAGTGGCATTTATTATTACAGTATGGTAGTATGGTGAGGTTTTCGTGGGTAGTTTGTTTTTGGGTTAGTTGGTGGTATAGTTCTTCTCGGTGATTCGTATAGTTGTATGAGTCTTGCGCGAAGTTTAAGGTTTCTGTCTAGTAAAGCGCGAGGGAGGGAGGTGGTGGTTTCATCTCTGACTCTAATGTTATTTGGTAGAGAGGTGGTAGGGTTATTAGCCGCTATATTGGACAGCGTGCGTGGGATAGGGTCTGACTCTTGGGTCATGGTGATAAGGAGTAGAGTAGCAGCTATGATGCTGTAGTGCAGTAATGGATGCAACATGTTCCAACGAGTCAAGAGATGTGCCCAGGGGTACCTTAAGTAATGGTGGTGGGTTAGGACTAGCTAGGGTTATGGAGTTGGTAGGTACAGTAGTAAATCATAGGGGCTAGTTAGTTGGCACAGCTAGGTTCAATGGCAAAAAGCAATCAATGGCAGGGCACATATGGGCTAAGGCAAGGCACATATAGGCTAAGTGAGGCATTCAATAACAGGCACATATGGGCTAAATGGGGCATTCAGTGGCAAGGCACATATGGGGTAAGTGTGGCATTCAAGGCAAGGCACATATGGGCTAAGTAGGGCATTCCGTGGCACATAAGGCTAAATGGATATGTAATGACACGCGCCAATATGAGAATGGAGCTGGACACAGGCAATAATGAGAAGTTAGCAGCAGGTAATACACACCGATATTCAATGTTCTACGGTATGGCCAGAACAGTGGTGGTTAACAGTGGCAGACTTTCGTGAGTTGGGCAACCTAGAATCGAGTATCCACAATAATGCAAGAAACACCTAGATTCGAATATCCACGATAGTGCAAAAGCAGTGGTGGGTAACAGGCCAAATTTCATGGGTTATGCAACTAGAATTGTACATGACAATAGGAGGGAACATGACGAGAATGAGCCAGACAGCAAAGTTGTGACTGTGGTGTAAGTTGAGCTGTTGGGCTGTGGGAGGTAGGAGATGCAGTGGGCTGGGCACTAGCAAGTGAGCACAAAGGTTAATTGCAGGAGTAGGGCATGATTCAGGGCCACCATAAGTACAAGATGCAAAGGAAGTCCAGCATGAGAGTTGAGAAAGAGTGACGCACCGTGAATGAATGACGTCCATAAAAGTCAAATCCAGCATTGGCCACAAGACAGTGATGGTGAAGGAAGGCACCAGGTGGGTGGGGCTTGCTAAGTGGTGAAAAAGAGCAGCAGGCAGGAAGGTACCATGTGGGCGGGGCTTAGGCCAGGTGACCTAGATCCACTTGCACCTGCTCCCCATCTGCAAAGGAAAAGAAGCTGGAGGGCTCTTTAAGTAGGGAAACAGAGCGGCAAGCAGGGAGGCACCAGGTGGGCGTGGCTTGCTAAGTGGTGAAAAACAACAGCAAGCAGGAAGGCACCAGTTGGGCGGGGCTTGCTAAGAGTTCTCGCCCTGACCATCCTGACCGGTGCCCTCTCTGCCCGCCCCTCTCCGCATCTATTTGCCGGCCCAACCGCTGCCACACGAAGACACTCCCAGTCCGGGGCCCTCCTGCCCCTCAGCCGATGCCTGCCCCCAGGGTGTTGATGGCCCCGAGCCATGATGCCTCCCACGCTGAGCCTGCTGCTGCCTCTGGCGCAACTGCCTCTGCCACCACGATGGCATCCGGGCTGATGGAATCCCCCGGTGCCGTTGTGCACGTGCCCTGCCCGATGATGCTGGCACATCCTCCATCCGCTGGGGTCCAGTTGGTGGGGTGGCCACCCCTGATGGGCCTACGACTCCCGACTGCGGCAGGGATGAAATCTCCACCTGGCTGGCTGCGTTGGTTGGGGCAGATCTACAGGGGGCCCTGGTGGCATCTGGGCCGGAAGACAGCAGGGAGAACTGGCGTATAGTGTGCACAGAGGAGGAGAGGGCCACAAGACTGGCCGACACATGGAGGAAACCCCCGACCATGGCCCCTCCCAACTGGGTCACGTTGGCACACAGCTCTTCGTGATGACATGTGTGGTTCCCCCAGGAAGCACGCACGTCATCATGAATGACACGTGTGCGCAATGCAACACCAATCAGGACGGACTCCATCCGGTCACGGGTCCCCTCGTCTGCAGGTAGAGGAGTGCCAGATGATGTGGACCTCCCCCCTACCTGCGGACGGGCCTGGGACGGGGCATCCCTGCTGGTGCATGGTGATGCAGTCACAGTGTCAGGGACAGAGACATGCATAGGCTCCTCCGTGGTGACCTGTGCTGCCTCCTGCCCCTGGACTGCACGACTTGCACCAGTGGTACCACCCCCACCAGGCCCCATTTGCGGCTCTGTAGCGGCCTCCTCCTCCTATATACACACCACCAACCTGGATGGCTCCACACCATCTTCCGCCATTGCAAGCCCCTGTGGGGGCTCATCCGCCCCTTCCGCTGCAGCCGTAGTGGCAGACGCGGCACCAGTCCCCTCACTCCAGGACGATGGAATTTCCTGAGAGGGTGACTGGGCCTTGTGTCGCCGGCCGATGGAGGTATCCTTGCCGCTTTCCTCCACAGCACTATCTCCGCCCTCTTCTTCACTCGCCTCTGTGTAAAGGGAGACATTGAACGTAAGCATCAGGTTACTGTACAATAGTCCCCTAGACAGAAAGCAATAGCACATGAGTGGCACTGTCAAACGTCACTTCCATCATGTCTACCAACAACACATGGGTCAGTGCAGGCAACACACATGCAGGAACCGGCTTGGCACATGCAACTTAAATGTGCATCCATGTCCACTGCACCGTAGAAACATCCAATGGTGGGCTCAAACTCACATGCATCATGGGACATGCTGATCACATGTACACGCATCACCGGAGGGTCAAGCATCTGGCCCTGTATGTCCACAGACATAGTGGATACAAGGATGAGTAGTCTGTATCAGTGATTCAACACATCGTCAAGAACATGTGTCATGCATCCATGGCGCACACACTACTCTGACACACGGACATGTACATCATGCATGTCCATGACAGCAGCACACATCTCTCACACCCCAAACATGTCAAAGTACAGGCACAGGCATGCATACATGTGTGCATTCCGCATGCTGCTCAGCATGATGTATTGTGACACATACATCATCCATGTGGGTCACGCCTGACTAGACTCACATGCAGCACCATAATTTCCCTACACACACATCCATACATGACCATGTCACACATGCAGCCGAGTAGCTAACTACCACCACGCTTCAACATGCACTGTTTCAAACGTGAATGCATGGGCGCTTACCGCTCGACTCCAGACGGGCCTGTATCCTGAGGATCTGGTGGTGAAGCACTGGGCGAATGCGGTCCAAGACCCTCATCTGCTGGGTGGTAAGATGGGCCCGGTGCCCCACTGCATCCGCTGCCTCCAAGAGACATCGGGCCTTCTTGAGGATCCTGGATTTGTAGTCCTTGAGGTCCTTGGGTACCACCCCCTCCGCGTTGATGGCACCCACTATGTCCTCCCAGACCCTCTTCCGTCCTTCATTGTCAGCGCGCGATGGTGTGAAGAGGGCATCATAATGCCCCAGAACTTGCTCCACCAGGATTACCAACTTCCTTATCACTGAAGCTGGTAGCCCTCTGCCTCTCTAGCTGGGGGTCGCCAGTGGTCTCTGATGGTGTTTGCCCCGACATGGCGACCCCCGAGGCACGTGTGGGTGGGCAACTGGGTCCTGGGGCTGGGGAGTGATGTAACTTCAGTCGGGAGTCCTCTGTTCCAGCAGGGGTGGTCACAGCAACTGGACCCCTGCAGATGGCAGATGTGCAGGTACCAAATGGCAGGGCACGGTGGCAGCAGGCAGGCAGCAGCAGTTGGCTCGTGGGAGGCTGCTCAGAGCTCTGGGGGGCAGTAATTCGGCTTTCTGGGCAGGAGCGTGGTCTTCCGTGTGTTGTCGTGTGGCCAGCTTGATACGGAGTGATTTGGCACGTGAAAAAACTGCACGTCAGGGTGTAATTCGAGGAAAGGCCCTTAGTGTGTAAGCGCATCTGTGACGTGACACGTGCGGGCGCTCCCATGGCACGGGTTGAAGGTCCCACGTGGGTTTCCATTGCTCTGTATGTGCTTTTCATGGAAAGCAGTGTGTGTGTTTTCCAGGTGTTGGGGTTCACACGCGATTACTTCACAGCAGGTGGGTGTTGGCTACACATTCTTCTTCTATACGCAAGACAGACGGTGAGTCGCACACACTATTTTTCCCACTGCGGGTGTCCCTGTTTGTCGCGTACCCCTTTTTTTCCATGCATACTAGCCTGCGTGTTGATCACGTACGTATTTTTTGGGTTCCTTGCTGCCACAGCGTACTGCGTGTGTTTTTTTTACACGCACGTGGACTACAAGGGTCGCTTATCTCTTTTTCTTACTTTTATGGGATGCCTGTGCGTTGCGTGACATGTCATTTCTCCTAGGGGGGCACAGAATGGGACATTCATCTTAGCTGTATATACGTGTTTGTTGTTTGCGCACACTTTTGTAATGCGCAGGGACGCTACCGCCTGCCTTCGTGTGGCGGATGTGTTTAGGCCTGTGCGCATCTTTTTTGGCGCTCAGGGGTTTCCCCTGTTCGATTCCATGTATACGTGTGGTTAGCGCACGTGTGGGCATTGCAAGCAGTTACCTCCCATACTTCCCCCGTAACGCCCACATTTTCACACGTTGTTCCCCATTCCCCGTGTTACACCCCATGTTCCGCCCACTTTTCTTGTGTGCGCTTTGCCTGTGCGCATCGCGTACAACGTTTAGTGACGTGTGCGCCCGCGTGTGCCACCCACGGATTTGGCGCACATCCCAAGGTTTACAAGTGCAGAGCATTCCATGAATTGACAAATGGCTGCGTGCGCGGCTTTAGCACGTGTGCTGCGATTTTCACGCTTGCGCTCCCCTTTTCGGCGCACATTTATTCCATGAATTACCCTGATATTCTTATTGTTCCTGTTTTTGATGAATCAGTGGGGAAATAAGCATCTTATCCTGACGAAAGAACCAAATATAATAGTCCTTGATTCAACTAAAAGTACAGATCAATCCCACACAATGAATGAAAGAGAAGGGCTGTTGAATCTACACTGTACAGCTTGTGCAATACCGGATGCTCTAGCCTAATTTGGCACTCCTCCTGATGAGTTGCATGCAGTCAGCAGCAAACACGTGCTAAGGAGAGGATAGCAAACACACTGTCAAGACAAAAGTAAATTTTCTTCAATAAAAATGAACTCTTTTAACTTCAAAGCAATGTTTGTACTGTTTTAGAATGCACAAGCAAATAGTAAACTATGGTATGGCATAGCGACGGAGGAGGTAAATGGAGCGTTACCGAAACCTGGCCTAATTCTCAGAAACATATGGGGAGTCCTTCTCAGAGAGAAATTAGAGGAAATATGTAACTTACTAGAGTTCATAAAAATATGCACACTTATTGCAGAGATTGATGCAACTGAGGTCTCAGGGAAAGCCTGGTGTGTGAGGGCGGGGGTTGGGCCGGGGGACAAGTACGATACTGTAATGCCAAGGCAGGCCTTTCTGAATAAATGCGCAGAAGGTGAAACAGGGTCAGACCCTAGATTGGGCAATATCTTTAGTGTTGATACTGTAGTGACATTCTGAGTATAAAGAAGCCTATGTGTATTTTCACTTGTATTACACACAGAAAACCAAATTCCGTCTTGGCACTAGAACTTGCTGAGTGAACAAGCCGAAGTCTGCTTGTATTTGTTTCAAGACACATCCAGGCCGCTGAAAATAGGACGAGTTCTGTATTATGTTCAAGGCTTGATGGACAGCCCCAGGCAAGAGAGCACCGTTGACTCATACTCCTGACCCCTGGGGGAAGTGGGCAGTCCTGAAGAATGTTTCTACTTTATTATAGGACTGAAACCTGTAGACTAGAATAATGTGTAAAGTGGAAGTAATGATCAAACAACTTCCCTATCAAACTGATGGTTTTATCTAGTGGTTTGTATGCGGTTATGAGCAGCCTGCAATAGCTCCAACTACAATATTTGTTGGGGGTGGTGCATGCCTTTTTTATATATATTTTAGTCAAATTCTTGTTCATGGCCACATTGACTCAGGGTGGGTACTGGTGAATGTTAGTACCAACGAACGTATACATTTATTTATATACAGGGAAGAACAATGCACTTTTGATTACAAACGAGCATACAATAGATAACAAATCAGATCTGACAGGAAGAAGTGAGCTTCTTGCAATGGGGTGAGTTCGAGTGACATTCTGAGTAGGTTGTGGAGGGGAATAAATGGCACAGTCACCAGGGACAACACACAGGTGGACATACATAGATTAAGGACAACCAACAGTAGACATGTTTAAGTGTAGGTAGTTGGTACGGCCAGCTGGGTTAGGGATGCGACCATGATGGATGAAGTGCTAGAGTGGAGAACAGTTCCTGGGTTCAATACACCAATAGGGTCTGTCTGGATAGGCATCATACCACAGGCAAGTCTAGGGACAGCAACCATTCTACTAGCGACAGCCGAGCTGTCTGTCTGAACCCCTCATTCTGTGCATTGCAAGTACACGCAAGCAGAGTGTGTGCCCACTCCTTCTGCTTGTGTTAAAGAACAAGGCCAGGAAAGCAAGGTCCAGAAGATTCCAGGAGAGGTTCCGGCACAGCAGTGGCTGCCCAGAATGTGTAACCATAGTCAAGGAAATGTTGATGAGAGTGCAGGCTTAGCATCCTAGAAGTGGAATGGGATGAGCTGAAGGTTTTTTGGAAAGGAAGGTTTTTATGGATGCCTTAAAATCCATGAGGGATTGGATGATGCTTATGTAGAGTGGCAAGGACCACCATGGATGAGGGCCGGAAATAGAGAAGTGTCTATCTCCTCTGGTCCTGCAGGCGGACAAAGGCATTGTAAGAAGGTTGGGATTGGAAGAGCTGAGGGCTCAGGAAGGCTGTGAAATGGGGATGTTGTATTGTTGGTAGAGGGAGCCAGATTCTGAATGCTTTTAGCATTTGTAATGTGATTCTGGCAGCCACCTGGGCCACTGTAGGATTCTCAGATGGTTAGAGTACCATAAGTTCAGGTGATTGGCTGGATTGTGGGTCTTTTGAATGAAGCCAATTAGGTTGGTAGGCAAGGAGGCCTGCATAGAGCATGCTGCCGTAATCCATTCTTGAGTTAACAAATGCTCCAACTGGCATGGCTGGTTTTCCTGGGGATGGAGGGAATTACGTCTCTCAGTAGCTTCATCTGGAAGGAGGGGTTTTTGACTACAGTGCTGATTTGTCAATTCAGGCTCAGGTCGGCATCCCACAAAATTCCATGTTTTTGTACCTTGAGATAGACAGGGACTGCGTCTCCAAAGAAGGTGCGAGGTGGGCAGAGGGTCTCTATTCTCTTAAGATCTCTTGGCCCCAATGCCGGGTTTTCAGTTTGGGCTTCTTTGGGATTCAGGCAATTGACCCTTAGCCTAGATTCGCCATCAAGCAGTGCCTTGTGGGTGGCAGAGAACCAGTCTATTCTACATTAGACATGCGGGTAAATCTGCAAATTGGCCACATAACAATGAGTAAGAGGGGTGTGGTCCCCAAAATGCCCATTAATTCTTCATGCAGATGTTGAACCACCACCACCGAGGGCAGGGGTATTGCTAGGTCTGGAAAAGATCTGGGGCTATGGTAATGTCTGGATTGTCAGGACTTGGGGCTAACTAGCCTTTTGGTTGCAGCCCCTAAGCTTCTATCCGGGGCTACAACCAAAAGACCCGGGGCTATAGCCCCTCCAGCCCCCCCCCTAGCAATGCCTCTGCACCAAGGTAAGTTGGGGCTTTTGGGAGGGTCCTGCAGAGCACTTGGGTAGGTGGGTAGGTGAAGAGGCCCACACGCACGCTCAGCAGCAGTCTGTCCCCTAGGAAGAAGGTGAACCATTTATTGGTCGCCTTAGAGAGGCGTATAATTGACTGCAAGAGCTGGAGCACATGTGGCTGGTTGCCAGTGTTCTAGGCTGTGGACAGTTCGAGTGCGCTCAACACGGATAAGTTGCCCGGTTTGACAGGTTGCAGTGTAATTCCCGGCTGATGCCTGATTGGAAGTGGTCAAAGAGCAAGCTGTCTGACATATGTCTGAAGTTGGGCAGTAACCACCTGTCTGTGCTGCCCAGGGAATATGTTTCTTTTTTCTATGCAGTGATCATGGAGAATGCCAATGTACTGGGTTCCCGATGCTGTTGCTAATGAGCTGTTGAATTTGACGTCTGGGGCCATTGCACCGGTGCAAGTGCAAAGTGGCACCATGTAAGCACTAGAGCAAAGTTTGCCTGAGTGCAAAAAAACATTGAGGCCATCTTAGAAAACATTTACACTGGGACGAGTGCCATTTTTTTTAAATAGGCCAAAAATATCACTAGTGCAATAAACTTACAGTTTCAAAGCATTTTTGCACCAGGGCAAAGTTTTCCCTAGTGCTAATACCATTCCATATTAGCACTAGGACACAGGTTAACAGGTGCAGCGGGAACTTGCTGCACCCAACAACATACAAACTACATAACATTGTGTGTTATATTGCATTGCACTGAACGCAACATAAAATGTCATCTAGGAGCTTTTCGTAATATGTAGGGGAATTTAGATCTTGTAAATCAAGCACACTGGAGAAAGCAAAAGCACAAGTGTCATATAGACTCCGTGCTCAATCAATACCTTCCCTCTGCGCTGGGGCAAGTGGGCTTAAAGTTGTTCCATGTCTTCTGGGAGTACCTTATATAGGGCCTCATTACAAGTGTGGTGGTGCCGCCACACTAAGAGTCTGCCTGCTGGGGCTGCTGCGCCCGACAGGTTTTACCCTGCTGGGCGCAGGTGCCATGGTAGGCAGAGTCATCACGGAAGCACCGGCACCGTTAACAACGGTGCTGTTGCTTCCGTGAACCCATTCCCGTCCACAGGAATGGGGACTAACAGTTACCGGCCCCTAGCTTCCCGCCGGGACTTGTTCTGTCCCGATGGCACCGGGAAGCTAGGTGCCAGCAAAATGATACGAGTCCAGCGGCAACCCGCTGGTAGCACTGCTTACTTACTTTCTTCCTTTCTTTCTTTCCATTATAATTATAGGACTACAAGTAACAGAGTCCACGGAAAAACTAGAATAAAGGGAGCTACTCTCAGCAGGAACAAGTCAAGATGAGGTCTCACTGGGAGGTGCACTTTGGGTCCTTATTGGTGATTTTTAGTGACCTACACTTATGTCACTGGGAGAGGGAGGGAAGTCAATGGCTGTTTTAATTAAGGCCATCAGAATGCGGTGTGTTCTGACTTGAGACCTTGCTTGAAGATGCTGAGGACATGATGGGAGAAGAGACCCTCCAGACACTCCTAATCTACCCACTGCATTATTGATTGGAGTGGAACTCCCATATTAAGTCTCCAGCTTTACCCTGGCTTTCTCGTTTCACTTAAGTGATTCTCTCCGCCTTAAATGATCTGAGATTCTGTTCCTATGTTGCTCGCCAAGCACTCGTGAATGTGTTATGCATTCTGCTCGGGGCACGCCTTCTTCTACAGCTCTCACTTTTTCACGTTCAAATGATAGCTTGCAGTTTTTCCAATAAATCGAGACCGCAAAGCAGAATTTGCAACCAGTTTCCTTGTTCTTTGCCTATTTGGGTCACTCACCAAATGGAACTGGAGGCGGCCAGTGTAAATGCAGGGGTGGCACTGCAGCCGAGTGACATAACCTCTTATCCGGGAATATTACAGGCAAGACGAGAATGTCACTGTGGTGTATCGGTTAAGTTGGAGAGCCTTGTATATGAATATTGTTTTTCACTCAATTGTGTGATTTCTGGCCAATCTCTTTAATGGATGAGGACAGGGCTTTGCCTGAGGAACAGGGATGGTGGGTGGGTACGAAAGCATACTCTAATTTTGAATACTGGGCCCCTGAGCGAGTCCAGAAAGGGACCAACTGACCATCTGCCCCAGTAAGACACATGGCTTGCATCTCAATACAAGGGGTCATCTGAGTTTTATATCTTGCCCTCTTGGCCTAGCTACACTATTAAAATACGACTTATTCTTTTTGCAGGAAACATGGCTCACCAAATCTTTCAATATTGATGGCTACTCACTGGCATTTAACTTTGCAGTGCCGTCACAGCGCAAGAGCCAGTGGGGGGCTGGCAATGGGTGCAAGAGTCAATTTTCTGCTTGAGCCATTTGAGACCTACATGTCTTCCCCATATGTATTAAGCGTATTCATGATGCTTCCTTCTGGTCCCAAAAGGTTGATCATCAACGTATACGACCCACCCATGGGGGCTTATACAAAAACAATCCAAAAAACAATTGGAGAAATAATTATGAAGTGGTACGACAAACACCCAAAACCTTATGGATGATTTAAACGCCAAAGATCTACACTTGATGAATAATTGGGGAGGACGTAAGGACCGCCAATGGAAACAGCTTTTGACATTGCATGATCTGGCCCTCTTGCCATTGTCTATGTCGGACTCAAAGGTGCCGAGTTAAACCTGCCAGACAACACATCAACTACGCAGCAGTGGATCCCATAATGGCTACACATTGCGGCCCAGTGACCAGCATTTTAGGCACTTTGAGCAATCATGCTAGGCTGACATGGTCAATAGACATAACACCGCCCATTTGCACAAAACTGAGTCACATAAGTCAAAATATAGAAATCAATGTCTCTGGGAACAGCATAAAATGGCCAGCCGACAAAATAAAAGACATCAATAACCATCTACATACAAACCAGCCTCAGGATCAGCCATGGCTCTGGGAACAAATTTGGGTCTTGGAGGCGTTAGTAAGGTGGACAACTCACTGTCCCCAAATACTAAGCAAGAATACATTTGGGGAAATGGATCACATAGAATTGGCGCCATTTGATGCTATCACACACCCATGGAAAATACAGCTCCGTACAGACAGAGCAGCCATTTGCAGCCTTACCTTACTCTCTACCAGACATAAAAACTGGGCGAAACAACATAAATGCTCCCTCTCAAGCGCTAATTGGCAAATACTGACTGCTCTGCTGAAATCTATTAACTAAAATTAAGAGCTGAACACAAAAAGGGAACCAGCGCTGGGGGAGGAAGGTGTTGTCAGGTATAACTCACAAGGCAGAGGATTGGGTCTGGAAATAGCGGCAATGGAAAATATTATTAAAAATTCAAAAGCGAGATCAACAAGGACCTTGGGATATCGGACTCCCGGGTGGATTCAGAGGGGACACAGACCCTTTACATACTACTCCCATGTTTACAACTCGTCCTTCAGAACAGATTTAATCCTAATTGAGGATGCTCTTAGGGATCAGATCTCCAGCTCCCGGGTAGACTCTGTCCCATGGTCTGACGGCGATTTGGTGAAGATAGAGTTGGGGAACTGGGCGGCAGGGTTACCACTGGAGAGATGAATGTGCAATGATGCCCTTCTTAAAAACAAAGAAATAGCACACGATTTACTCACGCAAGTAAAAGCCTACTTTGAATATAATGATACAGGGGATGTGGGAGACTAGGTCCTCTTTGGAGGGGTTTAAATCCACTATTCGGGGTGTACAAATTAAAATAGGTTCCCATAAGAAAAGGGGGAGACCAAGGCTAGAGGTGGAATTACATGGTAAATTAGCAGGAATTGTGTATTTATTTATTTATTTAAACTTTTATAACGTGCCACATGCTCAAAGGCCTCAGGGCCTCATTAGGCTGGTTTCCCAGGGGGGTCCCCCTTGTACTCTGGGGAGGCGAGTTAACTACAAAGTTATGAAACCCAACTGAAAACATTACTGGTTCAGGACGCTGAGAGGAAACTTTTATTTCTTAAACAGAAATATTATGAGAAGGAGGATAAAGCCAATAAAATACTGGCATGGAAACTAAAAGAGCAACGTAAAAGAAAAATGGTGAGTGAAATTAAGGGGCCTGGGCATTCTACGGTCCATGACGCAGAGGGTATTGGGGAACAATTCAGGGCCTTCTTTGAACACCTTTACTCTTCAGAGTATAGGGGGGGATGGCTCCCATATTACGGAGTTTCTTAGCGGTTTATCCATCCTGAATCTATCCGACAAGGTGGCGTTCACCCTGTAGGATCCAGTGGGGGTTGAGGAGGTGGAGACAACAATTAAAGGAATGAAAGGGGGTACTACACTAAGGGGTGACGGTTTCTCAGTGAGTTCTGCAAACAATATAGATCGACCCTAGCTCTGCACTTGACAAAGGTATTTAATGCAGTCCTTAAGGGTAAAGCCCTTCCGGATACAATGATGGGGCAATGATCATAGTCCTGCCTAAAGAGGGTACAGCTCTAGCTCAGTGTGCTTCTTATAGGCCAATCTCCCTACTGAACATTGATGTTAAAATTCTTGTGAAATTATTGGGAAAAAGATTAGAGGGGCTGCTGCCTACCCTAATTCAAGGAGACCAGGTGGGCTTTATATGGGGCAGACAGGGCACCGAGAACATCCAGAAAACTATAAACTTGATTCATGGGGTGAAGAAGTACTAGGAACATCAAACCTTGGTTACCATTGACTCGGAAAAGGCCTCCGATCGATTGGAATGGTGGTACATGATGGAAGTTCTAAAAAAGGCGGGGCTTCGGGGAAAACTTTAGTAGGTGGGTTGGGGCATTATATAATTCACTGACCGACTGTGCCCAGGTGAATGGGATACTTACTGAATCCTTCCGTTTATCCAGGGGCACATTCCAGGGTTGTCCCCTCTCCCCAATGTTATATGCCATGGACATGGAGCCCCTAGCTATCGCGATCAGATCTAATCTGGGCAGACAGTGGATCGCCTGTAGGGGGTGGAATTTTAACTTTCCTATTCTCGGACGTCATATTAGCCTACCTGTCTGACCCGCAGAACTCTCTCCCGGAGTTGATCTCATAGATTTCCCGCTTTGGATTTTTTTTGTTCGGCCTCAAAATTAACACAGAAAATTCTAGGGTGATGCCGATAAAGAGGGGGCAGTCTTGCCTTGATCTCGAAGAACAGATATGTGGTATGAAAATGGAAAGGAAGGATATAAAATACTTAGGGGTAACTAGTACGAGAGATCTTTCAAGATTGGAGAAAGCAAATTTGACCCCTATTTTGGACAAAATAAGATCTGACCTGAAAAGGTGGGAACCGACTGTACTGTCATGGTACAGCCGGATTACCACAGTAAAAATGAACATACTACCCCGTCTCCTTTACTTTTTTGTTTCTTTTCCAATGTGCAGCCCTTCTAGATTTTTTGGTGAATTAACTATGATGGTGGCCAATTTCATTTTGGGAAACAAGAAAGCGAGACTGAAGAGATCGTCCCTTACTCTCCGCAGAGGCCACAGGGTGTTTTGTCTTCCATATTTTCTGATTTATTACAAGGCCTCCCAGTTGAGGGTCATGTTAGAGCTCATGGTGGAGGATCAGAGCAATTTTTGGACATTCTTAGAAGACCTGGAGGCCCAGCCCAGGAAGGTGAGGGGTTAGCTGTGGGCCCTGTATAAAGATATTCTGCGTAATCTTAAAAGGTCCCAATCCCTGGGGTTGTTGTGGGCGATCAAGCGGAGAGGAAAGGCAACAGTGCTTTTGTCCTCATGGCCTTCTCCCCTGACACCGGCTTGAGGCCCACAGATAGGTCTGGACAAACAGAACTTCAAGAATTCCCAGCAATGGTCTGACTGCGGACTAGAACATGTGGGACTACTATTCTCTCGTGGAAACTTTAAAACCGAGGTGAACTGCAGACAAAGAGGCCTCACACAAAACTCACAGTCTTTGATTACTTGAGGCTGAAGGGTATACTCACGGCTCCCAGCTGGGATAACCATTTATCTACGGAACTTACCCCCTTTGAGAAAGCAATCATTCTGGCAATAAGTAGTAAGGGAATGGTATCAAGGTTATACAAAGTGGTCATTGTAGCAAGCCTCCAAGGAAGGCAAACCTTCATGAAAATCTGGGATGAGGTGGTGGGAGGGAAATTCCAGGGGAAGATTGGAAGCGGATATATAAAACATGCTTTCACAGGAACCTGTTTACAGCCATGATGGAACACAATTTCAAAATCCTTCCAGGATGGTATATAGACCCCCAAACATTTTCCTGGAAATCTCTCCCAAATGCCCTAGATCTTGCTGTCAGGTGGGATCCTTTATCTGGATGTGGTGGGAATGTCCAAAGGTACAAAACTTCTAGAGCGAGTTCCTGAGCTGGATCAAGGGATTGACTGGGGTAAAACTGGAACTAGACCTCCTTCACGTGCTCTTGGGCCTCCCAACAGCTGACAGATCCGAATACAGGCTGCCTAGACTAATAGAGGCAGCCTTGAGAGCCGCCAGAATTGCCATAGCCCAGACATGGAAGAGAGGGTCCTTCTGAAGAAAGTAGACTGTTAGCTAAAACTCAGAGACATAATGATCATGGAAAAACGTACTGCCGCGGTGTACGACCGTCTTGGCGAGTTTCAAGAGGAATGGAGCCCACTTATTGCCCAATGGGAGGGGGAGAGGTAAGAGGTTTGAAGGGGGAGGTAGGGGCTATGATCAGATTGAAGGTTAACCTAGGGTGGATACTGACATTAGAAGGGATGGAAAGTGGATGGTACGAGAGACAGTGGACCTTATAAATACGTGGAGAACGAAAATTGCAGAAGCCTTGGAATAGGAAAACAGTAATGAGGGTTGTATGGGCCACAAGGGGTTATATGGAATTGAGTGTACTCGGGGGGGGGGGGGTTGGGACTTGTGGTCACGCACAGGGTCCTGGTCTCCACTTAGAATTCAAATAAAGGATCAAGATGAAAGGTGCCCTTATTTACTGTATTGGGACACAACAGACACAACTTTTCAAGCATTACAAGATTATCTATGAGGAGTGTGGGGAGGAGTTTACATCATTGTTATTTGGTTGCTCTGAATGTTTGTAATGTTTTGTAATTGAACTAAAAATGCCAATAAAAATGAAAGTTTATAAAAAAAACGTCAAGCGTACCAGAACCCGACGGTGTTCCGAATACGTTGCTTAAAGATAACCCACATCTTTGGGCTGGATTACTGATGAGTCTGTTCGCCGAGGTTGAATCGAGTGGCACATACTCTGAAGGTTGGCGGCGTGCAGTACTTGTTCCAGTCTTAAAAAAAGGTGACGGATCCGATGCCGCTAACTACCGTCTTCTGCCTATGCCCGATTCCAGTCAGAAAATATTCGCAACGATACTGCTCAAAAGACTCACTGGATGGGCAGAAGACAATGGGATCCTAAGACCCTTCCAGACCGTCTTTAGGAAGACATACAACACCACTAATTATATCTGTGCCCTGCACTTCCTCATGGCCGTGGCTTTGGATAGACAAAAACAAAACCTATTTTGTTGCTTTGTGGATTTCAGTAAGGCTTTTGACCTGGTTGATCGTTCTTTGCTTTGGGCCAAGCTCGAGAAGTGGGGTATAGACGACACCGAATTCTCATATTTCATCAAAAGGCTGCATACCAACACCTCAGTTGCAATTCGCCTGAACCAGAGGGGAAGCCTCCGCAAGAATTTGACGATCAACTGGGGATTAAAGCAGGGGTGTGTATTGGCCCCCCTGCTATATAATCTATATGCTGCAGATATGAATAATGCACTCAGATCATCAGCACATATCTTTCCCCCAAAAATCAGTGGGGAGGTCGTACTGAGCATGACATATGCGGATGACGATGACACAATTATATTTGATAGCTCACCCCCTGGCCTGCAGCGCTCATTGGACGCTCTGGCCCAATATGCAGGAGAAAACCATATGGTAATAAATAGACCAAAGACAAATAGCATGTGTCTGGCTGGAAAAATACCAAAAGAACACCTTTTAAATGGAAGCTCAATGATAACAAACTAGACATCGTTGAAGAGCATCAATACTTGGCATTTCCTATAAAACGTAAACCTCCTAACCAATACTACGGCAACATCCTTATGCCCAAAATTAGGAGAAAGTGGTTGGCAGCAAAGCATTATATAGACAGTCAATGTGGACACAACACAGAAGGTATGCTAGAGATATATCGAGCGTGCATGAAACCGAGCTTGATGTACGGTCTAGAAGCTCTCCCACTGAAACAGGTAGCATGGCTGGACAAGGTTGAGGGCATAATCTTACGTTCCATCTCTAACCTTCTCTCAGCAGTCCCTGTGGAGGCTCTGTGACTGGAGTATGGCCTTGCATTACTTCCATCTATTTGGCACCTCAAACGAACTGCTCTACTGCAAATTGACGTCATCGTACGTCAATATCCAACATCTTAATGAAATTATTTGGGAAAACGAAAGTTGGTCAGGTAAAAAACAGATTCGTAGAGGAACTAAGGCAGCGCGCAGCCTCCCACCTAGTCAATCTACCTCTCCCTATGTCGCTCTTGCATAGTTCGGTTGTTGTTCAATCTACCCTACAGAAGCAATCGAAGCTATGGCACAGGATAAAAAGCAGTGATCATCTCTCTAAAAAAAAGAGATACAATGAATATTCCTACCAAGCCTTTATACCAGATACTCCTAGAACATATTTGAAAAAACTCTGCCCAAAGGACTTGAAACGTTATATTTTATGTCTTCGATTAAACATCCTGCATACCGCGGAGTACCATGGGGCTTGGAAGGGGCTATCGCTGGATGAGCGCGTGTGCCGGCTGTACTCCAAACGATTGGAGACCAGCCGTCTTTTGTTAACTGCTTTCCATGCTCCATGGCCTCTCTACTGGAAGAGCTATGAAGAATTTGTGAGCTGCAGTGATCACATCGAACTGAGCCAATTCTGGAGCACTCGAGTTGGTGCCGAATCGATGGTGATCATCGCCGCAGCCTACCACATCTGGAAGGAAGTACTGAAATGAACTGAGGGCAAATTAACATTATGATCTCAATAACTGGCTATGAGCAATTACATCTGAGAGAACAATGTCAGTCAAATGGTGAGCAAAGCTCTGATTATATGCTGAAACTGATCAATAGGAACCTGGACTTATGAGCTGGGTCATTCTCTCTCTTAATTGGGGTTTGGGTCTTCTTTCTCTTTTTAAATATGATTGGATACGTTTTTAATAATGTACGAATCTGTATACAAGTAAAAACTAGATGTAACAAAAATGTGTTTGTTCCTTCAAAACCAAATGCACAATGAAGTTTTTTTAAAAAACATTTCGGGTGGTGGGGGGTTGGGTGTAGCCTGATTAGCTGAATGGCATTGTGCCACTGGATGGATGGGTAGCTGGATAGATAGATGGATGGATAGCTGGATGGATGTCAGCTAGCCCTGGCCACTCTAGCAACCCGCAGCCTCCTCCTTTAACCTCAAGCCAAAGTAGAACAAGCCCAGAACCCCCCACCCTTTGCTCGCTTCTCCATAACTTGCTGGAATATGCATCGGGCAGAGTGCTAGATGCGACATGTCGCAAAGGCGAAGCATTTCTAGCCTAAAGCGGTACTTGCCAATAGAATGATAGGAAGTAGGAGGTTACAGCAGCCGGCTTCACATTGCACAATCGTTGGAAAGTCCGACCCAGCGTCTAGTGGCCGAACAACGAGCAGAGACCTGCGCCCGAGAAGCCCCGCCTCCTGCGCCATGTGCATGTGGTGTGTGTGGGGGCTGAGGCGGGGGCGGGGGTTTGCCAGGGAGCCACTGCAGCGAGTCATGTGAATCCTAACAGTTTACCTCGAAAGAAACGTGGGCGATAAACCCGGTAAGATATCTCAGCGTTCGCTTCATGTCCCGTTTGTGGTTTTCACCATAAAGTACAAAAAGTGATTTTATAACTTGCTGAAATCGGGTTCATAATTTTTGGTGAGTTTCCTAGTGCAAAGAAGTGCAAATTCCCACGTGCATGTATGAACGGCCAAAGACATGTGACCTGGATCCTTATGGACCTCATTTTAATGGGCCCCGTCGTTTGACGGTGGGGAGTTGTTACGTTAGCGCTGTAATGTAAACCAGTGGCCTGGGGTGGCACCTGCTACAATCTGATTGGCCACGCAGGTGCCACCCCATTATCCTCAACTAAGATCATCATGCGTGTGTGCTCTTACTTCATGCCCCCCCCTGCATAAGTCAGTGCCCCACTTGGCCCACCACGGCCAAAAGAGTTTGGACACGCCACTGATGTAAACAGCTCCTCTTCTACCACAAGTCGCTGTTGGTACAAGTGCCAACCGAGCCCCCCTACACCAGAGACGTCATTCCTGTATCTCCACACGGTGCTCCAAAACACCAAGAACTACAGATCCCACCAAATAGCTTTAGGTTGTTGATTATATAAAGGAACGACAGCACCAGGTGTAGGGCAACGAGAACTAATCGGACGGAACCTGACGGGCATAATCAATAGGTCAGTTTGTGGGTCTCGGCTGGTACTTGTACCAACAGCGACTTGCGCTAGAAGATCTTTTGCAAGCTTGTGAAGTGTCTTAATAGTTGTCACGTTTATTTTATTTCCCGAAAGAAAACAAAATCCTCACTATTTAACAGATACATGTAACTCGCACAGCCCACTCTCCACGTATGACTAACTACTTACGTTGAAATATAACCTTTACTGTTTCTAACCATACTGTAACTCACTATGCATGGCCTTCTTAGCGCTGTGATACCACTGGCTCTGGGCGCTACCAACAAATACAATAAATAAATAAATAAGATATATTCACTAACCCCACATCGTGACCAAATAAATAAATAAACAAACACACAAACAAACATCTATTCACTTACCCCACATTATGACCAGGTGTTTCTAAATATGTGGCAGGGGTGTCACATTTTGTCAGATTAGTAATGGCAGCCTCGGTTTCCTTTTTTTGTATAGTTTTCTGCGTGGCCTTTGTGCTAATGTGGTGATGTGTCATGAATGAAAGAACAGTACATTGTCTGTTGCCTCTCTCGGTGCTGTGTATTGTACTCCTTAGCTTTAGCACACATCCAGTTTAGGGTCCGTGGCCGAGGTGGATAAGGGAGGGGCAACCGATTTGCCTTGCTGTTCCGTGGTTACTTTGTTCCTTCCCAGAGGCGTTGCTAGGGGGGGGCTAAAGGGGCTATAACCCCTGGTCTTTTGGTTGTAGCCCCGGATAGAATCTCAGGAGCTACAACCAAAAGACTAGCTAGCCCCCAGTCACGACAGTTCCGACATTAGCGTAGCCCCGGGTCTTTTCCAGACCTAGCAACACCCCTGTTCCTTCCCCATATGAAACAGGCCCCCAGCATCAAAAAGTGGGAAGTAGCCGTAGTTTGGTACAAGGTACACAAGACTCCAATGCGTTATCGCCAGCATGAATTTCACATGCTGGCAAAAATGATTTCGTTTTAGCCGGCGGAAAATGTAAACCCGTTTGCTGTCCCAATCCGACTGCCAAAACTAAAATGTTCTCCACCTACCCACGCCACAAAAAGGTGTAAAACTAATTGCAAAGCTTTAATTCCTCGTTTTAACATAGGGCAAATCAACATTATGATCTCAATTTTGTGCGCTCCATGTGATTGTTTAAGAAAGAAATGTGTTCGGATTTGTTTTAATAATTGGACGGATTAAACCGTCTTTCCTCTTAAAATGACCCTTCTAGTCGTACTGTAAATGGGGCCTCCTGCTTTGCGTTGTACCAGATGTCAGCTCTTGTGCAGTCGTTTTGAGCCCCCAGCTCCACACACTCCACAGAGGGGCTGAGGATGGGGTGGACATCTAAATCATTGCCAGGTTCCCCTCTCATCTGCCCGCCTACACACCAAATCATTCTGGAGCTTCAAAGGTCATGGTAACTGTAGTTTCCCTTCTAGAAGACATATAAAGGGCTTTAAGTGGGCCGGAGCTAGCCAGAGCTGAGCACCACACTCTCCAAAAAGGGATTCCCGAGCAGGGGCCCACCTCTGCCTAGCCCCAGCCATGCTGACAGCTGAGGCAGCCTGTCTAGCCGAAGCGCTGCAGTTACATGGGCTGCCTGCATGTGTCAGCACTTCGGATTAGAAAAAGAAAATGCATTCCTGCCTTTTTCTTTTTTCTAAACCGAAGTCTTAGCACCTGCAAGCAGCTTGTGTAACCGTGCACTTCGGCTACACGGGCTGCTTGGTGTCTCTGTACTCAGTAACAGAAGGAGGGCTGGACTGCCCAGCTCTTCTTTTGTTTCCAAGTAAATACTCATCACGCAGCATGAAGCACCTTGTGATGACTTTACTCAAAAACAAAAGGAAAGCTGGGCAGTCCAGCCCTCCATCTGTTTCTGAGTACAGAGCCATCAGCAGCAGGCAGCCCATTCTTTCAAGGGACCCGTGGTTAAATTGTTGCACCGCAGGGTTCCTTGAATGAAAGGGCTGCCTGCGGCTTGCGAGCTGGGGCACACTCGTGTCACACTTTTGGTGCACCCAGGCCCTTATTTTGTTTAAAAGAACCGCACGACGCTTAACCACAGGACCACTGCATGTCTGGCCAAGATGTCTATGAAATTGCTTGTTAGGACAGTACTCTATGGACAATATTTAAGTACAGTCTTTATACGTTTAAATAGTGTGCTCCGTTTAATGGCAGCATTAAAGGAAATGAAACTCTTCTCTCATGGGTTACTTTTTCCAGGGGCTCAATTAACCTCTCCTGAAAGATCACAATTTAATTTGTGTTGGGGAGGGTTGAGAAAAACACCCCTCTCTCGTGGCTGGTGGGGTACCCCAGTAAGTAATTGCCATTTCCAGCACTGTGACTGTGCTCTCGACCCTGTCACCCGCAGCAGCAGGCCTCTTACCGGACATATCGCTTCTCGGCCTCTCTGGCCTCTTTGTGGGAGAAGGTTTTGTAGTGCGGCCGTGGAGTGTCGCCGTCCAGCAGCGGCCGGGTTCTTGGCGTCTCATCCCTGTCCCTGATGAGTGGCCGGGTTCTTGGCGTCTCATCCCTGTCCCTGATGAGTGGCCGGGTTCTTGGCGTCTCATCCCTGCCCCTGATGAGTGGCCGGTCCATGTTCTGCCTGGTCCACCCTTGAGCACGCTGGCTGGAGAGGGAAGTTGGCTCCGAGGCAGTGTCTGTATGTAGCGCTGTCCCACCACTGTTTCGAAGCTTGCGGGAAGTGATTTCCCCTCACAATGACGGGGAGTGGGGGCGAGAGGGGGTGTCGTCTCCGAGAGAAGGGCCGGGGTTTGGCAATGCTGGAATCTACATGCAGCCGCAGAACATGACAACTCGTTCAGCACAGCAGGTACAAATGAAAGCAAAACCGCACTGTTCGTGTAATGTGCTTGTCTCCTTTGATAGATTGCACGCGGAGGGTCAGGAGTCATTTTACGCAAGCGGATATAGCACGGAGGGGACCCGCTCCGCGCACTTTCGGGCAGAAGGTCCACTGTAAAAGTCGCCAAGATTTTTCCCCACTCCGTTTCAGAAAATGTGTACATTCCTCCCGCATTTAACGATTCCTGGACGGTGGCATTTACAAAGGATGCCAATGGAATCTGCCTGCTTTTACCGGATGGCACCAGCAGGCGGATTCCGGTGGATTCCACGGTTTTAGCGCCAGCGTGATTATCCGATGCTGGCGGTATCGCGGGCGGATTACAAAAACTGGCGGACCTGGGAGGTTCATTCTCCTTCACAAATCTGCCAGCCACATCCAGGAATTTCCTGTTAATAGGGGAAAAAGTGGTGGGACAAGTTTACCACCACATTTTCGAACCCGCAGGACTTAAACGAGTGCACTCTTACATGCTGGTAGCATACGAGTGAGGTGTCCATGTTTTACAGCTCACCAAATTCTCATTCAAATTCCTCCACGGCTGCCCTTTACGCCCGAATAATCAGCCAATAACATCTGTATAAGGCAGAGAAACCGAGCAGATTTAAAATACGACTTTACCGCCTTACCTTTCTGCCTCAAATCAGCACTGTGAAAAGGGGTCTACTTGGGACAACACTGTGTCATGTTGTGAATACAGGGCCATGCACCCTCTCGCATCGTTGTATGAGAAGGCCCTTTTCGGGTCGAGTTCAGGAAATGACGTTGGGTTAGGGATATTACAGCTGTTTTTCCGTTGACTTTTGCTCCTATTAGTAGGACCTAATCAGAGCACATACTATTCATGACAATAAGAAAACAAAACAAAAAGGCCAAATCAGTCATGCCATGCCAGCCTGCCCCTGCAACAATCCACACGCGTGGCAATTTAGCGATTAGGATAGCCCGTACACCGCAGTTCAAACAGTCCCGGTTTTCCGGGAATTTGGAAGAAGCAGCACGTTCCCCTCTCTCGCAACTGAGCCAATGACAGACAATCCTCGCCTAAGCACAGATGGCCCAACCACAGCAGCCCCCTCAGCCTGCACCTATGCTGCCCAGGACAGCAAAACACCCAGGCTGTCCCAAGACCTCACTGGAGCTCCTTGCCACCTGGACCTGCCCAGCCTCCAGGCTGAAATCAAGCACTGCATGGAACCAGTAACAAGAACCCTGCCTCCCCGTTACCCTGCCTCCCTGTTACCCTGCCTCCCTGTTGAATCTCCTGGCTCCCTGTTACCCTGCCTCCCTGTTAAATCTCCCGCCTCCCTGTTGAATCTCATGCCTCCCTGTTACCCTGGGTCCCTATTACCCTGCCTCCCTGTTGAACCTCCTGCCCCCTTGTTACCCTGCCTCCCTGTTACCTTGCCTCCCTGTTGAATCTCCTGCCTCCCTGTTGAATCTCCTGCCTCCCTGTTGAATCTCATGCCTCCATGTTACCCTGGCTCCCTATTACCCTGCCTCCCTGTTGAATCTCCTGCCTCCTTGTTACCCTGCCTCCCTGTTACCCTGCCTCCCTGTTGAATCTCCTGCCTCCCTGTTGAATCTCCTGCCTCCCTGTTGAATCTCCTGCCTCCCTGTTACCCTGCCTCCCTGTTGAATCTCCTGCCTCCCTGTTGAATCTCCTGCCTCCCTGTTGAATCTCCTGCCTCCCTGTATCCCTGCCTCCCTGTTGAATCTCCTGCCTCCCTGTTGAATCTCCTGCCTCCGTTACCCTGCCTCCCTGTTATCCAGCCTCCTTGTTGAATCTCCTGCCTCCCTGTTGATTCTTCTCACATTGCCACAGGCACATTTCAGCACACTGTAGCCCTGGTGCAGCCCCCCACATCCTCTCCCAAGTGCTGTCTGCTCTGATGAGGTGAAGGCCGCTTTCATTCCCCACCAATCCTGTGGCCCTCCATCAATGTGGAGGCGGTCTGTGACCCTGGCTCAGAAACACCCGCCAACCATCATGGAGGGATTATCTCTAATTAAATAATTAATCATCTGTAAAGCGCTGCTGGGTATGAACAGAATTCCACACCACCTCTCTAATGTATCCCATTACACCCCCTCCCCTGCCCCCGGCATGGGACCCTAACTCGCACTAGTGTCAGTGGCGTAACACAAAATCAGGGGGCCCCACTGCGAGCCATGCTGAGGGCCCCCCCGCCCCAACTCGGCAACAAATCACTGGTGTCGCGCCTCACTATGGGCTGGCATAGATTATCATGCTTGCGCAATACGCGCAAACGTGCTGCTGAAAGGATATGCTGCACAGTGCACTAGGAGAAAGATATAAATATGTGTTTTATTGTGATATACAGCACACTTTCTGAGAAAAATTGGCTAAAAAGCCAGAGTGTTTGCAATTGTTTTGTAGGGTAACACCAATCCAATAGATGCAAGTCACCAACAGTGCACAGGAACATTCATGCTTTGCTATTAAAAATGCCATGCCACAATGAAAACATGTCCAACTGGCTGCACAATGTAGACCAGTGTAGACATATAATAACATTACAGTAAAGCATGCCAGGCCACATTTAGACATTCCTAGACTGGTTGCACCAAAATGCCAATCGAAGCAATTACACTCATCAAGAAGAGAACACACATTCAAGCCTGTGTCTCTGTGGCCTCTAACAATGCGGCCAAACTCTTTAAAATGTGAAAGGAACTGGTCAATCCTGTTGCAGTCTTTACCTCTCCTGTTCCCTTCCAGGCCCTCTGTATGGCTCTGTCCTCTCACTTCTCCGCTTAAACTCAGGACATCCTGTCCTCCTTCTCCTCTTCCTCTCCCTAGCCTTCTTCCTCTTCCTCTCTCGGACCTCCTTAGGCTATCTCTACCTCTCTTCCTCCTTTCTCCTCTTTCTCTCTGACAACACCTGACAAGGTTTCTAGACAAGCCTGATCTATGAAAGTGTCATCCAAACAGGTGCTCCCCTGCTCCTCCAGAACCAGGACCATATTGACACCCTCGCTCCAGCCTTGGCCGATTTCTGTAATCACTCTTTTGCCACTGGAACGTTCCCCTCTCCCCTTAACCACTCCCTTATGCACCCACTCCTCAAGAAGCGTCTGCTGATCCTGCCTGCCCGACAAACTATCGCCCAATCACCATCACCCCTTTCCTGGGCAAACTGTTGGATAAGCTGGCCATCTCCCAGCTTACTCTCCACACAGAATCTGTTGGTTGTCTCCATGACCTTCAGTCTGGCTTCAGAGCTGACAGAGTCACGGAAACTGCTCTCCTGAACACCTGTGAAGATCTGCTCTCCAACCTTGATTCCAGCATTCCTTCTGTCCTCATCCTCATTGATCTTTCCTCTGCTTTCGACACGGTCACCCACGCCATCCTGATCAATCGACTCCATGAGAACCTGGGCATCACGGATCAGTCCCTTGAGTGGCTGACCTCCTTCCCCTTGAACAGCCCCTGCCAGGTCCAATTTGATCACTCTCTCTCTGCTATATCCTCTCACCTTGGTTTTTCAACCTCTACTTGGCCCCTTTGTCCCACCTGATCTCTACCTTCTCCTCTAACTTCCAGTGTTATGCGGATGACACTCCTCTTTCCTTCAGGTTCCCCTCAGACTCCTCTCCTCTCTCGCTCTTTCCTGACTGTCTATCTGCGATTCAGGATTGTTGTGCCTCCAACTATCTCTGCTTTAATGTCAGTAAGATGGAGATCCTTCTCATTTGGACTCCTGCACCTGCTTTCCCTCTCTCACTCTGGCCGTCCGCCTTGGGCCCTCTTCCTTCGCCTTCCTGTGAGGCAAACAACCTTGGTGTCATCTTTGACTCTACTCTCTCTTTCTCTCCTCACATCTCGGACGTCGCCAAGAAGTCCCATTAGCAGCTGCACCTCCTCAAAGGGACTCTTCCCTTTCTCACTTTCCCCCAGAAGCTCACTGTCGCCAGAGCCCTGGTTCTCTCTAGGCTGGACTACAGCAACAGCTACTTTATCAATCTGCCTTCCTCTACTGTCCACCCTCTGCAACTAATCCAGAACAGGACTGCAAGACTTATCCTTGGCCTCAAGCCCAGGGATCGTATCTCTCCAGCCCTGAAATCTCTCCACTGGCTCCCACTTGCTGCAAGGATCAAGTTCAAGACCCTTTGCATTGTCCACAAGGCTTCCTGGGCCTGGGGCCCGCACTACATCCAACGCTCTTTTCCAAAATATCTTCCTTCTCGAGTCCTTCGCTCAGCTACCTACAACTCTCTAAGGTTTAGATCTTCTCTAGGCAGAGGGTGGGGGGTAGATCTCTCTCCTCTGAAGGTGCCTCCCTCTGGAATAGCCTCCCTGCCCCTCTCAAACTTGAGCCGGACCACCTGATGGTCCGGAAGCAGCTCTAAACTTTCCTCTTCTCTGCTTTCTCTCTCTCCCTCCCCTACCTGACCTACCTGTCTGCTGTACCGACTGGTTGCTTGGCTACCCTCAGAGTCTCACTAAGTCCAGCCACTTTCTTGATCAGTCACCCTTGCACTGCCTCTGGGCCTACCACGCACTTAGGGACTGTAACTGTAACCCTACAGTCCCTTGTTCTCCTTGAACTACCAAGAGCCCCGCTGCCCTGGCTGCAATTACTTAGAGCATTGCTGCCCTGTTTTTCCCTCCCCTCTCCCTTGCAATTCCCCCCTCCCTTTCCCCTTGCACCTCTCGTTCTCGCACTTGCACAATCTGAATGACACAAGGCCTAGTAAGATTGTTTGTCTTGTCCTCCCTCTATCTTCCCTCACTTGTCTTGTCGCGCCTAGAAACACCTGTGTACAGGTGCGTTATAAATGACTTGTATCATATAATTTGATCACAGATGCCCAGAGAAATATACAATGCTGCAGTAAGAAATGGGTAGACTGGCAGCACACAAATGGCAGTCTAGCCAGGTAATTCACTTAGCAGGACTGCTTTTTCAGAAATGCCCAGTTAAAAAAAGTCATACCAAACTGAGGAATGACTAGACTGGTTGCACCAAAATGCCTCTCTGGCCACTAATACCACATATCATGCCTGCTTAGTCTGGACATGGACAGCCATTATGATTTGTTGCACAATCCTGCCCCCCCACACATCCCCTCTCCCTCCCAACCCTACCCCAACCTCCAAAATCAGCTCCTGGGCCCAGAATTACCTTCACATCCCTCTTCCTTGTCCCAGAGCTTACGTATGAGGCTCTTTGCCTCATAGGTAAGTACTGGGATGAGGAAGAGTGGGACTTGGAGTAATGAAGATTACAGGTAGCTAAGTCAGGCATTACCTCCATGTACCTCTACCTCACCCAAGTACTTGTGTATGAGGCAGCGTGCCTTATACACAAGTACTGTCTCAGACACACTGGGACGAGGAAGAATAGGGCTAGGAGTAATAAGTAATCAAGGCCTTAAACACAAGTATTGTTGCAACACCATTAAGTTGACTGGGATTCAGCACTCCCTCCCCCCCTGAAATTTTGGGCTATGTTGACTCGACCTGACTGACCTTCAGAGCAGTTGCCAGACAGAACAGGACACAGATGTTAAATGGCACCTGGGTTTTGCTGTTAACAAGAGCCCAGCAATTACTGACATAAATCATTTCACTATTAGTACCTGTATTCAAATGCCACATTTTTTAGGCAATTGAAAACGTGATGTGGGTTTAATACTTGCATGCCAGGGGAGTGATTGGAAGAGTAGTGGGGGAACAGGAGACCACTCATTCTCACAGCAGTCCATAAGTGGGTGCTTTCAACCTTAAAGGAGAGAGTTAACTGCTTGTAACATTGAAGCTGCACAAGAATAGTCTCAGTAAAATGCATAAAGAAATGAGATGCCCCCAAACAAATAAGTTTGCCCCTCCCCCACCGCAAATGACGTTAGCGCCTCTCCCAACATTTGAAGGGTTAGCCCCCGAAATGTAGGTTTTGTTGCACCCCTGAATGCAAGCACACACACCATTCACCATATACACACACACACACACACACCCCCAGCCATCCATACATTTAAGTGTGCATTCTTTCACCTTACAGGCACACCCAGGCAGCCATCCATACATTTAAGTGTGCAGCCTTTCACCATACAGGCACACCCAGGTAGCCATCCATACATTTAAGTGTGCACCCTTTCACCATACAGGCACACCCAGGTAGCCACCAGTACATTTAAGCGTGCACCCTTTCCCCATACACTCACACAGTCAGCCAGCTATACATTTAAGTGTGAACCCTTTCCCCATACAGGCTCGCTCAGGCAGCCACCCGTACATTAAAGTGTGCACCCTTTCACCACACACTCACACATGCACATGTCATGGGGTTGAGTGGAGCCCTAATACTTCAAAATTAAATCGGGCCTCATTACAACTATGCCGGTCTGGAAACACCGGTGCCGGTAAGTTTACCGGCACCGTTGTTTCCAGACTGGCATAATTCAGCTCTGCGGGTGGTTGCCGACCCGCCCGGCAGGTCAGACCTGCCGGGCAGAACGGCACCCACCCGCAGAGTTTTCACAGAAGCACCAGCACCGTTATTAATATGCTGGTGCTTCTTTTGTCCCCATTCCCATAGAGTCCGTTGTAAATGGGGACTTACCATTTGCCGGCGCCTGACTTCCCGGATCGCGGGGGTTGTAATCACCCAGTGTTACCGGGAAGTTGGGCACCAGTAAATTATTACGGGTCTGGCGGCAACCTGACGGTAGCACCGGCACGGTTACCGCCAAACCCGTAATGAGGCCCTCTGACTTCATAGAGAAATTATTTCCGTTAAGGAGCAAACCATAACGGAAATAATTTCTTTGTAAAGGCAGAGTGACTTCAAAAATGAACTATTTCTTTTTGAAGTCATAGGGCTCCCCCAACCCATGACATGGAGACCTCCAGCCTGGGGTCTTCCATGCCATGGGGAGGGCTGTGCCCTCAGACTTCAAAAAGAATGTTTCTTTTTGTAGTCTCTCTGCCTTCATAAAGAAGTGATTTCTGTTGCAGAAATCATTTCTTTATGAATGCAGAGTAAATTCAAAAAGAAAAAATATATTTTTTGGGAAACATATATATATATATATATATATATATATATATATATATATATATATATATATTTTCCTCCAGTGGGGCCCCCTCCCAGGACATGTGCTGGCGTGGACCCCGCACCGCAGGGGCTGCGGGGGCCCCTGTCACGCCAGTGACCAGTGTACATACATCTGGGTAACATCATGCAGAGGCGATGGGGCCCACATGGCTGTCATGACCGTGGCGCACGTGGAACATATTGCGCTGGGCCTCACGCTGCCGGGGATGTGTGCTTTTCACTTGACATGTTTTCTGGAACATAGTACTACGGTCAGAGCATTTGAGAACCTCCCCTTCCAGTAGCCCCCTGTGCTGAGGCAACACCCCCCACCCAAGCAGCAATCCTTAAAATAAGTAGAGTGACCAATGACCCCACTCTGGGGGCACACAGTTGACTCTGTTCTAGAGAGGCGGCTGTCTGTACCTCTGTGGAGTGGAAGTACGGCAGTGTGAAATGTCATACATGGAGTTTCCTCCAGGCGTATCAAGGAAGCGTGCATTTCTGGGAGCAAAGGTGGGCATGTAAGCTGTATTTAATATGTAGCAATAAAACATGCCTTGTAGGGCATGGACTAACGTAAAACAGCAAAACATGCAGATGGCTGCCTACACTTGCCACACCATGGCGGCACCATGGAAAATGGGGCTTTCCTATAGAATTATGCATCGGGATAGCGACAGGCAGGATGGGGCGTGTGTGTCACGTGAAGCCAGTGACCTGGCCTATTGCAGAACAGAAGCGTATGCCTCTGTCATATCAAGGAAGCAAACGAGTTGCCCTATGCGCACTGCCCCAGGAGTCAGGGACTGCAATGCTGCTTTCCTTCAACAATCAATTCTGCAGTAAAAGTCCCAGAATGCAAAGGCAGCACCTGGTCACGGGAGGATAGCTTAGGGGCAACATGCTCGCCTTGGAAACAAGACTATACGGCCTAACATAGGTTCGACCCCAACACAGGTTCGATCCCCGGGTCCGTGCTTAGAAACCTCTGGGTATTAAGCGTGTTATAAATAACCTATCATATCATATCACATAAAACAAGCGCGGCATGAATCACAATGGGCACGTTGGCATGCATGCAGAGGGTTTGCTGAAGTCAGATGTGTGGCTACCCCGGTCCAGGAGGCACATGGCACTTGCGTCCATGCTGGGCTAAGAGTAGAGTGTCGCTAGGGTACTCGTAGGGACATGCACATGCAAGCACACGTATCCGCTTGGATGTAGGGATGCTGTAGCCTGGAACACTTGGTCACATGTGAGTTCACTTCTTCTGGGCCAGGGACAGCCACCTAGGCAAGGGGAGATCGTCACGAGGCATGACACCTCAACATTAACACAGATTCCATACCGCTCAGGAAAGGTAAACACATCACTTCGTCCATCACCGCAAAATTGCAACCATGCATGTTGCTGTGCCCTACACATGCAAACCTGCCCCTTAGCACATATTTGGGGCTTACCTGTCCTCTGTGCATTGCTGAGAACGGACAGTGTCATGTTGCAAGGGTACAGTCACTGAAATACACATTACATGAAACTATGACTATTCGGGGACTCCATCCACCACACATTCTGAAGTACCAGGAGGAACCTCACACCCGTCTCTTTGCTCGCCAGGTCAAGCTGGATACCCCATCCAGACTTGGCATAAGCCGCTAGTGAACCCCGGGCAGCACCACCACGATTCAAGTCATGGCTGCATCCGCAACCCCACCCCCACTGAGTACAATAGAGGCAGTTCCTGGTGGAAATATATAATTTTCGATTTTAGTTATTAGGTGTCTGAGTCAATCTGTCAAACTGGATATTAAATTATGCCTCCTATTGTAACGATTGTATGTATATTGGCCTACGCCAAGTCGCTTAAAACTGTACGCGAATAACTCTCTACGGCAAGGTCTTGACCTTAGAAATTGATGTAAGCTGCCATCTTGAATCAAGCCGCCATTTTAAGTTCTCTTGCTGTGTAAAAGTCACCCTGTACATCAAAATGGTGGATGATGCCATTCCGAACAGAATCTAGTCATCATGATCTCAGTACAGCTAATGTATAACTTGCCTGCAGGCCACTTGTTAGGGTCGCAAACTGAGACCTTGTCCTTCTGTTGACCTGTGTGTAAATGGATTACCTGTATCAACGGAACTGATCTATGCGCATACTGATGTATATATTAAAAGTTGACCTGGCAGAGACCCTAGACCAGTAATACATTCATGGAATGGTTAACCCACGAAGGGGTTGGACAAAAGGCTGGAGAAATGTATAAAAGCCTGATTGTCCCAATGTACAGTCTCTCACTCAATACATCGAACCCCGTTGAAGTTTGTTGTGTTGTACTGAGGGCCGATAGCTATCCGATCTGTCATTGACTTTGTCACTGCTTGACCTTAAAATAAAGTACTTTGTATGTTCCTTTGTAACCAGTGTTTGGCGTGTTTCCTTTGGGCTTCCCGGCCTCATATTATTTTTCTGTTTTCACAGTTGGCGCCTGATCGGACGGTGTGATACTACGGGCCCGACTGAATGAGACGCGACACCTCTACAGCGCTGCACGATCCGATCCTTGGATGATAGCCGTGTGGTCTGAGACGGCATCTTGACGAGGGTCCACTTTTGAGGCAGGCAGATTTGCCGAAATCACCAAACACAAGGTAACATTCGTTAGGTAAGTTCTTTGATAAACCGTACGGTCCTCCTTAGGTTTGGTCAGGTGAGTCGTGACCCGACTCTTAATTTAACCCTGACAGTTTGAATTTGGCGCATTGTATCTGCAGACACAATTATTGACCAGGTAACACCAAGTATTTGAGAAATGCCTGGGAAATTGTCTAGCTGCTTTAGGGCATTATTCCGCAGCGATCGACAATCTTTGGAATTTAGCCGCCCGGCACCACAGGAGGGGTCGCCGGCGTTTACTATGTATTGTAAGCATGGCATTGGAAGTGTAGTATTTAATGATATTTGGCACAGACAAACCAGACATGCCTCTGAACTTCAGTGGCCAATCAATGGTAGTTTTGAGATCCCTCGTATTGAATACTTAGAGTCGGTCTTGTTAAAGAAAAAGGCCAGACCCGCAGCATTTGATGTTCTGCAGAATTGGAAAAAAGAAGCGTTGCAGCAGCTTAAGAGTAGGGAAAAAAATGCACGCCGTCATAAAACGAATGCTGAAAAGGCGTTGTTATATGATCAGGACAAACAGTTTGAGTCAGTTAGGGATATGGATAGGGCTTTCTCACTCCGTATTCAGAAAATCTATCCTTCTAAAGACCTTCATGTTTCTGACGAGTTTCTTGACAAATTGTTAAACGAGCGAAGGCTTGGTGCCTCTGCACCACCTCCGTATGATCCTCTTCCTGTTGCTTTTCCTCTTCCTGCTGTTATTCCTGCTCTCCCTGCTCAACCTGCTGTTCCTATTTTTCCGGCTGTTGTTCCTCTGCCTGCTCTACCACTTCTTCCCATTGCACCAGTAATAACACCTGCATTGAATCTGCCTGCACCTCCACTCCCGAGTGGTTCCGAACTGACTATAGTTGATCGAGGTGCGGGGTCGAAGGTTGTTACTCGTAACACTGTCCCTGTAGATAAGAAGCGGGATTTGTTTGCATGGGCTAAGCATTGTATGGAGAGAGATGATCGAGCTAATGTTTTTGCCACACTGTCTAATATGGATCATTTTCCTGAGAAAAATGTTTTCATTGAAGGTTTAGGGATAGGCAATTTATGTGTAATGTGGGGTAAATTAAATAATGCGGATTTCCCACAAGGGCTGAGGGATCTGAATACTTTAGCACTTTCAAGAGACACTGTGGAGAAAGTACATGAGCATGTCGAGAGGTTATTTGAGTATAGGAGAGATTTGGAAAAGTTACGGAATGAGGATGACGAAGAAGAGAGTATGTATGTACAGAAACAATTTCTTCCGTGTCGTAAATGGGCATCTGAGGAAGCGCAAATTTGTACAAAAGATGCGATTAGATGGAATTCGGATTTATCGATAATTCCAGTTGAGGTATATGACACATACAGTCAATATACGCTAGAAATGCAGAGGAAGGTGATTCAGGTTATGGTAGAGTACCTGCAGTATGAATATGTGAGGGAGAAGGTTAGTTGTCCCACAGAGTTACTGGGTATTTATAAGAGAGCTTTTTCACTTGACACTTCTTCGACTGCTTTAGAACTCGACTTAGCTCTGTTGCTTAGTAAGCATTCGGAGCTGCCTTTATCTCAGTTGCCTATGAGAGAGGTACCTCCGACATTTGTCCCAAAAGTTGAGATTCCTGCTAATGTTGCAGCGGGTACAGCTGCTGTGGACATTCCCGCACATTATGTATTGCAGTTTGTTCACGTCCCGTTTTCGCGACAGGAAGTGAACACTATTAGGCAATCTATTCCCGACATTAGGAAAAATCCGACAGGATTCTATAAAGAGATAGAGTCCGTCTTGCAGTCCTCAATGTTCAACCTAGGCGATATTGACTTGCTATTCCCTGTACTCCTGCCCGTAGATTTGTGGAAGCAGGTTAGAACAATAGATGATGCACATGGGTTGGGAGACACGTGGGCTAATATAACTAGGCTTGACGGGGAAAGGCCAGCTGGTGAGAGACCGCCTCAGGTGACACTTACTTTGCCTGACAGAATCATTGCAAAATTAAAAACTATAATTCCCGAAAAAAGAATTATTTGGGACAAGCTTACCACCTGTGTCCAAGGAAAATCTGAGGGTGCCACCGAGTTCTTTAATCGGTTCGAACAAGTATTCTCGGACTTCAGTGGACAGCATTTAGGCACAGAGTCTGGGAAAAGGTTATTTGTGGACACATTCGTGCGTGGATTACTGCCTGACATCCAGTCACGGATTATGTCTTCCGAGAACGCTTGGCAGGCGAAATCCCAATCAGAAGTACTGCACATGGCTCAGTACTACGAGAACCGTGTCAATAATGAAAAAGATAGAGTCAAGAAGAGAAAAGGAGACTTAAAGACTAAAGTATTGTTACAACAAATTGTTAGAGGCCCAATAGGGGGTAGTTCGCAGATTAGAGTTCAATATGTTCCACAAGGGAACGTGCCCTTGGGTCCTGTGAACATTAACCAGTCTGCCTATTGTCGCCAGGAGGGTCATTGGCGTGCACAATGCCCCGTCCTTCGAAAGAGGTCGAATAACACATTTGGGAGTATGGGTAGACGACCCAGAGGTCGCCCCGGTGTGGGGGGCCTTGGTAGAGGTCCTCAGCAACCTTTTTCACAGGACAATCAGACTTCGAGTGTGGATACTAGAAACATATTCAATCACCCTTCTGCTGCTTACCTCTCTGAGGAGCTTCCTCAGAGAGGATTCTGTTTCGTTAGGATTGCCTGAAGCAGGGTTTGGATCCTACACCTATTCCCATTAGTCAGAAAGGTCCCTACGTTGAAATGGTAGTGGGAAATAGGAAACATCAGTTCTTGATAGACACTGGAGCACAGAAGTGCTCCATTGATCATTCTCGGGTTCCAAACATTCCACTGTCAGGGCAAACCAATTTCTCCGTAGGGTTTTCTGGCACACCAGTCGTTTGTCCGGTTTCTTCACCGGTACCTATTTCTTTGGGTCCCTTTACGGACCACAGTCCATTTCTTTTGAGTTCGAATTGTGGAGAAACTTTGTTGGGGTTGAATTTGTTGAAGGAATTAAATGCGGTAATTCATTGTTTGTCTGATGGAGTGCGTTTGACGATTTCACCACAGCAGTTTTCTGTTTCACAATTTTTGACTAGACCTTTGCCACCAGAATTCAGTAATGTACCAGAATGTTTATGGGCAATTGACGACAATGATGTCGGTGTTCTACAGATTGAGCCTGTTAAAATAGTTTTGAAACATGGTATTAAGCTGCCACGCATCCCGCAGTATAAGATCTCAGTTGAAGGTGAGTGAGCTTTGAAGAGCATTGTTTCCGATTTTGTGCATCGTGGGGTGATTGAGATTACAGGAAGTTTGTGCAATAGTCCGATTTTACCCGTGTACAAAAAAGGCGATAATGCCATTCCGTTTCATTTTATAATTGATTTGCGTGCCATCAATAGAGTTGTCGCTCTGCAATTTCCAATTGTGCCTGATGTGACGACAATATTAACTATGATTCCAGCTATGGCTTCTAACTTCAGTGTTGTGGACCTGAAGAATGCTTTGTTCTATACACTAGGACAGTAGATATTTGTTCGCGTTCACCTTAGGGGGACGCTCGTTCACATTTACTCGTGCACCTCAAGGTTACACCGAGTCCTAGCATTTATAGTAGGGCCTTGAAAGAACAGCTTGATACTCTTGAATTACCTCCTACTTGTACGCTGCTTTAGTATGTTGACGACTTGCTTTAGCAGCAGATTCTGAGAGCTCTTGTAAAGAGGGCACTGTATTGTTGCTCATCCATCTAGCTAAGCATGGTCACAAAGCTTCGCTTAAAAAGTTTCAATATTGTTGCCCGGAGGTCGCCTATTTAGTCTACCTACTGTCAAAGGAGGGAAGAAGATTGACACCTGAAAGAATAAAACACATTTCTGGCATGTCTATCCCAAATACACAGAAGGAAGTCAGAGCCTTAATAGGTATGGCTTCTTACTGTAGGTTATGGATCCCGAACTTTTCACTAGTGATAAAACCGATGTTGGCCTTGACAAGGAAGGGCATTTCTTCGCCACTGCCATGGAAATCGGAACATCAACAATCATTTGAGCTTTTCAAGACTGTATTGTGCTCTGCACCGGTTTTGGGTACACCAAATTACAACAAGGCCTTTGTGTTGTTTGTGCATGAATGTGATGGATGTGCTTTGGCTGTATTAACGTAGGAACATGGAGGGAAGAATAGGCCGTGCGGTTACTACTCTTCCGCCCTTGATCCTGTCGCATGCGCTTTGCCAAGATGTTTGCGAGCTGTCGCTGCTGCTGCCTCGTCTGTAATGCAGAGTGAGGGAATGGTCCTAGGCCATGATCTAACCCTGATGGCACTCACTATGTAGATGTTCTATTGAACAAAACCCAAACGCAGCACCTCACATCTGCACGATTGACGAGATATGAATTGATCTTGTTTGCTCCCCACATCCAAATTAGGAGGTGTTGTGTCCTTAATCCGGCTGAACTCCTACCTTTCCCGCAAAATACTGTTTGCGGTGATGATGAGTCACATGACTGCCTGTATACTACTGAACAAGAAACGAAGGGCAGGATTGATCTTAAGGACACTCCTTTGGATAATGCACAAGGGGAGCTGTTTTGTGATGGCTCCTGCTTCAAATTTTCGGATGGTACATCCACAGCTGCTTATGCAGTCACTACATTAAGTACGGTTGTAGAGACCAAGCGAATTACGCATAACTCCGCGCAGGCCACAGAGATTATAGCACTAACCCGAGCTTGTGAGCTTTCCGAAGGGCTAACGGTGAATATATATACTGACAGTCAGTATGCTTTTGGAGTGGCTCACAACTTTGGGAGACTTTGGTCAGAGAGAGGGTTTCTAACTTCACATGGGACCAAGATTCAGCATGGTCCCCTGATAGTACAATTGCTCTCGGCGCTCGCGCTCCCTAGTCAGTTAGCGATTATGAAATGCGCAGCGCACCACAAGATCACAGATGATGTAGGAAAGGGGAAAGCTTTCGCTGATCAGATATCCAGACAAACGGCCACAGATCTTCACACAGAAATGTATGCTCTAAGAGAAACTAGGGATGCCTATGTAATGGACGAGGATATTGGGTCTGTGCGGGATATCCAAGCTGATGTCACAATGGAAGAATCTAAGAAATGGGCTGAAGGCCTGGGGAAATTAGATGATGATGGTTGTTGGGTGGACACAGTTGAAGGGAAATGGTTACTTCCTAATGCCTACATAGTCATGATGGTTACTATGGCACACGGTCCCACACATGTGTGTGCTCAACAGATCACGAAAATGTTAGAGAAAGTTTGGGTAAATGATAAGATTTCGAAAATTGCTCAGCATTATGTCCAAAATTGCATCATTTGCCTACAGAACAATGTGGGGAAGGGGACAGTAACTCCAAGGGGTAGCTTTGGGCCTCCTTCTGTCCCGTTTGAAGTGAATCATTTTGATTTTATTGAGATGGAGAGGTGCAATAGCTTGCAATATGTCCTTGTGGTCATTTGTGCCTTTAGTAAATGGGTTGAGGCTTTCCCTGTTAAAGATGCTACAGCCATGACCACTGCGAAAATTATGATAAAGGAGTATTTTCCGCGGTTTGGGTTGCCAAGAGTCATTTGGTCGGACAATGGTCCACATCTTGTTGCTGCTGTAATTTTGCAGATATGTACGGCACTGCATATTGATAAGCGATTTCATTCGGCTAGACATCCTTAAAGTGCCGGGTTGGTAGAGAGACATAACGGTATCCTAAAGAACAAGCTCGCTAAGACGTGTGCCGGCACCAAACTAAAATGGCCGGACGCCTTACCGGTCTTGTTACTAGCCATGCACCCTACCCCTCAAACTAAGACTGGGCTCTCTCCATTTGAGGTGGTGATGGGGAGGCCTGCCAATATTTGGGGTCTCCCGAAACCTAAAGCACTGAGAAGTGTTGAGAATGTACTGTTTTCAGACTGCTGTAACCAGTTGACTAAAAATCTGTATTTCATTTATCATCAGGTATGATCAGCTTTACCTGTACGCTACGAGGGCCCAGGTCACAACAACCGGCCTGGAAGCTGGGTCCTGGTGAGAGCATTCGAGCGGTCCTCTTGCCTCGCGTTTCGCTGGCGGGGACCATTCCAGGTTTTGTTGATCACCCAAACGGCAGTGCGGGTGGCTGGAAAGAAGAATTGGATCATGCGACGCATGTCAAGAAACTTCCTCACCCAACGCTGCATATTACAGAAGAAGCAGAACCCCTCGCTAACCCTGCAATCGACGATCCTGAAGCAGCAAATAGCACTGTGAGTGAGTCGAAGAATCTCTCTGAGCCCGTGGGGCTTGGGGAACCGTCCATTTTGTATCCACGTTCTTTGGAAAAGCGATTTCCGGAAACCATTGCTCCGAATTCTGCAACTTCCGTTGCCCCTGATACGTTGCTTCCCTCAGGAAGTGATGTTACCTTATTTCCAGATCAAACAGTACCGGGAACCACCAGATATAATCTTCGGCGGAGAAAATAGACCTACGGCACTGTTCGACTGTGCATTTAAAGAAGGAAAGGATCATCAAGGGCTTGCTGTCATGATCTCTGCTTCCAAAAGATCAGGACTTGCCCGACTCCCTTGGAAGCAGACCCATAACCCCGGTTCCGAGTGCCAGCCAGTCCCAATTGGGACCTTTTGGACCCTGTCCTGGCGCCAGTGGCACCAGGCTCATAAAGATGCCCAGTCCCAGCGCTGGAAGCGCCGGGCTCATAATGCTTGGGTGGACTTACCTGCAGCAGACCATGCTGCTTACTTTCCTGCCAGTTGAACCCCTGATCCTCTTCTGTTTGGGACTACTTTTCCTGTTGGGTGGGGCAGGAGCCACTCCCTAGGTTCAGAACACTGGAACTCTTCTGGAAAGCAGGAACTCTTTTCTTACCTAGGCGTGGCTGTGGAAGGAGACACCTAAGCACTACAGGAGGATATTTAAACCACACCCGATGGATGAATCTTGCTTTGCGTTATTCTGCATTCTCTGCAGCAGAACGCTCATCGTGTCTTCTGCTTCTGATCCTGGGCCTAAGGGAACAAAGGCTTACCATCCTGGAATCCAGTCTTCAGCAGCACCTGTAAAGACAAAGAAAGAACAGGTTAGCACTATGGTCTTCAGTGGCAGCGCATCTCTTACCTGGTCCATCGGCTGTCACCAACGCCTCGCGCTGCATTCCGGCATCTGAAAGACAAAGGCTTACCTACTCTTCGCATGCTCCGGAGGTCTTCGCGCTGCATTCCGGCATCTGAAAGACAAAGGCTTACCTACTCTTCGCATGCTCCGGAGGTCTTCGCACTGCATTCCGGCATCTGAAAGACAAAAGCTTACCAGCTCTTCGCACGCTCCGGAGGCCTTCGGCGCTGCATCCCGCATCTGAAAGACAAAAGAAGGTGCGTTTAAAGACATTGGGCAACTTTATTACTCACGTGCCATTACTCCTTCCCACACCGAATCCAGTGGGTATTCCAGCACCCTTCAGCTTCTCTAAAGCTCCGAACTTGTACCTGCAAGATAAAAGGGATAGTTAGTGCGCATCGTGAAGCAGGCTACAAGCGCTTACTTACGTGCTTCCAGGCGCTTCTATTCCTCACGCGGGTTCGATCCTCAACTCTCATCAGCCCGCCATCCGCCATCGCCGGAACCCTGCAAAACAAGAGATATCATTACAAAAGACTTTTAAGACATTTGAAGTGCCCAGAACTTACCGATCGTGCAGTTAACGACGGACAGCAGTCCTCTGAGGTCAAGAGGCCAGCACCCTTATCCAGTGAAGAAACTGGTTACGGCACCCTGCCCCGAGGCAGATGGAGAGCTCGGCGTTCACTTACCTAAGGTGAGGGCGTTAACCTTTGGGGTTCTACAGGAGAAGAGAAAGGGAAGAGGAGAGAGGCACCCAATAACCCCAGTTCATTAATCCCATATTTTCTATCTGCAGACATCTTACTCTTCGAGTCAGACATACAGTGCACAGAGGTCCAGCCCAAAGAGCCAACCGTGTGTTACACATCACCTTTGAAGATACGGCATTCACCCAGTCAAGACCGGCACCTCTGCGGGAATCAGGTGAGCGTTACAGAACGCAAAGCCTACCGCAAAACTCCCACCCAGGCGCGATGGAAACCTCGGATACCGACCAGCTAGCCCAGTTACTTGGGGAACTAAGAGCAGAAGTGCATGCAGCCCGTCAGGAAACGAATGCTCTAAGAAGGGAACTGATTATTTCCAAGGAGCGAACAGACGATCTCGCTAGACAATTGCTACAGTCACAAGCCGGACAAACTCCGTTACCCGCATCAGGGGCAAATCTTCCTTCAACAGATCAACCTACCTGGGAATGCACCTCTGGCTCCGCCCGAACGATTTTCTGGTGACCCAAAGAGGTTTGCAGTATTTATTAATCAGTGCCGGTTGCACTTCTTATGCCGGCCAGCAGCCTTTCCAACTGATCAAGCTAAGGTAGCTTTCGTGCTTTCGTACCTTAGTGGCAATGCGGCAGACTGGTCGATCCCTCTAGTTAATCAAGATGATCCGGTTCTCCATGATTTTCAAGCTTTTCAGCTCAGTATGGAAAAACTGTTTGCAAGACATTCACAGGGGCAGGCCTTGGACAATGAGCTCCTTTCATTGCGACAGGGTAATCAAGACCTTTTGGCTTATATTGCGTCTTTCAACAGACTGATAGTGGAAACTCGATGGCCTGAGGACAAAAGGATTACGCTGTTTTATAGAGGTCTACGTGGAGAGCTCAAAGATGTGTTAGCCCAAGTAGTGAATCCCCCGCAAGACTGTTCGGACTATATTGACTTAGTCGTTCAAATTGACCACAGACTGCAGAACAGGCAGGCCGATCGTTCCAAGTTTGATGCTCGAGTATTTTCCAAACCACCAACTCCTACCAAAGGAGTAGACTCCTGGGAACCCATGCAAATAGGGGGCCTGAAAGGACCACTAACACAAAAGGAGCGGGAAAGGAGAAAACAGCTGCAATTATGCCTCTATTGCGGAAACTCGGGGCACTTTCTTCGAGTCTGTCCGGTGAAACCAGCAAGAAGGCAGTAGGAGCTGCAGTTACCAGGGTCACAAACTCTGAGCAGGGAAACGACCTCGCCGGACAAGAATAGAGGTCCTCTTGCTGAGCGTTAAAACCAGTTCCGTGACCTCGCATTTCGTGATACCTATGGCCCTCATTAGCCCTGAACATCCGGATCGTTTACATGCGTTTGAAGCTTACGTCGACAGCGGTGCCATCGGCAATTATGTGGATCATGAAATGGTTTTGAGGATGAATCTGACTCTTTGTCCAAAGGCTGTAAAGGACGTCATTACTACGGTGGATGGTACGGAGATAGCCTCCGGACCAGTAACGCATACCACCCAAGAAGTGATGCTAGTAAGTCAAGATGGACACCATGAGAAGATCGTGTTCGATGTGATCAAGGCCCCTCAGTTCCAGATTATTCTAGGAATTCCTTGGTTAGAGAAGCACAATCCTCAGATCGATTGGCGAGCAAGAACGGTTCAGTTTCCTCCAGAATGTGTCTCTACTTGTCACCCTCGACCTGGTGTTGCACTGGCAGCAATTTCCTCGGAGGCTCCCCAGTTACCTCCTGAATACCTAGAATTCCAAGATGTTTTCCGGAAGGATCAGGCTAACTCTCTACCTCCTCATAGGTCTTATGACTGCCAGATAGACCTGATACCTGGATCTACTCCTCCTTGTAGTAGAATGTATGCCCTCACCGAGCCTGAGAATCTTCACCTCCGACAATACCTGGATCAATACCTAGCGAATGGGTTTATTCGTCCTTCCAAGTCCCCTGCTTCCTCAGATTTGTTCTTCGTTCCAAAAAAAGAAGGGGACCTTAGAACTTGTATAGATTATCGCGCCCTGAACCAGATCACCGTTAATAATAGATATCCGTTACCTTTGATCCCTGAACTCCTGGACCAAGTCAGAAAAGCATGCATATATACAAAGCTGGATCTTAGAGGAGCCTACCACTTGGTACGAGTAAAAGAGGGCGATGAATGGAAGACGGCCTTCCGCACCAAGTATGGGCTATTTGAATATCAGGTCATGCCCTTCGGACTTTGCAATGCCCCGGCCGCCTTTCAATATTTTATGAACGATGTCCTCAGAGAGCTCATAGATGTGTGTGTTGTTGTTTACATTGACGACATCCTCGTTTATTCTTCACCGGAAACTGAACATCGGAAACCCGTGAAAATGGTCCTCGAGAGATTGCGTCAACACAAACTTTTCGCTAAGTTGGAAAAATGTGTTTTCAGCGTGACTGAAGTTGAATTCTTGGGATTCATATTATCACCTAGCGGAGTGCGTATGGATTCAAAGAAGGTCGATGCAATTCTCAAATGGCCATCGCCATCCTCTGTAAAAGGTGTTCAAAGCATGTTAGACTTCGCTAACTTTTACCGCAGGTTTATCCCCGAATTCTCTCGAATAGTCCAGCCCATCACCGCCTTGTTAAAGAAAAACAAATGTTTTGAATGGTCTACCGAGGCGGCACAAGCTTTCCAGAATTTGAAGACTAGATTTATCTCTGCACCGATCTTAAAACATCCTCGCCCAGAACTCCCCTACATCGTTGAAACTGATGCTTCGAGTCTTGCCATGGGGGCAGTTCTATCACAAAAGGACCCAGTAACCAATCAGTTGCATCCCGTGGCATTTTGGTCCCGCAAATTCTCGCCTCCTGAAATCAATTACACTATTACTGATAAGGAACTTCTAGCTATCAAGTCCGCCTTTAAGGCTTGGCGGCATTATCTTCTGGGGCCCGACACACCGTTACTGTGATTACAGATCACCGAAACCTGCAATATTTGAAAACTGCAAAAGCTCAATCCTCTAGGCAACTCCGTTGGGCACTATTCTTTGCCGAGTTTGACTTCATAATTACCTATCGACCTGGTACAAAAAACGGTAAAGCTGATGCCCTTTCTCGGATGGGAGTGGAAGAACATTTGATCAATCCTAAACCTGTACCTATCATTCCCGAACAAAGAATTCTAGGTGTAATCGCCACACAATCCATAGAGGAAGTTAAGGATAAAGCCAGGCTACTGGTAACTCCAGCAGACATACAGAATTGGCATCTGCAGGGAAAGGACTTTACGGTGAAGGACAACCTATTATATTTCCAAGAACGGTTATACCTGCCCAGCACAGATTTACAGAAAAAGGTAATCTCTTGTTATCACGATTCTTTAATGGAAGGACATCCCGGTATGACCAAGACCTCGGAAAAGATCAAGCGCTACTTCTGGTGGCCGTCTTGGAAAAAAGATATCAGAGACTTTATAATGTCCTGTGGAGTATGCGCCCAAAACAAGAGTCAAAAGGAAAAACCAGCCGGCCTCTTACGCCCTATTGACATCCCGCCTCGCCCTTGGCATACGCTTTCTATGGACTTCATCACTGATCTACCTCCATGCTCCGGATACAATACGATCCTAGTAATCGTGGACCTATTCTCCAAGATGGCGCATTTCATTCCACTCAAAGGCTTACCAACAGCAGCAACTCTGGCCCAAGAATTTCTCAAAAACATCGTCCGACTGCACAGTTTTCCTTCAGTTCTAATTTCGGATCGAGGTAGTCAATTTATTTCTCATTTTTGGCGAAGTTGCTGTCGGTCGGCTCAAATTGATGTGAGACTTTCGACCAGCCACCACCCTCAAACCGACGGACAAACCGAGAGGACGAATCAAACTCTGGAACAGTATTTGCGCTGCATGCTACAACAAACTGAAAAAACTTGGAAAGATATCCTTTGGATAGCCGAATATGCCTACAATAACTCTGTCCACTCGGGAACTGGGAAGACCCCGTTTTTTCTTTTATACGGTAGTCACCCTCGAACCTCGGAGTTGGATCCACTCCAAGATCTTGGAACACCAGCAGTAGACCACCTGCATTGTACAATCACCCAAGCCTTTAAGGAAGCCGTTTCTCACCTTCAAAGGGCTAAAGAACAATACAAGAAAGGAGCAGACCAACATCGGAAGGAAGCCCCCCAATATCAAGTAGGAGATCAAGTCTGGTTATCCACCAAATATCTACCTCTAAAAGGACCACACACATTCAACCCAAGATACCTTGGTCCCTATTCCATCACTACCATAGTAAATCCAGTAGCGGTCAAGTTGGACTTGCCCCCTCACATGAAGATACATCCGGTCTTCCACGTCTCTCTATTAAAAACCGTGCAACCTCAAACCCGACTAACTACATCTCCAAAACCTATTCTAGTTGATGGAGAACTCGAGTTTGAAGTCAAAAGCATCCTGGATTCCAAGATCTCCAAATCTAAACTATTTTACCTGATTGACTGGAAAGGCTACGGTCCCCAAGAAAGATCCTGGGAACCTGCAGAATATGTCCACGCGCCTCGTCTAATCAAAAGATTTCATCGAACATTTCCTAACAAGCCCAAACCCCCGGAGAAGCCCGGTTTGGGAGGGGCCTTGAGGGGGGGGCTGTCATGATCTCTGCTTCCAAAAGATCAGGACTTGCCCGACTCCCTTGGAAGCAGACCCATAACCCCGGTTCCGAGTGCCAGCCAGTCCCAATTGGGACCTTTTGGACCCTGTCCTGGCACCAGTGGCACCAGGCTCATAAAGATGCCCAGTCCCAGTGCTGGAAGCGCCGGGCTCATAATGCTTGGGTGGACTTACCTGCAGCAGACCATGCTGCTTACTTACCTGCCAGTTGAACCCCTGATCCTCTTCTGTTTGGGACTACTTTTCCTGTTGGGTGGGGCAGGAGCCACTCCCTAGGTTCAGAACACTGGAACTCTTCTGGAAAGCAGGAACTCTTTTCTTACCTAGGCGTGGCTGTGGAAGGAGACACCTAAGCACTACAGGAGGCTATTTAAACCACACCCGATGGATGAATCTTGCTTTGCGTTATTCTGCATTCTCTGCAGCAGAACGCTCATCGTGTCTTCTGCTTCTGATCCTGGGCCTAAGGGAACAAAGGCTTACCATCCTGGAATCCAGTCTTCAGCAGCACCTGTAAAGACAAAGAAAGAACAGGTTAGCACTACGGTCTTCAGTGGCAGCGCATCTCTTACCTGGTCCATCGGCTGTCACCAACGCCTCGCGCTGCATTCCGGCATCTGAAAGACAAAGGCTTACCTACTCTTCGCATGCTCCGGAGGTCTTCGCGCTGCATTCCGGCATCTAAAAGACAAATGCTTACCTACTCTTCGCATGCTCCGGAGGTCTTCGCACTGCATTCCGGCATCTGAAAGACAAAAGCTTACCAGCTCTTCGCACGCTCCGGAGGCCTTCGGCGCTGCATCCCGCATCTGAAAGACAAAAGAAGGTGCGTTTAAAGACATTGGGCAACTTTATTACTCACGTGCCATTACTCCTTCCCACGCCGAATCCAGTGGGTATTCCAGCACCCTTCAGCTTCTCTAAAGCTCAGAACTTGTACCTGCAAGATAAAAGGGACAGTTAGTGCGCATCGTGAAGCAGGCTACAAGCGCTTACTTACGTGCTTCCAGGCGCTTCTATTCCTCACGCGGGTTCGATCCTCAACTCTCATCAGCCCGCCATCCGCCATCGCCGGAACCCTGCAAAACAAGAGATATCATTACAAAAGACTTTTAAGACATTTGAAGTGCCCAGAACTTACCGTTCGTGCAGTTAACGACGGACAGCAGTCCTCTGAGGTCAAGAGGCCAGCACCCTTATCCAGTGAAGAAACTGGTTACGGCACCCTGCCCCGAGGCAGATGGAGAGCTCGGCGTTCACTTACCTAAGGTGAGGGCGTTAACCTTTGGGGTTCTACAGGAGAAGAGAAAGGGAAGAGGAGAGAGGCACCCAATAACCCCAGTTCATTAATCCCATATTTTCTATCTGCAGACATCTTACTCTTCGAGTCAGACATACAGTGCACAGAGGTCCAGCCCAAAGAGCCAACCGTGTGTTACACATCACCTTTGAAGATACGGCATTCACCCAGTCAAGACCGGCGCCTCTGCGGGACTCAGGTGAGCGTTACATTTGCTTTTGCCCAAATTTGAGAAAGGGGATTCTGTTGGCTAGGGTTGGGGAAGGACTAAGAAGCCGCGCGACCGGGGGGGTCGCCAGAAACAAACATTGGGGTTTCCATCCGAAGACTACGATGCCTGCCACCGGTACTGCTCGTATTGGACTTGTAAATAAGGGGGCGACCAACTTGGACAATGAACAATGTGCCTGGGCCACGAAAACGTATTGCTGTGTTTGTATGATAATAATTGGGGTTTTTATATTAACTGCTTTAGGATTTTGGTACATCAAGGAGATTTATCCTCTAGAGCCTCTTTTACCAACTGAAATTGCACCTACTGTTTTTCTCCTTTTGTACATTTGCATACTCTGTCACCTAGGGACTCTCAGCATAGAGAGAAGTATCACAACAATACTTTAATGTTGATTATGAATCCGTCACATGCCATTTTTAACAAAACCAATTGTTGGGTCTGCTCGGGGCTAGGTTGGTATATTCATCCCTTAGCTTTGACGACTGCTTGTTATGCCTCTCTTAGAGCACTGTTCTTTGGCCGATGGATCTGACTCCCCTGGGATGCTCGCTTTTCGCAAATAGGAGTAATCTTAACATTGCTTCAATTAGGCCTTCTGATAGACTATCTCGTCCTTTCTAATCTTTGGTTTCCTTTAAAATGGCTCTGATAGGCAATAAGGATGCCGTGCCTCCTTCTTACTCTGTTAACCATAGCCCCGATTCAGTTTCTTTCTGCATACAGAGGAATGGCACCCGGTCAATGGGAGATTTTAAAAACTGTGCCAACGTTACAAATTTGACTGGGGAAAACAGACCTTTGTATGTAGGCGAACCTGTCTATTTCGTTTGCGGTAGTGTAGCATTTACATGGTTGCCCAGGGATTGGCAGGGAACCTGTTATTTAAGGATCCTGTTACCTGGGGTGTTCATAGCAAGCACTCTTGAAGTTTCAAAGGCTCGTCCACGGCGGGACGAGAATGATGATTCCCCCGCACAAGTCCTGGGAGATATAGCAAAATCAGTTGTGCCATTCTGGGGGCAGATAGCAAATTCCGAAGACATCAGGAGACTAGCGAGAGTACTGGAGAGAACCATCAACCGGACCACAGATATACTCTATAACATGACATTAGAGCAGAAAGCGATAAGATTAGTAGCACTCCAGAACCGGATGGCATTAGATGTCATTCTGGCTGAACGTGGTGGAGTATGTAAATTAGTGGAGTCCGCTTGCTGTGTTTTCGTACCAGACTCCTCCCCAACCATTTTTAAAGCAATTCAGAATCTGCACGTCCTTAGCTCAGAAGTGCATATTCCCGAGGGGAACTGGAATCTTAGTGTTTGGTTTTGTGATTTCTTGCGATCTTGGGGTTGGAAGGTGCTTTCAGTCTTGCTGATCATTTTGGGAATTCTGCTATTCCTTTGTTGTTGTATCCAATGTCTGCCTAGTATATGTTCGATGCTAGGGGGATGTTGTGCTCAGGCGATAGGAACAATAGAACATAAAGTATATGCCCGGACAAAACTTCCAAGGAGTATGTGTTAAAAGAGATCTTAGTGAACGACCTGATGGCCATAGATATCTCTGACAGCGATTCAGGGTGTATGGACGATGACGTATGGAGTTACTTGCAAGGAGATCAGAAGTAGTCTTAGCACTTGGCATAGGCCAAAAGGAGGGTTTGTCAAACTGGATATTAAATTATGCCTCCTATTGTGACGATTGAATGTATATTGCCCTACGCCAAGTCGCTTAAAACTGTACGTGAATAACTCGTTACGGCAAGGTCTTGACCTTAGAAATTGATGTAAGCCGCCATCTTGAATCAAGCCGCCATTTTAGGTTCTCTTGCTGTGTAAAAGTCACCCTGTACATCAAAATGGTGGACGATGCCATTCCGAACAGAATCTGGTCATCATGATCTCAGTACAGCTAATGTATAACTTGCCTGCAGGCCACTTGTTAGGGTCGCAAACTGAGACCTTGTCCTTCTGTTGACCTGTGTGTAAATGGATTACCTGTATAAACGGAACTGATCTATGCGCATACTGATGTATATATTAAAAGTTGACCTGGCAGAGACCTTAGACCAGTAGTACATTCATGGAATGGTTAACCCATGAAGGGGTTGGACAAAAGGCTGGAGAAATGTATAAAAGCCTGATTGTCCCAATGTACAGTCTCTCACTGAATACATCGAACCCCGTTGAAGTTCGTTGTGTTGTACTGAGGGCCGATAGCTATTCGATCTGTCATTGACTTTGTCACTGCTTGACCTTAAAATAAAGTACTTTGTATTTTCCTTTGTAACCGGTGTTTGGCGTGTTTCCTTTGGGCTTCCCGGACTCATATTATTTTTCTGTTTTCACAAATCCAGGAGACACTGTGAACTGGGTATCAAAGAACAGAGAGTGGTTTATTTCACTCATATATAATTTGCTTCATACATTATTCTGCATTATTTAGATCGACCTATATTTATTGTATTTGTTTGTTAATTTGCATGGCGCCGAAATCTGGCGGGCATCGGGGCGCACTGTTACACAGGTTTACAAACACAGAAAAATGGGACAAAGGAGAGGAGCGAAAAAACCCTGCAGACACTGTTAGACGGGGATCGGCGAAATGCCCTTGTGTTTACTTCCTGTCTTAAGTTTAGAGGGAGTGAGTTCCAAATCTTAGCTTAGCAGACGGGGAAGGATCGTGAGGCCGTTGGTAAGTTTAAAGGTAGAATAGTTGTCCTCAGTGGAGTAACTTTGCTGAAAATGTTGGGGCGGGGGGGACATGACATCTGAAGAAAAGGTGCTCCAGCCAAATGAATGGGAACAAAATGGTGGGCCAAGAAAGTTGGGGGGGACAAACACCCCTGTCCCCCCTTTAAATTACGCCCATGGTTGACCTGTGCCCAGGTTGAAGAGCGCAAGGTTCTGGTTGGTTTGTAATGAGACACCAGTGATTTCAAAGAAAGAGGGTCAGATCCATCAAGGCATCCATGGAGCAAGGTAGCCACCTTGAAATGTATGCGTTCACGCACCGGAAGCCAATGCAGGTCTTCTCTTTGTTTGGAGATATGTTCTCTCCTGGGTATTGCTTTCATGATGCGAACAGCATCGTTCTGAATAATTAGACATTTTTGAAGACAAGTATTGTTCGCACCAGTCAGACGGGAATTGCAGTAATCCAGCCTCGAAAGAATGATTGCTCTGGCTATGGTCATGCACTTCTTCTCTGAAAGGAAAGGTTGGATGTTTTTTGATAGGTGGAGGTTGTACGTGCAATTCCCAGCAACCTGGTTTATGGTTTTAGGGAGGTAGGTGCCCCATGTTTTTACTTTACTTAGTACTGGGATGCTTCAATTCTGTATTTTAAAGCTCAGGTAGTGGGGGGTTCGATTTGATCCTTGCCTGAGGAGAACTGAAGATCATTAGTTTGGTTTTACCTCCATTAAGCACATCCAGATATATGCATCAATTCATTCACATCTGTTTGTTTGGAAGTGTTTTAAGACATTTTATCATGGCAATAAGTCATCATTATGTGCACAGAACAAGAGAACATCCCAACCTCTCCCAGTGTTTAGAGAAGGGAGGGGGGGGTAGTTATGCAGAAAGGGTGTTTTAGGTGCAGTAAATAATGGCAGCTTCAAAAGAGTGATTATCGCCTAAAGAGCCATAGGTAAACAACCAGGGTCGACACTAACAATATGGAGCACAACTTGACGCCCATCTGGGGTAGATGAATTTCAACAGAGTGTTTCGGCAAAGTGGATGGATCGACTTCCTCAGGACCAAAATTGTGCCCTGGTGTGGTTTAAGGAAATGAATATTAAAATGAATGTTAATGTTAAATAACCAGTTCAAATTATAGAGGAAAATGGCTGGGGTGCTGCAACTCACCTGCTGTCAATGGATGCAGATATAGGAATACAGCTGCAGATTAAATACCAGGATTTGGAACATGCATTCTCAAGTTTAGGAGAGTGTTTGAAACAAAATGATGGTGGTGGTAATTAAGGACCTTGATGTTATTAAAAACAGAAAAAGGTGTTGGTACCGCACCATGCATGGAAGGACGCATACCTAATTTGTGGGTTCGGTAACTCTTATTCAGTGAATGGTGAAGGAGAATTGCTCGAGGCCCTCCTGTCTAGAAAAGTGACAATGTACAAGTGGCAGGCAAGTCAAGTGTATCGAGCTGCTCTTTCAAAGCCCTACTGTAAATGCTTGGACTCTCTGTGCACCCTTGTGGCACTCGAGTAAATGTAAACGAGCGTCCTTCTAAGGTGAACGCAAACAAATATCTACTAACCACATGTACGGGAATACTATAAGAAGGCATTCTTAAGTCCACCACACTGAAATGAGTAGCAGAAGCTGGGATCATTGTTAATATCGTGGTTACATCAGGCACAATTGGAAATTGTGGAGCAACAATCTTGTTGATAGCACACAAATCAATAATAAAACGGAAAGGAATCGCATTATCCCCTTTCCTGCACACCGGTAAAATCGGGCTATTGCAAAAAAACTTCCTGCAATTTCTTCGATTACTCCACGATGGACAAAATCAGAAACTTTGCTCTTCAGAGCTTCCCCACCATCAACTGAAATCTTATATTGTGGAATACAAGGCAACTTAGCTCCTGGCTTCAAAACAATGTTAACAGGTTCAATTTGCAAAATGCCGACATCATTGTCGTCAACTGCCCATAAACACGCCAGAACTTTACTAAATTCAGGCGGTAAAGGTCTAGTCAAAAACTGTGAGGCAGAAGATTGCTGGGGTGAAATCGTCAAGCGTACTCCATCCGAAGAACAATGAATTACCGCATTTAATTCCTTCAACAGATTCAACCCCAACAAATTCTCACCACAATTCATTGTTAGAAGAAATGGACAGTGCTCCGTGAATGGCCCTAGTGAAATCGGTACCGGCAGATAAACCGGACTAACCGCTGGCATACCGGAAAACCCTACAGAGACGTTATTCTGCCCTGACAGTGGGATGTCTGGAACGCGTGAATGATCAATGGAACACTTCTGTGCTCCTGTATCTATCAAAAATAGACGCTTCCTATTCCCCACCTTCATCTCACCTATGCCCTTTTTGATCAACGGGAATAGGTACAGGTTCTAGACCCTGCATCGGGCTGTCCTAGCAAAACAATACATCATCAAAGACAAGATCCTCAGAAAGATTGGCAGTTGAAGGATTATCAAAAATATTTATGCTATCTAAACTAGTTTGCTGACTATCTTGCGAGAATGACTGTGGATTTGAAGCAAACTGGCTTCTACCAGGACTCCCTACCCCAGGGCAGCCTCTGGATCATCTAACCATGACACCATGGGCCTCATTACAACCTAGGCGCTACCGGAATGAAGGAGGCCGGTACAGCACCGACCCCCTTCATTCCAGGAGTGCTGATTACAAGCTTCCCATCGCGGGACCCAGATCGCACACCTGGTGAAACCAGGCGTGCTTTCCGGGTCCCGCGAGGGGAAGAGGGAGGCAACAACGGGCCAGATGTAATCTGCCCGTTATTACCTCCCTGCCCATTCCCGTTGAGCCCTATGGGGGCTCAAATGGGAATGGGGATGGGTTCCTGCATGGAGGAATTACTGGGTCCTCCTATCTCGGAGTAACCTGGTAAATCCCCATTGCTGGAACCCGGTAATGGAGCCCGGAACGGTGGCAGCCATGGAGCTAATAGCTCCATGGCTACCGCCGTTCTCGTAATGAGGCCCCATATGTGTTATTCGATCTCGGCTGAAGGATCGGGCATTGTGCTCGCCAATTACCCTCTTGTCTGCAATAAGCACATTGGATCATGTGTACAGGACTCAACTGCGCATTACTTTGTGGAGCAAACTGGCCTCTAAACTGTGTACTCCCACCTCTGGTTCCTCTATCTGTTGCAATAATACTTTGGTTTTCAGGTCTCCCTTTTTCTTTTCAATTCTCTCTTTTTTCATTATTGACTCTATTTTCATAATACAGAGCCATATGCAGTACTTCGGAATGCAATTTAGCTTGCAAAGCACTTTCGGGGGTCATAATTTGTGATTGGATATCAGGCAACAATCCACACACACATTTGTCCACAAACAGCCTTTTCCCTGACACAGTGCTTAAATCCTGTCCACTAAAATCAGAAAATACTTGTTTGAACCGATTAAAGAATTCGGTAGCACCTATAGATTTCCCTTGGGTACAAGCAGTGAGTTTGTCCCAAACAATCCTTCTCTCTGGAACTAGAGTCTTTTATTTAATTACTATTCTGTCTGGCAGTGTCAGTATCACCTGTGGTGGTCTCTCACCAGCTTTCCTTTCTCCGTCTAACCGTACTAAGTTAACCCATGTGTCACCCAGCCCTGCCTGATCATCTACAGTCCTAATCTGTTTCCTTAAGTCAGCAGGTAGGATCACAGGGAACAACAAGTCTATATCACCAAGGGTAAAAACTGACGAATGCAAGACAGATTCTATTTCTTTATAAAATCCATTTGGATTTTTCCTAATATCTGTAATCTACTTTCTAATGGTATTCACTTCCTGTCTGGAAAATGGGACATGAACAAATTGTGAAACATAATGAGCTTCAATAGTGGTAGCTGGTGTGCCTGCTACGGCATCAGCTGGAATTTCCACTTTAGGAACAAATGTCGGAGGAACCTCTCTCATTGGCATTTGAGAAGTAGGCAACTCTGAACGTTTGTTAAGCAATCAGGCTAAATCGAGCGACAAAGTAGTCAAAGCAGTGTCAGGTGAAAATGCTCTCTTATAAATAATCATCAAATCTGCGGGGCAACACATCTTTTTCTTTATACACTCATCCTGCAGGTACTCTACCATTACCTGTAACACTTTCTTTTGCATTTCTGGCTAAACGTATCATATACTTCTATGGGAGATATCGAAACATCTGAAATACATCTTAGTGCATCCCTTGTGCAAATTCACTTCTCTTCACTTGTTGATTTACAAGAAGGAAGAAACCGTTTCTGCACATACAGAGCGTCCAATCTATCACCATCTGTTTAACCATTCTGTAACAGATCTGACTCCCTCTTAAACGCAAAAACCCTCTCGACATGCTCATGTACTTTCTCTGCAGTGTCCCTTGAGTAAGCTAAGACATTCAAATTCCTCAAACCTTGTGGGACATCCATGTCCGTAAAATCATTCCACATTTCAGCCAAGTGCATTCCCATCCCCTCTATAAAAATATTCTGTTCGGGAATACTTTCTTGGTTAGAAACTGTAGCTAAAACAGCTGATTTTTCACCTTCTTCTATACATTTCTTAGCCCATACATACAATTCCCTCTTTCTAGCTTTAGAAACTGTACTACAAGTCACTACCTTTGATTCAGCACTTGCCCCTTCAATTGTTTCAGGTGGAGCAGAACCACTTGGGAAGGAGAGTTCAGACAAATCCTGTACAACTGGTGGTGGAGGCACTACCGCTGGTGGTAAAGACAGGATTACGGGAACAGCAAGTATCGGTAAGGGTGGAGATGCAGAAGGAGAAACAACAATAGGAAGAGGAGCAACAGCTGGTGGCGGAGGAGCAACGGGAAGAACAGGGACAGCTACGGGAGGAGGTGCAACAACAGGAAGAGGTAAAACAGCAGGAAGAGGTACATAAGGAGGTGGTGCAGTGGCACCAGGCCTACGTTCATTTAAAAGTTTATCAATTAGTTCATCTGAGGCATGAAAATCTTTAGACGGATATATCTTCTGTATACCAAGTTGGTAAGCCCTATCCATGTTTCTAACAGACTCTGGGGGTCGTTACAAGGTTGGAGGTAGCAATGGTGCTATTAGCGCCATGGCTACCCCCTTACCGCACCCCGGGTCCGGGATCCCTGAATGGGGAATTACCGGGCCATTCAACCTTGAAGGACCCGGTATTTCCCCATTCAGGGAACCCATCCCCATTCCCATTTGAGCCCCAATAGGGCTCAATGGAAATTGGGACCATGCTAACAATGGGCCAGTTAATAACGGGCCAGTTGTCAGCATGCTGGTCTTTTAGCGGTTCCCACTAAGGGCGCCTGGTAAAACCAGCCGCCCGTAGCAGGACCCGCTAAAGGACCTCGTAATGCGGTGGTAAGGGGTTAACGGCACTGGCACCTTTACCGGCGCTGTTAACCCCTTACCACCAACCTTGTAATTACCCCCTCTGACAGTTTCTGTTGATCATACAATAATGCCTTTTCTGAATTTGACATATGAAGACATGCATGCTTCTCTTTACTCTTAGGTTGCTGCATAGCTTCTTTTTTCCAATTCTGAATTACATCAAATGCTGCAGGTCTAGCCTTTTTCTTTAACAATATGGACTCTAAATACTCTATATGGGCAATCTCAAAACTACCATTGACTGGGCACTGAAATTCAGAAGCATGTCTAGTTTGTCTGTGCCAAATATCATTGAATACTATACTACCAATGCTGTACTTACAGTACATAGTACATGCCGGCGACCCCTCCCATGGCGCAGGACGGCCAAATTCCAAAGATTGTCTGTCTCTGCGGAGTAATCCCCTGAAACAGGCAGACAATTTCCCAGGCATATCAGATCACTGGTGTTACCTGGCATTGTTTGAACTCGCGAGTGCAAAACTGCAACCAAATATCAGGATACTTAGGAATCGGGGCACGACTCACCTGATTACAAAGGACAAAGGAGGTCCGATCGGATTACAAAGGATCAACGTGGCTGGCGATTCCAGCAAAAATACCTGCCTCGCTATGGGGACCCTCGTCAAGATATCCCCTCAAACCGCTTGCTCAACATTCAGGGATCAGATCATGCAGTACTGTCGAGATGTCGCGTCTCATACAAAAAGGGGCCCCTTTTCTCACTCTCCGATCCCAGTCCGGTAGCCGCGTCCTTAATCAGCGAGGTGACATCAATCTTGAGGGTGCCTATTCGGGCGCCATCTTGTAAGATCAAACAAGGAATATCGAGGCTTAGTACCACCAAAAATTGAATCCGCCAGTCGCAAAGTCTAAAGTTATGAATATAACTTTATTCTGTACAGATTCAAATATCAAAGCAGATAGCTATCTGGCTCCCTCCCCTCACTGTGTGTACCAGCAAGCACCGTGAGGGGAGGGAGTACTGCTCATCACAAAACATGCAGTATTTATACACAGACCTGGTCATAGCCCAGCTCATCTCCAAACTAATAGGTTAAAAAATTGGGTTTGTGCCCAGTTCACATAACAAATATACAATATTAGTTTGTACTTTTGACATGTTGTTCCATCCTTGAAGATTCAATGGTGTTGTTGGTTCTCCAGCTTAGGTTGATCCTAGTTTCAAGAAACAAATACAATAGTTTATGGCTAAGGCGCATTGCTTTAGTTTGTCTACCATTCAGTTCTTATGTTTGAATATGACTGATGCTATTGATGCAGACAACATTTTAAATTGAAGTTCACTTTGGCTCCTAGGTTCCTTAAACATACTGGCAAACTGTGTTGTAGTCAGCTGTGCGAATCTTTAGCTTTTAGAGTAAGTCCCGTTTCAAGAAATGTACAAAGGATTCCTTCAAAAACTAAAAGCATTAGTTTACATGCATTGTATATCACTGTTTCAGGGAGGATGAGTTTTGTAGACATAGATAACACTTTGAATGGGAGTTCATTCTGACTACAAGGTCTCTTTGAATAGGACAAATAGTCTGATCTGCCAGCCTGTCATGATGCCTACCCCGGAGCACCAGGCCAGGCCCAGCACCCCCGGGAGCAGGCATCACGCCCCTGGGTAAAAGCCCAGTGGCCCTTTATAGGGGCTCTTTGGACTCTGTCCTGGCGCCGTTGGTGCCAGGCTCATGTTGGACATCAGTCCTGGTGCCATAGGCGCCAGGCTCATAAAGGGAAGTGTTTGGTGCACTTACCTGAAGCAGACCAGGCTGCACACTCACCTGATGCAGATCATGCTGCATGAAGAACCAAGCCAAATGAGGCTTAGGAGGGACTATTTTTCTGAAGGAACTATTTTGTTACTTGGGTGGGGCTGTGGAAGAATACTCACCTGGAACTTCTTCCAAGGCTATTTAAGCCACACCCGGACAGCCACACGTGCTTCGCGTTGTTGTGCATCCCAGCAGCTGAACGCTCACCGTGTCTGCTCCTGCACCTGGACTCCAGCCACGCCCGCCTCGAACCTGGAACACCTGTAAGGGAATAAGAGAAGAGAAAGGTGAAAACCAAGAACTATTTCAACCTTCTTACCTGCATCCGGAATCTTCACGCCAGCATTCCTGAATGAAGACTTCCATTTAAAAGCACTGCGTTGCTCGCTGCAGCACCGCGCTTCACTCACCTGTTCCCGAGACGCCGCCCGGCTCCATCGCGGCTCTCAGTGCCGGTCGCCACATCCCTGCACTGCACCAAAGGGAGAGAAGAAGAGACAAAAGGTGAGAAAGGGAACACAAGAGGAAATCCGGATTTACAGCCATATTACTTTCCGGCTATTCTTGGTGAACCATTCCACATCTCGGGTCGGCGCCACATCTCTGGCAGGTACCGCACCCCGGCCCGTATGGGGAAAGGACAAAAGACATTACTGGGGAATTATAAAGACATTTAGAGGGGTCGCCCTCATCAATGACCCACCTGATTTACCCCGGCAATTTAACTCCTCAACGCATCGCCTTTGTTCTGCACCTGAAATAAAGGACAGAAAAAGACAGCATAAAAGGAGGCTCACACTTGAACTTTTGCATCTTCATACTTACGTCGTATCGCTCAGTAAAGTCAAGTGGATTTGCCAACGCCATTCTAAAACCAGTGAAGTAACTGGACAAACGCGCGCCCCTGCACCAGAAGCAGGATGGAGAGTTCATCCTTCCAAACCATAAGGTGAGCTTAAACCAAGGGTTTTGGAGAAAGTCAGAGGAGAACGAAGGGGGAAAGGGGGGAGCAAGCACATTATTCAGCAGACAGTTAATCCCCTTTCTCATGTGCAGAAGGATATTCCTACGGGCCAGACAAGCAAGATTTGGGGGTCCAGTTCAATCGGTGGTCCGAATTCTGCGCATCACGCTTGAAGAGGCCACAGCAACCCAGACCAGACCAGCGCCTCCGTGGGAGCCAGGTGAGCGTTACAGAACGCGAAGCCTTCCTACAAATTCCCACCCAGGCGCTATGGAAACTTCCGAGACTGACCAGTTGGCTCAACTACTGGGGGAATTACGGGCCGAAGTACACGCCGCTCATCAAGAGACTAATGCTCTCAGGAGGGAAGTGATTGTAACAAAGGAAAGAGCTGATGACCTGGCTAGACAGCTTTTGCAAGGTCAAGCTGGACAAACTCCTTTACCCGGTTCCGGAGGGAACCCCGCTCCTGTGCTTTCCAGTAACCCTGTGCAGATTAATCTACCTGGAAACATGCCGCTGGCCCCACCCGAACGCTTTGCTCGGGACCCCAAACGATTCGCCGTATTCATGAATCAGTGTCGTTTGCATTTCCTGTGCAGACCTGAAGCCTTCCCTAATGACCAGACCAAGGTAGCCTTTGTATTGTCATATCTCAGCGGCAGTGCTGCCGATTGGTCAGTTCCATTGGTAACTCAAGATGACCCGATTCTTCGTGATTTTCAAAGATTTCAAGCAAGCATGGAAAGGTTATTTGCTCGTCACTCCCAGAGGCAGGCTCTAGATGACGAACTTCTATCTCTGCGACAGGGCAATCAAGACCTCCTTTCCTACATTGCAACCTTTAATAGATTAATTGTGGAAACTGGGTGGCCAGAGGATAAAAGAATCACGTTATTTTATCAAGGTCTACGCGGAGAACTTAAAGATGTCCTGGCCCAAGTTGTAAATCCGCCCCAAGAGTGCTCTGAATATATAGACTTAGTTGTCCAATTGGATCACAGACTGCAAAACAGAAAAGCTGATTTGTCCAAGTTTGAGACCTGGGTGTTAGTCAAGACCCACGCTAACCTCAAGGGGGCTGAAGCCTCAGAGCCAATGCAAATCGGAGGAGTTAAAGGACCTTTAACGCAAAAGGAACGTGAAAGAAGACGGCAGATGCACTTATGTCTGTATTGTGGATCCTCTGGACACTTTCTACGAGATTGCCCGGCAAGGCCGCCCAGGAAGGTGGTAGGAGCCGCTGAAAAAATCCATGAAACCTCTGTATCGGGAAACGACCCCGCCTGACAAGCGTAGGGGTCCGCTTGCCGAGCTTGAAAACGAACTCTCAGACCTCGCATTTCACTGACCCAAAGGTCCTCGTAGATCCGGAACAGCCTAAGCGGTTGCATGCAATAAAGGCATACATCGATAGTGGGGCTATAGGAAACTATGTGGATCGTGATTTGGTCTCCAGGATTAACCTTCCCCCTGCGTCCTAAAACCAGCAAAGATGTCATCACCACAGTCAATGGAACCGAAATTGCCTCGGGACTGGTAACACATTCCACAGCTGAGGTAACACTTGTAGGTCCGGACGGCCATCGGGAGGCAGTTGTGTTTGATGTAATCAAGACTCCACAGTTTCAGGTTATACTCGGAATCCCTTGGTTAGAGACACATAATCCTCGAATTGATTGGCGAGCGAAGAGAATAACCTTTCTGGAGTGTGCACGAACCTGCTACCCAGAAAATCTGAAGGTCAGTCTAGCATCAGTAACCTCTGTCTCCATGCAACTACCTCCGGAATACCAAGACTTCCAGGACGTCTTCCAAAAGGAACAGGCCAACACGTTACCTCCTCACAGATCGTACGATTGCTAAATCGATCTGGTGCCCGGTGCACAACCCCCTTGTAGGAGGATTTATGCCCTTACTGAGCCAGAGAATCTGCATTTGAGACAATATTTAGATCAATACCTAGCCAATGGTTTCATTCGCCCGTCAAAATCTCCGGCATCCTCGGCTTTGTTCTTCGTGCCAAAAAAAGAAGGTGACCTTAGAACTTGTATCGATTACCGTGCATTGAACCAGAAAACTGTTAAAAATCGTTACCCTCTGCCTTTGATCCCTGAACTCCTTGACCAGGTGAAGGACGCTTGCATATACACCAAGTTAGATCTCCGGGGCGCTTATCATCTGGTACGAGTTAAAGAAGGCGACGAATGGAAAAAGGCCTTCCGTACAAAATATGGACTATTCGAATACCAGGTGATGCCTTTCGGGTTGTGCAACGCACCTGCTGCATTCCGGTTCTTCAAGAACGATGTCCTTCAGGAACTCATCGACGTCTGTGTTGTTGTGTATATCGATGACATTCTGGTGTACTCCTCTTCGGAATCTGATCACAGAAAACATGTCAGGGCCGTCCTTGAGAAATTGCGCCAGCACAAACTGTTTGCAAAGCTGGAAAAATGCGTTTTCCATACCACCGAGGTTGAATTTCTTGGATTTATCCTGACACCTAAAGGGGTCCGAATGGACTCACGGAAAGTGGATGCCATCCTCAAATGGCCATCACCTAGTTCGGTGAAAGGGGTCCAAAGCATGCTTGGTTTTGCCAATTTTTATCACAGGTTTATCCCAGAATTTTCACAGGTGGTGCAACCCATCACTTCATTCTTGCGGAAGAATAAACGTTTTGAATGGACCGAGGAAGCTGAACAGGCCTTTCAGGAATTAAAAGCTAAATTTACGTCCGCACCTATTTTGAAACATCCGCGTCCTGATCTCACATATATAGTCGAAACTGATGCATCCAGCTTAGCCATGGGAGCTGTCTTTTCTCAGAGAGACCCCGAAACCAACCAACTGCACCCCGTAGCATTTTGGTCCAGAAAGTTCTCGCCGCCGGAGATAAATTATGCAATCACCGATAAGGAATTATTAGCCATTAAGTCCGCCTTTAAGGCTTGGCGGCATTATCTTCTTGGCGCCAGGCATACCATCACCGTGATCACCGAAATTTACAATATTTAAAAACTGCCAAGGCTCAGTCTTCACGACAGCTCCGATGGGCTTTATTCTTTGCTGAGTTCGATTTTGTAATCACCTACCGTCCTGGCTGTAAGAATGGCAAAGCGGACGCACTATCTCAAATTGGAATGGGAGAAATGGACACAAACTCAGAACCTGTGCCGATAATTCCCGAACAAAGAATCTTGGGGATAACCACTTTACAAACCCTTGAAGACATTCAAGCACGGGTAAAACTATTCCTGGACCCTTCAGCCTTGCAGGATTGGATCAAAAGGGGGTCTGCCTTTTCAATCAACGATGGCTTACCTTACTTCCAAGGACGTTTATTTTTGCCAGAAAAGGAATTCCAAGAACTGGTTATTTCCCGTCATCACGATACTCTGATGGAAGGACATCCTGGCATTGCCAAAACAGAGGAAAAAATTAAACGACAATTCTGGTGGCCATCCTGGAGAAAGGATATTAAATCTTTTGTGATGTCCTGTGGAGTTTGCGCCCAAAACAAAGGTCAAAAAACAAAATCCGCCGGTCTTCTTCAACCCTTAGACATTCCACCAGCACCTTGGCACACCTTGTCACTAGATTTTATCACGGACCTGCCCTCTTGTAATGGATATGATACTATTCTGGTTGTGGTGGATTTATTTTCCAAGATGGCCCATTTTATTCCGTTGAAAGGATTACCTTCAGCTTTTGTTCTTGCCAAGGAATTCCTCGAAAATGTCATCCCTCTGCATGGATTCCTGTCCATACTAATCTCCGATCGGGGAAGCCAGTTCATTTCTCGTTTTTGGAAAAAGTGTTGTCAACTGGCACAAATCGACGTAAGACTCTCAACCAGTCACCACCCACAGACCGATGGTCAGACGGAGAGAACGAACCAGACCCTTGAACAATATCTACGATGTATGTTGCACCAATCGGAGGGTAATTGGAAGGACATTTTATGGGTGGCTGAATATGCATACAATAACTCGATACACTCTGGAACTGGTCAGAGCCCCTTTTATACCCTATATGGACATCACCCTCGTACTTCAGACCTGGACTCACCTTTGAGCCTCAAAATGCCCGCAGTCGACCATTTGCATTCTACGATTACTCAAGCCTTCAAGGATGCTACTGCACACTTACAACATGCGAAAGAGAAATACAAAAAGAATGCGGATCTGCATCGCAAGGAGGCACCTCCATACCAAATAGGGGATCAAGTATGGTTGGCTACCAAACACTTATCACTCAAGGGACCTCGGACTTTTAATCCAAGGTATTTAGGCCCTTACTCGATCAAAGCTATAATTAACCCAGTGGCAGTCAAGCTAGATCTACCAGCTAACATGCGGATTCATCCCGTTTTACATGTGTCGCTTTTGAAACCAGTGCAACCAGGAACCAAATTAATAAAGCCACCAGAACCAATCAAGATAGATGGGGAGCCTGAATCCGAGGTGAAGAACATTTTGGACTCTAAGATCTCAAAATCAAAACTTTTCTATCTAATTGATTGGAAGGGATACAGGCCTCAGGAAAGATCTTGGGAACCCAGCGACCATGTACATGCACCTCGGCTAGTAAAAAGGTTCCATCGGAATTTCCAGAACAAACCGAAACCTCCTGGGGAAAAGGCCTTGGTGAACCATTCCACATCTCGGGTCGGCGCCACATCTCTGGCAGGTACCGCACCCCGGCCCGTATGGGGAAAGGACAAAAGACATTACTGGGGAATTATAAAGACATTTAGAGGGGTCGCCCTCATCACTGACTCACCTGATTTACCCCGCAATTTAACTCCTCAACGCATCGCCTTTGTTCTGCACCTGAAATAAAGGACAGAAAAAGACAGCATAAAAGGAGGCTCACACTTGAACTTTTGCAGCTTCATACTTACGACGTATCGCTCAGTAAAGTCAAGTGGATTTGCCAATGCCATTCTAAAACCAGTGAAGTAACTGGACAAACGCGCGCCCCTGCACCAGAAGCAGGATGGAGAGTTCATCCTTCCAAACCATAAGGTGAGCTTAAACCGAGGGTTTTGGAGGAAGTCAGAGGAGAACGAAGGGGGAAAGGGGGGAGCAAGCACATTATTCAGCAGACAGTTAATCCCCTTTCTCATGTGCAGAAGGATATTCCTACGGGCCAGACAAGCAAGATTTGGGCGTCCAGTTCAATCGGTGGTCCGAATTCTGCGCATCACGCTTGAAGAGGCCACAACAACCCAGACCAGACCAGCGCCTCCGTGGGAGCCAGGTGAGTGTTACACAGTCCTAGTGTTGACATAGGCTCAAAGGTCGTTTCTGCTCTGGCAGCTGAAAACATGGTTAATCATTGCTGAACAGAGAGCAGAAGTTAGAATCAAGATGCAGGATATTTTCCAAAATGGCGTTTGTAGTCAATTCTAATTAACTGCAGGTTTTAATACAAACGCGAAATGGCTTAGGACAATATTCATAATCAGACAATATTTATGTGAATATGGTTTAACAGACTCAGTTCCTCAGAGGGATCTGAAGCCTTTTTGGGTTGGGTCAAGAAGGTTGTTGGATTCTGTGAGAAGGCAGAGCTGTTTATATACTGTGCGGTACAGGAGTTTGGCAATGAAGAAGGTGTTGGAAATAGGCTGTTAGTTCTGGGGAATGTGTGAGTCGAGCAAGCGTTTCTTGAGGAGAGGTTTGTTATAGGAGGTTTTGAGGGCTTTCAAGAAGAATCCTGAGGAGAGGCACTGGTTAAGGATTGGCCCTGCAATGCTGTCAGCACAGGTTGTTTTAAGGATGTTCTTCTATTGCCAAAAATACATCAAGGCTGTCATTGATCAGACAGATCTTTTCAGGTCTTTTGGAATATTTTTTAACATGCTAAAGAAAACTCGGCAATGGTGACCTGGTGCATCAAAGGGGAAATAAGTTGTCTGTGTGCTGTGGGATCTGCATGCAAAGATGGTGTTTCACCAGGACTTGTGAGAATATGTGATAGAGCAAGCATCTCTCGTGTAATGGTGCACGGTGGTGATGTAGATGTGGGCCGTGGAGGGAAGTGGAGGCAAAACAATTCACAGACTCGCCTCGAAAGACATTTTACATGTATAACAGTTGGCAATGTTTAGGGAGGGCTTAGACTGGCAAAACGTCTTCTTCTTCGGGTGTGCGCAGTGTACTTTACAGTTGATGCTATATGGGTACTCTTGACTGAGGCACCAGTGTTGACGAAGTGACTGACTGCAAAGTTGTACTACTATGTCATTTTTCAAACCATCTTTGGAAAAGCCTGTACATTGGTGCACTTGAGTGTCAGAAGCGTGCTTCCTGTTCACAGTGCTTGCATTTCTCAATTGCATTGATCCGTCAATACCTGCACCTTTTTGTTCTGTCTCTTTGTCTCCCTCGCCTTCTGTGGTATCATCAAAGTACAGGTGTCTGAGACTCAAATCAGGGGACAGAATATAATCTTTGTCAGGCAATTACAGGTGTCTCATTCTCAGAATGGCCTCTTGTTCCTCATCTGTGGATTGCACTCTTTGTTGCTGAGCTGATGTCATCTCTTCTGCCTCCGATGGTGCAGAATCAACGTCCTCATCTTCCTGAACACCATCCTCTGGAATCTGATGCAAATGGGGTCTAGGGGCATAACTATTTTTTCCCAATGCTCCAGATTTACTTGAGACGAATGCCCCTATTCCTTGCAAAGGAAGAGCGATGTGGCTAGCGATTGACTGGTGTGGTCAGTGGCTAGACCCACGTTCTATTTGGGATTCTGCATTGCATGCAGCCGCTTTTGTAGCATGTGAAAAACACCCAAAAGCTGCGTTCATCTCTTGTCCCCTAGCAACTTTGGGTACTAAAGCAAATTCAGACCTGTTCATATTATTCACCACTGCCGTACAATAAAAGGACAGTAATGCATTTCTCCTATGCCTACAAAATGCACATGGGGTTCTTAGTGCTTTGGCCTTCTTCTCCACCCACAAAATGAATGAGGGGCTCACTGCCTCTTCACCTAGACCCCCCCCCTTGTTTTGCATAAATTAACTTTGGGTCTCACCCAAAGTTACCAGGGCGATCCAGACGTGGAGCCCTTGCTCACTGTTCTTAGAGAGGCACAGCTTCACTTCACTGATGATGCCCAACAAGGCTGAAACATGTGTATGGGGTTGCTGTTGGTACTCTTGTTCAGAGGATAATTGCCTTGGATTTCGGTGCTGGGCTGCCCCTGGGCAGGACAAAGACTGATATGCGGGGACATTTCTTCTCTGTGAAAAGAACAGTGAGCTAAAGACTTGGTTGAGACTCTCCCAGGGGCCATCCACCCAAGAACAAGATGGGCTGTGTTCGTGCTGGTAGAGAGACTCTCCCAGGGGCCATCCACCCAAGAACAATGGGCTGTGTTCGTGCTGGTAGAGAGTTTCCCAGACCCCTACTTGTTTTGCATAAATTAACTTTGGGTCTCACCCTAAGTTACCACGGCGATACAGACTTGGACCCCTTGCTCACTGTTCTTAGAGAGGCACAGCTTCACCTCACTGATGATGCCCAACAAGGTTGAAACACGTGTATGGGGTTGCTGTGGTACTCTTGTTCAGAGGAGAATTGCCTAGCATTTCGGTGCTGGACTGCCCCTGTGCAGGACAAAGACTGATATGCAAAGAAATGTCTTCGCTGTGAAAAGAACAGTGAGCTAAAGACTTGGTTGAGACTCTCCCAGGGGCCATCCACCCAAGAACAAGTCAATGGGCTGTGTTCGTGCTGATAGAGAGTTTCCCAGATCCCCCCTTGTTTTGCATAAATTAACTTTGGGTCTCACCCTAAGTTACTAGGGCAATCCAGACGTGGACCCCTTGTTCACTGTTCTTAGAGAGGCACAGCTTCACCTCACTGATGATGCCCAACAAGGCTGAAACAAGTGTATGGGGTTGCTGTGGTACTCTTGTTCAGAGGAGTATTGCCTAGCATTTCGGTGTTGGACTGCCCCTGGGCAGGACAAAGACTGATATGCGGGCAAATATCTTCCCTGTGAAAAGAACAGTGAGCTAAAGACTTGGTTGAGACTCTTCCAGGTGCCATCTACCCAAGAACAAGTCAATGGGCTGTGTTCATGCTGGTAGAGAGTTTCCCAGACCCCCCCTTGTTTTGCATAAATTAACTTTGGGTCTCATCCTAAGTTACCAGGGCAATCCAGATGTGGACCCCTTGCTCACTGTTCTTAGAGAGGCACAGCTTCACCTTACTGATGATGCCCAACAAGGCTGAAACACATGTATGAGGTTGCTGTGGTATTCTTGTTCAGAGGAGAATTGCCTAGCATTTCGGTGCTGGACTGCCCCTGAGCGTGACAAAGACTGATATGCGGGGACATTTTTCTCTGTGAAAAGAGCAGTGAGCTAAAGACTTGGTTGAGACTCTCCCAGGGGCCATGCACCCAAGCCAATGGGCTGTGTTCGTGCTGGTAGAGCGTTTCCCAGACCCCCCCTTGTTTTGCACTATTCAGATCTACCCACAATTCATGTCCCCCATCCCGACCAAACAGTTCTACCCAATTCCATAACTGTGCCTAGGGCCCATTATCGATATTCTTCTACTCGAAGGTAGATAATCCAGATGTATGCGATTTCTTAGAAAATATTTCACCTAATGGAGGTTTCACTGAATCCATATCACCGAAAAACGAAATGAACTTTTTTCTTTTTCTACTTTTCTTTTATAATGCGGTATGAGACCCCACCAAATATTCCCCTTACTCCTCACTCCTCCCTACCCTAACTTATACCCTTACCCTACACCCCCACTATTATGCATTACACATATACCATTTCACCTAGCATTTTCGGTGAAATAAATCTGGTGTAATCTCATTAGATTAAATGGTATTCGATGAAATCTATGGTAACGAGATTATCCTAGCTTGAATTCCCTTCCCTAGCAGGCTTATAAAATGCCTACAACAAACTATTCCAAGTTACTACTTGCCTTCCGATGTATAGACATATGGTTCAACCCAGTAGAACGTCTACTGAGCAAGGCTCAGGAAAAACCAGTAAAGTTCAACCTGGATAAACCCCTGGAAATTGTAGGTATTCGTTTTGGAGGTACCACCCCACCCATACCTAGTGCACAGCATGTTTGGAATATATGGGTAACGGTGGTGAAGAGTGGGATAATTGGAAGCATACAAATATTAAATGAGTAATTGCACATCTCTTATAGTGAATATCCGGCAGCCCATCATACTACAATGCTGGGCTTTACAATACTGAAAGCCATGTAGACCGATGCTCAACGCACCTGGCAGAGTCCTGCGCGACTCATAGCTAAGCTAAGTCACTATTCAGCACCTTGTTCATTGTGTCTTAAGGGAAATGTAGAACTGGGCTATACCAAACTGTGCACCTATATATATATATCAGTTGAGTGTGAAACGCGTTGTGTGCGGGCCGTTTTTACAGGCGTCCTGCCTCTGTTTTTGCTACTGTTCCAGCTACATTTTGTAATTTTTGTTTATTTTAAACAAATTTCTTTGTGCAACATTAAATACTCTTTTATGACCTTTTCAGTGTTGAGCGCTGTGCTTTTTCCGTTTGGAAATTGGGCATTTGTTGTTCATTTTGACTGCGGAGAGTGCGGTTCATTTTCCTCTTCTTTTTTGATATATATATATATATATATATATATATATATATATATATATATATGTAATAAAAATGTGAATGAGCTTTAGGCAGACTGTCCATGCCCTATGCAGGTGATGGCTTAGCTCCCGATCGCAGATTAACAGTCTTTGCTAAATAAATAAGTGAATTTATAGCCTCCCACTTTACAACCACTCTACCCCTTATAGGCCATCTGCACATTACCACCATGTCCCGCCTCGTAGTCCCAGTACTTGTTTGGAGGTACGGACCTCAATTACAGGAACCCATTTTTTAAATGTATTTAGGAAACAGTCCTCTTTCCTCTGGAGGTATAAAACACCCAGTATCCCACCCAGTATCCCACCGAGGTGAGCAACTGGGCTACATTTCTACGTGAAATGTCCTCAATGCTGAGCTTTGGAGGAGCAACAGTACTTCGGTCCCTCGATTCATTTGGAGAGGGCAGTGGAAGGGCTAAGAACTCGGATCCAGAAGGACCATCAAGTAGTTCATCGGAATGTGCAAACAAAGAGGCAATCGCTGGAAGGTTTAGAATCAATCTTAAACCCCTGGCATTGCTCTGGGCAGCCCTCCAGACCATCTTTCATCCCCTGCCAAGCCATTACAAAACGGGAAAGACCATATGCAAACCAGGCTTTGTGCCACCCCCATGGGAATGTGAGCAGAAGCAGCCGGATGGAAGACCCAATAACGGACCCGAGACAGAGAACTGCACCCTGTTTGGGCTGAAGTAAGGCAGGGAAAGGGGTTAGACGGTGATCCCCAAGCGCTTCCATCAAACGGAATAACACAGGCAAATGGTTAAGTATTCTCAGGGATTGCTTGTATGGGGTTAGCAGCTAGTGAAGCACTCAGACGGTGGAAGGCTGGTGGATACCAAGAACAAACAGGCGAACAGGGTGTGTACAGCCTATGTTAATATTCCTATTGAGCGCGGCATAAGACCGCTAGGAATCCCTCTTGAAACATTGTTACACTGGAGTCAGGAGGGCATCACCGGAAAAATGGGCTCCGCTGGAGAAGAGGAAACTAACTTCCTCCGATTCCGCCTAGAACTCCACTTCCTGAAACTAAAAAGCACAAGAAATCTTCACATAAGATTACAACAACAAACACTTTAAGGAAATTGTGAAAAGTCTTGAAAGGAAAACCCCTCATAAGAAAAAGAAGAAAGGACAGGAAAATAAGCTCCTTTCTTCCTCTCCCCACTCATCCAATTCCTGGGACTGATTCCTCACCTGAAAGTAAGCATGGCTGGGAAAATACCTGTGGTGGGGCTTTCACAAGTAGCTTAGAGAATGGCGCTTCATACAGTGGACACCACTAATCCATCCGCAGAAGCAAGGATTAGACCATTTACACACATGGAAGAATTTGGGATGTTGCTGAACGCAGACATTACAATTTTAAATTTTGGGAATGGAAGAAATCTGTGCATGGCGATGCAAGATTCATGTCCATATTATATCCACTGAAGGGCGAGGACATGTCCATGCCAACAAACATTCGGGTGAACTGTATACTATCAGACTAATAGGGTGTTCCTTAAGGAAGCAGAAGAGGCGGTAAGTGCCCCAACAGAGAATCATGGATTTGGTCCTTAAGAAAGCCTATGTTAGGGGGTCCACTTGTTCCTCAGAGGAAAGCACCGACGTTTCCTACACCTCACAGGCTGTCCACGCACTAAAAAGAAGCCAATCAGAGAGGGGTAGACTGCACCCCAATCAATAGATCCATGCAAGATCAAGAGTATTTGCTGTCAGATTTGGCATTTGATGGTGTAAAAGCATCTGTGCTGGCGATAGGAGCAACTATATCGGGCCACAGACACCTCCACATCAGAGACTGGCATACAACGTGCCCACAGGAAAGTGCAGTGCTGAAGCCAAGAGCACACAGAAAACACAGGGTGACAAGCTCTCTTACAGGACATCAAAAAACTATTGAACGAAATGTACCCCACTGTCGTGCATACCATGCCTCCCTTCTTCCTCCTGGGTCCTACTTGGGGTTTGGGATGGACTGTCAATTGAATTGTTTGGTGTGGTAACTGAAAGGCAAAGCCTCCAGATTAGGGCTCTGCCTGCACAATTTGCATTTTCTATGCAACAATCAATGTAATGTAGCTTTACACACCTCGCACGGTTGAAGGCCTTTAACAAGGTGCACATAACAATGGTACGGCCCGAGGGTGAGGTCTATAAAGCTTTTAGAACCCATAGCCAAAACACAAAAAAAGCTTATGAATAAATACATACATTTTTTAAATTATTGTATTTTTGGGGGCCCCGCTGAGGCAGCTTCGAAAAGGGCTACTTGATTTCGTCGCTCCGTGTCCAGAGAAATACTCTCATAAAACAAATCCTTCTATACAGCTCGGCAGGGCATCCGGTGGCAAGGAAGTGGTGCCGGAGTCTGGTGGGGACAACATATCCTACTCCTGAAGCTGCCTGAGCCCAGATGCTGTGACTGTAGGAGTTGCAGCTGACAGCGGGATTCAGGCGCTGAGGCTCCCGCTGTGGAGCTCCTGATTGCTGCGGGCTGAGCCACTGGAGCGAGGTCTGTGCCATCGACCCTGTTGGAGACAGCAGCCGCTCAGAGCCTGTGCATCCTGGGCTTGGTGGATCCTTTTGTGGCGCTGAGCTGGTGGTCGGCGTTGGCTGGTGCACCCTCAATGGGCAGCAATATGCTGCTAGCTCCAGAGGCAGTTTGCTTACATGACCCAACATGCTGCAGCCTGACGGGCTGTCAATTTATTGATAGATCCTGGTCTGCCACTACTCCTGCATGTAGCAGGTGCGCATTTACGTTGGATTCTATGACAAGACAGGAGGCTCATATTATGCATTTCAATCTTTACTCTGAAACCACAGCAGCAAAGAAAAAAAAAAAACTTTTACAAACAAAAAAGTTGTAAAGAACAGAACTAAATAGAGTTCAATGTCAATGTAAGGGAGCTCCCCAATCCATCATGGAGGACAGGTCATGCCCTGCCGGAGATCAATGAGCAGGGACCCTTCCTTATATAAGTCCAATACTCTAAACCCAACTCCTCTTTCTTTGCTGCTGACACCACAGTCCCCCATTTCAGTGTGCCTTACATGTTAGTCAGTTGTTGGCATATGAATACTATGTATATTTATATTATATGGTGTGAGGGCAGTGTTTACTTTATAGTAAGGCTTACTGTTTTCATCTTCAAAAAAATGGGTTTCCTTATGTTAAATGTTACTCGGTATTATTGTGGTATTAATGAGTCACATACGACCGGAGCCTTGTTTATGGGGCTTTACCTTTTGTGAAGCGAGCATTCCGTTTCTAGTGAAACATTTTCTTTCAGTTTATCTAACGCGCACAGGCCGGTTTGAAGCTCTCGCTTCAGGCCGTCACGTGTGGCTTGGTTGCAATTAGCAGAGCTATGTTGTTTTATGACATTTTATTGAGTGGCGCAGGTCTTTTGAAGCCGTTAGCTTCAGACCTCTTGCGCACAGGTTGGTACTTCCTCTCGCCGTCGCGTGCCTTCCAGAAGCTTTTTGCTTCAGACCCGGCATGCGGAGGGAGGTTTTGTTTTAAGTGTCGGCTAACCACCGACCGGCCCCTCCCTCCCCGGACACCTCGCGCGCAGGAGTTAAAAGCTTTGCTTTAATCCTGAGGTGGGGGGGGGGGGGGTGGGGAAGCTGGAGCAGTTTTCCTGTGCCTAGGGGAAAGTGCGGCACATTTCCTTGTATTGTGTTGCTGCCTGCCGTCTAAATGAGACTGCGTTGATCAAACATGGGTAACTGACTCTCTCTAATGCATTAAGAATGCTTAGGTACACAAGGCACGTACCGCACAATTGCACTCATTCATGCAATAGTTACCTAGCAGGGGAGACTCCATAATCACTAAGGTGGTTCTCCCAGCATGAAGCTCATCCATTGCACACTGGATGGGCTGACCCCTGCGATGTCCTCAAATGCAAGCAATGGTGCCTGCGGGTTAGTAGCGCATATAAAGGCTAAATAAATTTAAGTTTAACAAAAGTGAGAGTTTTTTCGTTTTCAAGGAAGCCGAATGTACTTGTTTCCATGAATGAACACACTTCAGTCCCCACGCGCGGCCTGGCAGCAGTTCTGCTTAGGGGCTGCATGTATCATCCATCTCCCTCATGAATTAAATTAAATTAAATTAAGAGAGTGTCTCTTTCACTATTTATGGCAATACAAGAATGTTGCGCCGGAAATCTTTCGGCACAGGTATTATGAGTGATGCTGCCTGAGTTTGAATACAAGGTTTGTTCCTCATGTGCTGCTGGTTTCCACACCCTGCTTGGGTGAGCAGCTTGAAGTGCGCTTGCTCACCGTATTCCTCTATTACAGCAATCCTTTGCCTGCTCGGCTTCAGGCTTTGCCTGAGTTTGAATAAGAGGTTATTTCCTCATGTGCTGCTGGTTTTCACACCCTGGTAGGGTGAGCAGTTTGAGGTACACTTGCTCAGTGTATTCCTCGCTTAAAGTCGGCAACTTTGTTTGTGTGCTGCATATAGCATTGGTGATTACCTTAACTAGCTATGTGCCATAACCTGCTCGGTTTCAGGTTCTGCCTGAATTCTAGTGCGAGGTTACCCCCTCGTGTGCTGCTGATTATCACGCCCTGCTCGGGCGAGCAGTTGGAGGTACACTTGCTCAGTGTAGTCCCCCTTAAGGTCGGCAACTTTTTTTAGGTGCTGCATGTGGCAGTTGTCATTATCTTCCCTGTAGGTGTGCGGTCACCGGCTCGGTGACAGGCTTTGCCGGTGTTCTCCTGCGAGGTGTACCCCTCGTATACTGCTGGTTCCACACCCTGCTGGGGTGAGCAGTTGAGATGCACTTGCTCAGTGTATTTGTTGCTAAACAATATGTTTGAATAAGGCCTGGAACACAGTTGCGTTTTCAGAATTGTCAGTAGCCCGGATAGCTCAGTAGGTATCAACCTCTATAAGGGCTGGGGTTCGGACCCCTGTGACGGCGTAACCCCTCTTCCTTGGATATTTTTTATATTTTATATATTTTTATATATATTTTTATATTATATTATATTATTTATGTAATACTTTAAAGAAAAGAGTGTGTGGAGGTAGTTGTAAACAGACCCATGTGGGGGGCTGTACCTTCCTCTTTAGCCATCACTCTGGTGTTAACCTTTGTCTTTTAGTAAAATTCTGTCGCCCTTTACCTTAGTTAGTTTCAGGGCAACTTAGTCCTCTCCTTAGGTTTTTTGCTTTCCCCAATAACAATTGCTCCACCCAGTACCCGTGATGATTAAGCTGCAGAATTTTTCTCTCGACATTAGGAAGGAAAAATGATGCGTTATACCCCTATTGAGGTCTGCAGGGCTTGATGCTCTCTTTAATGGGTGGCGTGTTTCCCTTACTATTTGTCCCATTCTGACATTCATTATACTATTCGGACTATTGGTGGAAACAAGGTCAGCTCGGGGGGTATCTGTTCAGTTTTGTTGCAAGGCAAGTTGGGCAACCATGTTCTAATTGGATGGAGTGCTTAGAAACACTTGCTGGTATCCGAGGGACGAGTTCCCAAATAATAGCTTTCTGGTTCCTGCCCCATGATTTTCCTCCCAGGGCCTGGCCTATTTTTAGCTAACCGTCTAGCACTGTGTTACAATTTCTCCTCTGCTCGAGGAGTACAAGCAGGTTTCTGTACCCTCTAGAGTTGTTTAGCCTCTTTCTTTATATATCTATTTTTTCTACAGTGCAGCGAATAGAGTGCTGGCTTCAGTTCTGTGCTGAGCCTACTGATGCAGGTTCCTAATTTGGAAGGGTCTAAATCAGTCTTTTCATCCTGCTGAGATCGATGAGTGAACACCTCACACCACACACACCTTTGGTAGTAGTGTTGAGCAACACCGTAATACCTGAGGGTTCGTAGCACTATATATAAGTGATATTTTGCTGTGGGCAATGTATTTTTTCATCTCTTGGAGTAACACCTGATGCTTCCGTTCTCCCTTTTACAGGAGTTCTGGCTCATGATCAGTGCAGACTCGAACTGAGCGGTTCCCTCCCATCAGTTTATTTTCCTTTGCGCTACTTCCTGGTATTTCACTAAGTTAAGCGTATTTTAAGGGTGTAAAGCTGAGCTTTTGTGTGGTCATCAGGGTAGCCTTCTTTGGGTTGCAAGGTTGTTTTCCTTAGATAAGTGGGGTGAGGTTTCTCCTCCTTTGGGAAGGCACAATATCCCTTGGTGGGATAGAGGGGTCTGGGAGTGCTTGTCAAGCGGGGTCTCCTCCTCCCCTGACTCCTCCTCACCTGTTTGGTCAGGTTCTTCCTCCACCCTGACTGAGCTTCTCTTCTTGATCTTCTTCTCTGGCTTCTTCTTCTCCTTTTTTTTGTCGTAAATAGGGCCGCGCTCCCTCGGCCGCCTCCGTGGTCTGAATCTAATGCAGAACCGGAGGTTACCAGAGGAGCACGCCCTAAACGGGGAAAAAGCCGTATAGGCAAAAAACCCTGATGGAATCAAGACCATAGAGATGAGAAGAGCCGAGGTCTTGTCGAAGACTTGCTGAAGCGGGAACGTAGGTCTGCCAATTCCAGCTATGGAACACTCCGGTATGGAATAAGGAGCAGGTTGCTGGATTCAGCGTGTGGGGATACCGCAGGTCTCTTCGTTATCTCTGGCCTCCATGAATAAACCGGCTTAGAGTGTAACAAGCCGAATTATACAGAGTGGTTGAGAGAAGGACTAGAGGAAACACAGATAGGGAATAGATCAGAAAAGATACAGAATTACCCCAACCGCAATAGCGGTTGTACACGGCGGGCCGGGCGAAACGCAAAAGTAAACACTGATAAGGAATACGCGTGTAACGAAGTAAACGCGTAGTGAAAGCTAAGACAGCTTGGATAGATCCCGATCACCTTACCTGAAGACCTGAAAACACCACGAGTGGAAAGGCACAGAAAAAAGGCTAGGAACTATGCTGTATAGAGAAAGCGAGTCACTGAAAGGGACTGGCAGCGCTGGTAGCAATTCGATACAACGCGCCAAGCGCTAGTCTGATCAGCAGGTTATAGAAGTGGGCGGCCATCTTGGAATAGACTAGACCGTTAGGCTTGCTTCTGGCATCCATGTTAGGAGTACCTCCAGCGATGGACAAGCTTCCAGGGCTGGTGCATGACAGTGCTACTCATCTTCCATCCAGGTTATTACGGCCCTCTATCACAAGGCGTTCCAACGTCTCTACATTAACTGTCTCAGAAGGTGTCTGTCAGTGTGATTTCCAGAGGACTGGGATTTATTTAATTAATGACTTGGTTCTCCTAGTCACGTGCATGGCAGGTAGACCCTTTGGGGTTTTTCACAGGAGATTGTTTTGCAGTAGGGTTCCAGCATAGGGTGCTGGGGGTTTCAAGGTTTCTTCAGATTGGCTAGGATAGAGATTAGTCCTCTTCTGGTGCGCAACTGCATTTGAACTGTTTAGTGCCCAGTTTTTTGCAGTTTAGAGGTTTTTTTGCTAAAACTATGGAATTTAGTGGTCCTCCTTTGGTTAGTTTATGATCCTCTAAGGGATTTATCAACCATATAGGAGGGAACAAGGTCCAAACACATCTAAAAGGAGGATCGGATATCATTATAATGGTAGCGATTGGATGTAAGATACATTTTTTCTCCTGGCCAAGTTAGGTCCCTTAAGGGTCAGGTTTTTTGTAAATATATTCCTTTTGTCATGGTAGCAGAATCCTTCTTCAAGAGCTCAGGAGGTCTGCAGGTCTCTGTCTTGGCGGTTTGGCAGGTTAACTTTTCAAGTGGGACCCCTCTCTTCCATTCTGCTTCTGCCTCCAGAAGACATACCTTTCTTAGTATACACATATGTCTGGGGCCATTGTTTGTTAAGTGTATGGCTTTTTAGCTCCGCTCAGGATATGTCGTCCTATTACAGACTAATAAACGACCTTTTTTACTCTCATTTTTCCTTTTATGAGGATTTGTCTTTCCCACTTGGTTCCCCAGTGTGGTTATGTGACAAGCCCTGTTTCTAATACGATTTCTTCCTTTAATGCACGGGATGGAACCTACAAAGCTTTCACCCTTAAGGGGAATTTTTATTTATCTCCAGGAGAGCTAAGTGTTTATCTTCTTTTGTTTACTATCTAGGTTCCCAAAGATGGCATGAATTTAAGTGTTCTAAATGTTGATTGGACAACATGGGAGTTTATTACTCCGATGGTTTCTCTAACCTATTAATAAAGGGAAACTGTGTCCGGGGTTCCTCCCCCCTCTTTAACCAGTTGGTTTTGGTGGCCTATAAGGAACGCTGAAATTGGCACATATTCGAGTTGCTTTCTTGCAGTAGACTTGGCTATGCCTTATAAGACAGTTATGTGGGCAGCCTAGCCTTGAGCAATACTCTTGCGGTCAGCTGATTGATCTAATGAAAGCATTTAAAACATTTTCTTCTCCTATTATTTTATTATATTGTCTCTATTGTATTTAGCAGGTGGTTCTAATGAGATGCAAGGGCTTCGAACTTGCATAATATGAGCCTCCTGTCTTGTCATAGAATGGCTAATCCCCCACACTAACGTGAGATGGGGGTTTAGATTCTATTAAAGACAAGGAGGCGATTATTATCCCACCCACCCACCCTTGATATGATATTATATAATAGTTATGACATGCATGTGCACAGGTGTTTCAAGAAAGAACATTCTTTGGTTTGTTGTTTTTCCCATGCACCCACCCTTCTTTCTTGTTGTTCTTACAGCTACGAGTGGAGATTCTGATCAGCAGTGTGGCTCACAGTTACAAGATGTGGAGTGCGTGGTACGAGAGCTTCGCTGGATTTGCCCTCATCATTTATCATCTGATCTGTGCAGTGGACGTCTGGTTCAAGACAGCTACAGAAAGAGGAGTTGGGTTTAGAGTAATGGACTTATATAAGGAAGGGTCCCTGCTCATTGGTCTCCTGCAGGGCATGACCTGTCCTCCATGATGGATTGGGAAGCTCCCTTACATTGACATTGAACTCTATTTAGTTCTGTTCATTACAACTTTTTTGTTTGTAAAAGTTTTTTTTTTCTTTGCTGCTGGGGTTTCAGAGTAAAGATTGAAATGCATAATAATTGCCTCCTTGTCTTTAATAGAATCTAAACCCCCATCTCACGTTAGTGTGGGGGATTAGCCATTGTGTGCTTTACTTGCTCCTTGATCCACACTGACTAAGTAAAGAAAGTCATTTTTGAGGGGAAACTGGACTACGTGATTTAACAGCCTGGTCCTCTGGCCTGAATTTGTGGCGGCTTGTGCATCTGACTTGCCCGGGACCTCTGGGAGACGGCGGTGGCGAGATAGAAACACGGCTGAGTGCACAGACATGGTTAGGCAGTGACGGGGGCGCTTCTGAGGTACTTTACTTTCATATACATCAATGGGTGCAGTGTTGTAGTAGACTGTCGTGAGACACACTTAAGCCTGATAACGTGTGGTGGGGGTCTGATGAGCCACAAATATTCACATGAATCTTCATGCTGGATCCTGATATTGCTTCATCCTTGATCTTACTACACGTGAGAGATAATCCTGTGCACACCTCTGGACATGACTTGCGGAACCGGGAAACACAAGAAAGGGCCAATGGACTCATTCACAAGCACCCAGGGCTCAAGTCGAGGGTACACGCGGGGGACAAAGTCCACCTACTTTATTCAGAGGGTGGACTCAGTCCCCCCAGCTAAAATGAGAAACATTGAATGTTCTCTTTGAATTTATGAATTAAAGCCGAGCTCGGGGATCAAACTGCGTCGTCCGGTTTGTAGGACGGACACTTCCCCATGGCAATATGTAACCTGATGAAGAATAGCAAACACCTAAAGCTAAAGTGTCGCATTTCGATACTGCAAGTCGCAGGGAAAACATTTACATTGGTTCTTGAAGTTTAAAACATGCACACCTTTTAACATTTTCAAAAAACACTATTAGAAGAAAATATCCTCTCTTGGTTTTGTGTGTGTGTTGATTTTATGAAAGGCAAATGCCATTCGTCCTGTGCAATTTGGGTCGTTATGCAAAGCCAATTTAATGAAATGTGCATACTTCACCTTAATATTATAATTTCTGGCGACGTCACATCTCGTTTGTTCGCGTCTCACCACTTACATTTTTAGGACTTGACCCCTGCATGCACCCCATCGAGAGAGGCCATGGAGACCAAAATTGCTACGGGTGCTCAAGAGAGGGGTCTCCCCTGCACCGCAACATGGATCCATATATGAATATGATGCAAGCCAGATTTTTGCCTTGGTCAATACGAAACTTAACAATATAGTGGCCAACATAAACTCCCTGCGCACTAAACTTGATAGGGAGAGTGGGCGTATCATTACTGTGGATACACGAGTCAGCGACCTCGAAGATACGGTAGGCACCCATGGCCAAAAAGGAGCCACTGGTCGTGCAAGCAAAATTTAGCTAGTTGGAGTTCCGCCCTCATCGCAATAACGTGCAAATTGTGGGGATACCTGAGGAGATGGTCCAGGGGTCAATGAAACAGTTTATAGAGGGCCTATTGAAATCCATCTTCAGTGACACACAGTTTTCAGCGCAGTTCCTGGTGGAGAGAGCACATCAGTCATTGACCCAGCATTCGAAACCAGGAGCGACACAAAGCACAATCATCGCCAGGCTACTAAATTACTGTGATAGAGATCAGATCCTGAAATTGGTGACGTAGCACTTCAGTATGAATTGAACAAAGTACACATTTAACTGGACTTTTCTGCTGGGGTGCATGCCACCAGGAGAACCTACAACCCTGTCAAACATCTGCTGCGCGAGAGGCAGATACAACATTCAATGATGTTCCTGGCTAAACTGCATTTTCAACATGGAGGAAGGGTGCACTTCTTTGAATCTCCTGAAGAAGCTGTGGCGTACATCGAGCAATCAATTCTGATCCTGGGAGGTCGTTGCCTGCATGCTGGGAAGAAAAATCGAGAATCGCCAACACCACAGTCATCCTCAGGTGTATTAACGTTGGACATTGTACTTCAAATTGATTGTGTTGACCTGCTAGGTTGCCTGAGTCGACTCTAAACCGGATGGAGCTGGAACCTAAAGTTAAGTTGTTGTTTACATTGTGCTGCCTAGAGGTCCAAGGAGTTCAGGACACAGGAAATATTGTCAGGGTGAGGTGGATGGTGCGGGCTGGGCGTGGAGTGATGCGGGAGGGGGTTAACAAGTTAACATATTTTACAGACATACAGTTGATTGTTGCACATGAAACAGGCGTGGCTATTGGTGCCACTTGTGAATACACATATGTATATGGCAGGTGACGGGTCAAGTGAGCGGGATCGCCTGTTACTCTATTGACATGCAATGTACAGGGCACATAACCCCAATATGGGCGCAAGATTCCTGCCTATGTGGAAGGGCACGGCCCAAAGAGATGAATGCTCCAGGAAACGAATGCTGTAAGGAGAGTCCCTAAAATATTTGTGCATAAATGGGGCCCCTTGAGGTACTACACTGAGTACTCCTCGCAAGCGAGAGGCGTTCTTACTCTTATTAACCATGCTCTGGAGTTTCAGGTTGCTGACAGTTGTGTGGACCCACTACGTCAGTGTGGGGAGCGGTTGCTGGCACACCTGTACCATTGTTCAATACTTACGGGCCGAACATCGATGACCCAGAGTTTTACCAAAAAATACAAACATACTGTCAAGGGCTGCAGAGGCCCAGATAATCTGGAGAGGGGTAGGGGGGTGGTTCAATACAAACCTAGGTGTTAGACTGGATAGATCATCTGATTCTCCCTCCCCCCATTACTGACCAAGGCAGCACAGTCACTTCAGCAAGTGAGGTTATATTACCCATTGTCTGATGTATGGCGCGACATGAATCCTACTACTAAGGACTATACTTTCTATTCAGTCCATGACTCTGGCTCTATGATAAACTTTTCGTTGCTTGCCTCTGATTGGATGCCAAAGGTAAAGTAACGCAAGCTCTATCCTCGTACTTTGTCCGATCACTCTCCCGTCAGGATGTCTCTGATGGTGGACCAGAGCCCTCGCTCACGCCAATTGTGGAGGATGGCTCCATCCATGTTGAGGGAATCTGATGTGGCGGAGACACCACACAGTAAAATAAGAGTTTTTCGAAACCAATGAGGGGGTCGGTACGACGACACTGAGCGTTATGGGAAGTGTTCAAAGTGTGGATGAGAGGGGTGCCTCTCTCTTTGACGTCGTGAACACTCAGAGGTATTAGGAGTGAACTAAGAGAGGTTGAGGAACACTTGAGAGAACTGGAAAATGAACATCGTAGAACACATCATAAGGCCTTGCTGGGATTGATCAAGGGTAATATTCTGACACTTCTCGAGGTACTGCATATGTCCAAACCAATCAATGCCAGGTGGTAAAGGGAAGATTGCAAGCCAGATCGAAAGCTGGCTAAAATAGCCAGGGCTGGGAGTAGTAGGCTCATCACAGTTATTCAGTGGCAAGATGGCAGAATTCTGACAATGGAAACTGAAACCAATGCGATATTTCATGCATACTACTCGCAATTGTATAAAAATTCCAATGCTGAATCAGAAGTGAGTCTTGAACAATACTTGAATGATGTCGCGTTACCGGCACTGTTGGAGGAGGTATGCCTTGCTTTAGAGCAGCCTAGGATGGTTGAGGAGGTAACTGCAGCTTTGGTGTCGCTGGCATCAGGCGCCTGGATCCGATGGGTTGGGAATAGAACTGTATAAACAATATCAACCGACCCTGGCCTCTAGATTGCTGCAGGTTTGCGCAGAATCTCTGGAGTGTGGTAGGCTTCCACCATCCCTTCAAGAAGCAATAATCACAGTATTACTAAAACCAAACAGACCGCTGCACGATGTGGCCTCATACCTGTCCTTAATTAATTCAGATGAGAAAGTATTTGCCAAGATATTAGCTACCCGTCTTCTGCCACACAGTGAGGGGCTGGAACATCCAGGTCAGTCGGGATTCATTCCCAACAGATCCGCTGCACTGAACCTAGAGAGGTTATTTTGAGTCATATCAGCCCCCAGGCCAGGGCGGTTGCAGCGTCCTTAGATGCCGAGAAGGCCTTTGTGTGTGTCCTGGAAATACTTATTTCATGTGCTTCGTCGCTTCAGATTCTGCCATTATTTTGTTCAGTGTGTCAAGGTTGGCGGGGCGGTAATTCCCCCTTCCACCATTGCCCTTCCCCATTCCCATTTTTGCCCCATAGGGCATAATGGGAATGCTGAAGGTGCTAATTTCGTCTTTAAGGTGCAACAGACTTTTCATACTGATAACCACAAGGTTTATTCGCAGCAACTCGCTGCCAAACTGAAGGTATGGGCTGGTCTGCCAATACCATTCTATGGGAGGCTTTCGCTATTAACCCCTTAAGTGCCAGGCTATTATTGAAGTCTATGTAAAAAGGACGAGTATACTCGTCCTTGGCACTTAGTAATTCCAAAATTGTTGTACTTCTTTGGCAATATCCCGATATGGCGTGGGCGGGTTTTCTTTAATAAAGTTGAGTGAATGGCGACATCACTCCTATGTGGTGTGGGAGGGTCCAGCATCAGCTAGGGTAAAATGACTGTGCATTATGAGCGCGGTGGACTGGCAGCCCCTGATTTTGAGCCCTATTACTTAACTGCACACGGTTTGCTGGAAATTGGTACACCCCTGGATCTGCCTTCAGATTTGAGGTCGGTCATCTTCAGTGATCGATATATTGACTCCTGCACTTTTGATCCGGTTAGGAACACAGTCTATGACTGGGGTTCGACACCTTATAGCAGAGCGGCTGCTTTATGGAACTTCCCTGGCACCCGGCCTTCATTTTATAATGAGATAAGAAGGGCATGGGATGCAGCAGCTGACAATGGGGGATATGTTCCCTGAAGGGTGATGTGTGTCTTTTGAGGACTTAACCAATAAATGAAGGAGCAACCCCATTATGTATTGCTGAACTATCGTATGAAAGCAGCGTTTTGCAGAATGTGTCCCTCCTTTCGAAACGAAGCAGAAACCCATGAATGCATAACAGCGATAGTCACAGGGAATGGGGTTAGGCATATGGTGTCCAAACTGTACAGACTAATTGAAACTCATTCAAAATACAAAAAAACATGATTCAAGAAAAATGGGAGAAGGACTTAGGTCTTCCATTGCATGATGATACATGGAGAAGACTAAAGAGGTTTCTAGGAGGGCTAGACAACGGCTAATACAGTTTAAGGTGCTAAACCAATAGCATTAAAATCCCAGTCAAATTGGCTAGGTTTTCTCCTGAAGTCTGTGGTGACTGTGGCGAATGTGGCAAGACTCGTTCCACACGTATCGGGAATGACCACTGATTTTATCATTTTGGCTGGAGATTGCGGCAATGTCGGGCAACATTTTGGATATCCCGCCAACGCGGATACCACTGAAGTACTTACTGCGGGATATTGGTAAAGTGTCAACAGTCACCCTGGATTTTTTAACACAGCTTGCTTTATCGCAAAGAAATGCATCCTAAGGCACTGGAAATCAAGACTTGCCCCTAAAAGCGATGATTGGTTGTGAGATATGATCTATATCAACGAAAGAGAGGAAAATGTGTCCATGATTGCAACGACTTGTGGTCCCAAGGATATATGGAATCCTCTTAGTGTCTATCTGGCTCGCGCCAAACATAGAGGGGAGAGCGAATAAAAAGGGACCATGAGGGGATGAAATCCATAATGCATGAACTGATTGCATAATATGCATGGGTGTACTGCTGTAGACAGAATTACACATACGTGTGTCAAATGTACTCTGCAACACCATGTGGGCAGTTCTAGTTAACTACACTATGTATGCCTGTTTCAGAAATAAAGATTAAAAACGAAAAAATATTCCACGTGGAATATTTAAGTTTACAAAACACATGAAAAATGAACATGATAAAAGTATGTCATGCTTATTTATAGTACATTATTATTTTCATTCATTTAAATTAACAAACGAAAAAAGGATGATTTTAAACAAGGCCACTAGAGGGGGGTGAAGTACTGTTAGGGCTGCGCTTTCCGAGCTTTAAAAAAAAGCAAAGGCCCCATTTGTGGACTATATGAAAACACTGAGCCCATACCGCTCATATGGACCGCAAATTGACCAATAAGGGAAGGGTTATTGACCCATCCAGGGTTCTAATTAAGCAATATGCCCCGAATGGCGGGGGCATTACCAAGACAGCTAATGGCCCGGGGCCCACAGTTATAGGCCCGAGAGAAGCGAGGGGCATATTGCTATTAGTACCCCGGCTCGCAAGATCTGAGTGACCCGGGTACTAAAAGCAGTTTTTTTCTGACCCGAAATGCTGCAGCGTTTCGGGACAAAAAAAAAAAGACCAGGAAAATGGCCACTGGGAAAGGGAAAACAGAGTCCGTTTTACCCTTCCATGGCGGCCATCGGGAGCGGATGTGCTGGGAACAGAAATGTTCCAGCTTGTTCGCTCTCGAAAGGCGACAGAGAAGAAGGTAAGTGGGATTGGGATGGTGGGGGAGAGTGAGGGAAAAGAAAAAAAAATAAGACGTACCTGAATCCCCGGCGAGGGTCGAAGGCAGCCGTGTGGAGGCTCAGAGCGGGGATGGCTCCGCACCGAGCCTCTACACAGCTGGAGGCTGCCACGCAGCCTGCCGGGGACAAAGGAGGCAGAAGGTAAGTGGGGTGGGGTGGGAGGAAAGGGGAAAAAAAAACACATACCCGAGTCCCCGGCAGGCAGCAAAGGCAGCTTCTCAGCCGTGTGGAGGCTCGGAGCGGGGATAGACCTGCTTCGAGCCTTCTCATTGGCAGAGGGGCTACCACGCCCCCCGCCGGGAACAATGGCCGTGGAATCCCAGCCGTTGGATTCCCTGGCGAGGGCCAATCAGAATGCTTGTTTCATTCTGATTGAGCCCTCGTCGGGTACAAATTATATTTATAAAGCGCTAACTATGACCCAAAGGAAATTTAGGCATTTAGTCCATAAAAGAGGCAGACAAAAAAAAGAAGAAAAAAAAGAAAAACAGACATAGCTAAAATAGATAGGTTTTAAGAGCTTTGCGAAAACCCCAATAATAGTTAATTTCGTGGAGCTGAAGAGGAAGACCGTTCCACAGAGAAGGCACCAGAACTGAAGAAGAACAGCCTTCAGCCCTAGCTCTGTAGAATCTAGGAACACTCCACACATTCTGTGAAAATCTTGCCACCAAAAAGGCTGTTTTTATCAAAAACCGTGGCAAAAAGGCTGTGGTCTGGCCCCCGCAATCCATGTAATGGACGCACGGACACCCCCGCAACCCCTGGACCCATTATACCATTTAAGGGGAGTGAGGGACACCCCTGCAAGCCATGCTCCTCTTGTGCGGTATAACGGATACACTTTTACCAGGCCACACCATAGCATTTTTGCTGAGATTTTTCGTAAAGACAGCCATTTGCAGAGGTTCCACTATCTGCAAGGATTCAGGATGGACTTAGGGAGCTGATACTTCTTCGTCGGATGCTCAAGGGGATCTACCAAGGGTATTTGCAAGGCAGCGACTGAGTTTGGATTGAAAAACATTTGTCCAGTGTTTATATGATATGTCATTTATAACACGCCTGTACACATGTGTTGAAGACTAAGGGCATCATCACGAGTTTGGCAGTAGCCCTTAAATGCAGCAGAAGCGCTGTTACAGCCACATTTAAGGGTTTGCCAAATCATGGCTTTGGCTGATTTACGCTCAGCTCTGAGCTGGGGGGAAATCTGCCGAATATTTGCCAATTTGTGGTGCGTTTACCGCCGGCGGGAAATCTGCTGGTGGTAAAAGCGCAAAATTGCCCCATTGAGCCCAATGGGGAATGGGAAATGCTCGAATGGGTGCAACGGGGAATGGGCAATACCCGTTCTGCCAAACCTGTGATCCGGCGCTAATAGCGCCGGTGGGTTTGGCGGTAGGGCTAACAACACCAGCGCTATTAGCGCCGGCGTTACCGCCCAACTCGTGATGAGGCCCTAAATGTAGACACTACATTTTCATGCTTCAAGCATTCTAAAAAGGCAGGGAGTAAGTTTCTGTATGGTAATGGGTTGTGTTGAACCATTCATTGTGGTCTGTGTAGATTTTTCATAGGCCTCATGCATCTAAAGCTGGGACAAGGAAGAGAAATGTGGAAGTAACGGTCAGATTAATTCCCAGTAATCATTACTCTGCTTTTTGCAAATTTACCCAAAGAAAACGTTCAATCGATACACCCATCGCAGGTTCCCTGTACCATTCAAAGCGAAGAAAATCACTGGTGCTCAAATCTAGGCTCACCGCAACACCGGTCTTCTCAATACCCAGGGGTATGCCAAGCACATGGCACCCCAAAGGTGACATGCCAAACAAGCCTCCTTGGCGTAATATGTATAAGGCAAAGTGCATTCTTTATGCATTCCTCACCCCAACACAGATTAGATTTATATGAAAGATGGGAGATTCAGGAGACACAACTGATAGATCATGATTTTTAACTATCATTTTCAACTTAAAATCCAAGATAAAAATTAACAAGGGTTTAACAAATTTGGTAACATGCAAAAAAGAAACAGGTTTGCACTGAAAATGCATAATCAGAGTGTTTTTAGTAGTCAAATTAAGTGTCTGTATGATCATACAACATGGGAACAAGAAAACATATGTATTATACGCTTAGCGATTTTTGTCTTTTGTCACCAATAATATCAAACACAGAATTAATATTGTGAACAGGCCTAAGCAAAAGATGCACCGTTGGCATGGGGGAAAAACGCGAAGTCTAGAAGTAAAGCGACAGATGAGCTTGATAAAAACACAGTGTCAACATTTAAAAAATTGGCAAATCGCTGATCGTCATAGGTTGTTACAGAATGATGAAGAACAGATGTTCAGAATTATTACAATAAAAGTTCACGCAATTTCTGGAGCGTAATTAATGGGAAAGATGAACTACAATGCAATCCAGCGTCGAAAGAAGGATGGGATACTTATTTTTCGTATCTTTATAAGGTCTCAAAAACAATGGTTAAAAATGTAGCACAGTGGGGAACATCTAATTAAAAATGCGTTTAATTCCTCAGGCCCAGGATTAAGCAATTATATCTTGCACTGGTGCAAACGCAAGTTTGTACGGCATTAGCAGTAGGGCAAATAGTCTTTGGACGCATGTTCTTCGGCGCCTGAAATGTGGTCAGATTTATTTACTGTGTCGGAAACCGATTTAGACGTCTGTTTTGGGAGCCTGTCATTTGGCTGGCGTGATGGTCCAGAGAGCACAGGGATGTTTTGGAGGACCTTTCCTTCGACACTGCGTGTGCCTCAACAGCAGACGACGCGGTCGACTGTCGGACGTGGGATATGTATTTTGCGTGGTGTGTAGTGCGAGTGCCTGAGCCACTCGGAGTCATCTCCGTAACAGGACCACTGGCCTACTTGATGGAGTCGGGGGCTCGCACGCGAAAACCCATCGGGTCCCTATCGCACTCGGCTTCACTGAGGATACCGACGCTGCCATCGCTGGACTTTCCCTCCATGTCAATAGCGGCTTCCGGCTGCATGAAGTGGTAGGCCCAGCGTTTTGTTTTACGGTCCTTTAAAGGTTTAGGCTGAAATAATGTGCAAGATTTGCAGTGTTTTTCGGCATGGTCCCTAGGAAGACCATGATTACACACCTTGTGTGTGTCCTTCCAGGGGTACTTCCTATTGCAGGAAGGGAAAAATTAACAAGGTGTATTTTCTATAAAACGGGGTGATGGCAGCCTGCTGATGGAAAGGGAAAGATAGGGAAGGAATGGACATTCTCTGTGGAGAAGAAAGTTATTCCTATTGTGAAGGGCCGAGGCCTGGTGAGGCCTGTGTATCCCGCAGTCAAGTTCGTTGAGACGGTATGGGCAGTCGTTGACGACGATAAATCCGTCCTCACAGGCCATTGAAGATCTTGCAGTGGTACGGCATTGAAAAGGAAAGAAAGTCTATAATTAAACTTTGATAATTAAAGGCGTTAGCAAGAAGGAAACTCTGCAACTTGCGTCCAAATATGATGGTGAAAAAAACAATCTAAGGGACCTCGACGTGTGAAGGACCATGGGTACAGTGGACGTTACACTAAGGATAGTATTCATGACAAGCCCAGTCAACGTCCCTTTTCGAGTTTCAAAAACAACTAATGTAATACTCTGCGACTACCACTAGATGTCGGCATATGCATAGCATGTGATCTAAGCAGATCCACAAGCCTCAAAAATATATAAAGGGTGATCGGCTAAACCTGGCGAATTACCGACCGATCGCCTTACTCAATGCAGAAAGTATTTCTCTCTTTGCATCTCTCATTCTAGAGAGAATTGGAGCAATGGGCCAAATCTAGAGGGAAGTTGAAGAAGTATCCAATAGGATTTATGAAGGGGACGGGAACAGCTCTAAATAGTTTTTTTATGGACGGGTTTCAGCAAAAAGCCTGGCGCGAGGTAGGCTGGCCTTATGGACGCAACTTGTGTGGCCTTTTTCCAAGCATTGAACACCATACATGGAGATGATTTATGAGGGGGGGGAGGTGAATGCGTGGAAAATCCCAAAGTCCCTCCTGGCAATCTTAGTCTATCTGCAATCGAACACGTGTTTAAAGAGTAGGTTGGAAAGGCAAGGAGCTCCGACAATTACCCAGACAGAGCATTGGGGTAGGGGTGTGTTCTGGCCCCTTGCCTGTTCAACCTTTATCTTTCAGATTTGGGGGAATGCTTTCTAAGTCTTCCTTTTTACCTCTGAGATGATATGAATTTAAAGTGCACTGGATGGCGTACGCAGATGAGGTTATACTTCTGCACTGCACCCCATTCAGTTTGCAGCACCTGTTGAAGGCTACTATCAGTTATGCTGCAACTCATGACTTAGTGACCAGTCCTATGAAGACAAAAAAGATATGATTCGATAAAAACCTGAAGAAAACCTATGGTTTAACTGGAGAGTAGGGCTAACGCCACTCAATCCGGTTACTAATATGATTTACTTGGGGTTCAACTTGCATGAGAGTCCAAATAGAGGTTTGGTCATGGAGAGAATAGGGGAAAAAGCAACCGGGTTGGTCTCGCAAATGTAGAGAATCAATAGAAAATTCAGGAGAGTTTTGGTGATTCCCCTCATTCATTTCTACATGGCGAAAGTGATCCCAGCACTACTTTATGGTCAGGAAATTAATCATTTGGCAAGGGAATTGGATTTTGAAACAAATGAAAGGATAATTTGGAAAAACGCACTTGGCCTCCCGAACTGTATACCACTGGCAGCTATTCGATAGTAATTGGGACCAATATTGAAGTGGAAAATGTTACTTTTTAAAAAGCAATTTTATCTCTGGTTAAGAACGCTTTATTTTCAGATTTGAAAGAAATCTTAACAGAGGGAAGTTTAGCCCCATTTCATATTTTATGTCCTTAAGTGAATCCATACAGCAAACCATATAGGTTAACTGCTGAATCCTTAAGCGCTCATGTTAGGGAGAATTTTCAGTTTCTGTGCTAATTCCCTTTAACCTTAGAGACCCCCAGCTCTTTTGCTGGAATCTGAGATCTTTTTGATTTTTATCCTCCTGAGTGAGTTGTACTTTTTGCTACTCACTCAGGTGTTTTTCTCTGACTTTTTACAGTTTAATGTTAAAAAGTCTAGTAAACTCGATAGACATCTGCATTTTGCATAGTGACACACAGCACCCTCTGTCCAGTGCCACTGAATGTTTAAATACATTGGGTCTCATTACGAGTCCGGCGGTAGCCGTGCTGGAAAAAACAGCAGGTTGTCGCCGGACTTGGAATGAATTACTGCCTCTGTGATTGCCAGAATCACCGGGGCATTACAATGTCCCGGTGACCCGGTAATTCCGGAGGCGTAATTCCGTTAATCCCCATTCCCATGGAGTCCAATAGGTCTCCATGGGGATGGGGACAATGGAAACACTGGTACCGTAAATAAGGGTGCTGGTGTTTCCATTTACGTCTGCAGGAGGGTGGAGTTACTCCCACCAGGTCAGACCTGGCAGGAGTGACACCACCCGCCTGCAGAACTCGTAGTCTGCCGGTCCGGAGACAGCGGTGGCAGCGGGTTTATCGCCACTGTTGTTTCTGGACTGGCAGGTTTGTAATGAGGCCCATTTTCTTGGGTGAACTACCGTTCCCAAGAACAGTGAGATAACTTATCTTACTTCCCTTTCTTTTGTGGGTCCAGCACACACCACCGGATGTGGAGTGCGGGGGGTTACATAGTAACTCCTTATCCTCATGTTACATTTGTTACACTAACTTGAATGGCTGGCGGCAGTGGTTAATTTTCGCTAGGTTTTGTGCAGGGTATTAGCAGGCTGATTTCTCACCTGCAGTACAGCAACCACAGGTGATCATTTTTCCAAAAAGGCCGCCGTCTCTTTTTTTTGCCATTTCTTGAGTGTTGGTTCCTTCTGTATTTTTACTCTGTTGTTTAAACTTGGTTTGAGTCCTTTGTGTGTTTTGCCTTTCGCTGGCTTCAGCCCTGAAGACAGTCCAGGCTCCAGTGTTTCTGGAAAGGCAGGAATTGAGGGAGGGTCCCGAAACCTCACTGTCCTTTGTCTCTAGGTGTGCCTGACTGAAACCAATTCTGATTGGCCAGCTGGCTGTCCTCGAGGACAGCCACCCCCCAGCAGCCCTAGGGCTGGGAATGATGAGGCTTTTGAGACTATAGGCAGAGTCAACCACTGGAACCTCATATGCAATTAAGAGGATGAGCGGAGACAGCAGCAGCACCTTCCAGGACCGCAGACAGCTCTGCTGACCCGGTTTTCGTTTTGACCGGGATGATCCTTGCAGGACAGCTATCTCCCTCGGGCTGATGGGACCAACTAGCCTCGAGACCTGCCTCATTTTGGCTAATTCCCCGACTTGCTGCGACTTTCCTATGCTGCAGAATCCCAATGCCTGGGGACCCCAGACCATTATCGAGTGCATCGGCTTTAAGAAAACGAATCTGGCCAAAACCTCATGGACAAATTCAAGATCCTACAGAAGCAGGAATTATTTGTCCAGAGTCCCCTCGCCAGAGTCCAGGACCCGGAGACCAAGGAAACTCCAACAAGAGCTATTTGTTTCTCTTTGGTGCTGAGAAAAAGGTGCCAAAACCACAAAGAGCCGCTGAATTATGGGGAATCAATTGCTGCTGAGTCCCTTTCTTGAGTACTGTCACTGAAGCCCACCAGACATCCTCCCTTTTGTCACCACGACCAAGGTCCAGGAACAATTGTCTGAATCAGGAAGTGTAAGGAAGGCATGGTATCAACAGTAAGACAGACACAAGTGACCACAGTTCAAGGCTCTTTAGTGAACTTTTACAAGGGTATTATAAACGCCTGTCTAAACCTAAATCTACAGATGTGAGCAAGCTACGACCATCAAAGAAAAATAATGCAGTCCTAGTGGAGTCTCGTCAAAATAAAAGGGCCATTATTTAAAAAAACGATTGCCAATCCTTACTGCTAAACATACATAATGAGGCCAAGTGTTCATGAAAAAGATAGAAGTGTTCACAAAATGATATGTCCGTATGTTAAGGCCGTTGCCCTCCCTACCCCACATTTTCAGCATGGGACAAGGCGTTTCACTCGAACAAATCACACACTCTGGCTTCTTCGGCACAAGGACACTGTTCCATTACCCGCATGAGGGCCTTCTGTGCTGAAATTCGCTTTGCTTTTCCAAAGTCTCTTGACTCAGAGGATTTAATGTACAAGAACAAAATAAACACAAAGTTCCTCTCCACTTTCGAGTACTCAATTGGGGTGTCTCATCCTGGATCACCCTCAGCCAGGCTCAGATCCCTTTTGATATCACAGTCAGTATCATGGATCCCCCTCTTCTGGGCACAGATCCCCATTTTCCAATGTTTTGAGAATACTCTTTCTCTGGTGACTCATGGTTCACCCCGGAATCCCCCTCAGCCAGGCTCAGATCCTTTCTCCATCTCAATTAGTCTCCCTCAGCTGGGCTTGGACCAATTGTAGCACGCATTCAACTATTGAAGACTTTTGAATGTGCACAGGATTTAGCTTGACCCGTTGCAGGACCACTTCAATCTCAAATTACCCCTTTCAATAGTTGCCAATTAATTGGATACCTGACAGACACCTTTGAGTGAGCACCCATCATGGTGCTGAACCAATTTGGTCTATGGTATTTTATACGACCTTCCAAAGTTCAATCACTCATCTGGTTTTCAATTATATTTGTGTCGTTCGTCACATATGTTTCACACACTTTTCTCTTTAGATTTCTTCATATAATGTGGAAGCTTGCAACCTTGCTTCTAACATAGGCTGTAGCACGCATTCAACTATTGAAGACTTTTGAATGTGCACAGGATTTAGCTAGACCCGTTGCAGGACCACTTCAATCTCAAATTACCCCTTTCAATAGTTGCCAATTAATTGGATACCTGACAGACACCTTTGAGTGAGCACCCATCATGGTGCTGAACCAATTTGGTCTATGGTATCTTATACGACCTTCCAAAGTTCAATCACTTATCTGGTTTTCAATTATATTTGTGTCGTTCGTCACATATGTTTCACACACTTTTCTCTTTAGATTTCTTCATATAATGTGGAAGCTTGCAACCTTGCTTCTAACATAGGCTGGTTTGATATCAGTTTTATGGTTAATCTTTTCTCCTAGTGAGACCCCCAGCACTTTTTGCTGGACTTCTGGACCTTTTTCGTTCCATCCTGAATCAGAGGAGCCTCCCCTCCACCTCATTCCTTCTTATTTGCTCTGACTTTTGGTAACTCTGTTCTTTCTGTTTTACTTTATGGAGTCAGCTTTCCTCCATATCTCTTAAAGGGATACCTAGTACCCCCCTTCGCTCTGCTCCTGTGACTTTTTGGTCACAAAGACAACCCTATAGTTATGGCTGGTGGCAGTGAACATGTTCTATCAACTATTGTGCTGTTTCCTACTGCAGATTGTATACACAGTCTCGGTTGTGCACAATAGGGTCACCTATGTTCCAACATGGTGGCTCCTTTGTTTTTTCACCATTCCTATTCGTCCTTTGTTAATCCATCTACAATAATGGGAGGGGGAGGTCTGAATGTGTGTTTTGCCTTTGGCGGGAACCTTTGGGTGTCCTCACCTAGGCTCCAGTGTGTTTGTGAAGGCAGGAAGCAGGGGAGGAGTTTAACACTCCCTGTCCTTTGTCTGCCAGAGGGCCTGAATTAAACCAGTTCCCACTGGGTGGGGGCTGGATGCCCTGATTGGACAGCCACCCGCCTCTTTCTGTAAACTGCTTGGAGAGTTTGCAGAGGAGTGAATGGGAAAACTGGTTTCAAAGTGAGGTTCCTGAGGCAGAAGGCAAGTCGACCACTGGAACAGAAGATCTGAAGCTGAAGATGATCAGAGACACCCACAGACTCTCAAAGCAACCGTGAAGTGGCCACTGCTGTCCTGACCCCGTTTTCCTTTCGACAGAGGAGCTTCAAAGAGGACTCCTTCCCTTTAGCTGTGGGACCAACTAGCCTCAAGACAAACTACAAATTGAGCTATCTCCTGACATGCGCACAGAAGAAAATTAAAGTGAAAGAAAGACATGTGAAGAGTGCAAAGAAGGAAAAGTGGCATAGAGACATTTACGGAGTGCAAAGCATGGACAGTGAAAAGAGGACAGTGTGTGTCAAGGGTGCAGGAAGCATGAGGAAGAAACGGAGAAGAGCAAGGGTGCAAGTTAAGGGAAAAGAAAGTATATAAGGTGTGCACTAGGCATGAAGCAAAAACAAAGGAGGGAGTGAGAGTGCACAGTGAAAAAGGAATAGCACAAAGAAGATGCAAGTGTGCACAAGGAAGGAACTGCAAAAGGAAGGTGCAGGTGTGCAGAGGGAGGAAGCAAAGAAGAAAAAGAAGGGGTGCAGGAAGCACCTGAAGGTAAAAGGTTTAAGAGGGGGTTACATATCGGAGTGGTCACGCCTAGGAGGAGTAAATAACCAGGCTGTTTCAAAAGGCTCCGATTGTTCCCCACAAGTGAAGTGTGTGTAAAAGAACTGTACATAAAAAGGAAAGGTACATCCTGAGAAGCTGAACTTGTGTTTAAAATCTAGAGTGGCCTAAGCTTGGGGAATGGAACCCTGAGCGGCCTAACAAAGTGGAACACCTATTATTCATATGATATTGAAGGGAAGCAAAGAGCATCTTGACGAAACTGCATTTTGTGTTAGAAACTGAAAGGGACCTGAGCTTGGGGAAGGGTACCCTGAGAAGTTTCTAAAGAAACTGTTATATTTCTTTTGTGGTGAAGCCTGGGGAGGGGTAAACCCCAGGGAACCACAGAAGCGGAAAGTATTTGAGAATGTTGCCAAGGCTTTGTGGAAAAGGTCTTATGAACAGCCCTTTTTTAGATTGAACTCTTTTTGTGACATTGACCAAACTACACCTGGTAAGAAGACTACCTGAAACCAACCGTGGTTTCCTATGGTCTGCTGAACCACTGTTTTTCCTTTTTTAACTACCTACCACATTTGTGTAAAGGGTGAGGGCAAGCATAGGTTTAGACACAGGTGGACTTTTGTTTTGGACGATCATACATCGACAGCCTTTAGAAACATCAGTTACGGGAACCATCCCTCTAGAGTTAATGCCAGTTAGGCATTACACCAGCCCAGGAACCTTAGTAAATAAAGGTTTTCAAATTAACATCCTTGAGTCTGTGTCTCTCTTGATACCATGTCTGCCTCCCACCTTCCAGAGCTGCAGACCGTGAATACCAGGGGATCTCCGACCCATTTGCAGTGCAACGTCTTGGCGTGGTCAAATCTCCCCAGAACTTTGGTGAGGTCAAGTTGGACCTCCAGACCCACGATCCCACTCATCTAAGTTCCCTCACCAGAGTGCAGGACTGAAGAATCAAGGAAGATCAACTGGGCCATAACAGTCCTCTGTTGAAGCTGATAAAAAGGTGTCAAAACTGCAGACTGACACAGAAGACTGAAGAAATCATTGCTGAGGGTCCTCTCTCGCGACTGCTGCTGCAACATCCCATTCAGAGTCCTTCCTTTCGTTACCAGACAGGAATCTGGAGACGAGTTCTATCGCTGCTGCACAGGAGAGAATCCAGCTTTGTTTACATCAACCTTAAGGTTCTGTGGGGCTAAAGGTAGAACTTACGTTAAGCCGAAGAATCGCTCCAGTGTGACTGGACTGCGTGAATAGGTGTTCGGATGTCCACCCATACCTCTGGCCCAGGCTTCAGCGCTGGTGTCCTATTAGAGAGTTATTTGCGGGGTCCCCCTAACTTGTATTATCTTCCTAAGCATTTCTTATTTTAGTGACTCACATACCCTGAGGAACATTGCCTATTCCGCTGCTACATAAGACACTTGTTCCACTCCTACACTGACTTTTTGTATAGTTAGGGATTGGACTTTAAAAGCATTAGATGCCTTGAAGTGTCCCTACAACGTGAAGATTTTCTATAGTGTGTCTAGCCAACTATTTTCCTTCCTACAGACTTTATCGGATGTGACTTTACTGGATGAATGAAATTACTGTTTTTCTGTAAACCCAAGAGAGTGTGCGGTAGTACCGATAATACGGTATAACTGTCATTCTCTGTAACAATTTTAACCACAAACTACTATTGAAATAGTCCCCTCTAAAAGTATTGCTATTGATTCCTATGTGTGTTGGTTAGTTGTAATAGGTATTTATCTAGCTACTGTGTGTAAATAAGAATAGATTTATATTTTGAATATAAGATTTACTGTTTAAGGGTTTCTTACTGGGTTCAGGGTACTTCCCTACAACTAACATCTTCTTAAGGTAAACCTGGCTGCTCTGCCATTCTACCAAGATCCTTTGGGTAGTACAGACTTATTTTTTTTAATGTATTTATTGCATTGACATTTTTTTTACAATTTTCCAAGTTCCTCATAAATTCTGAATTAGACAAAGCAATCAATACCTAAAAGTGATAATAGCATACGACTAACACTTTGAATAGATTTAAGAAACTTTAAGTACAAAGTTATAAATAAAAAGTCACGTCAACTTAATCAAATTTCTCCGATAGAGCCTGTTTCAAAATAAATCTTGGCAAGAAAATGAACGAGGGCAATTACATTTTTTGTTCTGTGTCCCTATATTAACAAATTCCACCACACTTCAGGGTCTAAGGCTATAAAATCAGAAAAAAGAGGTAAAAGGTGCTTTGTGCGTAACTCTCTCAGGCCCCCGCACACTGTCACAATGTGTAATAAGGACTCAATCATAGTCGGGTCCCTGCAAAAGCAAAGGTTTCCTTGAGACAAACCCGGATACCTTGAATCTCCTTAGTTGGATAGAGATTCAGACAGGCCCGCAAGAATTGGTCTCTAATTTTTTTATCCGGAAATTGTTTCAGGTACAGGCAGACAATATTTAGCTTGCAGCCTTCTGATAGTAGATGGGCTACTTAACGATAGCTTGCAGTAAGTTCTAAAGTATGAATCCAATCAAGGGTCTTCAGTTTTGTTTTTACTCATATTGGATGTGTCACAAGTTGTTCCAGGCAGCTTCCAATATCTTCCAGGCACGTCAACATTTCACGGTGCCAGCCTTGCAGAGATGGATCATTTCATTATAGATCAGTTCCAAGGTGGTTGGTCTGGGGGTAGAGCAGCATTTTCCAAATAGGGCTAATCTGTTCCAGATAACAATACACCCCAGGGTTGACAAACCCAGTTCTCTTCAAATAATTGCAATTGGGGTAGATTGAGGAACACCCAACACCTTCTTCCAAAAGACCCACTTGAGGCGGGTCCAGAGGGGCTCTGAGATGGTAAACATGGCATCAGCTCTGTAAAATATTGCTGTATAACTTTAGCTTTGCAGAATGGGACAACTGGGAGGATGGAAAAGCACCCGTATTTCCTATTTATTGCGCAAGCCTGGCTAGTTAATGCTCTCATATTTTGAAATAGGTGCGACACCATGGGAGCTTCTGATCTAGGATTACTTAGCCAGATGCCTAAATATTTGAACGATTCTAGATGTTCGATATTCTCACTACTGATCTTCCATGAGAAACTACTCTTAGCTCTTGTAGATGTCCTGAGGCTCATGGTCTTAGTTTTTGCTTTGTTAATTTCAAGCCTGTTTGTGATGTACATTTGGAGAGCATCGAGTTGCCTCTGTAGGCCAACCGGGGTCTGGTCAATAAGAACAACGTCATCAGCATATAACAAACGTGATAGGTTGGAGCCACCCATGTTGGGAGGAAAGGATCTTATATTTATAAAAGCCTCAGGCATATCCGCCAGAAAGAAATTCAAGAGGGCAGGGGCCATTGGACATCCCTGTTTCACACTTCTCAAATTTACAATTTCCTTCGACAAAATCCCAGCTCTGCTCAACCTTACTCAATGTTTGAGTGCATGGCTTTAATTGGATGCAGAATGTCAAGGGGGAAATTCCTTTTTTCCAATTTTGACCAGAGCACGCCCCTGTCTACCTGGTCAAAGGCCTGGACTAGATCCACGAAGACTAGATCGATCTTAGTTTTCCGTCTCTGTACTGTTTCCTTCAAGATTTGTAAAAGAAGGTTGTTATTGGCCGTACCCAAACTCTTCACAAAACCCATTTGAAAAGGGTCAGAGCTCTTGGTAGACTGACACCAACCATGAAAATGATCCAGAAGAATTGTGCCATATAGTTGGCCAATAACATTGAGGAGAGCGATAGGGCGATAGTTCTTCAGATCACTGTGGTTGCTTTTTTATGGATCGGAACCACTGTTGCTCTCCTCCACGAATTAGGTACTTGGCGGCACGATGCAATTTGTTTAAATAGAGCTGCTATAAATACTTCCCACTCCTCCGGATACTCCCTCAACATTGAGTTTGTTAGCTCGTCAGGGCCGGGTGCTCAAGAGACCTTTAGCCTCTTAATTTGGTCCACAATCCCAGTGGTGTCAGTTTGCATAGCCCATAAGCTGGTACACCTTGAATAATCCTCAGCTGCTCCTAAGGACATGGACATAGTCTAGAGCCTACAAAAATGGGCAATCCAGTTCTCCTCGCTTATGGGGTTAGCTTGATCCATCTTCAAAGAGGACTCATCCATCTTTATCAAAGACCAGAATTCACGTGGATCTTTATCAGCCAAAGCTTTCAGCATGGTCTCAGTGCCTTCTGATACCTTTGATATTCTGTTGTACGAAGCCAATTTCTATAACCAAGTTGTGCCAGCTTGGCGTTAGTCAAGTCCATAAGCAATTGTGATTGCTTGCCAACTCTGGTCAACTTTCGGGATAGTCTTCTTGCAGCCACCAGGACTGGTCAAAAACATGTTTAGTATTCTTATCCAACAATCTTTTATTTTTTGGATAGTAACCAAACTCCTCCAACAATCGCGGGTATTCAACCAGGGACTCAACTTTCTTGAAGTTTAATGTCAATGTTCTGATTTTATTAGCAGGCATTCTGATACGGAAAACCTTGTTGCATGAATCGACCGCATATAGTCCTGGGTAGACAGGCCAGATGCTACCCATTCTAACTGGAGAAGATGATGACCACTATGATGGGTTTTGATCACATGAATACTTTTCAACAAAGGGAGAAAGAAGTTGGCAGTAACATAGATGTAGTCCAATGTTGAAGCAAGACCCATATTTAACTAAGTCGGCTGTGCCGGTAAATCACCTGTAGTATTGCCATTAAGCAATTGTATTGCTCTAGAATCCATAAGTGAATTCACCATGTCTCGTTTCGCATGCAGAGAGTCATCAGGACTCCAGGATTGTTCTTGACTGGATTGAGCTAAGTCCAGGATATTGAGGTCCCCGTAGATGATAACGTAGGACTGCTGAGTGATAGATGTGTCATCCAAGTGAGATGTTACTTGAGCTATAAAGGAGTCATTTGAAATCAAGGCCTGATTCAAGCACACATTAATAATCGTGATTTTGCTAGATTCTTCAGCGCCTGTCAAAGATGGATTAGATGCCCATCCGCTCACAACTTCCTGAATCAAAAGATTTGGGGAGATTGACTCCAGGAGGTTCAGGCGGCCACCCGATTTCACCGCTGTGAGCAGTCCTGCTGATGGACGTCGAAGACTTCCCTTCACAGCTGTTGACATACCAAAACCATAAAAAATTGTCGGCTTCCTCATCCACGTTTCTTGAAAACTGATCAGATCGTATTCTCCCCCAATTAATTTCCCCAGAGGTTGCTAGATGGGAAAACCCCCTGGTATTCTAAGACGCCAATTTCAGATGGGCAGGATCTGCTGAGGAATAGGATGTGTAAAGTTTCTGTCGTTGGTTTTAAAGTTTGCAGCTGGGTTGCTAAGATGAGAAAGGCACTAACACACCAGCGAACCAGGACCAGTCCAATGTTGCAAGACTGGGCCTCCTCACTGAGTCTTTAAGGTTGGCATCACCCACCTGACGGATAAAGGAATTAGCCTGGAAATTAATGTTTATTTTCAAATCAGGACCTGAGGGAGCCCTTCCCACGTTCAGCGGGTCCAAATCTACAGGTGGAATCTTGAACCCTGCTGGCCCTTTAGCCCCCTGAGATGAAATGGAGTCATTACTGAAACCTATTGACGGGGAGACACGTTGTGATTTTTGTATCAGGAGCTTATCCACCCAGCCAATACGTGTCAAATCGAACCCCAACAACAGCAGACTTTCTATTGAATCCAACAACATATTTTTGACTGGTGACGAAATATGGAGGAACACAGAGTCCAAACATTCAGACTTATACCATGAGTTGGTGATCTGTATGCCAAGGGATAGTTTTATAGAGTCTTACCTCTAAGTGAACTTTAGGAAAATTCCCCCAACACTGGTGTTATAACTGGTGGGATTAAGTAGTGTTGAATTATATTGACCTCTGGCTGTACCCGTGTCCAGAAGATCCATCCACAAGGCTGGTTGCTAGGGTCGGACTCGGTCAAGAAATAGGCCTGGTCACCCCAAAAAAAGTGGCCCACCCCTCGCCTCAAAAAAGTGGCCCACCCCTCGCCTCACGGCCCTTGACCTCTGATGACATCACCAGAAGTGATGTCATTTGACCCCACCCCAAAGTGACATCCCGGGAAGCAATGAAACACGACATTTCACCCCTTGACAAAACAGGAAGTGGCATCAAATAGCATTGTACCCAAGTACACTAAATTACTGGGTATCCAAGCAGACGTCCAAGGCCAAATGATATGTTATGGTATAGCACTTCCGCTTAAACTATTTCTTATAGAACAAATATACATAGAATATCACCCAACCTGTGTTGGTACTCATTTATCGACCTAAATAAATATATTTTTTCCATTTTTTCCTTTCTTCCAAACCGGCCCAGGCATGACCAGAAACTGGTCCCCACTGCCCATGGACGATTTCAGCCCGACCACGGGCCGAAAGGCAGAGGGTCCAATTTGACCCTGCTGGTTGCCAATACTAGGAACTATTAAATCACTGTTACAATGGAAAATATTAAGGCAGATCCCATAAGCTCTCTGACAGTAGATACACTATGAGAGAGGTTTACAAACAGAGGCCTCAACTGTAAAGGAAAGAAAGCAGAATTGATCCAAAGCTTGTTGGATCACCAAAGTGAGGGGAGTAGGCCTGTAAACCCTACTGCAGCAATTGATATGAATGAAGATGACATAGGGCAATGTATAACTCTTACTCCTCAACTTCCAGGAAGTGAGAAAGAAGCAGAGGTAGACACAGATATGCCCGTTGATTCGCCTCCCACTCTCCTAACCTCACCTCTACCTACTGATAACATGTCAGAAGACCTTGTACTAGAAATTGAGAGAATGAAAATGCAACTAGAGTTCAGAAAACTGGAGTTACAATCAGAGCAAAGAGAAAAAGAACTTAAGAAGAAACTGCAACTCAGAAAAAGAGATGCAGCATGAGTATGATATCAGGAAATTGACGCTCGACTCCCCTTCTATTTCCAAGTCCTCTTCGCTTGATGCCTCCAGGTTCAGGAAGCCTCGTCTCCCCAAGGATTTGCTGAGTGTTTATGATGTGAAGAGAAAACTGATATTCTGGACTGGTTTGGCACAATTGAATTTACATGTAAAGTACAAGGTATATGCAGTGGTCGAAGTGAGAGGGAGCAGTGCTCCTCTACTTTTTAAAATTAACTTTTACCGTTACTATACTTTTATTTAACAAATATAACCATTCAGGAATGGTTTCAGTTTAAAATAAAAGTATAGGAAGAAGTTGAAACTTGCATTTCAGCGCATTGCACTGAACGTTCCTTCAGCAGGCCCTTTTGTTTGGGTTGCACGTGGGAGGGGGCATGGTGATGGTGTTTATGGAGAACGCAGACAGGCCAGAAAGTTCCCCTACTTCTTTTCATACACTTCAACCACTGTGTGAGAGTGAACTTGTTACATGGGTTCTCTCTAGGCTCCCCGAGAATGGCTGTGATGGAGTGACAGAGAAGATTACCAGTTAGTAAACACTGCTCTCATAGCCAGGTTTGGGAAGACTATCTTCCCAATACCAGAAAAGGTTTAGGTACCACAAGAAGAAAGATGACATCTTGTGGGCCACTTGGGTGTGTGAGAGCCTGAAAAACGTAGGTGGGCGGATTAAAGGCTACACAGTGAGTATGTATGATGGTATAAAATGTCTTGTCATGCTAGAAAGCATTTTCTATGCCGGGTCCCCAGAGCCGAGACAGCACAATTGCTGACTCTAAGGAAGTGGACCCCAAGACGTTAGCACTAGCTGCTGACTTGTGGGTAGCCAACAGGGCTACTCACAAGGATTCTGGGGCTCCTCACAAGAAAGAGATGGGGAACAAGCATAAGAATGAGAAAAATAATTCCAAGCATCCGCTACCAAAGAGGGCCACAAACATAACAAGGGTAAATTCCCCCATAAACAACCTTGTAGGGCTGGTGAAACCTCTGGACCAAAACCAGAGGGTGATTACCAGAAAATACCATTCCAACAAGCTTTTGGGAAACATGTGGTTTGTGGGTCTGGTTACCAGGTGAAAGGAGATCCCAGACACAAGGGTAAAACTTCAGCGATCCCATCGGTCTCCTTAGCCTTCACACATGATGTGGAAGTTCCAATGGCAGGTGCTAGCTTTCACTATCAGGCTGGATAACCCATTGGTGTTCAAGCCAGAGCTTCTTTAGTTTCTCTGGGACTGTGGGAAAAACAGAACATAGAGGTCTCTAATTCCATTCCAGATAATACAAGAGCATTATAAAGATAGTGTGCTTGTAAAGGTCAGGAGACCCCTGCCATTAGAGACACTGGGGCAGGCATAGATGAACACTTCATTCAGCCAGAGGAGGTTGCTAAGGACCTCAAAAGGCTTACCAAGTTAACAAGATGTCCAGTTCAAATGTGTCCCATAGTGCTAGCTATCATTGAGTGCAATGATAGGTCTGTAAAGATCACTGTATGTGATCAGTCTGAAGTGCCTGGTAGGGTACCTTTAGGAAATGACTTAAAAGGCCCTGGGTGTAGTCTCCAGCACACCAAAGCCCCCTTCTAAGAAGAGAAGGGAGCTGACAAGAAAAGCAAGGGATGCAGCCTTGCGAGACCTTTTAACTGAGATCAAGGGGAAATCCAGTGTCTTCAAAAGGAAAGAAGGGCCTCAAGCCCAAACCTTCCTCCAAGAAGAGAGTTCCTGTAAAAGAGAAACTTCAGGTCACACCAGTGACTCCACCACCAGCTGAGGATGAGTTGGTAACAGAAGAATCAACTGAAGAACCATCTACTGATGAGTCAGCGGTGGAGGAGGTTCAACCCTATCTTGAAGATCTAGATCCTAGAGACAATCCTGAGCTGCAGACTTTGCTGCAGAAGGTGGACCCTCTAGGACAGACTTCAGTCCGGGGCAAAGAGAGGATCCCACTCTTAAAGGTCTGCATTAGCAGGCAGCATCTCAGCGTGAAGGACAAGGACCTCGGAAGCATAGGCTATACTGGGAGGAGGGCCTCCTTGACAGTGAGCCTATGGAATCTATTCCAGGAGACCTCAGAAGACTGGTGGTACCCCCAAGAAACACTTGTGTACAGGCGCGTTATAAATGCTACATCATATCATATCAAGAGCAGAGATCCACATTTCTGTAATTAGCCCATGAGGTCCCTGTGGCTGGTCATTTGAGTTCAAAGAGGACTAAAGAGAGACTTTCCTTGTACTTTTTAGGAAAGGCATGGTATCACAAGTATTGACACTGACATAATGGATACAATTTGTAAAATCTTTAATGAAAATGTTGGGGTTGGAGAAACTCCTATTCTGCCCTAACTAAGATGTGAGTAATCTATCAAACGATAAATAAAACAGTCCTAGTGGAGTCTGTCAAATCAAAATGGCCTATGCCAACAAAGGCCTAATGCCTTCCCTAACTTGAACAAAAAGTGTAAAAAGGAGAAAATGTATGCAAAAGGATTCAAATGATAATGTGGCTGAACCAGCTCTCCTCCCCACGTTAGGCCTTACGGGCAAGGTTATCCTTGTAGGCAAGATGATAAACTCTGGCTTTGCTCCCAACACAGTACACACCTGCCTACCTGCCTGCCCTTTCACGTTTAAAGTTCCTTTCTCGGACTTCAAAACGATCACAAAAGGTCCCCCTCTGCCGGGCTCAGACCTCTCACGATACAGTTCACACAAAGTTGCAATGGGGCTCCCTTCCCCAAGCTTAATATACCTTGGGTCTCGCTCAAACGGGCTCAGACCACTTTCGGATGTCGTAGTCTTTCGGATGGGCGTGGCTTTCATTACAGACCACTGCAGGACCACTTTGACTCAGCATTCACTATTTACTTTCACTCTTGCTGTATGTTCGCCCTTTAGCTTCAAACAATGCACCTGTCACAGAGACTTTCAAATGGGCTACTTCCTTTGACCGGACCACTCCGTTACTTAGTATTGCTGATCTTGCAGCTGTATTTTACTTTAAAGTTCATTAATGGGGCTGCCTTTCTTCGCGTCTCAGCCACATGCATGCAGCCTTCATTTGTGATATGATGTTGCTACTTTCACTTTAACAGAAGCCGGTCTCTCAGGTCGCTTGTCAATTCACCAGATGTGTGCGCTTCTTCCTTGTTTTGAGTTTTCCGATTTTGTTAACTTGGCCGTTCACCCAGGAGGGTCGCTGGTGTTTTTGAAACACAATGTAATCTTCACTTGTAGATCTGGCCTCCTCCACGTGTCATTCGCGGACTGTCAGAGGCAACAACCTTCAGTAGAGAAGCCTTGGGGTTTACAGCCCTCTGCTCTCATCCCTTAGTCTGTTGCTCTGCTCCAGTAGGTGTGCCTTCATCCCGGAAGTTCTGCTCGTTCTTGTGTTCCACCTTGCTCAGAGTGTGTCTTTAGGTGTTGCCCTTTATCCTTGTGAGGAGAGCTAACTGGTATCAGGTGTATGCACTTAGGGTACAATGCCTACCCTTGCCTGACTTAATTAACAGGACATGACCAGTACGATGTGAGAGAGTTAGTCTGGTTACTCTCAGTCACCCTCTTCCTCATCCTTGAGTTTGTGTAAAAAGGGATCCGGCAGTGGAAAATCCTAAAAAATAGGATGGGGTAGGTGTACAAAAAAGCGGGGAATACCGAATCTCGCCATCAGTTATCTCACCTCCACTCCCAAAGACCCCTCACCCAGGTTAAACCTCCCGCACAGGTCCACCCCAAGGGTCCAGATCCAAAGGCGATGGCTGTGCCTTGGCCACCAGAGAGAGAGATCCCTGGGGACTAGTGGGTGAGACACCCTCTGGTTTCTCACAACTTCTACTGGCCCAAGATGGGAGCAGAAGTAGAGAAACATTGCAGGAGCTGCCGTACTTGCCAATTGTCTAGTGAGACTGGATCCAAGAATTTCAGATCGGGGGTCGCAGTTCATGTCCAAATTCTGGCAGGCTTTTTGTAAAGAACAAAAAATTGAGGTAAATTTAACTACAAGTTTTCACCCAGAAGCCAATGGTCAGACTGAAAGGGTGAATCAGGAACTTGAGAAATACCTGCGTTGTTACCTAAAATCAGATAAGCGTTGGGTGAAGTGTCATGATGCCTACCCCCGGGCATCCAGACCAAGTCCATCAACCCCAGAAGCAGGCATCATGTTACCTGGAGCAAACCCAGCAACCCCTGTTAGGGGCTATCTGGTTACAGTCCTGGCGCCATGCTCATATGTTAAAACTTACCTGATGCAGACCATGCTGCAAGGGATTCAAGCCCATGTGAGGCTTGAAGGGACTATTTTATCTTAAGGACTATTTTGTTACTCGGGTGTGGCTGTGGAGGAATACTTACCTGGGACTACTTTGAAGGCTATTTAAACCACGCCCGAAGAGCAGCACATGCTTCGCGTTATTCGCGTTATTCTGCATCCAGCAGCGTAACGCTCACCGTGTCTGCAGTCAGCATCCTGCCACACCCGCCTCGAGTCCAGAGCGCCTAGAAAGAAGGGAAAGAAGAAGAAAGGTTAGAACAAGAACTTTACTGGATTTCTTACCCGATTTCGGATTCAGCGCATCTTCGAATCAGAAACAGACTTCATTTTAAATGCGTTGCATCGCCAGCAGCAGCGCCGCGCCATACTCACCGTTCCTCGCAGCATCTCTACGATCCGGTGCTGTCTCCATCACCTGGTTGCCGCATTCCAGCACCTAAGGGGGACAAGAAAACAACAAGGTGAGCCAAGGGAACAAACAAGGACAATCTGTTGCCACCATATGCTTACCTGATTTTACCGCAGGAGGTATTATCCACCAGCACGCCAAATCTTCCTACGCTGCACCTGCAAGAAAAGAGAAAGCAGCGAGTTAAACCTTGGCATCATTTACCGGACAGTGTTACAAAACACAGACTCTTACCTGAACGCTTTCAGCTGCCACAAGACGATCATCTTTTGGGTCTAAGCTGAAAAAGAAAGAAGGAATTGGACAAGAGTGATTAATCAGACATTTTGAACTCATTAGAACTATATACTTACGGCCTTTCGCCCGGAGGTTTGGAGCCAAGATTTGTCCAGAACTCTTCCAATATCCTCAAGCCAGTGAAGTAACTGGCCATCAACACACCCCTGCATTCTTCGCAGGATGGAGAGCTCATCATACAAAACTATAAGGTAAGCTTTGTGAAAGGGAATGTCAGAAGTGATAAGTGGGGACGCAGTGAGGTGTTAATACTCAAATCCACAGGTGGCTAAATCCCTTTCCCCGTCTTTAGGAGACTACTTCTATGGGTCAAGCAGACGAAGCTAGGTGGGCCAGTCCAGTCAGTCATCTCTGCACTACGCATCACGTTGGTGGAGACCGTGGCTGTCCAGTTCCGCTCGACACCCCTGTGGGAGCCAGGTGAGCGTTACATGGAGCTAATTTGGCTAGCAGAATTTTGTTATAACACCACATCAAAAGATTCAACAACAATGTCTCCATTTTATTTAAATCAAGGGTTTCATCCTAGGTTTCTCCGAGAAATAAATGTAGAGGAGATAGATGTTCCAAATGTTGGAAGTAGATTGAGAGCTATGGTTGGAAATGTAAAAAAGGCAATTAAGGCTCTGCGAGTAAAGCAAAATATAAGAGGTTTGCGGATTGAAAGCATAGAGTTCCTCCAAGTTATCAACAGGGTGATATGGTTTGGCTTTCTGGCAAAAATATAGCTCTCAAGGACAAGACGAAATTCATCCCACGTTTTTTAGGCCATTTGAAATTGAGGAGGTTCTATCCCAGTGACAAATTAAAATTACCTTCTTGTCTGAATGTACATCCCACTTTCCACGTTAATCTTCTTAAACTTTGTATCAAGGGAACTTGGCTGGGTAAGGCACCGGGTCCAGTCAGGGCTGAAGGTCCGGGAGAGGAATAGGAGGTTCAGGACATTTTAGATTCCAGAGTGGTTCAGGAAGGTTGCAGTATTTAATAGACTGGAAAGGATATGGACCTGAAGAAAGATCTTGGGTTGACAAGCGGGATGTTCATTCACCTCAGTTGATTGAGAAATTTAAATTACACTATCCAATGAAACCAGGCCCTGGGACATGGCATTGAGGATGGGGGTACGGTTTTGGAGGCTTCATTTATGCAGTTTCAGGTGGAGAGTAGGTTTTATTTACTATAAATTCCTTGGCCTTCTGGTTAGCCTGCTGTCAATTCTCCCAGTTCAAGGTGGGGTATTTCTTGATCAGCAATGATTGGCCAGAGTCTATTATGATGCAGTTGAGAACCCCTGTTGAGGTTCTAAACTGCCTTTCATTCAAGTCCAACTCAGGAGAGGTTGCAATGCTCAAGAGCTCCATAGAAGTCACAACAAACAAGTTTGTAAACCACTCAACCAAGAAAATATTTCAGCAGAGAAAGTCAGAGAATGAGTCCAGATAAGTGCCCTTTTACAAAAAGGTTTATTACAATTTGCATGAGAATCTATTAATGGAGACCTGTATATAGAAGGTCAGAAGAAAAAAATCAAAAGTGTATGAACTGTTGGAAATTGGGAATCTGTAAATATTTAGTTGGCAAACATATTGAATTGTTGTTTGCGCATGTCTGCCAGTGCGCATGTAAAAGAAAAGTTCTTACAGGCGCGCACATTTAAGTTTTTATGAGCATTGCAATGTTTTAGTCCTTGCGTCGTGTAACGAAACGGATGCATTAGAGGAAGGCACCTAACGGCGTGAAGGAGAGCGTCAGTAGTGGGACGTAAGCGTTGTGCATTGAGAACACGGATCAGCTGTGTGGCGCAGAGTGAATTCCAGTAAGCTGTGCAAATGAAATATCTGAAGAGCGCGGTAGGTTTGCTGCTTCGCGATCCCATGTAAATGCAGGCACGGCTTATTGGCAGTTCGCGTGCGTGCATTGAACAAGGATTTCAGGAGTTCGTGGCAAGTCAGGAAGCTGAGGTTATAAGAGGTATTTACAAAGACATGGAATCAATTGAAAAGCAGATCTAAGTGAATATGTAAGCATCAGCAGGACGAAGCGGCAAAGAAAATATATATTTCAATAGCGCAGTTTTTAAAAGGAATTAGTCGTTTTTTGGGGGCAAGCTGCAAACAAATTTAAAGACAGTGAAGGCATACCTGGTTAAGAAAACTACAAGGCAACAATGTCCAGTTAAACAGTTATTGTCATTTAAAAAAGTTGAAGTAGCAGATCTGAGGTGCAAGGCACTAGTTGCATACCCGAGTAAGGAACAGAGTCAGAGGGTTCTCAGTCATCAGCAAATGGAAGAGACAAGACTAAAAGACATTTCATCTTTAAAATAGCCTCTTAGCAGAGAGCAGAGGCAGACAGGTAAAAGGGGGTTGGGAAAGGATTGGTTTCAAGTCAGAGTTTGAGGAAATGCTATGGTAACACTAAATTGATGCAAATTTTTGCAGGGTTTCCAGTGTTCTGAGTCATAGAAGCAGAAGAGAACCAGAAGAACCTTGTCCATTTATTATTTTCTCCACTTCTCCTTTTCCCCCCAGTCTGGTCAACTCTGCAGTTGTTTAATTTGACTGTTGGGTGAACTGGATTGGAGGATCTGGTGGGCTATTTGTCTGCTCCTACAGGATTTCGGCGCTGGGACCTCACACACCTTTAGTGCCCCTCCACGTTCTGGGAGTGGTAGGGATTGACATTGTTGGCCTGCTATGCTCTCAAACTTCCTCAGGCAACCGATTTGTATTGGTTGTAGTGGACCAGGCCACTAGATACTGTAAGGAAGGCATGGTATCAAACAGTTAAGACAGACACGTGATCACAGTTCAAGGGTGTTTTTTGAACTTCTATGGGTTGGTAAAACACATATCTAAACCTAAATCTAAGGATGGGAGCAAGTTACGACAATCAAATAATAATAACGCAGTCCTAGTGGAGTCAACCAAAATAAAAAGGGCCTATACTAATAAACCTATTGCCAATCTTTACTTCTAAATACAGAATGGTGTGGGATAACAATGTACCTAAAAGAAAAGCGTTCAAGAAATGATATGTCAGGATAGTTGAGCAGTTAGCTTCCCATCCCCACATTTTCAGCACAGGGCAAGGTGGCACGTGTGGGCTTCACAGACATTCTAGCTTCTGGGCCACGAGGTAACAGTCCAATACATAGGCAATAGGGCCTTCCGCCAAAGTCTCTCTCGCAATGACAGTCTCTTAATGCAGAGGGCCTGATGCAGCAAACAAAACACAAAAGGTTCCTTTCCTTTGTCAAGGTTTCACTTTCACAAGTTCAAGACTCGTCTCCCTCCTCGCCCGGGCTCAGACCCCTTTTCTACAATGTTCACAGTTTCGTCTCCCTCGTTTGGGCTCGAACCATGGATCCCCTTGTTCAGGCACAGATCCCTTTTTCCACAATATTCACAACTTGATCCCCCTCGTCCGCGCTCATATCCCCTTATGGTACCAGAATCCAAGACTTACAAATGTGCAATGGGTTTTGCTTAAACCATCGCAGGACCACTTTAACTTGACACAATTTACACTTCACATCAATCTTCTGCTTTAATTTCCTTTCGTCAAGATACCATACAGAGACCTTCAAATGAGCACATTCACAGTGCCGGATCCCTGTCAACGGTATTGTATCTTTTCTTTTAATGTTCAAATATTCGCCAGCAATTTAGCTTCACTCACGTCTTTCATCACGTCCCGGGAGGATAGCTCAGGGGAAACATGCTCACCTTGGAAGCAAAATTACACGGAGCAACACAGGTCCGATCCCCGGGTCCACACTTAGAAACCTCTGAGTATTAAGCACATTATAAATAACCAATTACAATTACATGTGTTTAACAATGTTCCCTCCAGCGCTCACTTTACAATGTTGGCGCTTGCAACCTTGACTTCAACACAGACCGGTCTCCCCAACTCACCGGCTGTGTTGCTTCTTTGTTCTTGGAGCCAAGGACAATACCACTGCGTTTGCTGCTCCTCCCCGCATCATTCAGTTACACGGGAGGACCCTCGATATCTCCGACACACAATGCATGAATCTTTAGTCTTGTTTCCTGGTCTTACGTTTTCTGCCTTGAAGATTTCTTGAAAGTAATGGCTTCCTGTCAATGAGGTCAAGGGTGTTGCCCCCTCATGAACCTCTCGTGCTTGGCCGTCTTTTTCCCCTCATTCAACTACCAACTCAAAACTGCTGTACCTTTGTGTGTTTCACGTCACTCAGAGTGTGCTCTCATGCTCCGTCTTTCATCCATGTGGGGAAGTGTAATGGAAGTCAGGTGCGAGTGAGTGTCGACAACTGCCTGACCATATGTACACGGCTCAGGTGTGAGTATGTTTTCTCCCAAAGCGGGCTGTCCATGAGAAAATGTTCATGCAGGAAAAGGGTGTGGAGATTGGGTTTCTAAATATCCCATTGGATAGGATGAGATAAAGGTGTTACAGGGAAGAGAGGGATACCGCGTCTCATCATCCAGTGTCCGACTCCCACTCACGGAGGACCCCTCACTCAGGTGATCCTCCCACACTGGTCCACTGCGAGGGTCTGCCTCCAAAGGCGATGGCTGTGCCTTGGCCACCTGAGAGATCAACGGGTACTAGCGAGTGAGACACTTTCAGGTTTCTCACAATACCCTGGGGCCATACAAATGAGAACTGATACTGCTCAGGCAGTGTCCAAGGCCCTACCTGGTATTTTTACCAGAGTAGGAATTCCTAAGGAGGTAGTATCCGACAGGGGGTCAAATTATATGTCCCACTACATGCAGGCCATGTGGGAAACCTGTGGGGTCACCTACACATTCTCTACATCCTACCACCCTCAAACCAATGGGTTGGTAGAGAGGTTTAATAGAACTATTAAGAGCATGATTGGTGCTTTCGAGGAAACCCTTAGAAAAAAGGGGGACCTTCTACTGCCATGCCTTCTGTTTAATGTTAAAGGACATTTGCACCGGAGTGGTCCCTTGGTGGGTCTGGAAAAGGAAGGGAGGGTGAGTTAGTGGAAGTAGGAAAAGTGCAAGAGAGCAGTGATGTGCTGCGGCCACAGCCCGGTGGGTCCGTTGGCTGGGCCTGGGGTGTTCGTAGCCGGTAGTCGTTGTGTACTGTTGTGGAGGTCTATGTGTGTTTTTGTTTTGTTGTTGCAGTGTAGTGAAGTTTGTGCAGTTTGTTGTGCTGTAGGTTTGTGGTTGTGTTTGGTTTGGAGTTAGAGAGGTGTGTGCAGAGGTGGAAATTGTTAGTAGCATTGGTTAATTGGTATCTTTAGAAGTCTCTCCTGATGCTCCTCTGTCCTGATCTGGGCCCATCTTGCACTAAGCTCCCTTTCACATCTGGCCCCCACCTCAACCAGCCTCCATCATAACCTCTCCTGTCCTCCTTACCTGCACTTGTAGCCAGTGCACCTGCCAATGCCCACCAATCAGCTAGTGTGGAGATTGCCAGTGTCTCTGATATTTTGGTACATGGTAGTAACTGAGGTGGAGTGAAGAGGGGATTAGCTGGGATCCTTGACTGTCTCAATGGGTGTCACCTGTGTTTGTCTATCCTGTGTCACCTGTCCAGCATTGTGGGAGCGTCCCTGTCGTTTCTAGGGAAGTTAGTGTCCTTTCCAGTTCCGTCATCCTTTTTACCTGTTGTTTTCATTTTCAGGTTGAGTCTGTGGTCTTGAAGAGCCAGGTTTTTAGTAATTTCCCGAATTTGTGGTGATCTTCAGTGTTTCTGATCTCTTTTGTTCCAGGTTTGTGCGGCTAAGTGGTAGAAGGAGGTGCCTCGAAGTTTTTTCTTAAGGTATGGTTTTGGTTCCAGACGGATTTCATTGCTGGACCGCAGGGGCCTCTTTGGTTTGTAGATTGTTATTTTCTTTTGTAGGAATTCTGCTCCTTGTTCACTGATAGCCCTGTGCGTTATGCACATGGTTTTGAAGGTGATGCAATGTTTTACTGGGAGCCAGAGTAGTGTTTTCAGGGCAGGAGTGATGTGGTCTCTTCTGGATAGCTTGAGGAGTAGTGTTTGTGCCCTCCCCGACTTGTACGTGTAAAAATGAATAAAACAGGCACTCCCTGGACAGGGAATAAGGCACTAAAGAGCAGGCTGCTAGAGTTCAAGGAAAAGTTTATCTAGATCTCTGAGAGCGCTCTGACCACATCAAGGTTACAACACATTTATATAGGACATTGACATATTTAACATATGATGCTACGTTGGACCTGGATTGGTCAGCCGGGGTGGTGTCTTAGGTGTGGGCATCATCTCTTCCTCTGGGTTGGTTGCTTGGTTGGCGGGAGGATTGACGTCAGACATCTGTGCTCCGGATGGGTGAAGGTCAGGTCGCTGTGAAACACAGTGGTCACTACCTAAGCTAAGAAAATACATTCTAAACATTGCATGCACTAAATAATGGTTGATCAAAAGACCCTCAGTAGTGCATCATGTCATTGTACAAATCACTCAAGGGTTTATATCATCTATAACATTTGGGTTATACAGGTCACAGGTTTACGGGTCTTGACCACTATAATACTGTCATTGAACTGTAGGGTTAGTCTCACAAGAATCTCATGTATGTGGCATTTGTTAGTATTGGGCACGATATACTGCAGCAGGGGTCTAATATTAGTTGAGGGTCTGTTGGGTGGGCTTCATAGCATGTTCAGCAGTATGGCACATGAAAGGAATGCCTTGCAAGGACAGAGGATTAGAATGGCAATAAGTTTCAACTGGCGAGGGTAAGAGGGCAAGGACACTTTTGTGGAGATGGACGAGCTATGTGCTTGGCTCATGTTGGTTCACAAGCAGGACAGTGATCTCAGAGGAAAAGAGATGGGTTACATTTATTATTAGTTGCAAGCAGCTCCGGCTTCAGCGTGAGAATGGAGCTGCAGAGTTTTCCAGTTGGAGTGGGAACGAGGGTGGGGGCCATGTGCTCCGAGCTGCTGTGGCGGGGAAAAGGGAGAGAGGCATTTTGTACTATCGCAGTGAGGCCTGGTCATCAAGACGGAGTCGAAAGGGGGGTACAAAAATGTATGCCCTGTGTCCTGCTCGGTGGTCCCATCAACGCGAATGTAACCCAAAGTTAACATCGCGTAAGGGCGAGGGGGCGTACCCACCACTAGAGGCACTTGGTCCGAGTTTTGTACTGAGAAGTGATGGCAGAGAGGGGTCCATTGGCCCCTCGCTCCCACACAGTAGTCTGGCTGCAGCATTTTGGATCTTTTGTAGTTTCTTCAAGAGGTATTCTGGTATTCCGAGGTAGAAGCGGTTTGCATAGTCGATTCTTGACATGATGAGGGTGAAGATAGTGAGCGTTTTGTGTGTGAAGGAGAGGAAAGGTAGGATTCTTCTTGCCGTGTGAAGGAGGAAAAAGCATTTCTTCACTGTTGCATTTATTTGTGGTTCTAAGGTTAGGCTATTGTCCATCAGGACTCTCAGATTTTTTACTACCTTCGATGGTGGTGGTGCGGTTCCTAATTCCGTTGGCCATGGGATGGCGGTTTCATTCTCTTGGTCTTTGGATATGATCATGATTTCTGTCTTTCCTGGGTTGATTTTCAGGTTGTTGGCATTCATCCAGTTGAAGATTTCTTTCAGACAGTCGATTAGAGCTAAGTGATCTGCTTTGGAATCTTTGATTTGGTAGATGATTTGAGTGTCATCTGCGTAGTTGTAGCAAGTAATGTATTTTTTGAAGATTTTGATGACCGCAGTCTGGTAGATGTTGAAATATATTCGAGACAGTGAAGATCCTTGTGGCACTCCACAGTCGTTAACTCGTGGAGTGGATTTGAAGGGTTTAATCCATACGTTTGTGTTCGGTCTGCTAGGAATGATTTAGTCCAGAGTAGTGCCATGTCTGTTATGCGTATTTCTTCTAGCCTTTTGGTGAGGGTGTCATGGCTAACTGTGTCAAAGGCTGCAGAGAGGTCGAGCAGAATAAGGGCTGAGGTTGTGTTCGAGTCTGCGTTAGTTTTTAGGTCATCCCAGATGGATAGTAGTGCTGTTTCCGTTCCTCTTGCTGGTCTGAAACAGACTAGAGCTTGGTCTAGCAGGTGGTGCTTTTCTACCTATTCTTGGGTAAGTTTATATACGTAGGTATCCAGGAGTTTTGCCAGGTAGTGTATGTTTGAGATCAGTCTGTAGTTGGAGAGGTATACTACATCGCCACTTGTGTTTTTTAGAAGTGGCTTGATACATGCCGATTTGAAGATCCTCGGTACGGTCCCCGTTACTAGTGATACAAAGGTTTCTCTAGTATTCTGCTGGCATTCCTTGTGCGAGGATTGATTTGTAGATGTCCGGGGGGGGGCGGGGCAGTGATCCAGTTTTCTTGCTGCATTTTACCAGCATTGCGAATGCCTCTGCTGAAATTTCCGGAAAGTTTTTGAGTTTGTGCTGAGGTTCTGTGTTGGTTTCTTTTGGTTGTATCTCGTGGTTGGTTGATTGTTCTTGTATGGTTTGTCGGATGTCATTGATTTTTTTATAAGTGGTCTGCCAGGTCATTGCAAAGTTTCTCTGAGGGGGTTGGGGTATTATCGCAGCCTGTTGGGTTTCTCATCTCTTTAATGATGTTAAACATTTCTTTTTGTTTGTGGTGGCATTGGTGATTCCCTCATCATAATGCCTTCTCTTTGCCTTTTGAATTTCCTTCCTGTATGCATGGATTTGTTTTTGGAACAGTGGTTTTTTTGTCTGGGTTGTATTCTTTCCTCCATTCCAGTTCCATCTTTTTGTTTTCCTTTTTCATGGTGCTTAATAGTGGGGTGAACCATTTTGCCATTGCTCTTTACCTACAGAGAGGTGCCTCAAGCTGGAGTGGGCTTTAGCCCATTTGACCTCTTCTACGGTCATCCACTCAGAGGTCCTTTGCCCCTGATTAAAGGAGGTCTGGAGAGAGTGTTCCAACCTTAAAGCCAGTAATCCTTACTGGCTATGTGCTAGGCCTCAGACAGAGTACGACACATTGTGATGGAGGCTTCTGAGAACTTGAGAGCTGGTCATGCTCTGGTCAAACATTGGCATGACCAGAAAGCCAACATGGTGGAGTTTACTCCAGACAACAGGTTCTTATCATGATTCCAGTAAGATAAAGGGCATTAGAGGGCAAAAGGACAGGTCCCTTCAAGATTGTAGCCAAGCTTGGAGAGGTCAATTATTTGGTGGACTTGGGCAACCCCAAAGAGGCCCCTAGGGTCTTTCACACCAACCGACTGAAGGCCTGGCACCAGACCAGAGATAGGAGCTTTTATGCTCTAGCACCTTGAAGCGTCTTTTGTGCTAGATGGAAATATAATAATGATCTCAGACTAAATATTTGACAGACTCAAAGAATATGGCAAAGTACTAGTTTATTATCAGTTGAATAAGGCAGGGTCAACTGGCAGACATCGGCACACTTACGAACAAACTTGATTGCATAGAGGTCTTATTCCTCAATACGAGTCATGTAGGACGTCATTCTACATGGCAAAATGCAAAACCTATCAACGGAAGGGATTGGTGAAGGGAACATATCTACTTCTAGAACATAAGGATTAGTGTATCATTGGCTACCGCTCATGTGTAGGACACACCTTGAACTACCTCTAAATACGTATAGTACCAATTATATTGGACATAACCCTGGATTGGTTTCCGCAACAGTGTATGGTAGGTTATCCCCCAACCCCACTGATTGGTTGGCATACTATCCCAACTGTGGACATTTGGCTCTCTAGCCACAAGTACGTGAAACAAAACTGAGGTGTTTGAATCCAGTCAGACTACTCCATATTTTCCCAATTAGTTAATCTCTCATCGGTAGGCCACAAGCCAAAGCATTCTGTTTTTAGTAGACCTTGTGCCTGCTCACAGTTCTGGAACATTCAAGGGAGTGTGAGCATACCACTATCTTAGCTTAAGGCTCCAATGAATATCCTTTGTTTTCGACTTCTGAGTCAAACGTGAAGAGACCACAAATTTGTCCATTTCATCCTTCCATTTACTGCTATTTGATATAATTATGCAGGGTACTGTTGGTCCTCCTGGCTTCTAGAGACTTGCTCACGCTATCTCATATGAACTAGGCACACTTTTAATTGACCAACAGTTTGGCTCCGACAGATGTTTTTGTTTTCTTCCATCTATGAAGAATGTCCCACATTCAGAGCTAATTTATAAATTGTTCATTTAGAACACGCTTAATACCAGGAGTGGTTTCTGAGCACATGATCGCTTTGCCCTAGAGCTATCCCGCCCCCACCGGCCCCCACCCATGTACTCTGTGCTTATCCTTTGAAAATAGCATTGCTGTAATTGGTTATTTATAACGCGCTTAATACACAGGTTTCTTAGCGCGGACCCAGGGATTGAACCAGTCTTGCTTCCAAGACAAGCGCGTTGCCCCTGAGCTATCCTCCCGCAACTCTGGGCCGTTAACTCAGGGCCAACCTTTACTCATTGTCAGCTCTGTACACAAAGCTGTTTTTCTGTATCTTTTGATCCTACAGCCGCAAACTGTCTGAGGTAGCTTGTTTAAGTACAACGTGAACCAGAGTCTATTTCCTACTATGGCTTGCCTTTCCTTTTTATATATTCCTCTATATCAAGGTCCCTTACATTTTCTTTCTACCTTGCGCTATTTCATCTTCTTTAGATTCATGATTACTTTAGCGACATCTTACTCTTAACAGTTCAGTTATATTGTTACTTTCAAGTATTTTCATATAATTTCAGCCGAGGTTCATATATCCTCTTCTTGACATAACTTTGTCTTCATCAGAGTTTATTTTAAAATCCTATTATAATATTCAGTGATGCATTCTGACATTTTGCACGCAATATATCTTTCAATGTAGCATTCTTCCATGTGACATCCTTCCACACCTTCAGTGCAAGGGTACATTCTGTATGGCTGTCTGAGTGCATAACATCCCTCATACACTCAATGCCGTATAGAACGATGCAGGGGGAAAGGGGGGCCCATTTATGGCTTTTCTCTGACTGTTCCAATTTGACTGTGCTGAGGGGGCAGAAATTGTACATTTGTAAAGCACTCATGAACAAGTGAAGTGCTTCAAAGAACTTCAAGGTGGGAAGGGAATAAGGGATTACAGTCATTCTTAGGCCTTAAAGATTCTGAATGACCTAACAATAACTTGCATACTAGGCCAGATGTATATTTATTAATTTAAATGCACGACAGAGTGAGGGGCGAAGGGGGAAGTGGAGAAGGGGAAGGAGGGAGAGGGGGAGGGGAACGTACAGTAAAATAAACTACAGTACTAGGCCTAGCGACTACTTGGTGGTTGGTCATCCAATGCGCCTATGCATGAGTATTTCAGGCACCAAGCTAGGGAGGGGAGACAAAGGGGTGCCCAAACAGGCAGACTTGCTAGGCCAGTACATACAAGGTCATGCAAGTGCGCAGAGACAGGAGGTACAAGGGAGGGGGGGGAAGGGAGGAGTGCGGCCAGTCGAACACGGGCCAGGGTTAAGTGCAGAGTGGTTGCCCCTCTCGTGGAGCAAATGCAGTAGTGCCAAGCAAAGTACAGAGGCCCAGAGTCAAGTGCAGGACTGGCGAGGAAGCCTGGGACCTGCAGGGCTCTGAAGGTATACAAGGCGATCAGTCAGCGAGCTGAGCAGGTGGAGAAAGAGAAAGGATGGAAATAATCAAGGAGAGAGGTTAGCAGGGGAAAGGGAAAGAGAAAAGGAGCCTTGATGAGTTTCCATAACTCAAGGAGGTCCGGCTCAAGACAGAGCGGCAGGCAGGCTGTTCCAGAGGGAAGCACCTGCCGAGGATCAGGAACGACCTCCCCCCCCCCAAATCTGTTTGGAAAAACAGCTCACGCGCAGATAGTCAGAGGGGGCCGAGCGGTGTAGGAGGAGAGTATTTGGGAAGTCAGCGCTGTAGATAGTGAGGGGCCCGGCCCCAGAGAGCTTTGTGTATTAGGCAGAGTGACTTTACTCTGATCCTTGCAGCCATGGGGAGACAGTCTAGTGATTTCAGCACCAGAGTGATGCAGCCCCTGGACTTGAGGTCAAGGATAACTTTCACAGTTCTGTTCTGGATAGGTTGAAGAGAAGAAGTAGGAAGAATGAGACAGAGACTATTGCAGTAGTCCAGTCTGGAGAGAACCATGGCTCTGGAGACAGTGATCCTCTGGGTGCAGCTGGTAGTGAGTTATTTTGGATGTGTCCGAGATGTGAGAAGAGAAGGAGAGAGTATGACCCCCAGATATTTTGTGCATCACCGGTGGGTTCGCAGGACCAAGGGAGGTCGGCAAGAGTGAGAGGGGAGAAGTGGGAGCAGGTGTCCCAATGAGGACGATCTCTGTCTTGCTGGCATTAAGGCAGAGATCATTAGCAGCACTTGCGGACAGGCCGTCTGGAATGAACAAGGAGGAAGAAGAGGCAGAGCATAACACTGAAAGTTGGAGGTGAAGGCAGAGATCACGTGGGCCAAAGGGGCCATGTAGACATTGAAAAACCAGGGGGATAGATTAGATCCCTGGGGGACACCACAAGTAGAGAGTGATAGCAGAGAGAAAGGACCCAATTTCCACATGGGAACACCAGTCAGAGAGAGAAAGGACGCAAGGCATGCCAGGGCCTGATCGGTGATGCCCAGGGTATCGCGGATATGGGGATGTTGTGGTTTACTATATCAAAAGCAGAGGAGAGGTCAAGGAGAATGAGGACAGAGGGAGAGTTAAGAGTCACAGTTTGCGAGCAGGTCTTCCTGGGTGTTCAGAAGAGCAGCTTCCATGCCTCTGGATGCTCTAAAGCCAGACTGTTGGTCATGGAGACAACCAACAGATTTGGTGTGGATGGTAAACTGATAGCTAACTTCTCCAGGAGTTTGCCCAGGAAAGGAGTGATGGAGAACGGGCGATAGATTGCCAGAATAGAAGGGTCAGCACAGGGTTTTTTGTGTAGAGGGTGCACAAGAGAATGCTTGAGAGAAGTGGGGGAAACTCCAGTGTCAAAGAAGAGGCTGCAGAGGTCTGTCAAGGCTTGAGCTAGAGAGTGAACGTTGTCCTTGATGGTTTCGGAGGGGCAAGGGTCCACCTGTTTGGAAGAGACTTTCATAGACCAGACTGGTCTAGAAATCTCTCCAGGTGTGACAGGGGAGAGGGAGGAGAAGGGGAAGGGATGAGGTGGGGGCAGCCAAAGGGGGCCCAGGAGATGATGGTGCATGAGTGGGTGGGGAGGAGAGGACAGGCTGTCCTGCGTTTTGGCGGTGAAGTGTGCAGCCAGAGCCCCGCAGAGGGCCTGTGTGGGTGCAAAAGAGGATGAAGGCTGCAGTAGGGTTGGCCAGCTCCTTACATGCAGAGATGCAGGCTTGAACATGGAGCCTTTTCTTGACCCGGATGCAGAGTCTATATTGCCTTTGCATAAATCAACAGGCTATTTCATCAGAGGGTGCATCTGAAGATCCCCATTTCCATTCCGGTGCCCTCCACTTGCGATTAAGGTCAGCTAAATCAGAGTTGTACCAAGAGTTGCACTTTTTGGGAGGCTTCAGTTAGACCATCATGACAGAGGCAAGGATGTCGAGAGTATTGGAGATGGAAAGGTAAAAGTTAGAAAGGTCTGTGTCAGGGTGGGAGTCAGCCGCAAGAGTAGGTGGAGGCAAAGGCAGCCACTGACACTTTTTTCATGGGTCGGATGACCTTGAAGGTAGGTGGCAGTGCAGGGTGTTCCAGTGCTAAAAGAGAAGAAAGCTTCAAGTGAGTGGAGAAGAGAGTGATCAGTCCATGAGAGCGAAGTAGTGAGAGGTATAGAGGGTGGGATGTCTGTGGAGATGAGAGTATCCAAGGTGTGGCCAGCCATGTGCGTCGGACCAGATGGTAGAATGGAGAGAGAGAGCGCTAGTCGCATAGGTTGCGGAAAGCTCCTAAAGAGGCAGGAGAGTCGAGATGGATGTTGACATCCCCCAGCAGGAGGAGATTGGGGGGGCGGGAGGGGGAATGAAAGGAGAGAAGATGCTAGGTCAGCCCATTCCGAGAGGAAGAGGATGGACTGGCCCAGCAGCCGATAAAAGGTGGCCAGAGTAAGAGGAGAGAGAGCCTGCAGACCAGGCATTCGAAAGAGGAATAGGCCTGAATGGGAATGGTAGAAACAGGGATCCTCTCTGCAAAGATCAGGGCAAGTTCCCCTCCTGGTCTTTTAAGCCTGGGCTCAGTGAGGCTCTTGGAGCCTTCAGGGAGAAGTGTGTCAAAACTTGTGACTGATTTGTCCCTAAACCAGGTCTCAGTGAGAGCAAGAATATCAAGGTGAATGGCGCGGCTGAAGCCTGCCAGCATATGAGGAGCCATAAGACAATCAAAGCAGGAGCTGCCTGCACTGGAGGTCATGACCAGTGCTGATCCCTGTGGCGGTCATATTGAAAAGGCCAGTGAGATCTTCAGTGCGCTATATATTTTTAATAGTTGCCACTTATATCGAAATGCGGCCAGATGGCGCTAATTATGATGAAGAGCCCCCTCAGATTCAAAAAGCCTGTGGGGCCCACCTGTGCCTTAGGTATTGTTTGGTGGGTTTAGGATAGCATCTACCTGCTCCTCTATACTTTGTTTCTAGCTCCTGATCAATAAAAGGAGAGGAGAGTTATTCTCCCCCAGATCTTCTAAGGGGACACCCTTCAGATGGGTCTATAGAAGGCGTTAAACTCTCCTCTAATTTGACACTGCAGCAACAGGTTAAATCAGTTTGCCCCTCCGCTTTCAATTACACCAGGCTTGACCCCTTGGGAGCAGCATGACATAGACACTGGTGATAGTGTACCTGTGAAAGGCGGGGCTACAGGATGTCAGACCATGTGAGGAATCCCATAAAGAAGGAGGTAATCAAGATGATTGACCTTGGAGGGATTGAACATTCCACAAGTCCATGGGCTAGCCCAGTTGTGTTCGTACCAAAAGCAGGTACCAAAGAATTTAGGTTCTGCGTACACTATAGGCCCTTGAATTCAGTTGCAAAAACTGATGCCCATCCTCTGCCAAGGACTGATTAACTGGTGGCTAAGCTGAGTTCAGCAAAATTCCTCGGTACATTTGACATGAGTGGTTATTGGAAAATTGCCATGACTGACCATGCCAACGAGAAGACAGCCTTTTCTACCCTAGAAGGCCTGTACCAGTTTAAGGCAATGCCTTTTGGATTGAAGAATGCACCTGCCACTTCTCAGGAGAATGGTTAATCATGTTCAGAATGGGTTAAAGAACTTCTGCATGGCATACTTTGATGGCATTGCAGTGTTCAGCCCTACCTGGGAAGAACAGATCCATCTTGAGCAAGTGTTGCAGGCTCTTCATCGTGTCCATCTGACCAACCAGACAAGCAAGTGCCAAGTTGGACAGCGTTAAGTAGTCTACCTTGGACATGAGGTAGGAGGAGGCGAGATCAAGCCTTTACCCAGCCAGCAAATTACAGGTTGTGCAAGACTGGGCCACCCCTACTACTCAAACAGAAGGGAGCCTTTTTTAGAACTTCATTGAGAACTATGGGACGATACCTTCGCCTCTGAATAGTGATTATTCTCCTAAATACCCCAAAAAGGTGACATGGAATGAAGACTGTGGGACAGCATTTCTGTAAAGCCCCAGTTCTGAGAGCTCAGATTATACTCAGGCCTTCTTAGTCCAGAATGACGATTCCAACACAGGGATAGGGGCAGTTGCGAGTCAATTTGATAGCAAAGGCAGAGAGCACCAAAATAGGGAAACCAGGTGGGCTACCATTGAACGTGAATATTTTTCCAAAGTATGTGCCTTAAAGATGTTTAGGCCATACCTTTATGGATCTACTTTCACGATTCAAACAGACCACCAACCCTTAAGGTGGTTGATGCAGATGAAGGGAGAAGATCCAAAGCTTTCACCATTAGCCTTCAAGGCTTTGACTCTACCATCGATCAGGTACGCAGCATAAGAATGCTGATGGTCTCTCCAGAATGTATGACCGACTGGAACAAGAGATCCACCCAGGAGTGGATTTGATCCTCCTGTCCCTTAGTCTCTGGGAGGAGGAGGGCATGTTAGGGAGAGTCATCAGTTTTATGTTTAATCCCTTCTCCTAGTGAGACTCCCAGCACTTTTTGCTGGACTTCTGGACCCTTTTCTTTCTATCCTGAATGAGGGAAGCCTTCCCCTCCCCCGTACTCTGTTCTTTGTTTTACTTCTATGGAGTTTGCTTTCCTCCATATCTCTGAGGCATCAGTGTTACACCTTTGCAGCACCCCATGTGCATTGTTGCTGGGTACCCCTTCGGTTCTCCTTTGAGATTCTTTCACTATCCTTGAAAACTATTGTTCAAGGATAGAGGGATACTTTGTATCCAAAGTAACATTTTAACCCAAGAGATTAGCACATACCACTCAATGTGGCACAGTAAGGGGATACCTAGTATCCCCCCCTTCTCTCTGCTCCCGAGACATTTTGGTCACAAAGACAACCCTATAGTTACGGCTCGTGACAGTGGATGCGTTTAGCAAATATTGTGCTATTTTCTACCGCAGACTGTATTGACGGTCTCGGTTGTGCACAATAGGGTCACTCATATTCCAACATAGGGGCTCCTTTCTTTCTTCACCATTTTTATCGTGTTGTCCTTGGTTAGATCTACCAATCTGAAGGTGTGTTTTGCCTTTGGCGGGACCCCTTGTTGTCCCCGCCCAAGCTCCAGTGTGTCTGTGAAGGCAGGAAACACACACACACCCCCCGCCCCCCCCCCCCAGAGTGCCTGCAGGGAACCAGTTCTCACGGGTGGGCTGGCTTGCCTGAAAATGAACAGGGCCCCTCGGAAGAGGTACAACAACAATCTAACAATTTCTCATTTCACTCAACTCCCATACTTTCAAGCAATCCTGTACACTCCAGGCCATCTCATTTCTGCTCACAGCTTTCCACTCTATGAAGACATTAGCAAAATCGGGGCGAGCCTCACAGCTCAAAACTCCCTCCCACCACCCCAATAGGACAGACCCCTCTGTTGAAGCCGCCACCCTTTCCTGCGTCAACCACCCATTTGCCAACAGGTGATAAGACTCTAGCAACACATATATGCTCAGTCTTCCCCTCTTCAACCTTCCCATGGCCTCTGTAAACTTCCCACCTTGCTCCAAGGTGGCAACCAGATTACCCACACCAAAACCATTTGTCGGCCCCTGCACCTCAGCCAACTATCCACCCGTTACACTCACCTCACCATCGCTAATCAATACTTCCGGAACATGTATCCAAGATTATCACAGGCTACCCAGGGGATTACCACCTTCTGCACTGTTCAATCTGGATTCCAAATGAGGCTCTGCATCAACACCCACCCAAATCGTCACATCTTCCTCCCCCTTGACCTTCTCTACTCCCTCCACTGAAACATTTCCCTCTGACAACTCCCTCAAACAATTCTCCATCTTTGTTCTCCCACATGTAGCAGCAAACCTCAAACCCAACTCTTGATTCCATGTTACTGACTGAAGTTTGGCCTTCTCTACAAAGTGCTTGCTCCTATGCCATCTTGATCAAGCAGGTATATGCAGACATCTACTCAGCATCTCCATTTGATCAACCATGGATCACCCCAATAATTACAACTATGGACAACCATGCATCTTCAGCATAGTCACTGGAGGAACTCCTGCTGTATCTACTCCCTTACTATTGTTAAACATTGCACATTTTTCCTTCATCCTCCACCTCCTTGATCTGCCGCCTTTGACACAGTTGACCATATTTCCCTCCTCAATGCACTCTTTCCTCAATGTCAAAGACAGTACTCAATTGCCACAAGAGACTGAGTAGGCTATGAGGGAACATCATGCATAAGCTGATCTTCATCGAGGCACCCTGGAAGTCAGTCCCAAAAGACTGTCGACCAGAGGCTGGGTCCGCCGAGAAATCTTGAAGGAAAGCACCAGGATGTCGAGGCCATCCAAGTCCATCGCCCGGGGTTCAGAGGATTTCCATGACCGTTGGAAGGCCGTCGAGTCGCGTTGACCAGAAGCGGGGACAGCTTGACGCTGTGTCGCTAGAAGACCGGAGCTGCAATGCTCCACCTTGCCTAAGTGTACTGAATTGAGAAGGGCAGATTTTGCTGATTTAGTAGAATTATCCTGGATGATGTGTGTAAAGACTGGAGGGAGGTATCTGTTCTCCCGCCCTCTATATGGCAGAGTAGAAGCACAGATCACCCAAGCCAAGAGTCTCTATTTTAGTATGGACAAGCAATCGAGGCTGGAGCTCTCAGGAAGTGATGTGGGCTGGTTCTTAAGTACAGTGTATTCCCCAGGCCCCCACAAAGGAATGTCCACACACTATGTCATGTTTGTGGTACCACACTTAGTTATTGACTCCTTTAAAATGCAATGGCGGACAGTTATAATAATGCTAAAAGCCTGATGTAGAGCAGAACAACTGCTCCAGCCTTGTGGAGTCTTTACCTGCCCCACCAATCAGCTTCCCCACTCGTATGCACTGAAACGTCCCTTGCTACTCACCCATCTCTACCTATTCCCTTCCATGTACCAGCACCCATGTTCCATCTACTCGCGCCTCACTCTCACTTAGCCAACTCTATAGCCCTCAACAGAATTACTGTTTAGTAGCAATCGCAATGGTTTAAATCAGACTATTTACTGCCAACCCTCTGCTACTGCTCCTTCACCCTCCTGGCACTCTAGCAGAAATGAACATTGTAACCAAAGATTGCTCTACAAAATCAACTACTAGCCCCTGAAGGCTCTCCTGAGCCATACACTTGGATCTTTCCTGCTCCCCCTTGTACATAAATGTAAGCCTATTGAACGTTTACAATAAAGGGATTTTTCAGGGCGTAAAAAAGTAGTTCCCACAGTCAACTGTGCTATTTTCAGGCAAGTAAGGAAATGCATTTTAATTTTAAAATTAGTAATTTTTGTTGAACCAAATACTTCTTGTGCTGAGTAGTCATAAATGAAGACTTTAAATCTGTGGGCCCCATCTAAATCAGATTACACAATAGAATAACATTTTGCCTCTGGTCCCAACACAGCAGTTCAGGCGGCAAAAACAAAACACAAAAAGGGGACAGGTATCTGCAGCTCTGATATTTTTGGGAAGAATTTCCCTCATTTTAAGGACTAAAACATATGGGTACACAGTTTAGCTAGAGGTCTTAAGTTCACCATTAGTGTAGGCTGTCCACTTCACATGTTGCCCCCGCTACCCACCCTCCACAAGCACAAATTGGTGGAGGTTTCATCTACATTCCACAATCCTACTATTGTAAAGCACCTTGAAACTGAACCACACCACCTCAGATTTCCCTTGTAGAAGGTTGATGTTCAAGGGACTTAAGCCATTTTCCACAGTCTCCCTTTTCTTTGGAAGGGGTCTTTTCATCAAACGGCATACAATTCTAAACAGGACAATTTGTGCCAATATTTACTGCAGGATTGTGCGTTTGTAGGGAAGGAACAAGGATAAACAACCTTCACACAATGTCCTGCTCCCACTCCAAAGATAAATCCTTCTTAGAGGGTGGCAGCTTTAGAATCGAGAAATAATAGCGAGGTACACAAAAAATGATCTCACATTCTTTAGAAGAAATCACAGGTTCATAACTTAGAATTTAATGTCTTTATTGCAAGTAACGGTTAGGAAACAAATTCAGACCTCATGGGTTACCGTGACGGTATTCTTGTTTATCAATGTCATTTGATGTATTTCAGTAGCATACAAGAAAAAGTCTAAACCCAACTTTATAAAACACTGAACCAAACCAAAATGAACAACAATTATGCCACTGTTACAACTGAAACTCAACTCTATGGTGCATTGGGTAAGCATAAAACACATTTAATAAGTATTGCATAAGTGGAAGACTTAATACAATGGGACGCTGCCCATCTGCAATTACTAACATTTCTGCATTTAGTGAGCAGATCAGTAGTGCTTCGGAGAAAATGCAATCCAGGCATTACTTTGCAATACCCTGATGGTGGAGATATTTCTCTCCATTGGGATGAGTAACTAACTAGTGCTGTGCCTAAGGGAAACCTAATGCATGGGATTCTACAGAAACATTTTCCTAAACATGAGACGGAAAAAGAAATAAGGAAACGAAAGAAAGCAAAGAGAACAGGAGAGCGACCGAAAGCTGGAGCAAGAAATCAAAAACGAAGGAGAGGGAGAAAAAAAGGCAAGAAAGAAGGCGAGAGAGAAATTAACCCATGTAAAATTTGCGATGACCTCTGCAGATACACATTGGGACCATACAAAATCAAGGCCATCAGCATACATGAAATTGTCATTTAAAGTTCTTCTGCTGAAGACCCAGACAGGGGTGTTTGCTCTACTACATTTGTATTTTGTAATGCCATTCTAATAAAACCAAGATATGATAGTGTATTGATATTTTTATAAAGTACCGTGCTAAAAAAACCAAGAACCTTTGACAGGGGTTCAAGAAGTAACTGAAGAGTAAGGTGGTGAGGGGGAACACCACTGGACTACTACGACCAAACAGGCGCGTAGGTAGCATCAAATGCTAAATGGGAGGGTATTTATGAAACTACATACTTAAAAAAAATCCTTTATATGTTCCTTTGTAAAACAATGAAAATCACACACTTCCCATCCCAACAAAGACTTTAAAAAAATGCTATGGACTTCACAATAAAAGTGGGAACTACCATAAGTGGCGTAAATGAAGCACACTGATCATTCGTTACGGTGGACCACCTTTGCATTTTCTTCTCCTTTACAACTCACATGGCAATGTACAGCGTGATGGGACAGTGGTCACTTCCTAGAGCTTTTGAGCGGATTTTACTGTCACACAGCTTGTCCACCAGTGCCCCAGAGAGCACAAAGTAGTCAAGTCGCCAGCCTACATTCTTGCCCCGGGCATTCATCATGTAGGTCCAGAAGGTGTAGGCATAGGGTACATCAGGGTAGAGGTGGCGGAAGCTATCCACAAATCCCTCTGCCAGAAGGGTACTGAAACCTTCCCTCTCCTGAGGAGTAAAGCCAGGAGTCTTCTTGTTGCCCTTCGGGTTCTTCAAATCAATCTCTTGGTGTGCCACATTCAGGTCACCACACAGGATCAACGGTTTCTTATCATCAAGGTCCTTCAGGTAGGCACGGAAGTCTACATCCCATTTCTGGCGATAGTCCAAGCGCACCAAGCCACGACTTGAATTGGGGACATATGCTGCCACCAAAAAGTACTTGTCAAATTCTGCAGTTATGACCCGTCCTTCTTTATCATGTTCTTCAATTCCTGGAAAACATCAAGAAATCAGCTATCTCGAACATTAGTTTCCACATAAACACAATAGAAAACACTTATTCAGCAGGATATAGTGTTCCATTAAAACAAACATGCAACAGTTTGAAAAAACAAAAACGACACTCAAAATAATAATGGCTTGGACGAAGAGAACATGTAACCGCAGGGCTAGAACTCATTTGGAAGAAAGCTCCCAATAAAAGAAAGATAGCGCAAACGACAACCAAACCAATCGCCAGAGCAATAGGGGGGCATCACTGATGAATGTTCAAATAAAGTACAGGACTGCAGGCTGTGGAGTATGAATTTGACAGTACTGGGGGGCCTGGACGGTAGGGAACTTCGGATAAAGAAATACATAAAAAGAAATAAAATCCACCAAGAAAATACATGTTTTCAAACTTAGAGACAATGTAATGTATATGTTTCAAACTTCAATTTAAAATTAAATTTTCAAACTGCTAGTTTCAAATTAAGTTTTGAAACTAAAGACCTATGATAGGTAATGCTCTCGTCCTCTGTTTCATTCTTTGTTTCTGCCGATTTTGGGTGCCTTTATCGGAGGACACCAAATTCTGTTAATCTGCGAGAGATTCGCTGTTGCCTCAGAGGTTTGCCAGATTATCTACATTGCCATTTTCCGTGCACTTTGGATCGGCGAGTGGTAAGCCGCAGTTGCCAAAGCAAACTGTTTCTCCATTTTTGAGAGAAAACGTTAATTGCCTGGAACTCCATTTCCAGCAAATGTGTGATTTCTTTAGAATTTTAGTCTTCCTTCGACCATAAGGCTATATGTCACAAGTAAACATTTGCAACGTTTCTAGTCTATACTTTTGCAAAAGCTCTGTATTTCTGTATTCAATCTGCTTAATGTAATCTATTCTAGCGGGTGATATATAAATGAAGTATTGTTAGGACAGTTTTTCAACCATTCAACTGAGGCAGTACAATACTCCGCTCTTAGTATAAGGCTGTATGTACCCCCTGAATTCATGGTAGTGTAGACAGAGCAGGAGGGGGAGAGAGGGCTGTAGAATCAGTACAAATGAAATTGTAATACAAATGGTCCAAAAACGAATGGTTTATTTAAATACAAGTAGCCCCAGAATAAATCTTGGGGGAAGTAAGTACTATCACATTATAAATAACCACAATTATTAAAAAAAATAAACCACCACTATGCTTGAAGGTACACATATCAAAAAATATAACCTAATTTGGAACACCTAACAAGAGTTCTAGGGAAGTCAACACCAATAGTTACTTTTAGATTACTTTCAGTAATACCAGGGTAGTAGGCCCTACCAGTTGTACTGTGACGCTCAGCAGTAAATCACATAGTAAGATCAACTAGACAATATACTTTTCTGATCTTGTGAAACAGATTCTATAAACCTATAACTGATTCAGGATAACAGTTATTCTTGGGGAGTTGGAACCGAGAGGGGGCCGTGGGGGGGGGGGGGGTGTAATATTCAATTATAGTTGCTTTTCAGTTCACAGATTAAGGGAAGCAATAACTCACTTATTTTTGGATAACAGTTCTACTCAAGGTATGTAAATCCCATACACTTTATACAGGCGCTATAAGCGACGTAAAGGCAGGTATAAAACCAAGACTCTTTTTGTGTCCGTCTACAACAGACCAGAGAAAGCAAAACCCAGTGTTACACTATGAATGACTCCGTTATTCTAGGTAGGTAAAACATAATGCCGCCTTATTCTGGACAGTCTAAAAGCAAGTCAGGGGAAGCAAGACCCAGTTGGGAAACATACACACTAATTTTCTGAAAGAAATAGTTAAGTGAAGCCAACAGCATTACTTTCGGCAAAGAGGCACAACCAATTCACAGGTGAGGTAATACCTTAAAAATGTTCTTCCATTCTGAAAAGTAGTTAAGAAACTTTTGTAACTATTCACTCTCAAGAGTTACAGTTACCAACCAACGCCTAAGGAACTTTTAAGCACATTCTCTTTTCTAGGCAAAAGCCCCAATCCTTTAAAAGTCTTTCCCTTATTCTTGGAGCATGAGTGTTCTCAGTGGCAAAAGGGGTGGGGGTCACTAGGGTTCAGCGTCCAACCAGCAGTGCAGGATAGATTCTCAAGTAGCAAAAGTCAGAGTTCCCAAGGAAGACTGTTCAAACAAGGCGAGTGTTTAACTCTAGTTAGTTGAGGGTCCAGGGGCTTCACAGAGGAGGAGGAGGAGGAGGAGGAGGAGGATTCCAGCAGGACCGCCAGCCAATCAGGATTGGTTGCTTTCAGGCATTCCTAGTTACAAAGGACCTCCTTCACATCCTGCCTTTCCAGACACATTGGAGCCAGAGGCGGGTTTCAGGACTGAAGCCCACCAAAGGCAAAAACAAACAAAGGGCTCAACTTGGCTTTGACGCACAGTAAAACCCAAGAAAGACCTCACAAACAGAAAATGGTGGAAAAGAAAGTCAAGCCATTTTGACAAAATGGTCACCTGTACTGCAGCTGAGGGTTCAGCCTGCGGTAGAAAAGCACAATGGTAGCAACATTAAACCACTGCCACCAGCCATTTAAAGTAGGGAGGGTAACGAAAAAGGTAACAAGAACGTAGGATAAGGGGTTAATAGCTAGCATCCCAGCACTCCACATAAAATGGGGTGTGCTCTACCTACAAAGAGAAAAGGTAAGTAAAGTCAATTTCACTTACTATTCTTGGGAACAGTAGTTTGCACAAGAAAGGTTATTTTAAACTTATGAGAAATCTAAAGGACCCCTCTGTGACACTGCACACAAAAAGTAGACGCCTATGGAACAAAGGAAACGCACAATCCAAATCAGGTTAAAACAGGCGAGAGTGAGAAGTACTCACTCCAGTGTTAAAAGTCCTATAGTCCAGCAAAAGAGCTTGGGGTCTCTAAGGTGGGAGGAATTAAGCACCAAAATGAAAATTCTCCCTAACACTAACCAACCATCCTCGACATACACCTTTCCTAGTCATCATTCATGGCACCATCCCATTCATCGCAGAGCATTATTTCTTGGATGCAGGGTAGAGGAAAGTAGTCGACCCAAATGTTAGCATTGAAGGAGCGTAAATCTACGTGTAATTTGAGGTCACAGGCTTGTCTTTCCAGGACCGCTGGGTTTACAAATAGTTTCAATCACCTCTTCCCCGTTGGAGGTCGAGTAGGATGTCTAAAATCCTTAAACTTTCCCAATTTCAGGGTGAAAATGTCCTTGTGCTACTGATGGCCTGCGAAGCTGTCAGGACTTGTTCATATGTACAGGGATCCAGTTTCATTCATGGATTAGTGATAATTTTGCCTCTTTTCGCCCACTCTCATTATGGTATTTATGGAGCGTGGACCTTGCTTGGAAAAGCAACAGTGCGCTTCACAGAGGTATACAACAGTAGAGATCCATAACAGAGCGCTTTTAAGAGGTAACAGAACAGATACAGTGGGGGTTGGCATACAGAGTGGCACAGCTGTACAGGGTGGAGGAGAGGAGCAGATGGCGTCTAGTGAGTCAGGAGGTGTGGGGGTGACGCGATGTCCTAGGTGTTGAGCGTTGGAAAGATTTCTCTATACTGTACCTTTCCTTCCATTTTAGTGGACCCCCAAACTTTTTGCTTTTTATTTTTGAATCGGACCTACCGTTGTGCAGTACAGTGCTTTTGCTCATCTGTTATGGGGAAACAGACATGTCAGTACTGGGAAACATTGTTTACTTTCTCCTTAATACTGTCATTACTACTTTGGTAACTTTTATGATATGATAGGTTATTTATAATGTGCAAAATACCCAACGGTTTCTAAGCGTGCACCCGGGGATCGAAGTGTTGCTTCGTGTCGTCTTGCATCCAAGGCGAGCACGTTGCCCCTGAGCTATCCACCCAAGACCATCATTATCATTGCACCATGCAACTTACAATGCAGTTCAATGGGGTACATTTTTGTTTTTGCCCTAGACTAACTCAGAAGATTTTGGTTTACTCTAGGTGTGCTAAATGGACAAGCTGATGGCAGCAGTGACTTTACAATTTTTTGGTGTTTTTCGTTTTAGCCTTACCACGTTTGGCTGCCAACTGTGGATAGTGACCAAACATGGCCATGCCACAAGGAATTTCACTTGTCCTTTGACATTCAGGCCAGGAAAAGCCTTTTATGGACTTCCAGTGCCCGGGAAAGCAGAGGCTTTTGGCGGCTTACTGGAGGGCTATGTGTGTTTGCTGGCAGGATGTGGGCTGGCACGGTGTGGTCACAATACACAAACTGGTTTCAGTGTGTCCGAGTGATATGCATGAGCGTTCCAGATAGTGGTCCTGATTGGACCACTGCTGGGGCATGTGTGGGAGCTAGGTCTACTATTGGCTTGTTCGGCTCATACCTGGCTTTTGGGATAAGAAGAGGCCCCTGCACCCACTCTGGAGAGATCCTGGAGAAACCTGAAAGAGTCAAGATTTCTGTCCAGCTGTGAGACCCGGGAGGAGACTAGTGACTAGTCTGAAGGAGGCCTGGCGGGCAATTTCTGCTGCTGTCCTGGAAGAACCCTGTCCTGCTGTCGATCTCCAGCAGTCCTGCGAAGGAGCTGCAACCCTTTTCTGGACGTCTGCTCGGTACCCTGTGAAGAAGAGGCTTCGGAAGTGCCCCGGGAAAGCCCTGTGGCTGACCAGTTTCAGACACCGTGCTGCCGACGTCGCTGTTCCGAGTTGAGGAACTTGGGGGATCCTCAGCTAGAAGACTCACCACAGCAGAATTCCGGAGTCCTAGCATCAAGGGGACCCAAGATAGGAGGGAAGGTCCGACTGTGACAAGTGAGCCCCTGTGCATCGCCGTGCTGCGGTGACCGCCGTCTCAAACAGCTCACCTGAGTCGAGGCCAGTCCTGAGAGGGGCCATGCATTCCTCCAACAAGAGTACTTGCATCAGCCGAAGACACAGATCAGAGATCTGTTTTGAACCTGCAACCCCTGCGAATGAAGGGCGGAGGCTGACAGCAGGAAATGCAGCAGCTTGGTGGTGAGGGCAGGAGCCCCCACCTACCCTCAGCACCGGAGGAGCTGAGCTGCCTCATGCCCTTCTGCATCCCCATGACCTCCCACTGCAGATCTTCCCCGCTGTCGAAGCCCACAATGCATCTCACTCCCATACAGTGAGATTACCTGATGCCCTGGGCCAGAATCACCCTCCATCTACAAGAATGCTTAGATCTACGGCCCCATTTCTCCCAGGCAGCCCAGTTTACATGCTTGTAAGCGCGCCAACATTAATTTAAAAAAAACTAAATGTCCGGCGTGACGCAGAGCCATAGCAAGACTCAGCGTCGCCTTGGTTGCTAAGCAACCATCTTAATTTGCCACGTATCTGCCGGCAGGCGGAAGAGCCGGCCTCACCGAAGGCCACCCAAGGCCCGGTTTGCCCGTTAGCCGCTGCTCGTTGCTCCACCTCGTCTTTTTGCTCCGTTGTCATGAACTATTAACTTTTTCAAGACCAGCATCTACTCCTACTCTCAAGGACGGACTCATTTGTAAGTAATTGGCATGATTGGTGCAAATCCCCTGACTCCCCCCACCCATATTTAGGGCACATTCACCTTCCCTCTTGTATTCAATGATTGTGCACCACACCCATCTACATGCCTATATTCTGCCTGTTGCTCTCTACGCACGCCAAAACCAATGCCCAAGTCAATTATGTCTGTATAAACACCCTGTGCACCACCAACGGCATCAACCCAAAACATCATGATTGAGCCTGCCATTCGCACCAAACACCCATGCTACAAATGTATTAGCCATATGTGCCTGAATGCACTTTAGACTATTGTGTCATGAGTTAACCTACACACTGTGCCACCTACACACTGTGCCTGACTGTACCAGCCTACGGTGCCTAATCTGAACCAGCCGGTTGTGCCTAATCTGAACTAGCCTATTCTCCCTACTGAACTAGCCCGTTGCGCCCAACTATACTAGCCCACTCTCCCCAATTATACTAGCATGTTGTGTACCAGCCAACTGTACCTGTATGTACTAGCCCACTGTGCCAGAGTCAACGCGAGTCAACCCTCCACCCAAACTGTCTGTTCATGGCAACCCTCTATATAACCACCGTTACCTTGGCAGCAACTCTTTACCTCCTCCAATCCAACACCAAAACCGTCCTCCCTGCAAATCCACTACCTCAATCACCTCCACCTCAACATCACACATACACCTGGACCATGGGGTATGCTGACACTAAACAAAACGGCCCTCTAAATTGCTCCATTAGCCCACTAGAATGGATTTGCCTATTCGCGGCCCCTCCCACACCTTGGAACCCATGCCCAATGAAAAACAGAAACCAGAGACTTGGCTCCCGGTTCTTACCCCCCCTAGGAACCTCAACAAAAAATACCCCCCCCCTCACTCATCCTAACCAACATCAAGCCAGCACTACAAAAATCAGCATAATTGAACACCCTCTGATCAAAGGTTCCCTCATCAATGCTCATTCACTGGTCGCCTATGCACTAGACATTGCGGACCTCATCTCTGCTAACAACCTTCACTTTCTGGCTATCACCGAAAAACTGGCTGCATCAGGCAGCAGGACCAGCTCTGTCCCTTGCCATCCCAGAGGGCTATTCCATTCTAAGGAATGACAGGGTCTCAGGTAAAGGAGTAGCAGCCTTTATCGCCAAAACATCCCTTGGCCTTAGAATAACCCCTCTGTCCAGCTTCCAGTCCGCTGAACTTATGTCAGTCAAGTCCCAACTCTCCGCAGCACAAACCGTCCTTATGCACCTCATTTACAGACCACCAGGCCCCAGCTCCACATTTGAGGAAGAAATATCTGACCTCCTGACCACTAATACCAAAACAGAATCTCAAGTCATCCTACTTGGGGATTTAAACTTAGGCCTCAGCGATCCTAATGACGCCAATGCCCTTTCCCTAGAAAACACCATCTCCCAACTAGGGTTCAAGCATAGGATCTCAGCCCCAACACAAAGGCAGAACCCTTAATTGGTTGGCGGATCACAACTGCTCCACCTCCATCCTCAAAAATGAGCCAATCGCCTGGTCAGACCACCAGGTTATCTCCTTCTCCATCCAAGGGATGAGGCAGCCGAACACCCCTCCGCCTACTATCCCACAAACCCTCACCAGGAATAACCGCAACATCACCTTGCAAAGCCTTTGCCCCTTAATCCACAACATCCTCGCTCCTGCAAACTATACCAACTTAGATGTGGATAAACTTGCTGAAATCTATTATAAAGCATGAAAATGGAAGGGAGTGTCGCTATGCCGAAATTGGAGAGCTAAAAATGGGGGTCATTTAAATCCTGAAACTCCCCTGAATAGCTCTATATACAAGCAATAAATGCTGGGTTTAATTGTTGGAAAAAAAAAGGGAAAAGAATATATATAAATACTTTTAATGCAATATACAGTCGTGAGACATTTTTCACATAGCAGACATTTTATAAAAATATATAATATAATGTGTATCCAGCATTTAGACAAGTGAACAATCAACAAAAAACTAACAAAAAAGCAACAATATACAATACTTTTTCATAATTTTTAAAACATAAAAAGCAAATTTGTACGGGTTGACACACACCTAACTTCGATCTGTTATCTAATCACAGAAGGAAATGCACTAGGGTCAAGAGCCGGTGGTGTCAAAAAAGTAACAAGTATGTAAACCTGTGAGAAATGAAAAGGCTGAAAAGATATAACCGGAAACCCGGATGAATTGGGCAGCAGGGTGGTAGGGCTTGGATATGTCTGTCTGTCCTACCAGGGTCTCGGGAAAAGTTCTGTCCGAGATACACACCCTTTAATTATGCTGCTCTAATCAAGGAATCTATCCTTAATGTTCCCAGTGTGCGAACCTAAAAGAATAATGGGATCTGGACAAAAAATGCCAGGGGTTATTGTTCAAATATATAGTCTGTTTTCAAAATTTAGCCAAATCTATTATAAAACATTTGAATCAGCAGTAGATATAGCTCCTATCAAACTCACCAAAGCTAAACCGGTAGCCCAGCTGAACAAAATGTTCACTCCTGGGCTCAAAATCCTTCGGAACGCCAAACAAACGGCGGAAGCCACGTGAAAAAAATAAATAAAAGCCCAGCCAGGCCAACAAAACTCTGTTCACGACAGCAGCCACCACCTACAAAACTTCTATCCACAGAGCCAAAAAAAAGACTAATGACAACAGAATCGAGAATGCCAAATCAAGAACAAAAGAGCTCTTCATGATCCTCAGGGAACTCTAGTCCCCCTCCTCACCCACAGATACCTGTGTGAAAGATGCAGACTGGTGTGAGAGAATCCAAAAAGCTTTGGCAGACACAATTGCCACATTACAATCCAAAATTGAACAGAAAAAAAAAATCTACCCTAGCCAAAAAAAGCTAACTCTCCACTGCCACCCACCGCTAAAACGCCAACCTGCCCTTCGCCTTCACCCATGTCTCAACGAAAGAAGTGGAAAGCATCATCAAAGGCCTCAAGATGCCAAGGGGACTCCTGCCCAGCTCCCATCATCCATGAAGGAACCAGCGACCTGGCCGCATTCATAACAGCCTTAATCAACGCCTCCTTCAAAACAAGCTCAGTCCCTAGTAGCCTCAAGGAGGCTTGGGTCATGCCCCTCAAAAAAAAAAAAAAAAAAAAAAGAAACCTAGCCTAGAACCAAACAACCCCAATAAGAACACACTATGGTCCCCTATATCCTAAAGATCTTAAACAGAGTGGCCTACTTACAAATCCAGAGCACCTGGAAGAGAATCTCTTGGGCCTTAGAGAATCTGGCTTCAGACCAATGCACGGAACAGAGACAGCCCTTCTGGACTTTAAAATTCAGATGGATGAGGCGAAGGACAAGGGGAAGCTAGCCATTCTCCTGCTGCTTGACCTCTCAGCAGCCTTTGACCTTGTTGATCACCAGATCCTCACGAACATCTGACAGCCTCAGCCGCTTTCTCCAGCCAGGCGACCGCCTGGGTCCAATCCTTCCTAGCTGACCGAACCACCCGGGTCTTCTCCCCGGGGCCTTCAGCCCATCCCATCCCCATCCTCTGTGGGGTCCCACAAGGTACGTGCGTCTCGCCTACCTTATACAATAGCTTCACAAAGCTATTGTTAGACCGCCTTGATAACCTGGGTGTCACATGCACAAACTATGCCGACGGTACCCAGGTTCTCATCACCCTCTCGGGTTGTTATTAAGAGGACTCCATACGGATCAACAACCTCTACCTTGAGATCCAAGCCTGGATGCCAGAACACGGCCTATGCCTCAACAACGAGAAAACTGAGCTCCTTCTCGTCCGCTCCCAATCACGGCTAAATAAACTGGACCCCCCGTTTCGCTTCCATCAACATAGACGGTAACCTATTCACTGTGGCCGAAGAAATCAAAACCTTGGGGGTTTATGTAGATTCCACACTTTGCTCAAAAAACAGGTAAACGCCACAGCCTCCTCCACAGCTTACACCAATAAGCTCATCAACTCTTACAAAGCCAAATTCTCCCTAAAAAAAGCAGGCAGCTCCAGTTTCCCAGTCCTAGCCGCCAAACAGTGGAATGCTATACCATTGAGCCTCAGAGCGGAACCCTCCTTCTGGACCTTCAGAGCAAAAACTAAGTTTTGGCTCGCCAACAAGAACTCTACCACTGTCTGACACTAATCACTGTACTTTGTTTTCCTGGGTTTGCCTCTCGACCGCCATGTAACCCGGTCAATTGCGCTTACTGCTACTATCTTGTATGTCCATTTTCTCCTGTAACCTGCTCCAAGTCTCTAGCACCAAAGTTACTGCAGGGTTCGCTGCGCGGTATAACTAAACTAAATGCAACCTCTGACCTTCCATTGACCTGCCAAGTCCTGTGAAGAATCGGAGTACTGGGGGAGGATGGGGAGCAGAGCTACAGTGGTTCTTACCTGCCCCAAACACCCTTTAAAAGTTTTGCTAACTTTTATGAACACTTTGGCTTTGCCATTGCTTGTGCAAGCCTTCAGAAGGTTGTGGACACTTTGGATGACTAGAATAGCTTTCCTCTAACCCTTGGAATCCTTCACTGGACTACAGAGACCATACCTTTATTTTTTACAGCATTACAAACCGTTGGAACGTTTCCTGAACTTTTGGACATAAGGCCCCAGACAACTTAGTGAAGGACTTCTGAAGCTAGGGATAATTCTCTGTGGACCTGTAGTTCATAAACCAATGTATACTTCCTTTACAGGGGTTTAATCTGTAGTATGCCCTACTCTATTGACTATATATGTATTCTATTCGTGGTATCATTTTTTATACATATTGTATGTACTCATTGGGGACCCTTTACAAGTTCACACCCTCTTGAGACTTGGCCTAGACCACTCTTTACTGCTACCTTGAACAGGTTTGTCCCAGTCACAATATAGGTTGGCCTTCTATACATCTGTCCCCCAGGACAGAGTACACATAGAAAATCAGTCCTAACATTGAGGAGGAGAGACTCCTTGAAGCGGTGGGTCTCGAGTTCTTTCTGAATTGTAGGAGTGTGGGGCAGAGTCTGATGCACATGGGGAGGAGATTCCATAATCTTGGGGTGTAGGCAGAGGCGGCTTGATTTTGGGTCCTTTCCTTTTTGCAGCAGCAGATTTCAAGTCTGCATGTGTCCTGGCTTCTGGCGGTGAACTGTCCCCCGGAGATAGAGTTTCTCTGCGGGGTAGCTGGGACTGGTGTGAGAAACCTCAAGTTGTCTCGATGACTAGTCCCCAGGGACATGTCATCCAGGTGGCCAGGACACGGCCATCGCTATTGGATTCAATTCCGGGGGGTGGACCAGTGAGGGAGGATCACCTAGATGGGGGGGGGGGGGGTGTTCTTGGGGAGTGGATGTTGGACACCGACTGGCGAGATGCAGCATTCGCCCTTCTTCTAACACCTTTTCCCCATCCTACCATGTAGAATACTCAGAAACTCAAACCCCCACTGCCCTGTCTGTCACAAACACGTCGCACAGTAAAGACCACACCAGAGGCATTTTCCTGACATGTCCCAACACAAGGGTCAGGCAATTGACCAGAATCACACACACACCAGACGGCCCGATCCTTTTTTGTACACATGGATAAAAGGTGGAGCACTAAAGCACACTACAAGCAAGGTAAACCACACAATGAGACGGCTATCCAAGTATGGCAGATCAAGAGGAGAAAGGCGGCAAGAACCGAAGGGACATCAAGGAGAGAAGCAACCTTGTCTTTTCCGACCTCAGCCTGCAAAGTCTCCATGAAAGGAATCGTAAGACTACGAATAGCCAGCGTGTGTTACAGCAGATGTCTACACAGAGCCCTCCTACACTGATAATCAGGACAGGGGAGAGACTACTGCTACCGTCCTTGACTCCAGAAGAAAAAGAAAGTGGTTCAGTTGCAAATGGTAAAGCAAAAAGGGAAAGAAAAGTCAACTCTTCAAGGGGAAACCAGCTGCAGAGAGGCCCGCCACCACATGGGTGCTCAGTCGGGAGAGACCGCTTAATTCCCCGTACTGCTGAAACTAACGAAAACAGAAGGCCGTATGAGAGCCACAAGAGAAAGGTCCAAGTGGTCCTACAGGGGTCTAGCAAAATCCCCTGTACAGTCGAAAAGTATTTGACCCGACAGGGACATTAAGGGAAGTGAATCCTGCATAGTGAGAAAGTAAAAGGAACTGTAAGATTGGCAAGACTGAACCAGACAGAGGGATGCCGGAAGAGAGGTGAAGCCTGATGCACCAATGAACAATGTGTGGACTAGAGTGAACCTGATAGAGGATAGCCACAGAGAACTGTTTAAAAAAGACATTAAGACTTGTGAATCCGAAAGGTGAAAATATCTTTGAATACAAGCCATAGTGAATGCGACGGAGGGAGGCTGATATTCGAGAGGTGTCTGAGCCCGGAAGAGGGGGACCCAAGGGTGAAAAGCCATCAACCAACGTGCCTACGGAAAGGAACCTTTGTTTGTTTTGAACATATCCGGTCCTCTGAGGCAAGAGACTTTATAGAAGAGACTTAACCAGCGGAGATCCTGATAACTGAACAGAACTGCAGTCTTGTGCTGTGCTCAGGAGTTCCCGCCTTGTCCCATGCTCAAAATGTGGGGAAGGGAGACCCCCGGCTACCACATCCTGACAACATTTGTGACTTTTTGTGTGAACCATATACTACACCTTTTGTATTTAGTTGTAAGGATTGGTAATTGTTTTAGCTTGGGCCTTTTATTTGACAAGACGCCACTAGGACTGTCTTATTTGATGGTCGTAGCTTGCTCCGATCTTAAGAGTTAGGTTTAGTCGTTTTTCCAACCTACCTATACAGTTTAATAAACACCCCTGAACTGTGATCACTTGTGTCCATCTATTCTGGATACAATGCCTTCTCTAAACTGGAGGGAGAATGCCTTCTAGATGATGCAGCAAGACTTGAAGGCGATTTGTGCATGCAGTGGGAGCCAGTGAAGGTCAATGAGGGATGTGGTTGTAGACCCTTAATGAGGCGTGCGGCCGCAGGTAGGACACTTCTCAGGGGCACAAGGGATTTGGGTCAACAGGTCTTTTGCGTCTGAACACAGTGAATGTGTCCCCAGGGTGCATTCAAGTTCTTAAGTATTCAATCCCTTTGGTGGCGTCAATGGACGGTTCTAATGAAGGGTTGCAGTGAGGGAGTAGCCGTTCCTTTCATTATTGTAACCGTGTACAATGATCGGCTCACATATTTTCTGTTTGGCAAAGGCACCAAACATGCAATGGCCATAGGTTTCGATGTTCTCTCATCTGAGCACTGGGCTCTCATGTAGAAATTGTGTACCTCCACGACTAGGCTGGGGGGTTAGTTATCGAGGCTCTCTGTCCTTTTAGTGGCTTCCGTGTAGACTTTGAAACTGCAGTCACCCCTCTTGGCATATACTTTGGGGACATAGTCAAATGCAACTTGTCTTTCAGTGCAGTAGTCTGCCATGGACATGACTAATGGGGCTGTTTGTTTTTGGTTGAAGGTGCCACTCTTGCCACAGGTTGTTAGGGAGAATTCTCATTTCTGTGTGAATTCCCTTCTACTTTAGAGACCTCCAGCTCTTTTGCTGACTTTAGGAGTTTGAATTTTTATTCTGCAGTTCTCATGTCCTTTTCCTCTTATTTGAAGACTGGTTATTTTGGTTTTGGAGTCTGACAAACTCCATAGGCATCATATTTCTGTATTGTGACATATTTCTGTATTGTGACAGCCAACACCCTCAGTGCAGTGTCAGAGAAGTCCTTTGGATTTCTCTCAAGGTTTTAATACCTTCTCTTGGATAAACTACTGTTTCCAAGAGTTGTAAAGTGAAATTGACTTTACTTAACTTTTTCTCCTTGCAGACCCAGCACACACCATGTGGATTACTGCAGGGGTTTACTTAGTACCCCCTTTGTCCACCTTCTAATTTAATATTTTTATGTAACCCTCAGTACTATTAATGGCTGGTGGCAGTGGTTTATTTTTCCTACCATTATGCGTCATTACCACAGGCTGAATCCTCAGCTGCAGTATTGCACCTATGGGGCCATTTTGACATAATGGATATCCAGTCTTCTTTTTCGCCATTTCTTGCTTCTGAGGTCCTTCACTCTGCGCCCCAAACCAGGTTTGGTCTCTGCCGGTATTCACTGGTGAAGCCTGCCTCTGGCGCCAGCGTGTCTGGCAGGACAGGAAGCAAGGGAAGTTCCGAAACTACCTGTGCATAGGCTCCTTGGTTACAGGAATGCACCCAACGGTGACTGGCCAGCTAGCTGTCCTTGGAGGTCTTTTGCAAGGAAGTCAGAGTCGACCACTGGACGAAGGAACAAGCTTGCTGCACCCTCTTGGACCGTGTGTGTGCCTGGTGAAGCCCTGCTGCAGTGTTGAAGCTCCAAATTTTCGAATTGACTAGAGAAGCCCGGAAAGGACAACCTCCTCCTTTTGGGTTGGTGGGACCAACTGACCCCAGGACGAACTTGACTGGAACCCCTCTCCCTGCTGGCTTTTCGCTGCGGCTGGTACCGAGTGCCAAGAGAAAGGGACACCAGAATCGAGTGCATCGCCTTTAAGCCGGACCAGAGCTCGAGAAGATCTGCTGGACTCCCTCGAAGCAGGACGGCCCAACCCTGAGCCACCTCAACAGGGTGCTGGACCGCAGAAGCAAGGGGAGCCCACAAGGTGTCCAAGAACCGCGGTGGTGCCATTTGCCAGTAGCTGAAACCACAAAGTGCTGCTGATTTGGAGTAAGCCCATTGCTGCCGCCGACTTCAACCCGTAGTGCAGGAGTCCCCAGACATACTCCCTCTTGTCCCCAAGACTGAGGACCAGGAATAATAGGATCTGCAGGACTACAACAGGAACAGAAGCCCGCTGGACCCTTTTCTTCAGGCTGAAGGTACTGTGTAACTAGGGGGTAGTTACCTCTTGTGTGTAGCTTGCTTGCACTCACTGGAGACTTGCATTTGCTGCCTTTGCAGAGTTGCTTGCATCTTTGATTTTCACAAACCTCCCAGCTTGTGGCACAACAGAGATTTCTTTACTTCAAGGAGGGCCTCAGCTCACCTAGACTTCACTCAATTGACATTGGCTGTCCTGACGCCCAGTAGACTCTTCTGACCCTCCGACTTTGTGTTCATCTGTCCCTCAAAGTTACTTGTATAGCTGGGAAAGGATTATTGTAATCAAGAAACCTTTGAATACATGTCACTGTGAATCAAGTTATATCTCTACAGCTCACATTGACCCCCCTTGAGATAGGTCTGGCTGCTCAGTCACTCTACCAACTTGTATAGTACAGACCTGTACCAAAGGTTGGGTTACCTATTGCCAAGATGACCAGGCTGGTGTAGTCTCCCATAGGGTTACTACATACAATCTTGCCTATCACAGGTCGCTTGGCCAGAATTGGCTTGTGGCCATCCGCTTGGGCAGTTCGTCCAGAAGCTGGCCACCATCGTGAATGAAGGGGCTGGTGACAGTATATTGATCAGTATGAGATATTCAGCCTAGAAGAGGCTGGTGTCCCATCTGCTCAGCTTGGAATTATTGTCTGAAATTGGCTGGCGGCCTGTTAAGACAGTTTTTCTGAAGTCCAACTATGGGCTTAGTAAAACCATTCAACTGAGGCAGTACAAGACACCACTCTTAGTATAAGTGTGTACCGCGTGAGTTCATGGTAGCGTAGACAGAGCAGCCAGGCTTATTTTAGGAGGGAGAGAGGACTGTAGAATCAGTACAAATTATATTGCAATACAAATGGTTCAAAGAAACACTGAAACAGTTTGCACGTGAAAATAAATGATTTATTTAAATACGAGTAGGCCCAGATAAATCTAGGGGTAAATAAGTACTATCACACATTATATGTAATCACAATTATAAATAACCCTTTTCATAGACATTCAGCATAGGTCACACCTATTCTTTGGGAGTAAAAACCAAAGGTTACTTTCAGATTACATTAAGTAATTCAAGGGTAGTACACCCTACCAATTGTACAGTGACGCTGGACAATATAAGTTTTGAGAATACTCTAGGTACAGTACAAACCTACAACTACGTTTGTGATAACACACAGTTATACTAGGTGAGTAAAACCTAGGGATGTAATATTCAATTACAGGTGCTTTTGAGATCAATGAAACACAGATTGGATGGCACACAGCTAACTCGAGGCAAGTCAAACCCATATACATTTTTACTCTTACAATGGAGTCCAAGTTAGATCTTTCCCAGCTACACAAGTAACTTATAAGTGACATTTAGAACCCAAAGGCTCTTCTTGTGTCGGTCTACAACAGCAGAGGGGAAAGCAAAACCCAATGTCACACTTTACTGAATTACAAAGTTACTCTAGGTAGGCAACAACCTAATGCAGACTTATTCTGGACAGGCTAACAGCAAGTCAGGGGAAGCAAGACCCACTTGGGGGACACTCATACAGTTATCCTAAGAAATAATCTGGTGAAACCAACACACTAATTTTGGGAAGAGGCACAACCTAATCGCAGGTGAGTAATATACCTTCACATCTACTTTCTATTAGAATGGCAAAACGGTTTCTAAGGAAAGAAATATGTTAACCATACGTTTAAGAATAGTGCATCAACTGTTGTGACTAACTCTTAGTTAGTTAGCAACCAACTCCTTTTCAAGTTAGCAACTTTTAAACAATTATTCTCTTTTCTAGGCAAAAGGCCCAATCCTTAAAAATTGTTTCCCTTATTCTTGGAGCAAGAGCGTTCTCAGTGGCAGAAGGGGGGTCATTAGGATCTTGTGACCAACGGACAGTGGCAGAATAGGTTCTTAAGTAGCAAATGTCATAGTTATTTAGGAAGAATGGGCAAACAGGTGAGCACTTTACTTCTAGAGTTAGAAGAGGGTTGAGGGGCTTACCAGAAGACACCCTAGCAGGATTCTAGCAGTGGGACTGAGTGCACTGGACGAGAGGCCACCCCATCACAGAAAACACCCCGCAGCTACACAGGAATCACAAAAGACTAAGCACATACCAAGGTCAACACCGTACCGCAGCGAAGATTTTGCAGCAGGACGTCTTCAGGATCTGCAGCCAAAAACCCTGTCATTCGATTTTTTGTCATGGTGACTGAAAACAGGACCTTCTAAAGGACTTTGTCGCAGGAATCAACGAAGAAAGCTCTAGGCAAGGTTTTCGTCGCAGCTGGATGCGGTTATGTGGATTTGGCGCCTTTTACAGCAGCAAAGAAAATTGCGGTTCAATTCTCATAGTTACAAAGGTCCAGCACTCTGCTGAGGGGACTCGATACAGGTCTCTGGAGATACACCAGGATACCCATGAAGTTTCAGCGAGATTCGGAAGACCGTGCACCGCACAATGGCACGAGATCCCAGGGTATTGCAGCCCCGGAAGGTCACAGCAATGTATGGGATCGCTCAGGTTCTGGGTTGTCATTTTCGAAGTCCCCACGTCTATTGGAAGGAAGTGCTACAGCAGACTCTGTTTATACAGCAGGCTCTCCGGTCGTTGGAAATCATCTAAGCCGCTTTTCCTTCATCACCCTCTTCAGCTTCACAGTATTTAACAGGAACTACAGCATAACTTCTTCATTCTCTCCCTGCATTTTACAATAAGAGGTTGTCTGGTTGTCCATTCAGGACAGCCAGCCCCACACTGGGATTTGTCCCCATTCAGGTAAGAAGGAAGACAAAGGACTGGAGTTTGACTCCTCCCTCTCTTCCTATCTTCACAGAGGCTGGAGGGCAGGGAGTCCAAGGGACTCCGAAGATAAAACAAACAAACTAAAAGTAAAAAAAATAAAGAAAATCACACACAGGAATTTCCCGCCCTGGATGTCAGGGGCAGGAACAAGAAAGGACAAAAAACACTAAGGTGGCAAAAAAAAAAAGACAGGGCCATTTTGATAAAAACAAGCACCGGTGCCTTTACTGCAGCTGTGAACACAGCCTGCGGTAAAGGTGTGCCAAATTAATACAAGGTATCGTTGCCACCAGCCATTGAAGACAAGCTTGTCCCTGTAACAGAATTGTTACAGTTTAAGTGTGAAATAGGATACATTGGATCTCCCCAGCACTCCACATAAGGTGAGGTGTGCTGGTTTGACCAAATAAAATGTAAAAGAGATCCAAAGATCCTTTCTACCCTTGGGAACTGTAGTTCTCTCAAGGTTAGCAAAAGAAAGTTAAAAGCGGAGCCCCTAGGGCAACCCAGCAACAGGCACTATTGCCAAAAAGTTGTTAAATAGGATAACTTTAATAATACACTATGGAGTCTAAAAAAATGACACCCATTTAAAATAAAAAAAAAATAAATAAAAAAGTGTAAAAGATTCTGTGAGTGTAGAAAAAGGTTCCCACTCGGAGGTATTAAGGAAAAATATCCCACTAGTAAAGCAGAGGTTCTGGGGTTGACCACCATTTCTATGAAATTCTAACCGAACACAGCCCTTAATGTGCTGTGCCTAGGGAAGTGCTGGCGGCCCGACATGGTCGACAGGTTTTGCAACGCAGCATACGCACAACAGCACATGCCCATCAACATTCACAGGTTCCCGTGCACAGGCATGATGGCCACCACAGACGGACATACAGTGTTACGAAAAAAAATCTTTCGAATGAACTGGTCTATGCGGATTTGTGCCTCTTGGAGAGGCCAAATACTGGTGACAATGGTGGCCCTAGGGAACAGACACTACCTTGCTTTTAAGATTTGTGCAGTTCACAAGCTAAACCCACATAGCGCTCTTATGTTCTACTCACTGTCCGAACAGGAGCCGACTATAGGCAAGGAAGGAGTCCCAATTGAGCAAGGTACGGCCTGGCATGAACGAGCACAAGGGGAGGCTCATAATTGTAGTGGCAGTAGCAGAACTGTGCTAAACATTGCTCGAGTACGAGAGAGTGCTCCAAAACAAGTGACCCCAGAGAGCAGAAATAGGTGGCCTAACAAGTCGTGAAAAAACACTAAACCTGCTACAGTGAACAAGTCAACATTACAGTTGCATAAGAGGGAGTTGAGCCAACGCTCCCAACCAGGGCAGGAAAATTGCCAGTGCACCAAATCAAAACGCCAGTCCATGTGCACAACCTGAAGAATTGAATACAATCAATCCCTTTCAGGACACTGGCAGTATGGCAAATATACCAGTTCCTAATATCACCGGGTAAACTAGCAGTAAACTAGGATGGATTTGTAAAATACATTTTAGCTGTGTATGGTCCCAAAAATAGGTTGGCCAGAAAAGGCACCCTACTGTACCACATTTATGGTAGGCACATTTTTATTTTTTAAACTATCTGAACCCCCCCCCCCCTGAAAAGTGAAGGTGGGTCTAGCATCAACTACTTTGAGGAAAAGTATTTTTTTTGTTTAAAACCCACCAATTTAAAAAAAAAAAAAAAAAAAGAAATATTAAAATACTGACCAAATACCACTTCGCTACTAGAACAGAGAAAGGGTGAAACCGCGGCAGAATGCATCATTGCACTAAGAAACCTGGTGGTAAAAAGAGAATATCAATGCCATGGTGAACACCGAACACCTATGCAATCAAGGATTACATGCAGCAAACATAAAATTACATAAAATGTGGTGAAAAATGACCCCAACTTGGAAACTGTTGAAGTAGCTATGAAGGTGCAACTTTAAGGAACTGGAAACAGACCCAAACAAGTATCAAGAAGAAATGGGGACACTTTCTAAATGTACTAAATCTGCAAAAGAACGGCGAGACCACCAGCCATTATGAAAAAGGAGCAAAATCAAAAAAGTGGGTTCCCCATAGAAACATGAAAGAAGACGAATAACTGGACTGCCTGAAAGGAGTTTATGGTCTGGTAATATCAGATACATGTCAAACGGCAGCATTACTTGATCATGTGAATGTGGAAGGACAAAACAACAGGCCCGGTGTTGCCGATTTGCAAGAGGTAGATTCATTCAAGAGGTCAATGATTCACCTCATCTGAGAGCTATTCATATTGGTGCGAGTGAGGACTACTCTCCATAATTGTGGTAGGAGGCAAAAAGACGAAATCCTGTACTGAAATCACAGAACGGTTTGAATATGGAAATGCTAGTAGGCAGCATCACATACATACAGATACACCATGCATGGAAGAACCCATTTCAATGTTGCACTGAACGGGTTTCAAAATTGGTCTAAATGTTGATTTTAATGTATGAAATTGCTAAGGAGAGCAATATGAAACAAGGACATATAGACGCTGGTCTACAATGTCTTACATTTCCTTTGAAGCCCTGAAGTCCAACTAAGGGCTTAATAAAACCAGTCAACTGTGGCAGTACAAGACTCCACCCTTAGTATAAGGTTGTACCACCTGAGTTCATGGTAGCATAGACAGAGTAGCCATGCTCATCTTGGGCGGGAGAGAGGGCTGTAGAATCAGTACAGAGGAATTGTAATACAAACGATCCAAAGAAACACTGAAACACTATGTATTGTAAAAATAAATGGTTAATTTAAATGTAAGTAGGCCCATATAAAATCAAAGCGGATGGGGGTTGGGGGGTCAGGTCAGTTACTCAGATTCAGGATGACAGTAATTCTAGGGGAGTTGGACCTTGGAATGTAATACTCAATTACAGTTGCTTTTCAGTTCACAGAATAAGTGAAGCAATAACTCTTTATTTTAGGAATGTGAACTCAGACGAGTCCTTTAAGACGCAGCAGCAATACTTCGAGGTGGAAGGGGATACAGAAATTACTCAAACATCAATAATCAAAATGACTCAGAGTTGGCAAAGTTTGAGCTCTGTTTTAATATCAATTATCTAAAACAGGGAGTTACAATGGACATCATCCGATGTCGCAAAGCAGAGTCTCAATGTGATTTAAGAAAAACAACTTTTATACCAGAAAATAGTAATCACTGATGTCATGTTACGTGGCAAAGTACAAAAACCTATGAGTGACGGTGGTTGGCTTTCAGGGAACATCCAAGTATACGTTCTATATAGCCGAGGGTGGTGATTGGGTGTCTAATTCAGGTGGGCAACTAAGCCCACCCCAAGTGAAAGGTCATCTTCATCGTCACTAAATACACTACGATTCATTGGTTATAGAAACTAGAGGGCTCCCAACAATTGAGGAGGGGGGGGGGAGGTGAAGGCAGAGATCGCCTTCATCCTGTACAAAGATCATGTGCGGTACCTGAAGAAAGAAGGTTGCTGGCCAGAGATGTTTTCTATTGTTTATTGGCCCTCAATTAATTTGGCACATTTGTACCCTTCTGGAATATTCCAGATGCTAGCAGCATGCAGGCTAGCATCCCAGGTGCATGGAAGGTTGGCATGGTCTTGCCGCCCTACCAATTAGTCCAACATCTATCATCACTCCTACAGTCTGCTAGTCAATTAAGGCTTTGAACTCGGCCTTGCAGAAGCTGCTCGTTTCTGAGAAATAAAGGGAGTGTGGCATTGTTCCGTCTCCTGATTTCGATGTAGCTCGGCCCAGGCTATTTTCGATCTTGACCATGTGACTGGAGACCACTCTTGAGCCTTTTGCTGCATTTAATTCTATTAAATGATGAACTTGACACCTTCAGTGTTTTTTCATACTGCTTCAAACTAAGTCGGTTCTTTTCTCACGTTAGTTGTATCCTTTGGACAGGCGTCCAATTTCACTGTGGCCTCGTCTTCTTGGTGCTGGGCCAGCCAGGCATCTCTCGAATTTCTCCTTCGCCATTAGTTTTAAATCCAACTGCGCCACACAGAAATCTTCTCCAAGTAGGAGTATGCATCGTGGAATATCCAGGTTCTCTACATTCCTATAAGTATACATGGTGCATCGCCGCATCTAATTCACTACATACCCAGCGTTTACGATTTTCCCCACTTGCGTTACTGCATCTGTACAGGTGTAAAATGACATGCATTTTCTTCAGTGTTACTTTGTATGAGCAGCTTCATTTCGATCCCAAAATGCTACTAGACTTCTAAACTTCATTTTCAACTTTTATAGAATGTCATTTTATTTACAATTCTTCTGGGCACGTCAGTTCTTACTTCGTATGACGTCAGTCTTTTGCATACTTCTTCCGGAACCCCAGCCAGGAAAGCACAATTTCTTTCTTGTGTGCATGTACAGTTGTCTCAATGGATATCTTGTCTCGAAGATTCTTTGCAGTAGAGGTATCCCCATTGGCACTGCTTGTGTAGTCATCTCTGGATCCCAACATATAGGCAACATGGGGGCATAGCTTTTGATGGTGCACTTGACCCCGCCCCCCGCCCCCTACAACAGTTATACTCTAGGTAAGTAAAACCTATATACTTTTGTAAAAAGGTAATTATGACCTAGGCAGACTTATTCTGGACAGGCTAACAACAAGTCAGGGGAAGCAAGACCCAATTGGGGACACGCATACAATTATCCCAACAGGAATAAGTGAAACCAACAGCATTACTTTTGGGAAGAGGGGAACCCAATTCACAGGTGAGTAAGTTAACCAATCTACTCTGTTAGAAAGGCAAGCCAGTTTCTAAGAAAAGTAAGACTTTGATAATACTAATTTACAAAGGCACACATCTTATTCAAGTTTAAGTAAATCCTATATATACACACTTTTCAGAATGGCAGAACATATTTAAGGGAAGTAATAACTGAGAGTTTAAAGTCTTTTACAAGTACACTTTTCAAAACGTGTTCTACTTTAAGGCAGACTCTTTGATCTAGCCCTTCCCAATTCCAGTACAGGAGTACTCTCAGAGGCAGAAGAGGGACCTTGGTGGTCTAAGAGCCAGCAGTAGGCAGGCTGAGCTAGGGATCAGTTGCAGGCAAAATCAGAGTTCCTGTGGAAGACTGGGTAAACAAGTTGTTCACTTTGAAAGTTAGTTAGGGTTCAGGGACTTCAGAGAAGACACCATAGGAGGATTCCGCAGGGGCTCTGATAACTGGATGAGAGGACTCCCAATCACAAGAAACAGCCCAAAGGTGCACAGGAATCACAAGAGACTTAAGGTAAGTAATACCCCAGCCACCACAGTACCTTGGCACAGAAGAGTGCAGCAGAGGACTATCTGCAGCCAAAGAACCAGTCACTGGATTCCTGGTTATGAAGACAGGACCCTGGAAGGAATTTTGAAGCAAGGATCAACGGGGAAGGTTACAGACAAGTTTCTTCGCGGCTGGATGCGGTTGGTTCTGTGGTTTTGGTGCCCTTTTCAGGAGGCAGAAGATTGAATATCGCTGGTCGGCTTCTCGTTGTTTGCAAGGTCCAGCACTCTGGTGAATGTTATGTTACGTTAAAGGTACTTGTATAGTGCACAGTCACCAACGGAATTGGTCCCCAGGCGCTCTGGTGGATCTGTAAACAGGAAGGAGGGCGGGTAGGGTTAGTCGGGAGGAGGGGAGTAGGAGAGTGGGAGAAGTGGTGTGCTGTTGGCAGCTTCAGCTCGGTATACACCGAGTGCTGGGCTTTGGTGCAAGTATCGGATCGGGCGAGATCTCATGTGCTGTAGGTGCTGTTTATGTGTTGTTGATGCAGTGAGGTAAGTGCGTGTGGATTGCTGGGAGAGAAATTGTTGTGTGACTTGAGTATGCAGAAAAATGAGGGTTGGGTTAGTGGGGTCTGTATCCTGATTCAGATACTTCTGGTTCTGTTTGAGCTGTATCCCTGTGGGTGGGGTTGTTGCTGGTTCCATATGGGCAATCTCGCTGTGGTGATGCTGTGCGGATCCATCTGTATCATAGTGAGTATTATATGGAGTGATGGGTGTGTCTGAACCTTTTTTTTTTTTTCGGGTGTGGAACTGGGTTGGTATCTATTATCTTGTTATCTAATGTGACACGGTCGGTTGAGGCTTTGAATATTTCTGGGTCGGAGTGCTGTTGATGAGGCGGCCTAGTGCATCAGTCTTGGTCAGCCTGTGTATTCAGTCGTTAGTTTCCGCCTATCATGACTATCTTTCAGTTAGTTCTTTGGTTTCCGTGGGGTGACCTCGTTAGGGCTATTGTTTGGTTGTGGTTTGTGTGTGATGGCGCATTGTGCTGCCTGCTGTATCTTGATGAACAAAGTGTAATGTGGGTGCTAATTCTGTTTCTCACCCTTTGGATTGGAGCTAAATGGTACAGGGCTTTATATTCCCTTGCTCTCTGCCGTGATTAGGTCTTTTGGGAATGGCTATAGTTTAGGGTCATGGTCCTATTGATGAATCGTCCTGGTGTTTCTGTCTTCGTCTTAATATGCATTTGGTCTTTTGTCCTATTACGGCTGTCTCAAGGTTAGTCGTTTGGTATGTCAAGGAATGTTTCCTTAGGGTTTTTCCGTCGATTGCTTGGTGTGGATCAGGGTCTGTCTCCACACACATCAATGTTTTAGTTGTGTGTGTGCCCCTGTGGCCGGTCTTTCTAGTTATGACATGAAAAGCCAAGTTTTGAGTAGCCTCCTGATTAGTAGGTTGTTTCTTGTGTTACGTATGTACTTTGGAAGGTCATTCCAGGTTTTCGGCACTTGGTGAGAGAAGGAAGATCCTTCCAAGTTGAGGGGGCTTTTTGGACTCTATTAATTTCTCTGGCGGTCCAGCAGGATGACCACAAAATTTCACTGCACAATGGTTTGAGGTCATAGGGTATTGGGATATTGCAGGCCCGCAAAGTTGCAGCACAAGGTGGGATGGCTCAGAATGCAAGTCTGCTAGAGTCTAGTGGGACTCTCCAGGCTCTCGGTCACATTTTCGAACCCCCATGGGTCTATTGGAATGAAGGCTAACAGCAGGCTCCAGTTATACAGAAGGCTCTCTGTCACTGGAAATTGTCACGGCTGCGTTTTCATCATCTTCTACGGTTTTGGTTTGAGTGGTTGACTACCTCTTTAGCTACCAGGATCAGACTTCTGCAGGAACCCAGCCAATCAAACAGCCATGCAACACTCAAACCTGGGCGGGGGTATTGGCAGTCATTTCAGGACAGCCAGACAGTCTCCCAGTTGAAACTGGATTCTCGCAGTCAGGCTGGAAGAGAAAGGGCTGCAGAGTTTGACTTTTCGCTTCCTGCCTTCAAAGACAGTCTGGAGCCTGGGCGGGGAATCCACTGGATTCCCACTGACGACAACATAGACATAAAGGACTTTCCCACCCTGGAGGTCAGGGAAAGAAACAAGAAAAGGAGAAGGAACACTGAAATGGCGAGAACATAAGACCAGGACATTTCGGAAAAATAAGCACCCAGGTGTGCCTTTACCAGGGTTGTGGAAACAGCCTGTGGCAAAGGTGCACCGAATTAGTTAAAAGGTTCACTGCCACCAGTCATTAAAGGTAAGATTGTCCCTATTACCTAAATGTTACAGTGAAAAGGAGTAAGGGGAAACATTGCATCTCCCCAGCACTCCACATAAGGCGGGGTGTGCTGGTTGCAACTAATAAAATGTAAAATGGGATCCAAAGATCCTTTCTACCCTTGGGAACCGTAGTTCTCACAAGGTTAGCCAGAGAAAGTTGAAAAGGGGAGCCGCAAGGGAAACCCAGCAACAATAGATAGTAAATTAAAAAAAAGACTCGAGAGTCTTAAAAATGACATCCATAAAAAGAGTAAAAGACTGGGTGTGGAAAAATGTTCCCACTCACTGAGGTATAGGGAAAAATAATCCACCAGTAAAGTAAAACGTTCTGGGGTTGACACAGGTCAGGAAAATGCATCATTGCTATGAAAATCTTACCCAACAAAGATGAATGACCATAACCATTGCGGGACCCGTAGGCCAGTTTCAGGGTTTCTGCTCAAAAATTCAGACTACAAGAAAATACTCGAGGATCTTGATCGGGTCAGCACCAGATCATGAGACCACCTTTCTAATAGGGTTTACCAAATTAAATGGTTTTAATGTTGGCACCCCAAACATACTCTCACCAACCACAAGTCTTTTTAGATCTCTTGACAAACAACTTACATGTGCATAGGATGGATCTCGTAGTAACGTACTTCTGAGTTTATTTTAATACCAACAATGCTTAAGGTAATGAATTTTGCAATGCCAGCATATCTAATGCTAAAGTCTGAATTTTCTTGACGTAACAAATGGCACTGCAGACAACCCACCAATGCAGATGTTCTCCGATTGCAGGCCTGTTACTTACCTATCCCAAAGGTGACTTTAACTGGTTTCTTCTTGCAGAGCATTGCTACCCCACTGTAGCCTTCCTTCTCATCAGAGCATGCCCAGTACTTGTGGGGATACTCTGGCATGTCCTTGATGTCGGCAGGCAGGGATTTCTCAGCACACTTCGTCTCCTGGAGACACAGGATATCTGGATCCTCCTGACGCACCCACTGGTAAAAAGAACGTTAATGTGATTAGAAAGGATGGCTGCAAAACGTAAACATCCAGTCATTCATTCATTTTAGCACTACTGGTGCATTACCCAGTTCCAAGCACCTACAATTTCGCCTTACAATGAGACCATTGGTTTGGCCAAGATCCTAGAAGTGGGTCGCAAGTAGGTAAATAATAAATATATAAAAAAGGAAAAACCTGGACCTCTTCTAATCCCATCAAATCACCCACGTTTGTTCAAGTTTATTCGACTTTCATCATTAACCCCTTTAGTGATGAGGTATCTTGTCCTTTTAAGTACTACAGTTTGTGCGATCGCTCCAGCGCAGCAACCGCACAAACTGTAAATCCAACACCAACACCCAGGGCCATTTGAGGAGGTTCTGCCCGGGGGTTGAATTTCCTCCATTTTCACGTCCGCACACTGACGTGAGACTAATTTCACAAGCTGCAGCCATTTTGACCAGCGGTGTGGTACAAAGGCAAGTTTCTCCCTCGATCTTCAGCATTTTCCTGCAGTTTTGATTGAGGGAGGTGTTGTTCGAAAGGAGAGACTCTCCCCTTTCCAACAACACTTACCCACAAGCATTGCTGGGCGCGGATCACTATCCACACCCAGCAATGCCTCTAGATCACGAGAGATGCCTTTCTTGAGGGGGGCACTTAGTATAATAAGTAGCCCTCTCTCCCCCCGGAACCCAGCGGTGGGGCAACAGATGTTGCCCTCCGTAAGGGCAGATTGGCAGTATAATCTGCCTGTCTGTGTGTGTGTGTGCGCCCTGCTTTTGGGATTTGGGATGCTGGCTGCTTAACATACAAACTAAGTGCATTTTGGGAGCATAAGAATAGGCCCCAATTTATCGAACATTCCAATGAATTATGCCTTTCCACCCAGACCTCTGCAGGCGAGTGGGGCTTCCAGTGCGACCCCCATTTTAGCTAGAAACCAGTGAAAAGGGCATCCAGGCCCCGTGTCTCTGTGTCCCTTCCCGGCACCTTCTTCCTGCTCCTCCATCCCTCGCCCCAACTCCCAGGCCCTCCGACCGCCCCCGATTGGCCATTCTACCGTGTGCCTTTGGGTCCAGTGACCCGTGCTAACGCCTGCCTCCTCTTTCCATCCGGACCTCTGCAACCCTCTAAACCCATCCACTTGATCCCCTGTCCTGTGTCTGCCCCTGCATCCTTCAAGCTTCCCCACTTCCTAGTTCTCTCCATTCCGCCCACCCCTGGTCTGATTGGTGCAGACGAGAGGATTCCCCCCCCATAGCTAGCTCTCCCAGGGCAGCCCCTTGCCCGGCAGCCCATCGGCTATGGACCTGAGGCAAAGGACAGCTCCTACAGAGACGGCTCCAGGTCTTATCTGCAGGTATCCGCAGGAGAAGCAAGAAGCCAACAATAACTAAATGATCAAGAAGTGTCAGCAGGGGAAGCCAGTAGCCAGCCGTCAACCATCAACTTCAAGGACCAGTAAGGTAGGAGTGGCCCTGGCCTAGGAGTAGAGCAACCACTCTACACTAGAACCTGTGCCACTGAGTGAAACCATATTAAGCAAGGAGACTACTCCACACTGCATCTCTCACCCTCCTCCCTCAAATTAGTCAAAATTCAACCAGTGTTTAATATCGGACTAATCCGGCCTACTCGTCCTGTCTCCAATTGCACTGTGTGATATTTTGATTGCATCGATAGGCCTCCATACTGTTGTATGATATCTAGACTGTATTTGATAGGCCTCTCTGCCACTATACAGGTCTCTCAAATCTAGCTGGGGTTCGGTCTCCAATTTGCACTGTGTGATATTTAGATTGCATTGGTGGGCCTCTCCCACTATACGGGTCTCTCAAATTTAGCAGAAGTACTGTGTCCAGATTGCATTGTGTGACATTTAGATTGCATTGATCGGCCTCTCTCCCACTATACAGATCACTCAGATCTAGCAGGGGCTCTGGCTCCAATAGCGCTGCCTGAAATTAGATTGCACCGATAGGTGCATCCCCCACTGCACAGGTCTCTCAAACTTGCTGAGCACCTCAATCCAAAGTGAGACAGAACCCACTAGGGAACTACGGTGGAGTGACACCCCAACTAGGGGCTCACCCCTTATAAGGCGTAAATCCTAGCTGCACCCCTCTAAGCCACTCTTCAACTAGGAGATACCCTCACACCCACATAGCTAGCTCACCGCAGTGAACCACATCCAGGGAAACGGACACTAAAGAGAGCCTCCCGATAACACCCAATATATAATCCTTATCCACCTCCCCTAAACCCTCTCAAGACAGTGACTGAACGAGTCTGCAACATCAGCCAGAATACCACCTACAGACAGGGCCCGAACCAGTGGCAGACAACCCTCCACACGCACTACAACACCACAAGACAACTTGACCAAAGCGGAACCGGCTGGACATCACCAAACAGACTAAACTACTATCAATCTTATAATGCCGCGCAAACGACCCATTCTGAGGAAAACAACAAGACAAGAAGAAAGAACAAACACTCCAGAACAGCAACAAAGAAAGACAACTACAGAACGCACCCCCACAGACAGGAACAAAAACCGAACCAACACTGAGAGAAGAGAAAAATCCCTCTACTTAACTCCTTACCTCGCTGACAACTGGTCCCCGCAGCAAACCAACCCAACGCTAGAAGCAGCAACATCAAATAACCTAACACAAGCACGTAGCAGAAGGATAACAAAAAAAACAACAAACACACGACCGATGCATTAACACCCTACATCACCAAAGCAAGAGGAACGTTAAATCGAAAAACAACTCCCGGAAGACGAGCCCGATGAAAAACTCCCAAGACAGAACCTAGAGGAACTCTTTGAAGACGCTGACACCCCGAAACCTATGGTCCAACAAGTGATCGACCAGGAAGGAAACCTCAACACCGATAAGACGAACTCAACAAGAAAGTCCAAACCAAACAACACCTCCAAACTCCACTGCAATCTAATAAACGCAAGATCCATGTCCAAACACTCAGAGATCTTCAACCTACTCGATGACATTGGCATTGGCATCCTGTTCATCACAGAAACATGGCTGGATGACAACTACAAAATCACACTCCAAAGCTGCCTTCCAACCGACTTCAAAAGCCTTCAAATAAACAGGAAAAACAAAAAGGGAAGAGGCATCGCAATAGCATTCAAAGAACACCTGAAGTTAAAAACGAACAAACCACTCAACATCTTCAACTGCGAAAAGATGGTAATACACCCAACAACGAGTCCAAAAACCAACATCACATTCATCCTGGTGTAGAGACCACGGACATATGATGCAACCTTTGTTGACAACTTCATAGAAGCCATCACCAACTTGGCCATCAACCACAAACACCTAACCATCCTGGGGGACTTGAAAATCTGGTTTGAAGACAGTCACACCAATTCCCACCACTCACTCACTGAACAACTCGCCACCATGAAACTACGACAACTAGTAAAAGGGGTCACACACTCGGCAGGACACTCTCGACGCAATTTTTGCAAATGAAAAACCACGGCACTTCCGATACAAATACTGTGGAGGGACCACCTCATCATCCCATTCATGATCACCATGCCAGCCCAAGTAAAGAAACTGGAAACACGTCAACGAAAACAACCTATTCGAACAACTGGAATTAACCAAGCCCTCAACTACAGAACTAGAGCTAGCTGACCTAGACGGGAAAGCGGAACTACTACACAAATGGATTGCAGACACAATAAATAAGATCGCCCCAGATAAACCATTCACCCCATCAAAAAAAAAAAAGAGCAATGGCAAAATGGTTCACACCACTATTCAACACCATGAAAAAAGAAAACAAAAAGATGGAACTGGAATAGAGGAAAGAATACAACCCAGACTTAAAAACAAAAACACCTAAAAACAAACCCACGCATACACGAAGGAAATTGAAAAGGCGAAGAGAAGGCATTATGACGACAGAATCACCAATGCCACCAACACATAAAAAGAAATTTTTAACATTGTTAAAGAGATGAGAAACCCACCAGGCTGCGATAACACCACCAACCCCCTCAGAGAAACTTTGCAACAACCTGGCAGAGCATTTCAAGAAAAAAAAATTACAAAAAAAATGACATCCGACAAACCATAAAAAAAGACCGACCAACCAACCACAACATACAACCAAACGGACCCAACACAGAACCACAGCACAAACTCAAAAACTTTCCTGAAATATCAGCAGAGGCATGTGCAATGCTGGTAAAACGCAGCAAGAAAGCTGGATCACCCAAGGATCCCTGTCCCCCGGACATCTACAAATCAATCCTCGCACAAGGAACGCCAGAAGAATACTACAGAAACCTGCTAAATCTATCACTAGCAACAGGGACTGTGCCGATGCTCTTCAAATCAGCCTATATCAAGCCACTTCTAAAAAACACAAGTGGTGACGTAGAAGAACTCTTCAACTACAGACCAATCTCAAACATTCCCTACCCGGCAAAACTCCTGGAAACCTATGTATAATCAACCAAGAGCACATAGAAAAACACCACCTGCTAGACCAAAAAATCGGTTTCAGACCAGCAAGAGGAACGGAAACAGCACTACTTTCCATCTGGAACGACCTTAAAACTAACGCAGACTCATACACAACCTCAGCCCTCATTCTACTCTACCTCTCCGCAGCCTTTAACACAGTTAGCCATGACACCCTGACCAAAAGACTAGAAGACATAGGCATAACAGACACAGCACTACTCTGGACTAAATCATTCCTAACAGACAGAACAGAAACCGTATGGATTAAACCCTTCAAATCCACTCCACAAGGATCCTCACTATCACCACTATATTTCAACATCTACCAGACTGCGGTCATCAGAATCTTCAGAAAATACAACATTATTTGCTACAACTACGCAGATGACCCTCAAATCATTTACAAAATCAAAGGCAACGAAGCGGATCACTCAAATCTAATTGACTGTCTGAAAGAAGTCTTCAACTGGATGAATGGCAACAACCTGAAAATCTACCCAGGAAAGACCGAAATCATGATCATATCCAAAGACCAAGGGAACAAAACCGCCATCCCATGGCCAACGGAAATGGGAACCGCACCAACACCATCTAAGGTAGTAAAGAATCTGGGAGTTCTGATGGACAACACCCTAACATTAGAACCACAAATAAACAGTGAAGAAATGTTTCTTCTTCCTCTACGCGGCAAGAAGAATCCTTTCCTTCACGCACAAAACACTCACTATCGTCGCCCTCATCATGTCAAGAATCGACTATGCAAACGGAATACCAGAATACCTCATGAAGAAACTACAACGAATCCAAAATGCGGCACCAGACTACTCAAACTATCCAGAAGAGACCACATCACTCCTGCCCTAAAAACACTACACCGTCTCCCAGCAAAACGTTGCATCACCTTCAATACCATGTGCATGACGCACAGGGCAATCGGAGGACAAGGAGCAGAATTCCTTCAAAAGAAAAACAGTCTACAAACCAAAGAGGCCCTTCCGACCCAGCAACGAAGTCTGCCTGGAACTAAAACCATACCTTAAGAAAAAACTTGGAGGCACCTCCTACCACTTAGCCGCAAAAACCTGGAACATCCCAAAAGAGATAAGAAACACGGAAGATCACCACAAATTCAGAAAATTACTAAAAACCTGGCTCTTCAAGACCACAGACTCAAACTGAAAACCGAAACAGAGAAAAAAAGATGACTAAACTGGAAAGGACACTGACAGCCCCAGAAGTGACAGGGAAGCTCCTGCAGTACCGGGACGGATGATGCCAGTTAGACTGAAACACAGGTGACACCCATGGAGATGGGAGTCAACTACCCCAGACAATCCCACCAACAACCTCGTCCCCCCACCCCTTAGTTGCCACCAGGTACCAAGTGTCAATTGAATTGTCAAAATATTGACAAGCACCACACTAGCTAATGGTGGACATTGGCAGGTGCTCTGGCCACAGGAGTAGGAAGAGAGGACAGGTGGAGTTGTGAGGGAGGCTGGTTGAGGTGGGGGACAGATGCGAAAGGGACAATGAATGCAAGATGGGCCCAGATCAGATCAGAGGCGCATCAGGAGAGACTACACAAGCCGAGCGCCTCAATTCAGGATAGAGATGCCAACTAACCAATTCCACTAACTATTTCCCCCCTCTGCACACACCTCTCAAACTCCAAACCAAACACAACCACAAACCTACAGCACAACAAACCGCACAAACTTCACTACATTGCAACAACACAACAAAAACACACATAGGCTACCACAACAGTACACAACGACTACCAGCCGCAAACACCCCAGGCCCAGTCAACGGACCCACCGGGCTGAGGCCGCCAACAGCACATCACCACTCTTGCACTTTTCCTGCTTTCTCCCAGTAACTCACCCTCCCTCCCTTTTTACAGAGCCGCCAGTGCGCCAGGGGACCACTCTGGTGGTGATAGTGCGCGGTACAAATGTCCTTTAACATGAACTCCCAGGTGAGCACACCCAAGCATTGGAGGTCTTGTTTTCGTCGGAACATATGTGGGAACCTGGGAAGGAAGGACAAGCATTGCTGCCCATGTGTTTGTTTCCCAGTATCAAGTGTGTGAAAATAGTGTATTTTCGGTCACATTTGCATTCTGCATTCTGGATAAGAAATTGTAGCGCAATTCACGCAAGTGATGCCTCTATGGACACAGGTGTCTTTCAGAAATGCAGCGTGTTCACCCTTATCAGGTTCAGGTTGTCCATAGATCCAAATAGAGTACCGATTTGGTCTTCCCTGGGTGTTGGGTGTACCAGTGTTTCAGCCTTTGCATGTTGTGGCCAGGTTAGTGCAACCAAACATCTGAGGTACCTTTGTCATCGCGACACCTGTGGGAACCTGGGAAAGTTGCTGCCTACATGTTTTCGGTGGTTTTCCAGTGGCAAGTGTTGAAAATAGTGTAGTTATGGTCACATTTGCAACTTTGCAGTACATTCTGGGTAAGAAATTGGAGTACGATTCATACAACCGATGTCTCTTGATTCCCACGAGTGTCTTTTCAGAAATTCATGAGGTTCCCCCATTTTCCTTGGTGACCGTGACACCCCAAGCCCAAATCTGTAGGTTGTCCACAAGGCCAAATTCAGAATGGATTTTGTCTTCCCAGGGCATTGGTGCACGAGTGGTTTAGCCATTTCCCCTTGCGCCCAGGTCAGTGCACCCACACGTCGGGTATCGGTTTCATCAGAACACGTGGGAATGTGGTAGGACATGTGTTGCACGTGCGTTTCGATGGTTTCCTGGTCACAAATGTCTCAAAATGGTGTGCGTCTTTTCAGAAATGCATGGTGTTCCCGCTTTCCATGGTGCCTGCGACACCCCAGCCCTAAATGTTTGCCCTGCCTGCAAGACTAAAATGTCGATCTGGTTTTCCTAGAGCACCTGACTTCACCAGTGCACCCACAGATAAGAGGTACAGTTTTATCTGGGAATATGGGCCTGTAAAAATTATTTTGCTCCCCATACTTTTATGTGGTTTCTCAATGGCTAATGATCCAACTATTGTATTTTTCCAGAGTTTCCCCATTTGCTGTGCATTATGGGTAAACATTCTTCTGCAATAAATAAACGCAACATGTAGTTGGATTCCTCTTGGTTTCTCCTTTTCATACTGCATGGAGTTCCTACCTTTCCTTGCTGGTTGTGAGGTCAGAGCCCTCAATGCATGCACTTGCTGCAAGCCCAAATATATGCTTCACTGAGCATTTCCATGCTGTCAGTTTAGCTCTTTCCCTTCGGCCCAGGCCAGTGGATCCACGTATGTGAGGTACCATTTTTTATTGGGAAACCTGCGGCAACGTGAGAAGGAAGGTCCATCTTTTTTGCATTTGCCATGCAGTCTGGATAGGAAATTCTTGCGCCAACAATGCACACTGGGTGTATTTGTATTGCCAGGTGTCTTTAAAAAATGTATGTGGTTCCTGGTTTCTTTGTGGGCATAATGACCAAGCCTCAAATCTATGGGCTGCACACAAGGCCCAATAAACCCTTTCCAGAGCATTTGCCATACCCATGGTTTAACCATTTCCTTTGGGGACGGGGACAGTGAGGTACCATTTTTTTATCATGACACCTGAGGGATGGTAGGACATTCAGCGTTTTCTCTTGGTTGTAACATTTTCATAGATTTCCTACTGCGCTTTGTTAAACCACCCTTTAATTTCCTAAATGTGCCCTAAATTCAGTAGCTGCTTTAAGAACTGCACACTTTTGTGACCTGTGCAAGTCAACTATCCTTCAAAGGGTCAGCCCTAATGTATGCTTGGCATTCTCACCACATTGTTCTTGGTTATTTTCAAATGCTAAAGTAGGTAACTTTAGGCAGTCAGCATGTAAAAACATTTTTTATAAAGTGTACCATGGCTTGGTTTTTGCAATGTGGCATTGCTTGTTTTGTGAAACATTAAGAACAATGTGTGATTTCATAACTAGAAGAGCCGAGGGAATGTAGCAGTGCATTGCTTTTCTGAATATTCATGATAGTCAGACCTTGCAGGTGCAAACAGGTCCAGGACATCATTTTTTTTTCAATCATTTTTGCAATTGTTAGGCAAATTACAGGAATTATGGGTGAATAGCTTGGTGCAAATGACCCATTACTGAGCTTGGAACTGCATCTACTTTTCAGAAATGTATTCCTTTCTTCATCTCCCTCCAATTTAACTTTGATAACGAGGAAGAAAACTGGACGACTTAGGATAGCCAACATTTGAAAAGGGCGGCAGCCCTCAAGGATGGAATGCGTGTACAACATTGTTTGGTAGGTTCTTGTAAAGTCCAACTGGTATGGGACTTCTCAAGACTTGGTATTAGGGACCCACTCTTAATATAGACCTGCATTTCACAAGTCGGTAGAGTGGTTGAGCAGCCAGGCTCGTCTTAGGAGGGGCAAGGTGAGCTGTAGAGCAGTACACTGAAATAAGTAAACGTTTAGACATATTAAAATATTTAGTTAAATATACACAAGGCAAATCAAACTAAAAAAGGCAGCTAATACTAACATTCAATGGAAGATGGATTTATTTTAATTAATATAAGAAACAATAATGCAGATGAGTAAATTCTTTCTATGCTACACAGTTCCAGCATACAGAGCGACATCAATAAAGTTCAGTAATAGAACATATGCATCATCTTTACACATTGAGTTTGGGAAAAGTTTCAGAGCTATACAGAACACACTTAAGCAACGGTTACATGAGTCCCCCCCCCCCCCCCCAGGGATGTAGGTAGTGTTTCCTAGCAGAAAAACGTGTTACACAATTTAAAACCTATGGAGGAACCAGCACTGCCAAAGCCAATAGGGTTGAGAAGAGTAGCCTTTAGGGAACCTGGATAACCAAGTGGGTAGTTCTAGTTTTGATGCAGTTCTTCAGAGAAAAGGTTATTCACACAGTCGGTAGTTCTTTAAGAATTCCAGCTCAAGAGGTGCCTACCTGATGGTGCACAAGCTGCAATGTCTGCACAAGTGTGTGGAGGTCATCTCTTAGATGCGTGAAAACAGCACTTCCCAAGCCAGGAAGCACTGGAAATGGTACAAGGTAGTTGCACCCCAATCCCCACAGTACTGTAAAGATGAAGATTTTCCAGCTGGCTTCCTTCATGATGCACACCAGATTCATTCTCCTTATGGTGACGAATGGGGGGGTGGGTGAGACGACATTGGCTGGCTTTTGCAGCAGCACTCTGGATAAGGACCTGTCAGCAATGGATTCCACTCACTTCAGCAGCTCTTTGTGGTGTTGGTGCCTTTTTCTCAGCACCAAGGAGAAACAAATATCCCTGGTTGGAATTTCCTCAGTCACTCGTTTTTGAACTCTGGTGCAGGGACTTCCTGCTCCTGTAGGACACTACAGAAGCCAGCAAAGTTTCAGCCGGTTTATTTCTTTGGAAGACGACGCACTCGATGGTCCAGATACCCCGGGTATCGGGAAAATGCAGCCCAGGAAGGGGGTTGAGCCAAAATAAAGCAGGTCTCGAGGCTAGTTGGTCCCAACAGCCTAAGGGAGAAAGTCGCCCTTGGCGGATGTTCCCTGTCGATGTGAAAAAAGAGGTCAACACAGCTGCAAGGCTTTTAGGACTGTGAAAGCACCAGTGAAGGTGCTGCTGGCATCCCTGCTAGTTGTCCTAGTCTGATGTCTTGTCCCAGTGGTCAACTCTGCCTGTAGTCCCAAAAATCCTCGCCCTTTATGCAGAATTTTCATTCACAGTCACTAGGGGTGGCTGTCCTAAGGACAGCCAGCTGCCCAGTTAGAACTGGTTTCAGTCAGGCATTCCTATAAAGGACAGCCTCTCCTATAAAGGACAACCTCTTGCCTTCCGAGACATGCTGAAGCCCACCAACAGCAAACACACAAAGGACTCAATAGTCTAAACGATAATGTAAAAGCCCAGAAGGAACTGACAAACGAAAGATGGCGAAAAAAAGAAGACGGGGCCATTTTGAAAAAATGGTCACCCATGGTGCTGTACTGCAGCTGTGAACAGAGCCCGCTAGTACCCTGCACAAAAAGGTAGTAAAAAGTAACCATTGCCACAAACCATTGAAGTCAGTCGGTGTAACAAAAGGTTATATGAGAAGTGGGATAAGGAGTTACAATGTTACCCCCAGCCCCCAGCATAGGGTGGTTTGTGCTGGACCCACAAAACAAAAAGACAAAAATCATCCTATTATTCTTGGGAACTGTAGTTCTCATAAGAAAAGGTATGTACACCTTAAAAGTCCCAAGGAATGGTCAGTGGCACTGCACAGAGGGTGCTGTGTGTCACTAGGAAAAATGCAGATGCCTATGGAGTTTACCAGACTCAAAAACAGCAGAATCAGAAAAGTCTGGCGCAGAGAAAATACAAAAGTGATAAAAAGTCCCACTCACTCAGGAGTTGAAAAATGTGTGTAGAGTCCAGCAAAAGAGCTTGGGGGTCTCCAAGGTTAAAGGGAATTGGCACCGAACTGATAATGCACCCTAAGAAACATTACACCCATCACCTAACAGATCCCCAATTCAACACATCTCATACTCAGCCCACAATGGTGGTCTCTGCCCCCTACCCCCTCCCCGTCTCCAGTGCCCTACGCTTCCCCACCTTGTGCACCACATTCAGTTCTAGATCCTCTTGCATCCTTTCACATCTCCTTCCCATGTACATGGTAGTACAAGCATCATTACCACTGAACTCTCATCTAGTATAGATTACTCCTTTAAGGTCACCAACTCTCCACCTTTGACTATCCCGTTTATATTTCATACTGACCCATCCTCTACTCTTACACCAATCTTATTCTGACTGGTATAGAACATTTCGATTACCTTTTTGTACAGTCTGTGCCTTTTTTTTTCATCTTCGCACAATCTCTGGGCTGAATCACAATATGATCCTGTCACTTACTTTTTGCTCTTTTATTGTACTTTGCATACCCCTCAACGACACACTGTTTTACTTCCCCAAGGGGAACACTCAAACAGGTTTGAACTTGGTGCTCGGTTCCCTTCCTCTCATGAGGCGAAAAAGGAGACATCCCTTTGCCCAGTCAATTTATTTGGGGACATCATAATGCTCCACAGCCTTACTTCTACTGATTACTATTCCATTCCTTATGGCTTGTTCAATAGTTTCTACTATAACTAATTTACATCTATCCAACAATCTATTTTATTTGGCCCAGGATAATTTCCTGAAAATGTCCACTTTATTCCCGCCCTCCTCGCATACTCCATCATGGGTTTTCCTTTAAACGAAACACCATTTATTACACTCAAATGATCACTCCTTCTTGAACACTTGGTCCATAAACCATTACATAATTTAATACCAGACTTCAAAGTGTGGTACAGCCCCAAAAGTAAGAGGGCATTTTTCAATTGTATGCAGGAATAAGAGAGTGGCTATGGTGCAAGAAGGAAACCACCCAGATGAAGTGCATGCAATGATGGCAAGGAATCACACCCCCAACCATCGCCACGCCCCCAGTAGAGGCATAATGAGATTTCCCTCTGGTCTGCCCACCTTAAGACTTGTCAGTTTTGCCAGGGAAAGAAATTTCCAGTTATTTCTGGGTGCCATTCATGAGCCGATGTGATAATATACTCCCTCAATGAAGTAGGGGGCATTACCTGTTGTCCTCATACCAACATTCCCTCTTCAGCTGACCAGTCGCTTCCCAGAATGCCATCAGAACCGTATAGGTTTCAACTACCATCCTTCTATGGTGTACTTAATTACTTGTTGCAACACCTTGGCTACATTTAATTTGCTCTCCCAAACTTCTAGTGGCACTGCTACCTGCAACATGCTTTCCTATTCTCCCACTGGCAAACATGAAAGAAAAATCATCCACCTTGTTTCTAACACCTGTACATACCTCACTTGGAAATCATAGTCTTCCATCTTAAGCCTTAACCTTGCGAAACGTGGAGTTTCTGTTCAATCCCCTCACCTTCAATATCTCAACCAAAGGCGTGCAGTCAGTGCATATTGTGAAAGGGATAGCCCATAAGTGTTTTACGATAATTTACTGCCCACGTGTTTTAGGACTGATTTCTATACTCTGGCCTGTTGGACAGATGTATAGAAGGCCAACCTAGTTTAGTGACGGGGACAACTGGGACCTGTAGCCAAACCAGTTTGTATAGCAAGGTGAGTGTTCAAGTCTCATGATAGGGTGAGCCTGTAAGCGGTCCTCAATGACTCCACACAATGAAAAGTCAAGGATCTCCCTTAGACAATTAGTTCCATTTATGGCCATATAACACTGACAAATGACTACTAGCATGTAATATCACACAATACTAAATAAAATATGACATGCATTACTTACCGTAAAAGCATTTCTGATGATTGGATCTGCTTAGATTCACATGCTGTGCATATGGTCCGAAATCCAGTGGTAACCGCGGAGTATTGCATCTTGTCTTTCAGGGGACATCGGCATAGGCGTGTCTGAAACACTAGCCCTATCGTGACGTGTGTTGTACCCAAAATCCCTCACGCGCCGAGGTCCCTGCGATTGTATTTTTTCTGCCATGAGGGAGCCCAAGGCTATAGTGAGTGAGTACATGAAGAGAGAAAGTAGTAAGAAGTCCATGTTCCTTCCACCCAGAGCGGGGAGGCAGGGAGGGCGCGTGTGAATCTAAGCAGATACAATCATCAGAAATGCTTTTACGGTAAGTAATGCATGTCTTCTGATGCTGGTTAATCTGCTTAGAATCACATGGTGTGCATAGACTAGCGAGCAGTACCCGGAGTTGGAGGTGGGTTGTGAGAAGGAACAGTAGAAAAAGAGGTCTTAGTACTGCTTGTCCCACCTGAGAATCAGACCTAGAATGAGTGTCTAGGCAATAGTGTTTTGTAAAAGGTGTGTACAGAACTCCAGGTTGCCGCTTTGCAAATGGACTCTAGGGGAACATTTGCAATGAATGCTATGGATGCCCCAGTGCCTCGAGTAGAATGTGCTCTAGGCTTGAAGGGCAGTTCTCTCTTTGCCAGAGTGTTACATAGTGTGATGCATTTGACAATCCACCTTGAGATTGCTTATTTAGAGACAGGGTGCCCTTCTCTACCAGCTGCCACTAAAACAAAGAATTGTTTAGTTTTCCTCAGTGGTTTAGTTCTATCCATGTAGAACGTGACTGCCCTGCGCACATCTAGTGTGTGAAGGTTTCTTTCGCCCATGTTAGTAGGTCTCTGGAAGAACGTGGGTAGCTCGATTGACTGGTTCACATGGAACTTCAAAATTAATTTCGGGGCAAATCTGGGATGTGTGCAGAGAACTACTTTATCTTTGTGGACTGTAACAAAGGGGTCCAAAACCGAGAGGGCCTGTAGTTCGCTAACTCTTCTGATAGAAGTGATAGCTACTAGAAAGGCTGTCTTGTAAGTCAGGTCGTTCAGACTAGCTTTATGCATAGGCTCAAAAGGGGGTCCCATGAGCCTAGTTAAAGCCACATTTAGATCCCACCCAGGGGCTGGGTCAGTGATGGGGGGATACATTCTTTTAACCCCTTCCATAAAGGCTTTAATCACAGGTATTTTCCACCACGACACCTTCTGCTGTGACCTGGTGTAGGCTGACAATGCCGCTAGGTGAACCTTTAAGGAATTGAGACTAACCCAGAGTCCAACAGATGGGTTAGATATAACACAATGGGCCTCATTACGACCCTGGCGGTAAGGGGTTAACGCCAGCGTTAGCTGCGCCGACCCCTTACCGCCAATTACGAGGTCCCTTAGCGCCATGGCGCTTTTAACACCTGCTTTTAGCAGGTGTTAAAATCCATGGCGCTAAGGGACCATGGAGTAAATTACGCCACCGTAATTTACGGTGGCGTAATTAACGCCTTCCCCACTCCCATTATGCCCTATGGGGCAAAAATGGGAATGGGGAAGGGTAAATGGGGATTGGGGACTTACCGCCCCGCCGACCTCGGAATGGGGCGGTAAGTCCGCCAACCACCATGGCGTAAACGTAGTTTACGCCATGGTGGTAAAGTCACGGCCCAGGCGGTAACTTACCGCCTGGGTCGTAATGAGGCCCAATGTGTGAAGGCGAGCAATCGGTGGGATTGACGCCTTTGGAACTGCACCAGATGACAAAACGTTTCCATTTGCTGGCATAGCAATAACGTGCGTTAGGCTTTCTTGCCTCCCTCAGTATGTCCATGCATCTCTGAGGGAGTTGCAGATGTCCAAACTCTGACCTCAGGAGCCAGGCTGCTAAGTTCAGAGTTTGTGGGCATGGGTGCAGAGTCTCCCCCCTGTCCTGAGACAACATGTTGTACGGGCAGGGCAGCTTGACTGGTGGGGAGAGGGACATTTCCATCAGGTGCGCAAACCAAGGTTGGCGGGCCCACATGGGAGCCACCAGAATCATGGCGACTGGTTCCTGGTGCATCTTGTGTACTATCTTGTTCAGAAGGGGAGTCGGGGGAAAAGCGTAGACAAATTTCCCCGACCAAGTTATCCAGAGACCGTTCTCCTTGGATCAGTTCTGGGGGTACCTGGAGGCTTAGTCTTGGCATTGGGCGTTCTCTTGAGTAGCGAACAGGTCGATCTCTGGAAACTCCCATTCTGCGAAGACGTTGGATACAATGTCTTCGCGCAGTCGCCATTCGTACTCTTCTGGCAGAGGAAAATCTCTGCTGAGTATGTCTGCCAGAAGATGGAGTTCCCCTGGAACATGTTGGGATATCAGGAACATCTTGTGTTCGAGAGCCCATATCCAGATGTTTTGGGACAGCTTGGATAGCCCTGGAGAGTGAGTGCCCCCCTGTTTGTTCAGGTAATACATTGCTGTTGTGCTGCCGGTTAGAACCAGCACTGTCTTCCCTTGCAGTTGCTCCTGAAAGGCTTTCAATGCTTTGAACACTGTTAGTAGCTCCAGTAGGTTTATATGGTTGGACGCTACCTGAGGGGACCACACTCTGTGCGCTGTCTGCTGAAGCAGGTGAGCCCCCACCCCGTGAGAGATGCGTCTGTCGCGAGAGTGGCTTCCACTTCAGGGGTGGTGAAGATTTTCCCCTTCAAGAGGTTCTCCCTCGACCACCACTGTAGAGAGAGAACGAGGGCTGGCGAGACAACAGATCTTCCCATTGTCCGCTGGCCTGACACCACTGGCTGTTGAGCCACTCTTGCAAGGGACGCATGCGCAGCCGCGCGTGGGGAACCAAGTATATGCATGACGCCATCATTCCTAGCAAACGCATAGCTTTGCGTACCGTCACCTCTCGACTGGCTACATACTGAGGAACCTGAGAGAGCATGTTCTGAACCCTCTCGCTGGAAGGGAAGACTAGACAGTCTCCGGTACGAATAAGAGCCCCCAGGAACAGTTTTACTTGGCTGGGGACTAAGCTGGATTTCTTTTTGTTGATAGAAAATCCCAGACTGAACAGTAGGTCCACTGTTTTTTGGGTGTTCGAAAAACAAACGTCGAACAAGTCCCCCGTGATGAGCCAATCGTCGAGGTAAGGGTAAACTGGAACTGTAAGTCTGCGCAGGTGTGCCGCTGCCACTGCCAGGACCTTGGTAAGCTCCCTTGGCGCCAAGGCTATGCCGAAGGGGAGTACCTTGAACTGGTAGTGTTTGTCCTGAATCACGAACCTTAGGAATTTTCTGTGCGCTGGCAGCATTGAAATATGAAAGTATGCATCTTTTATATCCAATGTTGTCATGAAGTCCCCCTGTTTTAGCAATGGGATCACCTCTTGCAGTGTTACAATGCAAAACTTCCGGGGCTTTATGAACTTGTTCACACAGGACGCATGGTGAGATCCTTTTTGGGTACAAGGAAGTACACTGAATAGATACCCTTGTTTACCTGAAGAATCGGGACGGCTTCTATGGCGTCCTTTCCAAGCAGCGCTTCCACCTCTTGGATCAGGATCTGCAGATGTTCTGGTGAAAAGCATCAATGTTTTGGCGGTCTGAACTGTGGAGGTCGGGCGAATTCCACGCAGTAACCATGGGCAACCGACTTTAAGACCCACTGGTCTGAAGTTATCCCCTCCCATGCCTTGAGGAAGGATGTTAATTGCCCCCCGACCGGGGAGACATGGGAGGGGACCTGGACTTGGTCGTCATTTCTGACCAGCAGTTGATGCTCCTCTGGAATTGGAGCCTCTGCCTCCATTCTTTCCGTGCTTCTGCCCCCTCTGGGGTTAGTGAGTGGGGCTTGCAGCAGGTTGACTTGAGTTGATGTTGCCCGTGCCGAAGCCGTTTTGAGCGGTGCGGGCTTGTCCTCGAAAGAACCGCCGAGAATTACTGCCCCTCTGTGAAGAGAGTTTCTGGGAAATCTGGTGCAGCAACTTAATAGTCTTGTGCTCCTTCTTGGCTGTCTCCAACGCATCGTCTACCGCCTTCCCGAAGAGGTTGGTTTCTTCGATGGGTTCGTTGATAATGGATGCCTGGGTCTCAGGCCTGAAGCCAGACGTGCGCAGCCACGCGTGCCTCTTTAGGAGAGTACCCTGTGCGAGAGACCTGCCTGTCTCTGCGGTGTCCAGGGTATTCTTTACCACATTCCGATTGGCAAGTTTGCCCTCCGAGACAATGGCAAAAAGCTTTGCTCTGGTTGGTTCCGGAACCTCTTGCAGGCCTTCCTGGAGTAGGTTCCATTGCGCGTCGACGTAGCTTGCTAGTAACGTCGTGTTATTGGCAATCCGGACGGTATATGCCGCCGCTGACGTAACCCGTTTACCTAAGGCATACAACCTTTTGGACTCCTTGTCCGGGGGTGACTCTCCCGTGGCAAGGGGAACCCCTGCTCTCTTGCGAGTGTTGGTCACCACCAGCAAGTCTGGGATTGCGTGTCCTTTGATATAAAGCGGGTCGGAAAAGTTTTGACCCTTGGGTTCACAGCCCTAATCTGAGCGGGTGTGAGTAAGGAAGGGGCCAGCCGTCTCTTTACAGAGCTCAAGAGAGGGGTAGACTGGCTTGCCGGAGGCTTTTCATTAATAATGTCCTCCGCGAAATCCTGTTCGGGCAAGGCTTCAAGCGTGGCATTTAAAAAAATTCCTCTGCTTTTTTCAACATGTTGTTGAAAGCCATTTGATCATCCACCGGGGAAGCTTGTTGAATCGGGGTGGATGGGGGAGAGTCGAGGCAAACGATATCAGAGTTGTGATCGTCCTGCTGGGTGTTCTCCCAGTGGTCCGTTGCTCCTTGATCTTCCCCATAGTTGTCCAGAAAAGAAGACTCTTCTTCTGTATAGAGGTCTCTCTACGTGTCCATCTGGACATCTTCTTGATAGTCAACTTGGTGTTGGACATCTAGGTGTTGGACATGTTGTGTTTGAGGGTTAGTGTCTACACAAGCTTTTTTCAGCGGAGGTAGATCAGAAGCACTGAAAAACTGCTCCAGCCGATCCATACACCCCTCGAATTGCTCCGTGGTCCACTTGGATGACTCAAATGGACCTAGCTGAGTAGGAACCGTGTTCTCCGTCCTAAGGCTTTGCAAGGATCTCCTCAGGGTGCTTAAGAGGGGTACCAGGCTTTCTTCGTAAGAGTCTTACGGGATCGTCTTCCCAATCCGTGAAAAACCTTCGGGAGACAACGCCTCCGATGATGTGTCGGCAGTGAAAATGTCTTCCGCGGCTCCAGAAGGGCCAGCGGATGGCTTCTCGGGTAGAGGCCTACTTGTAGTTTTCGGGCCTGTACGGGCCTTGGAAACCTTGGAATCCGTCGAAGTTTCTTGTTCTGAAACTTCGGCATGTGTAGTTTGGGGAGTAGCGCCCTTTTTAGGTTTGTTATACCCTGTCGTCATGCGCTGCTGCGGATGCGGGGGAAGGCTTTGGATCAGACTGATCCGTGGGCGCCGCCGAAGTTCCCGGTGGACCCGTTGGTGCTTTGGCCTTCTTCGGCGAAGTCGTCGAGGAGGGCGCTTGGGTTGTGTGCTTTGTGCGGTGCGATTGTACGCCCCCGTCACTGGGTGTGGTACCTGTAGCAAGACCGGAGTCGAGCCTGGAAGGGTCGGGGACGGGCATGGTGGCCCTAGAATAGTCCGCCTCAAGGTCTATAAAGTCCGCTTTGAACGTTTGGTCATCCGATATACCCCCGTCACTTTCGGCTGGTGTCGCGGGAGGGGAGGGAGGCTCCACGCGTGACATACGTACGTGGCCCACCGCTTCAACCGGCGCTCCTAAAGAGTTTTAGGTTTAAGCACGCCGAACACCACTTTTCGTCGTGCTCTAGGGGGAGATAAGCGTTACACGACGTGTGCTCGTCTTTCCACGGATATCTGACCCTACACACAGGGCAGAATCTAAATGGAGTCCTTTCCATAGCAGAAGGGAAGGGTGACCAGACCAAAAAGGAAAGTAGTGGAAAAGAGGAAAGACATAACAGTATGGCAAACCCCGAGCCCACGCTCCCTACTGTGTAGGCCGGCCGCAAAGCCCGACCACGTGGAAGTCCGAACACCGGATCTTAGGCGCGGAACCCACAGCTGTAGACGATTTCCCCCGTAGTCTTCGTCGAAGATGTTCTTGATGGGCGAAGTGACTTAACGGGGAATAAACCGACAATTCGGTAAGATAAACAATGTCTCATGAAGATCTCAGCTATAGGGCGACCAGTTATCTGGGCAGAAAAAAACAATCTGAGGGACCTCGGCACGTGAGGGATTTTGGGTACTACACACGTCACGATAGGGATAGTGTTTCAGACACGCCTATACCGACGCCCCCTTTCGTTCCCCGAAAGACAAGATGCAATACTCCGCGGTTACCACTGGATGTCGGACCATATGTACAGCATGTGATTCTAAGCAGATTAACAAGCATCAGAAACATGTATACAATCACTGGAGTAGATGCAAAATGCGTAACAAATCCCTGTAAACAGAGATGGATATCAGTATGGAGCACTACAGGTCTACGGAGATGCACCCAAAAAATGGCAATAAGTAACTGCTGCCACCAGCTTGTCCATTGGGCACACCTAAAGTAATGAAGAAAAATCCTTTGGAGAGTTAGTCCACAGCAAAACAAGTGGCAACAAATTAACAAGACTTAGGGAAACAAGGTTTCCCACTACTGACAGCCTGAAGAGCCTGTCAATTTCCCCATGACAAATGAGCAAAAGCCACTGCACGTCAGATTAAAAAAAATAAAAAAAGCAAAAGTTTGGGAGTCCATAAAAATGGCCAAAGTGCTGGAAAGGGACGCCATGAACTCCCCTTCCATAACTGAATAATCTTTTCCACACCCCATTTGCTGTTTGGGAAATAACTGCTCCTAAACCTCACCCACTCGAATCAATAGTCAATTTGATTGCTCCCCCCAACCCCCAATTACAAACCCTCCTACATTTAGTGCATTGCACCGGTTTTACTTCATTTCCTTCATTGTTGCCTCACATGCCCAAACCGGACAGTCTTCATATTGGCTGAGTGATACATCACTGCTTATGAATCGGTTGTATTATTCGGCCAGCCAAACAAATGACCTAACTTCAGGGTCTAGGGGCATGTCTGATAGCTATCATGGTGTCATATTTCAGCATGTACAACCCGACACCTACCATGTGCCATTTATTCAACTTCCTCTTCTCTAAATGTGCACTTGCTAGCCCCAGTCTAATGCCATCTGCTGTCAAGCTCATTCCTTCCTCCACCATACACTAAACGGTCATCTTGGTACACCATCGCTCCTTCAATACGTGTGTCATGACCCTCTGAAATAATGCAGGCCCAAATGGCACTCCGTAATATCTGTAGAATCCAAATGATGTTATGAGAGCTGCGAGATCTCTGCAGATCTCCATTAGCGTAATTCAATGGTATGCTACTGATAAGCAAAGCCTGCAAATAGATTGACCCCTTTAAGACAGTTTAGCACTTCTGAATTAGCCAGCAACATGTTAATCATCTGCCTGCATGTTCCAATTTAGGTCTCTCTTGTCCACACAGTTAGGAATTTCTCTTTAATGCACCTTTCCTTCCATTTTGATGGACCCCCAAACATTTTGCATTGATTTTTGATCTAGACCTGTATTTTTTTTTTTACAGTGCAGTGAAGCCTTAAGCTGCACTACACTTTTGCCCATCTGTTATGGGGAAACTGGTATGTCCTTCAGGCTGTCAGTACTGGGAAACATTGTTTCTCTTAGCCTTGCAACTTTGTTACTACTTTTAGTAACTTGCTATCACTTGTGGTAACTTTTTATCATTTTACAAGGAATCTTCCAATGCAGTACAATGGGGTACACTTTTTGTTTTGCCCTGACTAACACACAAGGATTGTTTGGTTACTCTAGGTGTGCTAAATGGACAAGCTGATAGCAGCACTGACTTTTTACCATTTATTGGTGCTTTTCCTTTTAGTCTTGGCTACTAACTGTGGCTAGCGTCCTAACGTGGCCGTGCCAGATGGATTTTCACTTGTTTTTTGGCCACCTTGTTCTTTAGCCTTCTTTCTGGCATGTGAGGCCAGGAAAATCCATATATGGACTTCCAGTGCCTGGGAAAGCAGAGGCTTTTGGCGGGCTACTGGATTGCCATGTGTGTTTGCTGCCAGGATGTGGACTGGGTCTGTCCGGTCCCAATCCACAAACTAGTTTCAGTATCTCTGATCGTTATGCACGAGTGTTCCCGCCAGTGGTCCCGATGGACCGCTGCTGGGGTGTGTGGCTAGTCCTGCTATCAGAGTTTTGGCTTTTAGGATAAGAGGATCCCTGCATCTGAGAGATCCTGGAGTAACCTGAAGGAGCCAAAAGCAGCAAGATCTGTGAAGAGGCCCAGCAACCAACTTCTGCTGCTGCTGTCCTGGTGGAGCCTTCTTGCTCGTGATCTTCAGCCATCTTGCAAGGGAGCTGCGACCCTTTGAGTGGCGGGAACATCCATTCCGGACGTGCAGTACCTGGGGAAGAGTGCCGGAAGTGTCCCTGGACCATTCTGTGGCTGATCAGCTCAGAGTTTGGGGCTACCCTGCTGCCGACATCGCCATTCCAAGTTGCGACCTGGAACTTGGGGGTTCCTCAGCTTGTCCAACAAGACTGGCCTCAGCGAAATCTCAGAGTCCTAGCTTCCAGGGGACCCGAGATAAGAGGGAAAGTCTGACCATGACAAGTGAGGCCCTCTGAGTCGCTGTGCTGCAGTGACAACTGTCCGAACAGCTTAGCTGACCCGAGTACAGTCCTGAGAGGGATCCTGCATCGAGTTTTGATGCATCCTTCATCAGAGCCCTCGCACCGGTGCAAGACACCAACCGGATATCAGCTCGAACTTGCTCAAGGACTGCAACTGACGGCAGGAAAAGCCACCTCGGATTCTCTTCCAGTGATCTGCCAAGTGTGGAGAAGAATCAGAGTACAAGGGGTAAGTTACAGTTCTTACCTGCCCCTAAACTCCCAAATCCTTTATAATACTTGGTGTTACCATAGCTTGCTGGCGCAAGCATTTTCACAAGTTGGGGACACCATTAGTAAGAATACATTGTCCCCTAATCCTTGGAACCGTTTACTTGACTCTAGAGACCCTGTAGTCTCTGGAGACTCTGGAGACCATGATACAGTAACTATCATGCAACCGTCATCTTCACCTATGCACCCAGGTACCCATGGGTCAGGCACGCTATGTAAATAAAATAAACCCCAACTTCATTTTTTCCACCTTCAAACTTTGTCAGAACTTTCCTGAACTTTTGGGCACAAGGCCCCAGACAATTTAGGGAAGGACTTTTGAAGTTGGGGTTAACTCTCTTTGGACCATTTGTGCATAATCTAACCTGTACTCTTTTACATGGGTTTGATTTGCATTATGCCCTCAACCAGTGACTGTATATATGTAATCTATTATTAGTTTTGTGTGATATTAGTTATTGTTAGCAGTCATTTTTCATAGTGTTTGGCCATAAATAACGTTTTTGTATACATACGGTCTAAGTGTAATCTGTGATACCACGGGGTGTACTCATTATGGACCCTTTACAAGCTCACCAACTCTTGAGACTTAGCCTAGACCCATGTCACTGCTACCTTGAACTGGTTTGGCTACAGCTCCCCAGAGTTGTCAGTGTCACAATATAGGTTGGCCTTCCATACATCTGTCCACCACACCAGATTATAGAAAATCAGTCCGAACACTCAATTACTTCCATTATTCCTTTGTTTTCCAATCTATCCAAATCCTCTGCTACTCAAGTGCAAAAGACACAGGCCTTGACTTGAGACTAGTGGTTTTGCCCTTGGCTAAGTATTATTTTGCGAACATAACCCTTTAAACACCATACTCCTAGGTTGAAAATAACTTCTTGTTCAGATTTCCTTTCAGCTTGTATGCTTAACTGGTTCTTCGAGACAAGAGCCTCATTTGATCTCAAGTGCTCCATGGTCCTTCCTTCCGAGGTCATCAACTCCTTTCCTTACATCTTTACTCCAGCTAAACGGCGTCAGAGCTGGACCACCAAAGAGAACCAAAGTATTCCAATATTTCATCCTTCAAATCCATCAGGATGCCTGGCCTCTGATCCGTTTAATGGAAAGTCCAATGATTGTAGCTCTTCCCATTTATTATACATTATGATTGTGTAAGGGGAGCAACGGTCCATCATTTTCATCTTCAAACTCAATGTTTATTTCACAACTTGGACATTTCAACTCCATACCATTATCACACGCTCTTCCCTTGAGCTGCTCTTCTTGCACCAAAGCCGCTCTTCTTATTCCTGCATACGATTGCAAAATGGCATCTTAATTATTTTGCAGATGGCGCTGGTCAGTATTTCGAGCTAGCAGAAGGGGCGTCCCGGCTACATATGTAGGTAGCATTTATTACTGTGTCCGACTTGTTTCCACCCATGTATCAACCTTTTTCCTCTCCATTAGTTTCTTTGTGATTCTGTCCCCTTTCCTTGCATCCTCTTCCCTGATGTGCTGTTGAATTTCATTTTTCAAAACACATCTGTGTTGCATCCTCAGAAGGATTTGTTGTCTCAGTTTGTTCTTGGAACATTACCATTTTTTAAAATTTCTTTTGAAACATTTGTGTTTGCTCCATTTTATTTGTAATTGCTATTGCTTTGGATAAAGATACATAACCACACATCCATAGTTTCTGCTAAGGCTAACACACGTCTATACTTTCCTCCGCTCTCCGGTTCCTGGAATTAATGCCATCTTATCGCTTTCTCATGGTCATCCACGTCTCCTGCATCCCTGGCAGTCAATGCTGGCATTTCCCTGTAATTACATTGGTTTTCTGGGCCTAAAGCATGAAGCAATAAGGACTTTCTGCTCTCAAGCGCTATGTTCTACTACTTCAGTCCATCCATGGAAGGTAGCGTTGTCCCGGGTTAGGTAGAAAAGTCTTGAGGGTAATGGTTAAGAACGGACTATTGTCTTTTTGGAATTTCTTATTTGGCCCCATGAGCATTTCACTAGCGCCTTGTCACGCAAGTGTGGCCTAACCTTTTCTCCCTTCGCCCTGAGAGCTTCCCCATTGCCGAGGTGACTAATACTTGCTTCCTGTTCATTTTCTATGTTGAATGTCAGTTACAGGACGTGGAAGTCATTTCCTAACATGCACGCATCTTTGCAGATCAAAACGATCAGCCTACAGTTCTGCATGCAGCTATGTTGTGCCTATGCCCTGACCTTGCATTCAGAAATGTCTGTCCTACTTGCGGTCAGATTTACGGATATCTGGGGTGTTTGCAGAGCATATGTAGTAGAAAGAAGCAATCAATACAAGGTCAAGGAAGGTGCTGGCCTACCTCTTATATGGCAACTAGGTAAAGAGTTAGGGTTCACATAGCATTGTTGTTACCCGGCAATCAGTCAAGGAAACAAAGTGTGTGTCTCAAGGTGGCTACAGCAAATACCGTTAAGTTAAATTGGGGGGGGGGGGGGCAACAGTCCATGCAGGACCAGTTTCCAAGAAAAAGGTTCTCTGAAGAGGAAAGAAGCGACAGATGCAGGTCTAGGCGTCAAACAGGGGGTGACACAAAGCAGGTCAGGGGTCCTGGTCGAGGCACTAAGGAAGCAAGCAGTACAATCAGGAATCAGTAAAAGGGATTCGCACAAAGACCGGTCTGGCGGTCCTGGCCATAACATGAAGATTGTGCGAAAATAGGATGCGACTCACCGGAGGTTTGTCCATCGTAGTCTTCCTCCGAGAGCGCGTCTTAAATGCTGTAGGATTTCAGGCACAATGACAGTGTATGCCTCTGCCTTCATCGGGACTGCTGAGAGTTTGTAGTCCCAGGAGCGACTGCCTCCCTGCCACCCACGACCCCTGTCTAGCAGCCGCAATACAGTGAAATAATCAAGTTGGGTGGCCCGTTGTTGCAAGGCGGAGCAGACCAGTGTTCCTGACATTTTTTGGTCCGATTTGCCGTGTATACAGCTGGCATAAATATGTGGATGCAGGTAGGACTGCATTTTACAACCCTTCCAATTCCGTGGAGTACACTCTAGGCCCTTGCTGCAGCAACAATGTCGCCAACTTGTTGAGTAGGTGTTTACAAGAAGGCTCCAAGATCACACAAGTTGCTACTTTAGTTGGATGATCAATGAACACTCGTGGCCACTTTCACCCTCTTTTCCGCAGTCTATTAACTGTCATTCTCATATACCTCACCTTCTACATTCAACACGTTCCAATTTCCAAATTCCGGGAATGTAGAACATGTAGATGAGAATACAACACTTCACCCAAGTGCAGCTCAAGCGTGTGTGTGTGGTGGCACGTCTGCAGTTTCTGTAATGACACACACATTTACAAATGCATTCATTGCTATCCAATGAAATCAGTCTAGTGGAATTTACTTAAGCGACCCATTTGCTCAGGATGCACAAGCTTGAGAAAGACCAAGGAGATGCTCCCAATGGCAAAGCATCCCTTCCGATATAGATATATATGATATGATAATTTATTTATATCTATATTTTTAATACATTGGTAATGTGTGCCTCTTTCCACCAGGCAAAGTAAACATGACTTATTATTAAAACCAAGGATTCACAACTCAAGAAATTGGCAAGACCAAGCTCTTGAACCAACCAGAGGGTGAACAATTTTAGACAATGAAGGCACATGCTGCAAAGTGAACCTCTCCGCATAGCCGACCATGATACACACAAATGTTCAATGTTAGGAGATATGGTACATACGTCTAGGCCACTCTTTTTAACCCAGGCCCGCAGACCATCCACATTCCAGGAGCTTATTTTCAGGTTGTACTTCTCCCCAATGGTAGAAGTCAGTTTTTCAGGAGGGTCTTCATATATGGCCGGTGGCTCGGCTTCCTTTGTTTTTCCACCTCCTTTCTTACCCTTCTTGGTCTCCGGCTCTAAGAAAATGCAAAAACAGGAAAAGTAGTCATGCCACACTTTCTGCAGTCCGTGCGGTTTCCAAAACGAATACTATATCCAGTAAATGTATATTTGATAACTGGTACAGAAGTAAGAACAGGGGGAATGAACCATAGAACTGCAAAGGAGTTGGTTAAACTATTCCAATGGGAACCAGCATAAAAAGGCATAGTACCGTACAGTTGCAAGCAGGATGGTAATCTTGTAGTTGCTATGTGAGTGATTGCTTATGTAGTAGGCTGGGTCAGTTGTTGCATATGGTGGAGTCAGCCACACTTCTCACCCCCAACACAATGCACGGCTCAGTGGCGCTGCAGTTAGAACATCAGTGACATGTAAAAAGGCACCCAAGCTTATTTACTACAAACTGTGTTCAGACAGATATATCTCATATCAAACAAGATTAGGCGACCAAGGCACAACAAGAAAACAGGCCACCTTCCCACACACACACACACACACACACACTCCTCTGCATGCAACTCATTTTGACACTCATTCTACTACCGCCAGTCTATTAGTCTCTCTCAGATACATACAAAGTACAGCGCATGCGCAAACATCAAGAATCCGGGAATTGGAAGAGGATTTTCAGGGGGTTGCCTTTGGATGCCACTCATTGCACCAAATGTAGCAACATGGGTTTTGGAAGGCATGAACCTTTCATTGAGATACAAGATTAAAAAACACAAGACTTTCTCCTATATGTTGATGGCAGGCTGGGAGCCATCTCAGACCTCCCAACCCCCACTCCCCCCTGCATCCCCAACCCTATGTTGCACAGGTGCCGAGCTCTTTGGGGCAACTTCGAACTTTTGCAACCAACAGGGTTTGTTAGAAAATAAATTGGTGACAAGAATTCGAGACATTTAGCCCACATGACAGGTCCCTGTGTCGCCAACAGGTCTGAAACACAAATTAGGTCTTCTATGCTACGGCCAGATAGTAAACATTACCAGTGCAGGCACGTCAATAGGTGAGGGAGCCTGGCCACTGGTATTTTTCAGAGGGGGAAGAAAAAAAGACCAAATAAAAACACCAATTTTCTCATTTGCTTTAAATCTAAATATACGTAAATTCTTTGCCAACACAAAAACATGCAGTGTTCCTAATGCCCTGCAGAGCATTATGCACAGGCGGAACTCAAACATGGCAATTGTGAGCCAATGCTATTTATTTTGCATTTTAAAAGCACACAGAGCCCATGGGCATCGAGGCGCTGTTACAAGAATATTTTTTTGTTGTTGCGTTAATTGTTTTTTTTCTTAGTTGCGTATTTATAACGCGCTTAAATACCCAGAGGTGTCTAAGCGTGGACCCGGGGATCGAACCTGTGTTGCTTCGTGTCGTCTTGCTTCCAAGACGAGCACGTTGCCGCTGAGCTATCCTCCCAGGATAGCACTCCCTTAAAGTGGCATCTCCAGAGGATGCCCCTCAGCCACGAAAACATCCCTTTCATCTGATTAGCAGATTTGAAGTTCAATCTCATAAGGCCACCCCTACTACTATTAACCTAGACATTTCTCATTGTCAATTGCAGCAGTGAAGCGTAGATGCGATACTCGCGTTTTAGTTCAGCAGGTTTGCTGCTACCATTCAAGCTTCTTTTTAGAGTAGTCAAGAAGGGGAATGCCCTTTTTGCTGCTTTATGAAAGTGTGGTCTTCCTCCACAAAGACCTGCCCTATACACACCCACCTGCCCTTTTGGGTACAGTTGATAGCACAACAACAACATATATTCAAACTCTGCTGTATAACCAATCCGTTTGCTTTCAAATATCCCACAGTAAGATATATGCACATCAATGTAATGTGGGTGAAAAGAAAAAGAAAAGAAAAGTGCAATCCGTTATTCTGTGTGTGGGGGGGGGGTGTAGAGTTAGTGACCTGGTTAAATAAAGATGTAGCTCTAATCTACCGTATTAAGGGTAGGTGTGGCGTTCTGGTCCTGGACCTCACCTGTAAGTAGAGCAGGGAGATTCTAGATTAGGGTACCCAATCTGACTGGAGTGCAACTGTATTGTGCTTCAAAGCGTTTAAGGCGGGAAGGGAACAAGGGACTAGGCATTGAAGATTCCGAATGATTTTACCAAAAATAACCAGCATACTGGGTCAGAGGCATTTCAACTAGTGAAAGTGCAAGATAGGAAGGAATGAGAGAAGGGGTGGGGTCCGGGGAGCTTACAATCAAACTACCGTACTATGCCTAACCTCTTGTCAGATAGTGCAAATGCATGACACACCGTGGGGGAGAAGGAGATGGAAAAGCACATACAGAACAATGAGCTACCGTACTAGGCCTGGCAACATGGCAGGTTGATTGTTTTTTTTTATTTGTTTTATTTATTTGGTACTTATATAGCGCACAAAAACCCAGAAGTATCTAGGCACTTAAAAGGAGAAAAAAAAAGTGTGAGAGAGTTGATTTACAAATGTTGCAAGGAGTATATTTGTAACAGGGTTGGTTTTATCATGAGAGTTCATAACAGTGTCACTGCATGACTGACAGGATCAACTACCCTTGAAATACTGATGTTATTCTAAAAGTAGATCACACCTGGTCTTATTCCCCAAGAATACTATACTATCCTCCATGTATAACTTTAGGTTTGACTCACCTTCACTTCTCTAAATAAGGTTAGACCTTGGTGTGTAAGATTGCGTTTAAATGATGTTATAATAATTATCGTGTCTACATGTACAAACCCTCCATTTTTTTCAGTGTTTCTGTGAACCATATGTATGCTACAATTTCTTTGTATCAAGCTACAGCCCTCACCCTCCTTAGATGAGCCTGGCAGCTCTGTCCTGCAAGGATAGTGGCAACAATAAAGGGACACAAGTGATCAGAGTTCAAGAGTGTTTATTAAACTGTATAAAGGAGCGAGAAAAACACCCAATATAACGCTAAATCTAAGCTAGGAGCAAGCTACGACCATCAAATAATAAGGCAGTCTTAGTGGAGTCTTTTCAAAAACGGGCCTATACTAAAAATAAAAACTATTGCCACTCCTTACAACTAAAGTTATAAAGTAGTGTGGGATAATGTTCACAAGAAAAGAAGTGTTCACTGAATGAGTTGCGCAATGTTACAGTTCCTTTGAATGATGCCAGTACCTTCTGGGGCAAAGTCTCTTTCCTGCAAAGTCTCTTGCCTTAGAAGGCCTGCTGTACCATAAACAAAAGTTCCTTTGATAATCTTTCACGTTGGGCAATTGCTCTTTGCCTCTTTGGATGCCCTCAGCTGGGCTCTGATTGTTCCTCCCTCAATCGGGTTCACCACGGCCTTTCAAAAAACGTATCATTCAAAAGTCACAGTGGGCCTCATTACGAGTCCGGCGTTAACCTGTCGGTTTTTCCGGCTTGGTTACCGCCACACTCGAATTATCATTCCGCCTCTGATTCCTGGAATTACCGGGGCATTACAACCCCAGTGACCTGGGAATTCCGGCGGCGGAATTCGGTAAATCCCCATTCCCACTGAGTCCCATGGGACTCAATGGGAATGGGGACCATGGAAAGACCGGCACCATCTCGTGATGGTGCCGGTGTTTCCACGTCTGACTGCAGGTGGGCGGTGTTAAACCATCCAGGTCAGACCTGGCGGGAATGACACCTCCGCCTGCAGGACTCGAGATCAGGCGATCCGGAAACAACGGTGGCGGCGGGTTTACCGCCACCGTTATTTCCGGACTGCCTGACTCGTAATGAAGCCCAATGTCTTTTTAAACAACTATCCATTGTGGACATCCCTCAGCCGGGTTCACGCTTGCCGTCACAATGTTCACGGGTACATCACTGTTTCCCCTCAATACGCAGGCATCACCGTCGGGTTCAGATTAGCCAGTTTCACAGTTCAATCAGTTTTCTCCAATGTGTCAAAGACTTCCAGTGTACGAGGGGTTTTGCTCGACACTTGTAGGACCACTGGCACAGGCCTCTCTTAAGGCCTCTTGGTTGTTCTAGTTTAAATAAAAAAAATAAAAAACATGACCCACAAAGGCTTCAGTCAGAGTCCTTCGAATGAGCACCCCATGACACCTGACCACTGCTTCTGAACGTTTTCTAGGTTCAATCACACATCTTTGTTCAACAGGGTTGCCAGCTGAAACCTTTGGCCCGGCACAGTTCGGTTTTACGATCGTCTTCTCCAATTTACGGGCTGCGCTGACCTGTTGGAGTTTGTCTCTGGAATCAAGGACGGCACCACAGCGGCAAGCACTTATCCCTGCTTGGGCTATCAGCGCAGGAGGGGCCCAGTATACAGTCGACACCAGTCACACCACAAGCCAGCTGGTCTTCCAGTCTTATAATTTCCCTTTCGGAGGCTTTGCGGGTCTGATCTGAGGAGGACAAGGCAGTTCCTCTTAGTCGTCCCTTCAGGTCTCGAGACCTTTTTCCTCCGTTTGATCTGTCTGGTATAGCCGTTTCCTTGTGCGTTCAGCTTTGCTTAAAGTGTGCTCTCGTGCTCTGCCTTTTATCCCTGTGGGGAAGGGAAAGGGCTATCAGTTGTGCGTAGTTCTCAATTGCCCAACTGTGCCTGACCCTTGTGTTGGGACATGTCAGGTAAACGGCTCTGGTGTTAGTCGTGGTCTTTGTGTATGAAAGTGTTCCATGTCAGAAAGGGGGTGGTGTGTAGAGCTCCCAAGTATCATACAGGGGTAGGATGAGGAAAAGGGGATTAGAAAGAAAAGGGGTACTGCGTCTCACCCGTCTGTGTTCCACTTCCACTCCCCGAAGACCCACCCCATCCAGGTGATCCTCCCCCACTGGTATGCCCCCAGGAAATGGATCCAATAGCGATAGCTGTGGCCTGGCCACCAGGATGACAGATCTCCGGGGACTAGCGGGTGAGACACCTTCAGGTTTCTCACAGTCCATGATCTCACATTCCCAGCTGGTACAGCCTTGTACTGCCTCGGGTATGTTTATGCAGTCTTGGTAGGACTTTAGAAAAATTGTCCAAACAACTACTTTGCATAAACATCTAGTTAGCTTTCTGCATTCATTATGTAAGAGAAAAGAAAGTAAGATACTACGCAGAGTGGGTGGCGTAGCAGGCAGAGAACTGGGCAAACTGGGGCAATATTGTAGTTTTGCGGTCATCTCGCTTTCAGGGTAGCTGGTATAAAGCAACAGGGTGATAAGATAGAATGTCAAGAAAGATGGGATCAGTATGCAACCAGCAAGTTAAAGAACTAGGTTTCCCCATCAAAAGGCACGTGTGATCATGTACATTTTCAAAAGTGTTCACTCGTTAATACGATGCATCTTCCCCAACAAAATGAAATAGTTTTGACAGTGAGATTTAGATACACTATCCTTGCTTTACTGTAAAGCATGGAGATGATGCAGTGTTTTACAGTATCAATATGGTAATTATGCATTATTTAACAACTTATTTTTTTAGGAATGGAATTGGAGGACGTTCTTTTTTAAAAGAAATAAAGATAACATACTGGTCTTTGCCGGACAGGACATAGCTTAATAAAGTATCATCCCAATAACTTCTGGTTTGCAATTTAAAAAAGAAATTGTTGCCAGCACTAATACACATGGGGGGGTCAAATTTGAGGGCTGAAGGTTTTGGGGTCCCAAATCAATCCGTTAGCTGGCAGAGGCCCTCTCTAAATTAATTTAACCGGTCAGACCAGAGGGTAGTAGCTGTATTACACAGTGTATATTGAAAGGATATTCCGGGACAAGGAGAGTTCACCTTTAAACAGTCAGCATGTTTTGTCAATGTTTAATGAGGTCGCTAGATTAAGGCTTATAAGGATCTCAGGCACTTTGCAGTTGGAGTCTGTAGATGACCAGCAGCTTCATCGAACAACTTGATTGAACTAGGTTGCATCTTGTCTCAAATCTGATAAGTAGAGTGGTGTTAGATGAAGCTCATATGTTACACCTGTTGGGCTACCAAGGGTTTAAAAGACCAAGACCAATTACGGGGATGGGGAACATGGTGTCAAATGATAGGTTGCAAAATCTGGAGATGCCACTGTAAGGCCCCCTTTGAAGATTAGTTTACCCCATGATTTAAATGCCATGTGTGTTGTGCATTAACACGGTGGGGAATAGCATAGTCCATCCTAGAGTACATAGGGTTGACTGGTCCTCAATTGTGAGGTCCCTGCATCAAGCCCCAATACAGCAGATTGGTCAAGTCTGCCCTTGAGGTGGCTTCTGGAACACTATGGGTCATTAGGTTTGTGGCACGGAGTATGACACGATTTGCTTTCAAGAAACATGGTTGGAAGATATGCCTCTGATGGATAGCTATGCTCTATGTGGTGTGAATGCCCAAATTGGTCAGAAGGATAGCCTTGCAAATCTTGCATTTTCATTCACACTGCAAGAAGCACTGTAGAGGCTTTAACAATTTTAACTGATTTGAACGGTGGTCAACACATTTATGGTAGGTGATCTAAATAGCGAGTGCCTTGATGCATCATGGTATTAACTCCGTCTGCCCCTCGTAAGAAGGTGGGACGAATATTAAGAAAGTGAGGCCTGTTTATCCTAAAAGAATGAGATGGTATCTACAGATTCTGAACAGGTGCATCTTAGGCAACTCCCCTCTAAAATGTACACGTAGACTAATGCAGCAGACCTCAACACAGGACTACATCTTTGTTTCTAAGGAGTTATTCAGTTGTGTGCCGAGATGCAGGTCATTACTAATGATATTAGTGATCAATTTATTAGCCCTTATTTTCATCAAAGAGATCATTTTGGGGAGAGTACCTTTGGAAGTTTGTGAAAGGAATGCAGCCACAATATGGGGCAGTTGTATAGTTTTATTATGAGTGTGGCCTCTTTATTGCTGCACGAGGACTGTGACTTAAATACATTGAATTATGTGCCTATAGTCTCGCCATTTTGAGAAGTTCGGAACCTCACCATGCAGACGGTCCTGGGCTTGGGAGAGGATCATTTACATGTGTTTGACAAAGCAGTACCAACAAGAAAGGAAGAGAGAATTGCTCTCTAATTTGAGGTCAACTCTTCAGACCCTGATGTGTGCTGTTAAGGCACGATTGTTTTGCTAAAGTCATACATGTGTGCTGACTCAATGGGATTCTGAATCAATGTTGAGGACTGTATCAACAAAACAAGATAGTGGATTTTGATCAAATAACCTGGTACACATCTTTACAAGCAAATACCATTGCAGAAGTGGCTTGGGTAGACCACTGTTTTATATTGATCTTTTATTCCTATCGCGCTTGTAGACAAGTGTTTCAGAGCGTGCAACATGGCACCACAGTGAGAATGACACTATTGCAGTGGATTATTTCGGGTAGGTGGGGGCTGATCCTAGTAGAAGGATATTTTGAATTGCATAAAGTGTGAGCTGTCAAGGGCCCCAGGGCCAGACGGTTTATCAACTGTGCTTTCAAATCTGATCCGGTTTTCTGTGCTAAAGTTTGTTTGTACCATTTCATAACATTGTTTCGGACAAGAGTAATTCCCCATTCATGGGTTGGTGCCAACAGTTCAGTATTTAAAAAGGGTGATAGAACTACTGCCTGATAGACGCCAGCAGTAACATTTTCTCAACGTTAAAGGAATTGGAGTTTTGGGCAAAGAACGAAAACCTGCTGGACATGTATCATGCTGGTTTTAGGAAGGAGGTGGGACCTTCCAATGGTTTTTATTGAAGTTGCTGTCGGATCAAGTCAAGAAACAGGGCACTGACTTGTATATGGTCTTCCTGGATCTGGCCCAGACCTTTGATTGTGTGAACGTAGGTAGGCTGTAGGAAAAGAGGTGGACAAAAAAAGCAAATGCCCTACACATCCTTTGAATATTTTAATTGCTCTACACAGACTGGTATACGCATCAGACTGGACCAACAATGGACTGTTAGTAGATGGATTAAGACCAGTCGCAGGTTGCGTTTCAGCAACATTTTTGTATACACGACATTGGTTGAAACTTGTATTAATATCTGCACCAATCCCCTGCAGGTGGGTCTTTTCCAGCTCCAGTATATGGCATATGCGGACAACCTTGTTCTTTGTGATTTTAGCGCCATCAAGGTCTGGAGGCGGTGCATAACTTCTTAAACAATTTGGACTTGTCAATAAATGTGCACAAAACAAATGTGTCTATAACAAAACCAAAGCCCCAATCACGCATAAAAGATTGCATGTTGAATTTTAGGCTGGACCATGTAAAGATAGAAAAAGGTAACAGATATTTAGGAATTATGGTCCACAACAGCACAAATAAGCAGAATTCACACAAGTAAAATTGCCCAGGCTAGAGGCGCCTCTGTTCACTTGAGATTGTTTTTCAATTAAGGTTGTTGAAGCGTTTTTGGTGAATGTTCAATCCTTACACTGTTGAAACGTCATTTGAAGATTCTTCCAAGGATTACTTATTGGGCACAAACATAGGGGATGGTTTGAACTGGGCCATGGTCGAGGAATCCCTATGGAGTGCCTTCCGTATGATTGTTTCAGAGTTGCGCCTTTCGTAAAAAGAAAAAAAAAAAAGAAGAAAAAAGGCGCACTGTGGGATTGTGTGCAAGTTGGTGAGCTATGATATCTCACGAGTCAGAGTGTGTGTTGGTGTATGCAGTGTGTGAAGAAAGGAGATGTGCTGTGATGTGCTTTGTTAAGATGTGATGAGATCAGGAAGGAAGGGATTTGTGTTATATAGTGCTTAGGATGGTTGTGGAAGTCTGGTGATGCAAGATAGAATGTTATGGTGCGAGTGAGGCAATGCTTGTAGTAAAGGTTCTAACCTCAGGCAGTTGGGAGCCCCTGCCTGGTGATGGGAGCCAGATGTATTCCTACTGAGCTATCATATGTAACTTAAGTATCTTAAAGTAACTGCTGGTACCAACCAGAGAGCAATGAGGATCTTACATTATTTCAAGAAGAACATTATATCCCAATGGGTGTACCGATAAATGCGATCAGACATGTATTAGGCCTGGTTTCCATTCAAGCCCGTATTAATTGGCAGGTATTGCAGCCCTATGCAAAATGATTATGCCCAACAAAGCATTAGTTATTTATGTTGTTGCATAGGCAGCTGGACTGGATACCTGCAAAGTATTGAACTGTTGGGTAGACAAATGTAAAATGATGTTGGGACAGGCTATTCGATGGAAGACCCACCATGCTCCCAACTAAAGTGAAACAAAACTATATGAATTGGATAATTAATAGAGAAAGGATTGTGGAATATCAGCTTTTAATGTTTCACCGCAGTATCTGTGCAAATACCCATCTCAGGCTTTTAGAGCTACGTTTTTAAGGCTAAGATTAAATGTGTTACTAGTCTCAGGTATGTGCATGGAAATTGCAAGTAATGATAGACTATGTAGATTTTGTCACATCAAGGGTGAAACACGGATATGTGAAAATCCGTCACCTGCAAGAAAACAATTGTTTACTAGTTTTTTTTTTAAACATGTTGACCTCTTATCGCATGATAATGTATGGAATCAAATGATGAACGCAAATTAAATATCCTTTAAATTGTTTTGATTCAGTCCGTTTTAAAAAGTAGTGTAAATGTATGTATTGCATTCATTTGTGTATGGTGTATCCCTTAACCATAAGGCAAATGATGCAGTGCCCATCAAGCACAAAGTGAGTCCGGGGATTTTGTGAAAGGATCCAAAAGGTTCTGAGAGTCATCCATTCCAATGTCTCCAATGTAAACTGGAACTCTTCTGTTGGAAGATCTCGATAAAGACTTGCGATTATGGGTAATAAAAGGCCTCTCATCTCAAGGAGAGGAGTGGACTCCTGAACAGAGGAACAGCCACAGCTGGTGCTGCTGGATAGAACAGCCTTTACAATACATACACCAATCGTAGCTTTCAACTCAATATAGAATAACTTCATAAAACTTGAGTATATATTTTTTTGCAGGCCTGCATACAGCTAGTGCCAAGCAGTGGTATGCTTGGTCTCATTTTATGGCAGAAATGGATTTGCCATTCTTGATGCACCGTTTTGGCAGTGAATTTAAAAAAAAAACATAAATTAGTGCTTCATTCAGTACAATGCATGTTGATGAAGTACTTAAAGATTTGGTTCACATAACTCACTCCGTTAAAATGTTTTTACCAGCTTAAGCTATTTAAGAAGTCTGATGTTGTGTTACCGTGGTAACCTGAAATATACAATATGTACAAAGCAAAAATGACTAGTCCCTATACTACATGGGAAAGAGAAGGGAGAGGATATTTAAAGACGTGATTGACGAAGAAGAGGAACCTGAATGAGTCACTCATGGCAGCGATCTGGAAACAGGAAGAGCAATGCTCCAATTTGTATCTTTAGCCCCACCCCAGCACACCAGTGGGTAACATGGTCTCACAGCAGGATCTCCTCTCCAGGTGAAACATAGCTCAGATCACCATAAACCACACAGAATCATACCAGCACTCAAGACTCTACTATGTCCGCCTGCACTCTTCAACACCAATGGTTATTGTGGTATCCTGTTTGCTTGTGAGTTAGGTGCTGCAGTGAGAATGATGAATGGAATATAGAATGTGTGATCTGGTTAACTCCAGCAACACACATTCTTACTGTAATGTAGTGCGTGCCGCAGCTTCGTAGGAACTGAGCTCATGGTGATGTTTGCTGCGGAGATCATTTTTATGCTTCTTCCCCTCTCGTAGTGAGACCTCCCCACCCCCGCCAGCACTTTATGCTAGACTTCTGGACCTTTTTCCTTCTATCCTTAATGAGGGAGGCTCCCCGCCCCCCCATTCATTCTTATTAGCTCCGACTTTAACTTTTCTTTGCATTTCATCTTTACTATGGAGTCTATTTTCCTCCAGATCGCCCTTTTAACTTTTGCAGCACACAGCCACCCGACCCTTTCTGGAAAAAGTAGTTTGCAGAAGAGTGTGTGGGGGAAAACTAAAGAAAAAAGGTGAGGTTCCTGAGGTGAAAGGCAAGTCGACCACTGGAACAGAAGTAACAAAATCTGAAGACGACCAGATGCCTGCAGACCCTTCCAATCTCTGTGAAGCAACCACTGCTTTCCTGACCAGATTTCTACTCAAGAGAGAGAAGGTCCGAAGAGGACTCCTTCCCTTTGGCTGGTGGGACCAAACATCCCTGAGACAAAATACAAATTATACCATCTCCCGAGGTGCTGTGGCTCTCCAGAGCTGCAGACCGTGAATACCAGGAGACCTCTGACCCATTTGCAGTGCAACACTGAATCCGTCCAGAACTTTGGGAAGCTCCAGAGAGGTACGATCAGACTTATCCAAGTCCCCTCACCAGGATTGACCGGGCGAATACCCTCTGTTGTTGGTGCAGAGAGAGGGGCACCGAAACCGCAGAACGACCATGTAAATTGAAGAAATCCATGACAAGGGTTCTCTCTCTCTCTCTCTCTCTCTCTCTCTCTCTCTCTCTCTCTCCCTCTCTCTCGAGACTGCTGCTGAGACATCCCATTCAGAGTCTTTCCTTTCGTCGCCAGACAGAGGAATCAGGAGACCGGGTCCGTCGCTGCTGCACAGAGGAGAATCCAGCTACAAGCATTTCTTCTAACCTAAGGTACTGTGGGGAGAAAGGTATAACTTACCATGAACCGAGAAGTCTCTCCATCGTGACTGTTGTGCATGAAGGTGTCCACCCTACCTCTGACCCAAGCTTGTGTCCCTTTAGGGTGTCCTTTTGCAGGGTTCCCCTTGTGTTACCTTCAAGTAATCTTCTCCTAGAGACTGAAAGTATCTAGTGTACCTTTTGCTATTCTGCTACTTCCTAAGACTTTTAATACACTCCTACACTAAATTTTCATATAGATAGGGATCAGACTTTAAAAGCATTAGTCTTAAATGGGTATTGAGAACGTTACGCTCCGCTACTGTATGATTAGCCAATCCTTTTCCTTCCCAAAAGACCATAGTGTGTGGTTTTGCTAACCAAATACAATTACTGTATATATCTTTGTCTTAACGCAAGTGCGCTTTAGTAGCAATAATACGGTATAACTTCCATTACTGTCAAACTAACAATTGTAACCGCAAGCAACTATCAGTGAAGCAATGCCGTTTGAAAAGTATTAAGAATTCCTGTGTGGGTTGGTTAATTGAACTAAGTATTTATCCACCTCCCTTTCATAAATATGATAAATATATATTTTAATACAACATTTTGTGTACGTGTTTCTTGGACTGTTGCATTTACTGGGTTCAGTGTACTTACCTACAGCTCACATCTTCCTCCTATGATCAGCTTAACTGCTCTGCCAATCTACCAAGGTTCCTTGAGTAGTACAGACATATGCTAAGAGTTGGGGACCTGCATGCCAAGGGATAGTTTGCACCATGACCAACTCAGGCTGTCAGAAGTAGTCGCTAGGCGGTGCTGCTTGACAGCGGTAGGCCCCTTCCTCTAAATGAACCTGCATGAGACTGCTGTGTGACTGACTGCTGCTGCCAAGAGCTCTCGGATTCCCGACTGCTGTGAGTAAACTTAGTCAGAGCCCTGGACTGGGAGATGTGGTTAGGCAATGGCAGGGGCTGCTGGTGGGCTCGGTAGTCCATTACAGTATATGGTGGTAGAGTCTGGAGATTGACTCCTCACCAGCTTATGGGGAGTCATGTCTTCTGGCGGCACGTCATGTGGGGTAAGGGATACACTACGGGGTACAGCAAAGTCCCTATACCTGAAGCTGGGATTGGGGTTGGCTGCACTTGTGGTGTTTGGGGATTTCTGGTGGCTCACTTTAGCCACACTTGCAATCAGTCAGTTTTCTTTTTGATCCCCTGTCACAATTTCATGGTGGGATAAAAGACAACACACTGATTGTTTCAACTAATAGGTTTTCTTTTCTTTTCTATTAACTCCAACAAACCACCAAAATTCACCAGGTAAGCTCCTTGTGCTAGTCTCACTTTCGGTATTGGGGAACACAGTCCATAATCAATAGAGTGCCTCTCACTTTGGTATAGGGAAAAATGCTCATATAATAATGTCTTAAATGTTACAGTCTTTTGTTCTTGGGTTGGTCTCTTCACAGCTTTGCCCCTTAATTCTACGGTTCTCTTTCTGGGCCTCTAATCTTATCCTCACAACATTTATTGTGCACGCCCCGGTGTAGTTATCGAATGTCGGATTGGCTTTACACTAGTTGTTTTCCCCTTTATTCTTCCTGTGCTTTCGGCTACTTCAGGACGTATACCGGCTTATCTTGCTTCAATTCGTATCACTGATGTAACACGCTTCTCTTTGTAAAACAGGAGTCTACTACTGACGGATCCTGTTCTTCCGTCTCTCTCTCGATCTCCCTAGCCTTCTGTGTAGGAAACTAGTCTTGACAGTTTCCCGATTTGTATTCCAAACGCTAGCAGCGGCCTTGGGGAATGGCCCACCCCTCTCCAGCTGATAGAGGAGCGGCTGCCGAGGGGAATGACAGCCCCCTCAGCTGTTCCCAAGCGGCAGCGTCTAACATGTTGGCTCCAACACCGCCCCCTCAGCGTATTCATAGACCGGGGCCGTGAAACGAGCCCTGCAATCTTCAGCGCCGGCTCCCTTTTGATATTACGCAGCAGGCTTCACCTTCATAATAACACAATCGCTCTCCTAGCGCAACAGCATACTGTTCCTTTTCTGAACATCCAGCCAAACGTGGGTGATTAAACTTTTAAAACTACTTCAATTTAACCAGACTTCTCAACTGTATCGGCCTTTGATAATCAATATGCCCACTCGTAACAAACTTCTTCCACCACAGCTGATCCCCGCCAACGAACACACCGGAATTAGAACAAAGGACCTTTTACATCTGCTATAACATTTTCTACTCCTTGAATGAGCGGTCCATCAATCCCCCTAAGGACCACCTCCCTGTTTTCAGCCTTTTACCCTTTTATTGCCATGATACCTGGTGGTGCTGGACAACTCCTCCTGGCTCAATCTCTTCGTATTAACCCTTTCACATCCCTGTTTGTGTTTTTACACTTATCCCCCGCATAAGAAAGGCCCATTACCAGAGCACGAGTGCACAAAATTGCACAGATATTAATAGACTTGTGTTCCACCCTTGGCAAGTCTAGCCACGGAGGCTTCTAAACCGGTAAGGTAATATAGTTGGTTCCCCTTTACAATCGCCATGGGTTGGGACAGTTACCCTCCCTCCACCCCCAACGCCAGTTGATTGCCAACTGCTTGATATTCAGGCTAAAAGTATCCAGAAAAGACAGCATCTAAAAAACGAGAAAAAGAAAATAAAGCCTGATGTTCTCTGCCAACTCTTAGCTTTTTCGACCACTAGTCAAGATGCGAAAAAGGATTGCATGTCCAACAGGGAACAAAGAAACATTATTGGATCCTTTGAGATCTTTAAATCGGATAACCCTCTCAAAATTCAACCCCGACTTACCTCTGTAATTCATGATGCTATGCACCCCTCCTGCAAAAGCTTGGACGATGTCATTGATGAAGTCTGCCCTAACCCTAATTTGGGTGTAGAAGGACCAAATGCCATCGGTAACTGGCAGGAGGAGAGAATTATAAGTGACTTAGCAAAATGTGAAATCGTTATGGAGTTCAGGTGTGGGTGGAATCCTTCCACAACACAATTTCGCAGCTAACTGGGTTGGATAAAGCATGTCAAACAGATAACTGTATTATACAGATAGTGCCCAACAAGGCGGATGCAAAATGCCAGACTGATTTGACTCATGCTACCAACACCCTGGGCACCAATGAAGTACTCCAGTGCCCTGTCCCTTGTAAAGTCGCTTTGCATGATTCCATCACTCTTACCTGTGAAGGGACCGTAGACTCCCATCTGCGGAATCCAAGAAGCCTATGTACAAACTGTTCCACCCCTCATTGAGTAGGGATGTTAGGCAAGATTGTTTGCAGTACCCTTAGGGTGCACTAAAACAACCCTGACCTCCTGGCAATAGCAAGCCAACCTTTGGTATAAGTCTGTACTAGACAGGTTGGTAGTGTGGACGAGTAGCCAGGCTTATCTCAAGAGGGGTCAATGTGAGCTGTAGGGGAGTTACAATGACAAGTATTCAAGCAAAAACATACACACAGGGTTTCTTGATAAAACAATTATTAATTTATTTACCAGTCAGTTAATATAAGCCTTCTTCAGAAGGGAGCACTGCAAACACCACACAAATACACTTCAAAAATATACTCTTACGTTCAGAATCAGTAAATACCCATTTGGGATGGCGTACAGCGGAGACCTACACCCACAGGTGACTTCAATTGTTATGGTGCTGTTGACATTAATGTATTACTGTTGGCATTCAGAATTAGTAAGTCAAAAGGGAAAGATTATTAGAGCAAAACAAGATACCACAAATTTCTTGAGCAGGCAAATACTTTCAGATCCCAATAAGAGTCATTCAGTTAAAACAGGCTAAGCCAAAGTCAATAGGCAATAGTCTATATGGGCTGAAACACTTCTTTGAAGGCAAGTAGAAAAGTCTTTGCACTATGTTTCAGAAGTCTTTGAAGAAAAAATTAATCAATGTAGGGCCACAAGCTGTTAGACGTGTGAGTAGTAGAAGATGCAAGCAACTCTACAGCAAGAGGTAAGTTCTTAGACTTGGTACAGTATCTTTAAAATGATGAAAAGATGCAGCAGATGGCTCCTGTTCCTGTGCAGATCTGCAGACCTTACTGTTCCTGGGCCTCAGTCGTAGGGACAAGAGGGAGGATGTCAGGGGACTCCTGCACTGCACTGGGACGGTCAAAACCTGCAACCGGCAAACTTCACTTTTAGTGGCTGTTCAGTGTTTCAGCTCCTCGCGTCTACCACAAATTGCAACACTATGTTCCTGGTTGCGGAGATGGACTTTCCTTGCTTCTGGGGTCCCGCACTCTGTTGAAGTGACTCAGGCTGGTTCAGCCCTGCTTCCTGGGAATCTTCCTGGAGCGCTTGGCCAACTCAAAAGCAACGCACACAAACTGGTGTTCCTCTCCCTGGCTCTACAGTTTCCAGCAGCAACTCTGTGGAAATTCAACCAGCTCTGAGAAGGGGCTTCTCTGTTCATGCAAACTTGTTGTTTCAGCACAGCAGCAGGGCTTCGCCGGGCAAACCAACAGTCCAAGAGTTGCAGCAGGCGTCCTCTTCAAGTTCTTCTTCGGTTCCTTCGTCCAGTGGTCGACTCTGCCTTCCAAGCCAAAAGACGCCTTTTATACAGTTCTCTCCCTTTCATTCCAGCCTAGCTGTCAGTGACCGAGAAGGGTGGCTGTCCTTGCCGGACAGTCAGCAGGCCAATCACAGAGTGCATTTGGGTCTCCTAGGAGACTAAGCACAGGGCGTTTTGGGCACCTCCCTTACTTCCTGCCTACCCCAGACACCATGGATCCAGAGGCGGACTTCACTCGTGAATCTCGCCAAAGACAAAACGAGCAAAGGGACCAAACCTGGTTTGGAGCGCACAGTAAATCTCAGAATGTCCTTTCCACAAAGAAATGGCAAAAAAAGAAGATTGGTGCCATTTTATCAAAAATGGCACCCTTGGGTGCTTTACTGCAGCTGCGAACGCAACCTGCGGTAAATGCACCCCACGGTAGTAAAAACGAAACCACTGCTACCAGCCATTCAGTGAGGAAAGGGCAACATAAAAACGTTACATGAGAAGTTATACAAAAAGGGGAAACTAGGTAACCCCTCCAGCACCCTATTCTAAGATAGGGTGTGCTGGGTCTAGAAAGTTACAAATGTAAGCAAAGTCAATTTCACTTTACTGCTCTGGGAAACAGTAGTTTATCCCAGAGAAGGTGTTTAAACCTTGGGGAAATCTCAGAGACTTCCCTGTGTCACTGCACTAAAAAAGGTGCTGTGTGCCACAATGTAAAAGATGATTGGAGTTTGTCGGACTCCATAACAAAAAGAAACAGAATTCAGAAATCATTTTAAACATACATAAGAGAGTGGGAAAAAGGCTCTCACTCTCTCCAGGTTAGAAAATCAAGCCCTCAAAATCCATCAAAGTTGCTTGGGGTCTCTAAAGTAGAGGGAATTGGCACATGTCTAAGAATTCTCCCTAACAAGGGACTTATGTATTAGGAAATCCTCAATGCCTGAGATCACGGACCCTGTTTTAAAGGAACTAACTGGACTGTAGAAATAGGGTCATAAACCGGAACCAAGAGAAGCACTGCAAAACAAAGTGCTGTCTTGGCTACAAATCTAAAATCGGAGAAAGTTGTATTAGAACTATGGCCCTTAGATTCCAAGAGTCCAAATCAAGGAGCGTTCCCCGAATGGCTGACACTGCTAATGAGCTGGGAAAAAAGGTCATCCAACACAAACTTAAGGATTGTAATTTAATTGACCCGTTTCATGCCTGCTATTTCTCAGTCCATTTTATGTTCATTTGTTTGTTATATTGCAGCGCTCTGAGGCTTACGGGCAAAGTTAGCGCTTTATAAGAATTAAATAAAAATAAATGAAGTCTTACCTCGAGTGATCTAGGAAAACTCCTCTAATAACGGTACTGTACTAGTTAATTCTCTACAGAGTTTGTTCATTTATTCACTGCAGCAGCATGTTTTGTGCACTGCAGCGCCCAACAAGCGATTCAGTGGAATACAAACTTGTTCAGACAATATTAATGAACGTCTCGGCTTGGACAACGTTTTTTTTTTATCTCGGGAATAGCACAGCATGAGATCTATTTAAAGGGGTAATTTAAGTTTAATAATGCTGTGTAAGGTTTATTTATGCTGCAAATGACTGGAGAATTTGCTCTGATGGCCATTTTTAAAAAGTGAATAGAAGATGAAATTTGATAGTGTATCATTGCATCAAGGTTTTTAGCTGATATGTTGTGTAAATTGATATACAATGTGATGTCTGAAGCATTAAGTGTGTTCACGCAGTGATTTCAATACAAGTGCGGTGTGATCATAGGTTATAGGTTATAGTGCAAGTGGTGCACCAAGAAGAGTGGAGTTGAAGAGTCTGATGTTAAAATATGCATTGGGTAGGGTGTAATTAGTGCACCAAGATTTGCATATTTTAGCGTTTGAAGAGAACGTATTTTTGAAATGTTATATACGAGTAACAGCGTTGATGTTGTGTGAAGTATGGGAGTGGTGCTATGTGGTTGCAATGGTAGACCATGAACATGTATTTTAATGTTCCATTTGGTATGGGATTTGGTGATAATTCAGGGGTTTCATTGTGGAGAAGGGGAGGTGGGGTGTTGCTGCCCGATCAACATCTCCCCAATAGGATGGTTGCTTCCTCATTTAGAATTCAGCCTTGTAGGTTTAAGGGTGGCTTTTAACGTGGTGGAGTGGATGCACTTGTGAGGTGCTTTATTATTTTGTTGTAGGAGCAGGTGTTGGTGTAGTTGTAGGGCGTTCTAGCACAGTTGTGAGGAGTTATGACACACGGGGCACATTAGTGACATGGAGTTTGTCTGCCATTTGGAGGTGTGTTAGGATTTGGTGACAGCCTTTTTGTGCATGTAGGAATGTGATGCTAAACAGCGAGGGATGGCTCAAAATGCATGTTTTCTCGAGTATAGTGAGTCTCAACAGGCTCTGGGTTGTCGTTTTCGGAGTCCCCAGGTCTATTGAGGAAGCGCTACAGCAGGCTCCAGTTACACAGCAGGCCAGTGGTCGACTTCCATTTCCTGGACCCTCAACTAACTCTAAAGTAAAACACTCACCCGTTTGAACAGTCTTCCTTAGAAACTCTTATGCTAAAGAACCTATCCTGACACTGACACTAGACCCAAGTGACCCCCCTTCTAACACGGAAAACACTCATGCTCCAAGAATAAGGGGAAGACTTTTAAAGGATTGGGTCTTTTGCCTATAAAAGAATACGTGTTTTAAAAAGTTACATACTTGTAAAAGAAGTTTGTTGGTAACTGAGAGTAAACCGTTCTTACTTACCTTGAATGTGCGTTGCACTATTCCGAAAAGTATATATTTACCTCACCTTTGAATTGGTTGTGCCTCTTCCCCAACAGTAATGCTGTTGGTTTCACTTTATTACTCCCGTTAGGATAAATGTACAAGTGTCCACAACTGGGTCTTGCTTCCCCGGACTGCTGTTGGCCTACACAGAATAAGTCTGCATTAGGTTTTACTTACCTGGAACAACTTTGAGTCATTCATGAAGTGTGACATTGGGTTTTGCTTTCCCTGGTCTGTTGTAGACAGACAAGAGTCTTAGGTTTACACCTGCCTTTAAGTTGCTTATAGCCCCTGTAAAAAGTGTATATAGGTTGTACTTCCCTCAAGTAGAACTGTTAACCTAAAATAAGTTAGAGGTATTGCTTCCCTTAGTCCGAGAAATGAAAAGCAACTAATTGAATATTACACCCCAAGCAAGGTCCAACTCCCCTAGAATAACTTCTGCTGTTCCTAGAATCTGTGTTTCACTAGATTAGAAAAGTATATTGTCCAGTTGAAAATGACTATATGATTTCTTGCTGAGCGTCACAGTACAACTGATGGGCATTACTGAAAGTAATCTAAAAGTAACTATTGGTTTTGACTTCCCTAGAAGTCCTGTTAATTGTTTCAAATAAGATTATATGCTTTGCTATGTGCAGTGTTGCGTTTTAATAATTATGGTTATATATAATGGGATAGTACTTATTCTCCCCCCTACTGCCCCCCGCCCCCCAAGATTTATCTGGGCCTACTTGCATTTAAATAAACCATTTATGTTCACAATACATAGCGTTTCAGTGGTTCTTTGGACCACTTGTATTAAAACGCCATTTGTACTGATTCTACTGCCCTCTCTCCCTCCCAAGATAAGCCTGGCTGCTCAGTCTACGCTAGCCTGAACTCAGGTGGTACAGCCTTATACTAAGAGTGGGTCTTGTACTGCCTCAGTTGAATTGTTTTACTGAACACTTAGTTGTACTTCAGATACAACGGTCTCAACAGTCTCCTGTGTTTGTGTGATGCGACGTAGCTTCTCCCTTGCAGTGGTTTTTGTGCTTTAGTGTGATCCATGTTAATTTTCTTTGTTCCTGCTGTTTTTCAGAGAAATGTGGTTGAGCTTTTGGTTGTGGTGCATGCAGTGTCATGGTTGTGTTCTCAGGGCATTTAGTAGGTGGATGCGGCGTGACAGGATTTCAGTTTGTTACTCTGAAGTTGAGCGGGGTTGTGCTCAGCGGTGACAGACCAAAGTTCCTGGTGTGGCAGGCCAGGACATAAGGAGGCTATGTTTTGTTTGTATGAATGTGAGTAGTAGGCTGTTGCCCTTGTGTAGCAGTTATTCCATCTTGTGGGTACTTTGTGCTTGCTGTGGCAGACCCAAGTTCCTGGTGCGACAGGCCAGTGCATAAGGGAGTATTTCTTTATGCTTTTTCCTTTGCAGATGGGGAGCAGGTGCAAGTGGATCTAGGTCACCTGGCCTAAGCCCCGCCCACCTGGTGCCTTACTTCACCATCAGCGTCTTGTGGCCAATGCTGGATTTGACTTTCATGGACTTCATTCACGGTGCGTCACTCTTTCTCAACTCTCATGCTGGACTTCCTTTGCATCTTGTACTCATGATGGCCTTGAATCATGCTGTTCCCATCTTCATCTTGTATCCTGGCTTGCAACATTGTAGTCGCTCTCCACTCTTGCTTCTCCAATCTTTTTAACTGCTTACTCGCTTATCTCCTCCTTTCCCTTCTCCCTTTTCCTATCTCCTCCCCTTACTTTCTTCTATGCACTTACTCTATCAGAATTGTCCCTGGACCTAATATGATAGCAACCTCATCTGTTTCCTCCACCCTCCTATTACTGTTTTTTTCCTCTCCAGCACTATCTGAAATGTCGTCAGGCCTAGTATGATAGTCGCTTGTTTTGTTACTCCCCTCCCTTTCTGCATACCTCTCCCTCACCTTTTGTTTTTCTCTGGCTCTACCAGAAATGTTGTGAGGCCTAGTACGGTAGTCGCCTGTCAGTTTCCATTTCCTTCCCACTCTCCCCCTCCCTTATCTATGTCTTAGCTCTATGTCTTAGCTCTTGCACTATCTGAAATGTCGTCAGGCAGAGTACGATAGTTAATTTCACATCCTTACTGTTCATGGCCTGTAAGAATGTGGTTGTATTTTCCCTTGTTCCCTCGCCTTGAAGCGCTTTGAAACACATAAATAAACTATCATATCATCATATTTTGGTTTGCACGTTATCCTGTTGTGCAGTGCATCAGCAAGTTTGGTTCTCAGAAGTTTTGCATCCACAGCGAAGTATACGCCACCCTTCATCCCAAAGCCCCCTGCCCCTTTTTTTTTTTTATGTAGAGCCACATGCAACAAGGTTAACGAAATGGAAGGGGTGCATTATACAAGACCACTTTACAGACATTACACAAGGACTCAGGGGATTTACGCATGTGTGTATGAGGACTGTGAAGCTGGCATACAAATATGGAGTTGGATGCTGGCCTCTTGTCGACTGTAGCAGCAACGTTGAGCATTATTTGGAGGAAAATGGTGTAGTTTACGTTAGATGTGCACTTTTATCATCAGGTATTCCCTAAATCATGATTTCTGGAATCACCACCTTCATCACATCTGAAGGCATGTTGAGATTCTGTTGCAGGCAGTTAATGTTTGCTTCAACCCACACTTCTGACCACAGAAGGGACAGTCTTGTGCTTTCAGCATATTTTTGCAGTTCGAGTGTTTAAAGTGAATTATTGTATTGTAATTCGCTTCGGTGCAATTACAACTAATTATTTGGTTCCCCTTTATTTTAAATTCATAATTGAGGGTGCCCATCCTCCCTCCACCTTTATACCTACGTAATCATGTATCAATTACTACACCATCGAAGTGAATTGCAGCAGAGTATTTCATTTTGATAAAACAACGGAACACCATTTCTGCTCATTAAGGGACAATGGAGGGGCACGAGAGTGAGCTTAGCAAGGTCTACAAAATCTTTTTACTGACAGGTGTTAGGGGAGTTTTCCTAAACTCCTACTGGCAGTAAAACTTTAGTAAGCATTTGTAGATCCCCAACTCTTAGTATCAGTCTGTACTAGATCAGGACCTTGGTAGTGTGGCAGAGCAGTCAGGCTTACTGTTAAGGAGAATTCTCAAAAATATGCGAATTCCCTTCACCTTAGAGACCCCCAGCAACTTTGCTGGATTTTGAGGACTTCATTTTTCTACCTGGAGAGAGTGTGACCCTTTTTCCCCACTCATGTATTTTGATATGTGTTTTACCTCGGTGTTCTTGGTTATGGAGTCTAACCAACTCCATAGGCATCATCTTTTGCAAATGTGTCACACAGCACCCTCCGTGCAGTGACACAGGGAAACCTTTTTAGGCTTTCCCAAGGTTTAACTACCTTCTCTGGGATAAACTACTGTTTCCAAGAGTAAGTAAAGTGAAATTGACTTTACTAGTCTTTTAAATTCCTAGACCCAGCACACCCTATCTTACAATAGAGTGCTGGAGGGGTTACTTAGTATCCCGTGTCTAGATACTCCTGTAGCAGTCAAATGCTACCCTTTCCTCTCAGAATGGCTGGTGGCAGTGGTTTTACAACGAACTACCATGATTTTTCCCGACCGCGAACTATTCGTAGCTCCGGTAACGTTAAACCGCGGGAGCCATGTTTTTCTCTGTGCACCAAACCAGGTTTAGTCTCCTTGTTAGTTTGCCTTTGGTGGGCTTCAGGAGTGAAGACCGCCTCTGGTGCCCGAGTGTCTGGGGTGTGCAGGAAGTGAGGGAGGTGTCCGAAACTCCCTGTGCTTAGTTTTCTAGGATACCCAAATGCACTCTGTGGCGATTGGCTGGCTGACTGGCAAGGACAGCCACCCTGCTGGGTGAGTGACAGCTAGGCTGGAATGAATGGGAGAGAACTGAATAAAAGGCGAGTCTCTTGGCTTGGAAGGCAGAGACGACCACTGGACGATGGAACCGAAGAGCCTGAAGAGGACAGCTGCTGCAACTCCTGGACTGTTGGTTTACCCGGTGAAGCCCTGCTGCAGGTCTGAATCGCCAAGTTCGCATCAACAGAGGCGCCCTGCAAGGATGACTTCTCCATTTGAGTTGGTGGGACCAATCAACTCCAAAGTAAGCCACCTGGATACCTATCTCGGAGCTGGTTGAATTTCCCCAGAGTTGCTGCAGGAAACGGTAGAACCAGAGAGAGGGACACCAGCTTGTGTGTGTTACTTACAGCCACCGGAATTGAAGTTTGCCAGTTGCAAGCTTTTGATAGTCCCAGTGCAGTGCAGGAGTCCCCAGACGTACTCCCTCTTGTCCCCACGACTGAGTACCAGGAACAGCGAGATCTGCAGGAACTGCCAGTAACAGAAGTTATCAGCTGCCTCTTTCTTCATTGTAAGGTACTGTGAAACAAGACAGAGTACTTAACTCTTGCAGTGAAAGTGCTTGAAACTCGCAGGCCTAATCAGCTTGTGACCCAGCATCTGGTTCTTTTTACGAACTACTTCTGAGAACTTGTGCCAAGACTTTACCGTTTACTTACCAGAACCGCTTTATCCTATCCAAGACTTTAGCCCATTGACTTTGGCCTAGCCTATTGACTTGACTCTTCTAGTGAACTCAAAGTATTTGCACGGTCTAAGAATAATTGTAACCTTTCATGTTCTAATAATCTTTGCCTTTTACTCCTCTTGAAAATTATTCTGAAATAGTGTATTTGAGTGTTATTATTTAATTGCCTCCTTCTAGTGAATGTTTTATAACTGACAGATAAATAAATATTTATCAAAGAAACCTTGAGTGTAAGAGTCTATATGAACACCTGTGATTGGAGACCTCTGTGTAGCATCATTACTGCTCACATTCCCCTCTTGAGATAAGCCTGTCTGCTCAGCCCCGCTACCAAAACTGTAGTACAGACTTATACCAAAGGTTGGTTTGCTTACACCTGTAGTCATAGTTGTGTGTAGTGGTCCCAGAGGGTACTGCATAGAAACTTTGCCTAACACTTACCTTAAGAGGAAGATGTGCACTGTATGCAGTACCCTGAATCTTAGACAAGCATAAGAAAGAAGCACTTACACATATACTTATGTAGATCTACATTTATTATAATTACACCAGAATCACTTTAAATACTTCAGACTTTTACAGTAGAGCACTTAGGAATACTAGATAATGCACTTAAAAAGGAAAACTTTCACCTTTGTGTTTGTTTGCGGTTACATCTGTAGCCGTATTAGAAAGGGTAACAAGGAGAATGGCTGAGCAAATAAGGGAACTTCAAATAGAAAATGAGAATCTAACCATCCGAACAGGAGAATTTCTCAAGAATAACATCCGTATTGCGGGATTTCCAGAGAACATTGAAAGGAGCTGTCCTATGGATTTTCTGGAGAAAACTAATTAAACTGCACAACCTGGACCCAAAATGGCCACTGGCCATGGAGAACTCCGGTCTAAAACCTGTGCTTAGACAGACACTTTTCATCGTGAAGTTTGAAGTTCCTTACAAGAGCCGATTCTGAAGAAAGCAAGTGAAATAAGTGACCTTGCTTGCGGGAGAAGATCTTAAAAAATAATGATTTTTGTGGAATTTGAGCAGAGATGTTTTGGCTAAGGAGAAAGCAAGACGCAAACACTTGAAATGCTACATGGTGTATCCTGCAATTTTTAGAGTTGTTCGAGGGTCAGGTTCACTCTCGTTGACCATCGTGGAGCAGAGGCTTTCCCATCGGATCTGGATCAAGAACCAATGGAGAAGTCTGAAGCAACACAGAGGAATGTGATGTTTGGAACAAATTAAAGTCAGATTTTATTTCTCAAAAAAGGGGTTTATGTCCTTACTTGTGGGTTTTACAAATAATTGGAGACAGTTGTTGCCACTCAAGTTTTTTTATTTGAATTCATATACAATAATATAGATCTTGTCCGTTAAACCGTACGGAATCTAGGCTCAGTGAGTTTGGAGTAAACAGGAATGGACGCTGCGCAAGCCCAAGCGTAATGACGAGATACTAGGAAGTGTATTGGAGAAAAGGAATGGTTTGTATATAAGGACCTGTGATGCTGGACAGTGAAACATACTCCAGCGCAGTGGTGATGATCAAGCAACTCGAAAGCTGCTTAGCGTGGCATACACAGAGTGAGTCTATACAGATAAGACACTGTATTAATTGCAAATACATTAGATCTAGGGTTGGGATGCGTCTCACTTACGCCCCTAGGTGCTCTAACCCATGTATCTACAGCCCGAATAATCTATATAGTCGGTAATTCTATTGAATTCCCACGTGTATTCAATATGCTAAATTATTTAGTTTGAACCTTAGGCATGCATGTGTCAGGATTTTAGCATTATACGCTCAATGGAATTCAGAAATAAAATGATTGTAGAATGTTTTTTATTTGACTGTCAGAGGAGGGAATGAATATTCCGAGGTATATAGTGATGTGCAGGCAGCTGTTGTATTGAATACTGTACATCAGATGCACGCCCAGGGCGTGAGTGCGAGGGAGGGAGTATTGTAACATGGATAGGGTTAGGCAAGAATTGGTGCAGTCACACTGTGAGACTACACAACACTTATCCGCTTGGTATTAGGGAACCCACCTTTTGGTTTAGGTCTGTACTACACAAGTTGGTAGTGTGACTGAGCAGCCAGGCCCATCTCAAGAGGGGTAAATGTGAGCTGTACAAATGCAATCCGTCAATACAAGTAACCAAGTAACACTTACACTCAAGGTTTCAGTTATAGTTATTTATTTTAAATGTACATTTTTTAAATAAGCATTCTTTAAAGCAATGTAAATAGACTTTAAAATTACTTTTCACAATCAAAACAAGTTAATGGATAATCTTTGGATGTGCTTCTTACACCCAGAGTTGTCTTCAATCACAAGGACAGTAATGGCATTTATAGATTCTGAGGTTGCAGGAAAGAAAGGTTGGGGGAAGAGAAAAAAAAAAGTTAGATCGCTTCTCAGTATGTTTCAGGACAACTAAATCTTTCAATGAACTCTAGATAAGCCTTTGCCAGCAATAACAGTTTACAAGCTACCACCTATGAGGGACAAACAGTATCAAAGTCAATGGTCTAGAAGAGTCTTCAGGAAGCCAGGACAGCCAAAGTCATTTGGGACAGTCTATGGATCTGAGGCACTTAAAGTCTTGCACAAATTTAGAGAATTGGTAGAAAACTCCCTTGTAGGGTCACAAGCTGTTAAGCCTGTGAAAAGAGTGTTGGAATCAACTCCAATGCATTTCCCAACTGAGAAATATGCGTCTAAAAAGGTAATAAGGTAAGTACTATAAGTCTAAACAGTACCTCTGGTTTGAAGAATAGTGGTCCAGATGGATTCTGTCTTGCTACAGCAGTGCAGACCCTTGCTCCTGAGCCTCAGTCGTGGGGGAAAGAGGGTGGACGTCTTGAGGGCTCCTGCAGCGGTTTTTGGGAAGTAGTCAGCAGCTACGGGCTCTTTTCTGGTCAGCGGCACTTCGTGGTTTCAGCGCTTAGCACCGTTGCGGTTCTCAGATACCGGTTGGGCTTCCTTCACTCCGGTGAGGGGACTTGGATATGCTCGTCATACTTCTGGAGGGTCCATAGGAGACTCCTGGAGCTTCTAGCCAGATTAGTTACTGCTTCAGCCATTTCACTCGACTACGGACACTCAACCCCTGGCATTGGGCTTCTGAGGCAACAGAGAGGCACAGCAAGTCGGGGATGGTAGTCCAGTGGAGTTCGTCTTGCAGTTAGTTGGTCCCACTTACCAAAGGGAAGACGCTGTCCCTTCCTGAGCTTCTCTATCAAAGTGAAAAAGGAGTGCAGCACAAGCACAGCAGTAGGCTACACCGGGCAATTCAAAGGTCCAGGAGGCTGCAGCAAGCTTTGTTCACAGTTTATTAATCAGGTGTTTCTCCCAGTGGTCGACTGCACAGCCTAGGCTGTCAATCACACAGCAGGTTGGCTGTAAGGACAGCCAGCCAAGCCAATCAGGACTTGTGGCATTCAGGCATTCCTAGAGACAAAGGACAGGGGAGTTTCAGGACCCTCCCTCACATCCCGTCTCCCAGACACACTGGAGCCAGAGGCAGCTTCAGGGCTGAATCCTGCCAAAGGCAAGACAAAGAGCTAAAATCTCGAGCGCACAGAGTAAAACCCAAAAAAGACCTCACAGACAAAAATAAAATGCCAAAAAAAATAAAGAAAAAGAAAAAGGGAGGACAGGGGCCATTTTGACAAAATGAACACCCATAGGATAATGGGCTATGAGGTAACCCCCCCCCCCCCCCCAGCACTCGCAATAAAATGGTGTGCAGGACCTACTAAGAGAAAAGGTCAGTAAAGTCAATTTCCCTTACTATTCTTGGGAACTGTAGTTCACACAAGAAAAGGTAATTAAACCTTATGAGAAATCTAAAGGATTTCTCAGTGATACTGCACTGAAGTTGCTGTGCGTCACCATACAAAAAGCAGATGCCTACGGAGTTTGTCAGACTCCAAAAATAGTGAAAACACAAAAGTCCAAATCAAGTAAAAATACAAGTGAGGGAGAAAAAAGGTCACTCACTCCAGGGTTGAAATTAAAAAGTCCTAAATCCAGCAAAAGAGCTGGGGTCTCGAGGTGGGAGGAATGGAGCACTAAAATGAAAATAAATTCTCCCTAACAGATATGTTGGCTGATTTGGGGGTGGAGATGTGCAAGAATGCGCAATTCATTTCTGGTCGAATATACGATGCAGCAGGCAAATGTATTGTACTTTTAGCTTGTGGTCTACCTTGAAGACATAAGTAGGACCCGAAAGATTTTAGTTACACTTAAGATGGTGATTGAACCAGGATATTGACAATTGTTATGGGGATTGGAGTAGAATGGGGAGAATGCTTAATTTGGTTATGCTCGTCGGGGGCACTGGAAACTGAGGGGTGGGGAAAGGGGGATATGGTTCAGAATATTCTGTGCATTGGATCATTTGTTACTCAAAAAACAGTCTGGGCGGCTAAATTGTGGTCATATCTCTGTTTTTTTCTTTTTGATGTGTGCATTTGTGTTTCAGTTCTAGGTCTCAAGTGGTTGTGCTACTCGCAGTGGATTTATTGCGCGAAGGATCTAATTTAGGTCAGGATTCCGTTTTTTTGAGGCAAGGATAGATAATTGGGTAATGCCATGCACGGAAGGTGTGTTAAGAAGACTAGCAAATTGGCACATTTATAGATATGTATAGTTGTAGGAAACTAGCTTTTGACCATCGTGACATGGAATGTTAAAGGGCTTAATTGCCTGCGGAAGAGGAGGTAGGAGATGGCTAGTATATGGAGAGTCAGCAGACATGGTCCTTTTACAAGAAACGCATTGGCGTAATGAGGACAGGACATTTTTGATTTGTACAAGATACCCACGTGAATTGCTTCTCAAAATGGTTGAGAGCGTTCGCATCCTGTTTAGGAAAGTATGAATGTCATGGTTCATAGGGTAGCTATGGATGGAGAAGGACGGCTGATTTTTGTGGATTTGAATTTAAAAAAAGGTCCTGACCGAGATGCGTGTATGGACTTTGAGGTAATGATGCAGTTACTGCGTGATGTGTGGAAAGTCGATCATTTTGGAGGGTGATTTTAACTGTTATGGACCATAAAAATGGATCGTACTGGCCAATAGAGATGCCCGAATTTAAGAGTATGTAAAGAATATTTGACTTGGGGATGTATGGAGGGCTTTACATCAATCCATGAAGGAATAAACGTTCTACTCGACAGTATATGATTCATTCACAAGATTAGACTACATTTTAATATCCATATTAGACAGGTCTTTGGGTGTAGACACTAGGGAGATTTCAGATGACGCCTTAGTAGACCTTAGATTGGATTTTGGTCGAGAGAGGTCTGAGTTTGTAAGGTGGCGGATCAAAACCGAGATTTTGATATAAATTGACGTAGTGTCAGGTATTCAAACTTTCATTGAAGATTGTATTTTTTAAGGATAATATAGGGTCTACAAACACCACAATAGTGTGGGATAGTCACCAGGCAGCTGTAAGAGGTGAAATAATTAGTAGGAACTCGTATATATGGAAAAGTGGTCTGACAGAATTGAAATCTCTCCAAGCAGAGAGATCCGGTTTGCAGCAAAAGTATGCACAAACTGGGATGGTTACAGATCGTCCATGAATCGAGCCCAGGAAACCTTAGCTAATAAAACAAGCTCAAAAAGGCGGAAAAGATTTTTTCATGAAACAAAAGTATTGGGAAAATGGGGACAAGAGTGGCAGATTGTTAGATAACAGATTGAAGGGGGTGAGTGAAAGTTGTATGTTCAGGGAATAGAGGATGGACAATTGATAGTGAAAAATGTTGGCCTATGTAAGAGTTTCCGGTCATTTTATGCATCAATATATATATATGAAGACGTATTTCCATCGGATTCAGACGTAGATTACTTTTTTGGCTCTATTGAAATTCCTATGTTGAGTCGGGAAGAATGGGCTGGTTTGGAAGAACAGAAAGCTTCAGGAAGTTGTTAGCAATTTAGCAGCTTAATGTTGGAAAGTCTCCAGGGTTAGATGGCTCGTCTTAGTTTTATAGAACATTTGGTTCAAATCTAGCACCCATTCTAGGTAAGTTGTTTAATATTTTCATACAGGATGGGAGATTGCAAGAGGCCATGATCACTGTAATACCAAAAGCGGGAAGATACCACCAAAAATGTGGGAATTATCGGCCTATTTCACGACAATGTTGATGTGAAAATATTTGCTAACATTTTAGCAAATAGGCTGGATAAATGTATTGCGAGTCTAATTTATGCTCCCATGGTTGGATTTATGAGGGGTGGGTATGGGTACGATACATAATGACCATTATTGCTATAATGGGTCTTCGACAGACTCCGGATACTGTGTTGGCAGAGAAGGCTTTTGACAGTCAACTGAGAATTTCAGAAATTCAGTATGAGAAGGATAGGTTTTGGAACTAATTTTCTTAAGGCGGCTGGTGGTCTACACGATGCACAGAGGGCTAAAACTTGGGTGAATAATGAATTATCGGTCACGTTTGGTCTTACACAGGGTACGAGGCAGGGTTGCCCTCCGTCACCCTTTTTGTTTAATATTGCATTAGAACCTTTGGCGGCTCACATCAGGGGTGAACAAGGAATAAGAGGACTAAACTTTGGGAGAGTTGAGGTCAAGGTTCTATTACGCACACAACATGGCGGTTATCATTTCTAACCGAGAAGGGAAGTGCCATTTTGAAGAATGATCAGAAAATAGGTGGTCCTGATTTGGATAAATAGAGGTTTCATACTGAAAAAAGCTACACATTAGATGTCACCTGAGGATCTCTTTGAGCCTATTTGGTTATCAATTTAAAGGGGAACCTTTAAACCTTACAGATTGAGCAATATTTACTCAATGACGAAGATGTGGTCGAGAAGTTGCCCATGACTCCTGTGACTAGAGAAATACTTAATTGGTGGCCGACTTTTGGCGTAGTTGGGTTTCGAGGGAAATAGTCGAGATGGGGATGTGCTGCGGGATGGACGAATGGTACCTTTTGAGGAACTGCAACAGTTATATGGTCTGAGCAAAAGAGAGTTAGATTCAATGGACTTGAGGCGCTTTTCTTACAGAGAATAGGCATGTTGTCTATGTCAATATCAGATGAACCGGCAGGGTGTGCTATATTTGCTTCTTCACCATGTATGGTATCTGTTAGGTAAGAATTGATGTTACAACAGAGTACACAACACTTATCTGCTTGATATTAGGTAACCCACCTTTTGGTATAGGTCTGTATTACACAAGTTGGTAATGTGACTGAGCAGTCAAGCCCATCTCAAAAGGGGTAAATGTGAGCTGTAGCAATGAAATTCGCAAGTACAAGTCTTCTACGCAAGGTTTTTGTTATAGTTATTTAATATCAATTTTTAAATAAACGTTCTTTAAAAAGGACAATTCATGTAACAATGTAAATATACTTTAAAATACTCTTCAGAATCTTCTAGACTTCTTACACACTTCCTACACCCTGAGGCGACTTCATTCACAAGGGCAGTAATGGCATTTATATATCACTAGTTATACTGCAGATTCTGAGGTTGCATAAAGGAAAGGTTAAGGAAGCAAAAAGGTTGACCACGTTCTCTGTAAATGTGACTAAATCTTCCAATGAAATCTAGACCAGCCTTTCCCAGCAGTAACAGTCTAAACAAGTTACCACCTATGAGGGACAAACAATATCAAAGTCAATGGGCTAGAAGAGACTGCAGGGAGCCAGGACAGTCAAAGTCAATTGGAGCACAATATTGAGCGGACGCACCCTAGATAAAATATCTTGCACAAAGTTAATGTTTGTAGAAAAATCACTTGTAGGGTCACAAGCTGTTAGGCCTGTGAGAAACAGAGTTGGAATCAACTCTAAAAGCTAAGCCACTGCAAGTCAACTGAGAAAAGCAAAGCTCAAAGACATTGATGTAAGTACTCCAAGTCTAAACAGTACCTCTGGTTTGAAGGGTGGTCCAACTGGATTCTGTCCTCTTGCAGCGGTGCAGACCCTGGTTCCTGAGCCTCAGTCGTGGGGACAAGATGGAGGAAGTCTGGAGTGCTCGTGTGGCGGCAGTTGGAGGTTGTCTGCAGCTACAGGCTCTTTTCAGTTGAGCAGCACTTCGTTGTTTCAGTGCTTGGTAAACACCACCACTAAGGCTCCCGTATAACAGTTGGGCTTCCTTCACTCGGGTGAGGGACTCTAGCTCTGGTCGTCCTGCTTCTGGAGAGTCCTTAGGATACTCCTGGCCGGATTTCAGATGTTGCACAGATTTCTCGACCCCTGGCACTCGGTTCTTGCAGCAGCGAAGAAGTACTGCCAGTCGGGAGAAGTACACCCAGCCAGTCAGGGGGTGGGGGGGCGGGGGCTAACTGTAGACATAGTGCAGCCAGTCGGAGGGGACAGGGACAGTACTGCCAGTGGAGTTCGTCTCAGGGCTAGTTGGCCTCACTAAACCAAGGGAAGAGGTCGTCCCTTCCAAAGCTGCTCTCTCGAATTGAAAGTTTCAGCACAGCAGCAGAGCTTCACCGGGCAATTCAAAGGTCCAGGAGGATGCAGCAAGCTACATTCATGGTTTCTTCACAAAGGTGCCAGTGGTCAACTCTGCCTATAGTCCCAAAACCCTCAGCTTTTAAGCAGGTTTCTCCCATTCAGGCACAGCCTAGGCAGTCAATCACACAGCAGGGTGGCCAATCAGGACTGGTTGCATTCAGGTACAGCTAGAGACAAAGGAGAGGGACGTTTCGGGAACTTCCCTCACATCCTGCCTTCCCAGACACACTGGAGCCATAGGCGGGCTTCAGGGCTGAAGCCTGTCAAAGGCAAAATGAACAAGGGACTAAAATCTCCCTCAATACACAGTAAAACCCAAGAAAGACCTCACAAACAAAAAAACGGCGAAAAAAGAAGACAGTGACATTTTGACGAAATGGTCACCCCTGGGTGCTATTCTGCAGCTCCGAGTTCAGCCTGCAGTAGAAAAGCACAATGGTAGCAAAATTAAGGTGTCTCTAAGGTGAGTATTTTAGCACTAAAATGAAAATTCTCCTTAGTATCCACATATGTTATGATAATGTCTGTGGATCCTCTAATTGAGGATTCCTGGGAAAAAACTGAAGGGGATGTGGGAAGAGTACCTGGGTTGTGAAAGTTTGGAGATAGGCCAAGCAGAGGTTTTGGTTTTAGGAGTATGTTTGATCTGAATTTGAGAGTTTTTGGACGTCTGTACTGTACTCCAGTGTGTGTGCATGGTTTGGGCTTGACTGAAAATGCTGTTTGCTGAGGTTGGGGTAAGGAGAGGGGTACTCTTATGCATATGTTGTGGATTGTTCTAGGGCGAAGGAATTGGGGAGTTGGGGGTACTGGACAGAACGGACACAGTATTACCAATGGCCTTTCCTGGGATGCCTTTGCAAGTCCTTTTACTAGCCGATAGAGGATGGTGCAAGATTGCTAGGCAGTATAGTCAATAGATTGACAAAGTGCTAGTAGTGGTTGTAAAACAAATATTAAAATTGTGGAGAACAAGGAGAAAAAAAAACTGAGTGAAAAGTTGGGCGAGTGACATGCAAGTGTTCTGACTGAGAAGGTCAACTAAATAAAGACGATAATTACTTAGAACTCTGGTCAACTTTTAACAGCCTCTATGGTGGGTAGGTATTTAATCACTTGCGTGAGGAATTCTGGTTGGGGGAGGGTAGGTGTACATTTCTTATTTTATCATTTTTTTTTCTCTTTTCTCAATGTTTTGTCACCGTTCGATGTGTTCTGTGGGTTTTATGTCCGAGGACAATAAATTATTGGGGATTGTACCATATTACAGTTATTATAGTACAAGCCTGTATCATAGGCAAGTTGTTAGCGTATTCATTGATTGTTCAGAAAGAAATTGTAACTGATATTGCATTCATTTTGTAAAATTAATAAAGTGTTGAAAAAAAAAGGGGAAAGACAAGGTTATCGTATTATCGGTAACTGCGCACTAATGCAGTTTGCGACAGGTCATACAGTAATGCATTAACTCTGCAAACACATAGAAAAGTTACTAAAGGGCGGACACTAAGTGGTCAGTGCAACATGAGCTTAGTTCAAGGTTATAGAGACTGTTTCTTCGCCTGGCAAGTCTTTTAAGTGCAAAAACACAACCCTAGCTAAAGGCAGTTCTGAGAGGGCTTGAGTTCCTGCAGATTTCTTCCAGTGGCTAAAGTTAGCAACTAACAAAGGAGACCTAAAAACAACTCAAGAAGGTGACACGAGCGGCAGCTTGGGTCAGAGGTAAAAGGGTTGCCCTGGATACCTCTGCGTGCATGCCAACGCTCTGTAGCGACTTCTTGGAATCAGGTAAGCAATATCTGTTTCTCTGCATTACCTTTGGTTTGAAGAAAGTGTTTGTGGTTGCTCCTCCACGATGTGGCAGCTCTGAACCAGACCTCCAGATTCCCTGGACTGGTGACAAAAAGGCAGGACAATGGTCAGTGGGCCTCATTACAACCTTGCTGGCCCGGAAACAATGGTGCTGGTAGTTCTGTACCGGCACCTTTTTCCCGGACCAGCACAGTAGGAGTCAGGATGCTGGTATCACCAGCACCATAAGTGACTCGCCGCATCTGGCGTTGCTGCTATCTGCGGAGTGCCACTGCAGCTGTGCCGGTATGAACATGAAATCGCGGACCAGGCGCTCAGCCTTGTGTGTAGAAACATGCCACAGGTGTAAATAATCAGCACAGGCGCTACAAGCAGAAAAGGACCACTCCCACACCCCTAACAAAATCCTAGCGGCAGCAGTAGCAGTACTGGAGCTGGAGGCCATGCCTGCAGGACTATTACTTGAAGAGGCAGAGGATGCAGCAGAGGTTTATGAGAAGGAGGACTATTATAGCTCAACAAAACCCCATTGCCCAGCCTGTTGCACCACGCCGACATCCACTAATGGTTTAAGGGCCATTAAACCTGAGCGAAATGCAGATCCACACCCTGTAACGGCTAGACCGGGACACCATCATCAATATAGTGGACCTGATCCATGAAGACCTGCTCAGCCCCAAATATACTCACAGCCACCCCCCCTGCTCAAGGTAGTGTCTGTGCTACACTTCCTTGTTAGAGGCACATACCAGAGCTGCATGGGATTTAACAACCCTGTTTTTCACGTGTCCTGTTTGAAGTCATTTATGCACTCCTGCGGCACGTAGCAGACCAGGTAAACATCACAAAAGTAGCTTTCCATGCCCCTGCAGGCATGCCGAATGTCATTGGTGCATTGGACTACACACATGTGGAGCTGGTGGCCAGGCATGCTGTGAAGGCTGTGTACCGCAACAGGAAACAATATCAGTCACTGAACATGCTGATGGTGTGTGATGGCCGCCTAACCCATTGCTGTGCCAGATTTCCCGGTTCCACCCATGACTCCACAGTGCTGCATAACTCCACGCTGCCTCAGTACATGGCATGTCCCGGTGGACAGCATACCTGGCTGCTCAGTGATTCCTACTACTAGGCCATGAGCACTTTTGAATTGGGTGGCTGTGCATATAGAATACTTATTTCCAGCTCACATACCACTTACATATGGTCCGAAAATGAGAAAAAAAAAAAAACACCACGAGATGAAACATGTGCAGGATATGGAGTGGAAAGGGGAATGGTTGCCATGATTAATAATTCCAGGAATAGAGTCCATAGAACTATATGTACATTCACTAACTATAAGGGGACAAGTATGTAGTTTGTGTTGTGCGTGCATAAAACATGAAAGTGTACAGGTATGACTGAAGCCGTTACACAGTCATAGCATGTCTGACACAAGCCCTTGACAGGCGTTCCTGCAACTTAGATATCTATCCGGTGCATGTATGGCAGCAGCCAATCTGAACAAAAACTACAAGTATCATAACGCATCACAACAGATTTGAAACCTGTAACACATGTCAGCAGACACCACCTGATGGACAGACCACCACAGCACCAACCCACACAGCAGTGTCAGCCAACACACCAAATGCCCACGTCCCCTGCCTCATCGAACCACACAATCACACATGCTACTCATGTGAAATGCAAAAGCGTACTCACATGGACGCAGTGTTCAGTTTTCCTTCATAACACAAGAACAATAGATGCATCTTTTCAAATTCTGTCACTGGTATAACAGAGGTCGGAGGTCATGTTCAATGCAAATGGCCCAAGTGAAAGCCACTGCATCCCACACAACCCACAAGCATTTTTACATAGTACATATCAAGTAACTGAAATGGGACATATGTTAGCTTAAATGAATACTGCATGTGCGTCCATTGAAATCCATCACTATTCCATCAAAACGTTAGAATCGGCAGCCCACATCAACAAATGGTTCACACCAGAGCTAAAAATCCTCCGAAACTCCAAACGAGCCACAGAAGCTACCTGGAGAAAAACGCCCAACCTTTCCAACAAAACACAACTCTCGATAGCAGCCACCACCTACAAAACTGCCATCCTCAAGGCCAAAAAAGAGACATAGGACAACAGAATTGAGAGCGCCAAATCCAAAACAAAAGAGCTTTTCAATATCCTCAGGGAACTCGAATCCCCCCCCACACTGGCAGAAACCTGCGTAAAAGATGCAGACTGGTGTGAGAGGATTCAAAAAGCCCTAGCAGACAAAACCATGTTACAATCCAAAATCGAACAGAAAAAGCTTAGCCTATCCAAAAAAACAAACCATCCACCATCCACCACTCCCAAAACACCCACCTGCCCCCCTTCTCCTTCTCACCAGTATCCACTAAAGAAGTAGAAAGCATCATTAAGGGCCTCAAACCGTCCAGATGCCAAGGGGACTCATGCCCAGCTCCCATCATCCAGGAAGGCGCCAACATTCTGGTCCCCTTCATAACCGCCCTTATCAACGCATCCTTCAAATCAAGCTCAGTGCCTAGCGCCTCAAGGAGGCCTGGGCCATGCCACTACTAAAAAAACTTAATCTAGACCCCAATAACCCAACCAACTACAGACCAATCACCACCGTTCCCTACAGCCTAAAGATGGTTACCAGTCATTTAGTCGAAAAAAATTGGTCGATCATACAAATGGTCGAACCAATTTGCTCGAAAACCAAATGGTAGAATTTTTTTTTTTTTTTTTTGGGGTGTCCAGACATTTGGTCGAATGAAAACTGGCCGACCAACCCCCTTTTTTTTCTAAAACCCACTTTTTTTTAAAAACGAAAACCTGAAAAAAAAAATTATATTATATATAAAAAAAAAAATTCGACCATATGGTTTTCGACCAAATGTCTGGACACCCCTAAAGATCCTAGACAGAGTGGCCTACCTGCAAATACAGAAGCACCTGGAGGACAACAACCTCCTGGGTCTCAGACAATCCGGCTTCAGGCCAAGGCACGGAAAAGAGTCAGCCCTACTGGACCTAAAAATCCAGATGGACAAGGCAAAGGACAAGGGTAATCTAGCCATTCTCTTACTGCTAGATCTATCAGCAGCCTTCAACCTCGTCGACCATCAGATCCTCACGGAACATCTGTTGACCTCAGCGGCCTTCTCTAACCAGGCGACTGCCTGGATCTAGTCCTTCCTAGCCAACCGGACCACTCGGGTCTTCTCCCCGGGGGCCTCAGCACTCCTGTCCCCATCACCTGTGGCGTCCCTCAAGGCTTGTGCGTCTCGCCAACCCTATACAATATCTTCACTAAGCCATTGTTTGACCGCCTAGATAACCTGGGTGTCACATACACAAACTATGCTGACGATACCCAGGTTCTCATCACCCTATCAGGGTGCTACGATGAGGACTCCACCAGAATCAACAATCTATATTTGGCGATCCAAGCCTGGATGGCAGAGCACGGTCTATGCCTCAACGACGAGAAAACTGAGCTCCTTCTTGTCGGCTCCCAACCACGGCTAAACAAACTAGACCCCGGTTACGCGTCCATCAACATAGACGGTAACCTAATCACAGTAGCCAAAGAAATTAAAACCCTTGGGGTTTATCTAGACTCTACTCTCTCACTCAAAAGACAGGTAAATGCCACAGCCTCTTCCACAGTTCACACAAATAAGCTTATCAAAGCCTGCAAACCTTTCCTATCTCCCTCCAGTTGCATTACTCTAGCCAGAGCGCTAGTGCTCTCAAAAATTGACTACTGCAATACACTCTCTCGGCACGTCAGAACCCAACCTCAACAAACTACAGGTGCTTCAAAATAATGCCCTCAGAGCTGCCCTCAGTATCCCACGACACGCCCACATCTGCAGTATCAGGCAAGATGCTCACTGGCTCCCTTTACGAGACAGAATCACTCTCAGATCCCTCGTCATTGTCCATAAATGCTGCTCCAATGATGCACCCAAATACCTGGCAGAAAATTTCCACAATCACACATCAACTAGACCAACCTGAACGCCATACTCACGATGCCTTTCCGTTCCCAAATTCTCCCTAAAAAAAGCAGGTGGCGCCAGCTTCCCGGTCCTAGCTGCCAAACTATGAAACGCTATGCCACTAAACCTTAGAACAGAACACTCCTTTTGGACTTTTAGAGCCAAAACTAAAACATGGCTTTCCAACAAAAACTCTGCTTAATGTACTTCTTCTCCACATGTCCTTGTCCACCATCTTGTAACCTGGTCTACCACACGTATTGTTGTTATTTCACAGTCTGTATTGTATATTTTTGCCATGTTGTAACTGTATCCAAGTCTCCGGCGCCCGGTTACCCCAGGGTTCGGCGCGCGGTACAAATAGAGAAACTAAACTAAACTATATAGCCTGTGCCAACATGACATGGGCAGAGGAATGACAATGTGCACTTTCTGTTGGCCCCCTGCAGGTGATGCTGCTTACCCCCTGTCACGAAGGCAACCACACAACATCCACGAGCAGGCATACAACCGTGGCCATGTACGTACTCTGAGCACAATTGAACAGACATTTAGCCTGTTGAAGTCAAGGTTCCGCTGCCGGAGAGAATCAGGGGGAGCTCTGATGTACAGTCCACAAAATGTGGTAAGATAGTACTTGCCTGTGCAATGTTGCACAACATGTGCATCAGACGCAACGTCCCCCTGTCCCCGACATGAGCATGCACCCACCTGTGGCAGAGGATGACAGTGATGATGATCAGGGAATTGGCCAGCACCGCAATAGAATAGAAGGACGTGTTTCATGGGATGAACTAATACAGCACTACAATCACCCATCTGACACGTGGCACAGGCCACCTTGCACACTGGGCACTGCACGTAAAAAAATTATATCACACAGAATAAGGATTGTCCAGTCATGAATTGAATTTGCCACACCAACTATATCATGTGATTACAAAACTATGTACACATGTGATTTTGGTGTACTACTGATACTGTAAACTGTCCAGAACGCTCTCCCACATGAGTTGTGCCTCATGAAGGTGCTCTTTAACAAGTGATGTCAGGGAATCCTGCCGTTGCTCCATACGCGAAAGCTGCCCTTCAATGTCCCGGACACTGCGCAAGGGTGGGGTTTGGGGGCTCATTGGGCCCAAGGGACTGAAGACCATGGCCTCCTCGTAGCTCTGGTCTGTGTCCACACTTTCTGCTCCAGCCACCTCACCAGTGTTCATAAGGAACCCCTTGTGGATGTCCTTGCGGCTGCGGTGCAGGTGCCACCGGGATGGTGGGCAGCAGGTGTGCAGGGACCGCCGGGATTGTGGGCGGCTGGTTGGATGCAGATGTCAATGGCACATCTGCCGGAGGATGCTGTGGAGTCCTATGTGCACGTGGTGGTGGTCCGTGCGGCGAGGCCTGGTGGCCCTGGATGTACTTGGCTGGCCAGCCTCTTGCCAGATGTGCGTCAGGGAGTCAGAATGGCAGGGCATCAATGATGGATGTGGATTGATGAGACAGACATGAATGCTAGTACTTTTCAATGACAATGCTGTGTAAGGGACATTGTGGTGGCCATGGCATGGTGCACACATGCTTGTGTCGGGGATACTGTGCGGGTGCATGTGTGGTGTGCCTACATGGTGTGTGAAGTGGCACTTCCGTGATGTACTGTTCCCGGTTAGCGTGTGGCACACAAGCTGTATGATATTGTGTTGTGGCTGGTTGTGCCATGGATCTGTTCCACATGTGACTGCTGCCTATGGCACTTACTGCATATGTGATTTTGCAACATGGGTCGTGGTGGATGGGACAAGGGGGCCACATGTTTCACTGCTGTGTACGGCAGGTCATTTGCTGGGGTGTAGGTGCTTGGCACTAACGCAACTTGGGCCTGTGCTAGCACGGCGATGACAACACAAGTTAGGCTGTGTCGGGGGGGGGGGGGATGTGTGAGTGCCAGCAGGAGCATTTTGTGAGGGCGATACAGGGGGCCTGTGTTAATGTTCACGTTGTGGTTTGGCTGCAAGGTGTATGTGTGCAACCAGGTTGAAGGGGGAGGGGGAGCGGGGCAGCCGGCAGGGCTGTCATGGCGTTTGACACGACATACTTGACATGTTTGCCTCCTCTATATATAGTGTGGCCAAGGTGGATGTGACATTGGGCACGGGTACTCAGCAGCCTCTGATGTCACAGCTTCAGACTCTGCTGCACCAATTACCTCAATCAACTCTAGGTGCAGCACGCTACTTCAGGTCTCCTCCCATGGCTGCAGGTGGATGGGGGATGCAGTGCCACCTCCTGTGGCCATGCCCTGGGTGCGCCGAGCCGACAGGAGGTTTCACAACCTCAGACAAAAGGTCATCCCATCTTTTGTGGCAGTCCCGGACAGTTTGTGGTGGTGTACCGACTCCACCTCCTCCAAGATTGCCTTCTTGCCTAACTGGGCATGCCCTGCTTTCCGAGATTGTTGAATATTTGGTCTTGACTATGGTATCTGTGAGCATGTTCAATTCAGCCTAGCTGAAGCGCGGCCGGGTTGCAGGTACCCTTGCGGACATGTCTCCTGATCCGATTCTGTGCTCGGGATGTGGGTGTCTGATAGGCAAGATTGCATGTGTACCCTTTGGGTGCACTGCAACAACCCTAACCTCCTGGCAATAGGAACCCAACCTTTGGTTAAGTCTGTACTAGACAGGTTGGTAGCGTGTTGAGCAGCCAGGCTTATCTCAAGGGGGCTCAATGTGAGCTGTAGGGGAGTCACACAGATATTCACTGTGAAAAGTATTCAAAACACAAGATTTCTTGATTAAACAATTATTAATTTAGTAGTCAGTTTGACTAAGCCTTCTTCAGAAGAGGCAATATAATAGTAACTCACAAATACACACTCTGAGTTTCCCTAAATCAGCCAATACCCATTTGGGATGGCCCACGGACACTTGCTACACCCTCAGGTGACTTCCATAGTCAGAACACTGTGGACATTAATACATCAATGTTGGATTTAGGGCACTGAATTTAGGGCAATGGAGTATGTCAAAGAAAAAGATAATTAGAATAAAACAAGAGATCTCACAAATATTCTGAAGCAGATAAGTACTTTTGGGAACCCCCAATACAAAGTAAGTTAACCCCTTCCTGGAAGGAGGGCTAAACACAGAGTCAGGGGGAAGAAGAGATATTCAGGGAGCCAGGCCAAAGTCAATTGGACTGTTACGCTCACCTGGTATCCACGGGGACGCCCTTATGCCCTGGTTGCCGGATTCACCCTGGACCTTCCAGATTCTGGACGATGCCTTCTATGGCGGTCGGGCCTGAAAACACAGGCGGACTCTACTTAGGAACAGATTTCGTTTCCTCCCACCAGCCCCCTGGACTCGACCTGATGGTCCACTCCTCACCTTGTTATGATGTCTGGCGTGCTCTCCGTCCTGCCTTCTGTGCAGGGGCGCGCAGTTTTCTGCAGGTTGAAGCGACCGAGTTAACTTCACTGGTGCTAACCCATTCAAGTGTCTTTAAGGAGGTAAGTCTGGTTATAGCAGTCTTAAAATGTCCTTGCTTTCCTTTCTTGCTATTAATGTCTATTCTTTGTTTCCCCTTGGTGCACGGAGGTTCGGTGGGTGCGCTACTTGGATCAGGCTCCTGCCAGGATGATGGACGCAGGAGCGTATGATGGATGGTAGGTTAAGCGCAAAGTGCAGCGCGGTAATGTCTTTTCTTGCTAACCTGTATTCTTTATTCCTTTTCAGATCGCAATGGTCGTTCTGGTCGTGTGAAGATTTCCGGAGCGGAACGGGTCAAGAAATGCCCAGCCAGGTGAGGATTTTGTGATTACTGCCGTGAATGCCGTGAGTAACCTGTTTTAACGTTGTCCTCCTTTCTCTCTGCCTCCAGGTGCTTCGTTCCAGTGCGTGCGTGGTGTCCTGATGATGCTGCCGACTGGATGGAAGACCGCGAGCAGCAGCAATCGACGGATGGAAAGTTGCAGGTAAGCAGAAACTGCTAATGATGCTCTTTTGTCTCCTCTGCAGGTCCGCTATTCAAGGATCGCCGGGTGCTGGTCTCTGAACACGATGAGCGTCACGCTGCTGGCTGCAGAATAACACGAAGCACGTTCTGTAGCTTGGGTGTGGTTTATATAGCCCTCTGTAAAGTAGTCCAGGTAAAGCAGTCCGGGCTGCCACACCCTAAAACACTGCACCGCACAGTCTGGTTCTTAGGAACTAGACTGTGTGGGTGCCTCCATGTTGGCTGCAGGCCTTCACAGAAAAAGTAGTCCCTTCAAGACAATGTCCCAATCTGAACATGAGCCTGGCGCCAAAGGCGCCAGGACTGACTCCAGGAGAGTCTATGATGATAATGCAAGGCCCTAAGGGCCCCAAGTGAACCCTGAGTCCTAACCCTACCTGGCATGTGACCATGCCAGTGGAGTTTTGGGTCACGGGTCGCGACATGGACAAAAGTCAAGGTGAGCTGAAGCAATTCTTGCAGGCAAGTAAAAGTCTTGCACAATGGTTTAGAAGTCTTTGTAGGATAAGAAGAAATCAAAGTAGGGCCACAAGCTGATTAGGCTTGTGAGGTAAAGAAGCTGTTAGCAACTCTACAGGAGCAACCAAGACAAGTCTCAACTGAGAACAAGTGAGGTTACACAACAAGAGGTAAGTTCTTAGACTTTACAGTACCTTTGGTTAGAAGAAAACGGTTCATTTGGCTTCTGTTCCTGTGCAGCTCTGCAGATTCTGAGTTCCTGGGCCTCAGTCGTGGGGACTGTTTGCTGAGGTTGGGGTAAGGAGAGGGGTACTCTTATGCATATGTTGTGGATTGTTCTAGGGCGAAGGAATTGGGGAGTTGGGGGTACTGGACAGAACGGACACAGTATTACCAATGGCCTTTCCTGGGATGCCTTTGCAAGTCCTTTTACTAGCCGATAGAGGATGGTGCAAGATTGCTAGGCAGTATAGTCAATAGATTGACAAAGTGCTAGTAGTGGTTGTAAAACAAATATTAAAATTGTGGAGAACAAGGAGAAAAAAAAACTGAGTGAAAAGTTGGGCGAGTGACATGCAAGTGTTCTGACTGAGAAGGTCAACTAAATAAAGACGATAATTACTTAGAACTCTGGTCAACTTTTAACAGCCTCTATGGTGGGTAGGTATTTAATCACTTGCGTGAGGAATTCTGGTTGGGGGAGGGTAGGTGTACATTTCTTATTTTATCATTTTTTTTTCTCTTTTCTCAATGTTTTGTCACCGTTCGATGTGTTCTGTGGGTTTTATGTCCGAGGACAATAAATTATTGGGGATTGTACCATATTACAGTTATTATAGTACAAGCCTGTATCATAGGCAAGTTGTTAGCGTATTCATTGATTGTTCAGAAAGAAATTGTAACTGATATTGCATTCATTTTGTAAAATTAATAAAGTGTTGAAAAAAAAAGGGGAAAGACAAGGTTATCGTATTATCGGTAACTGCGCACTAATGCAGTTTGCGACAGGTCATACAGTAATGCATTAACTCTGCAAACACATAGAAAAGTTACTAAAGGGCGGACACTAAGTGGTCAGTGCAACATGAGCTTAGTTCAAGGTTATAGAGACTGTTTCTTCGCCTGGCAAGTCTTTTAAGTGCAAAAACACAACCCTAGCTAAAGGCAGTTCTGAGAGGGCTTGAGTTCCTGCAGATTTCTTCCAGTGGCTAAAGTTAGCAACTAACAAAGGAGACCTAAAAACAACTCAAGAAGGTGACACGAGCGGCAGCTTGGGTCAGAGGTAAAAGGGTTGCCCTGGATACCTCTGCGTGCATGCCAACGCTCTGTAGCGACTTCTTGGAATCAGGTAAGCAATATCTGTTTCTCTGCATTACCTTTGGTTTGAAGAAAGTGTTTGTGGTTGCTCCTCCACGATGTGGCAGCTCTGAACCAGACCTCCAGATTCCCTGGACTGGTGACAAAAAGGCAGGACAATGGTCAGTGGGCCTCATTACAACCTTGCTGGCCCGGAAACAATGGTGCTGGTAGTTCTGTACCGGCACCTTTTTCCCGGACCAGCACAGTAGGAGTCAGGATGCTGGTATCACCAGCACCATAAGTGACTCGCCGCATCTGGCGTTGCTGCTATCTGCGGAGTGCCACTGCAGCTGTGCCGGTATGAACATGAAATCGCGGACCAGGCGCTCAGCCTTGTGTGTAGAAACATGCCACAGGTGTAAATAATCAGCACAGGCGCTACAAGCAGAAAAGGACCACTCCCACACCCCTAACAAAATCCTAGCGGCAGCAGTAGCAGTACTGGAGCTGGAGGCCATGCCTGCAGGACTATTACTTGAAGAGGCAGAGGATGCAGCAGAGGTTTATGAGAAGGAGGACTATTATAGCTCAACAAAACCCCATTGCCCAGCCTGTTGCACCACGCCGACATCCACTAATGGTTTAAGGGCCATTAAACCTGAGCGAAATGCAGATCCACACCCTGTAACGGCTAGACCGGGACACCATCATCAATATAGTGGACCTGATCCATGAAGACCTGCTCAGCCCCAAATATACTCACAGCCACCCCCCCTGCTCAAGGTAGTGTCTGTGCTACACTTCCTTGTTAGAGGCACATACCAGAGCTGCATGGGATTTAACAACCCTGTTTTTCACGTGTCCTGTTTGAAGTCATTTATGCACTCCTGCGGCACGTAGCAGACCAGGTAAACATCACAAAAGTAGCTTTCCATGCCCCTGCAGGCATGCCGAATGTCATTGGTGCATTGGACTACACACATGTGGAGCTGGTGGCCAGGCATGCTGTGAAGGCTGTGTACCGCAACAGGAAACAATATCAGTCACTGAACATGCTGATGGTGTGTGATGGCCGCCTAACCCATTGCTGTGCCAGATTTCCCGGTTCCACCCATGACTCCACAGTGCTGCATAACTCCACGCTGCCTCAGTACATGGCATGTCCCGGTGGACAGCATACCTGGCTGCTCAGTGATTCCTACTACTAGGCCATGAGCACTTTTGAATTGGGTGGCTGTGCATATAGAATACTTATTTCCAGCTCACATACCACTTACATATGGTCCGAAAATGAGAAGAAAAAAAAAAACACCACGAGATGAAACATGTGCAGGATATGGAGTGGAAAGGGGAATGGTTGCCATGATTAATAATTCCAGGAATAGAGTCCATAGAACTATATGTACATTCACTAACTATAAGGGGACAAGTATGTAGTTTGTGTTGTGCGTGCATAAAACATGAAAGTGTACAGGTATGACTGAAGCCGTTACACAGTCATAGCATGTCTGACACAAGCCCTTGACAGGCGTTCCTGCAACTTAGATATCTATCCGGTGCATGTATGGCAGCAGCCAATCTGAACAAAAACTACAAGTATCATAACGCATCACAACAGATTTGAAACCTGTAACACATGTCAGCAGACACCACCTGATGGACAGACCACCACAGCACCAACCCACACAGCAGTGTCAGCCAACACACCAAATGCCCACGTCCCCTGCCTCATCGAACCACACAATCACACATGCTACTCATGTGAAATGCAAAAGCGTACTCACATGGACGCAGTGTTCAGTTTTCCTTCATAACACAAGAACAATAGATGCATCTTTTCAAATTCTGTCACTGGTATAACAGAGGTCGGAGGTCATGTTCAATGCAAATGGCCCAAGTGAAAGCCACTGCATCCCACACAACCCACAAGCATTTTTACATAGTACATATCAAGTAACTGAAATGGGACATATGTTAGCTTAAATGAATACTGCATGTGCGTCCATTGAAATCCATCACTATTCCATCAAAACGTTAGAATCGGCAGCCCACATCAACAAATGGTTCACACCAGAGCTAAAAATCCTCCGAAACTCCAAACGAGCCACAGAAGCTACCTGGAGAAAAACGCCCAACCTTTCCAACAAAACACAACTCTCGATAGCAGCCACCACCTACAAAACTGCCATCCTCAAGGCCAAAAAAGAGACATAGGACAACAGAATTGAGAGCGCCAAATCCAAAACAAAAGAGCTTTTCAATATCCTCAGGGAACTCGAATCCCCCCCCACACTGGCAGAAACCTGCGTAAAAGATGCAGACTGGTGTGAGAGGATTCAAAAAGCCCTAGCAGACAAAACCATGTTACAATCCAAAATCGAACAGAAAAAGCTTAGCCTATCCAAAAAAACAAACCATCCACCATCCACCACTCCCAAAACACCCACCTGCCCCCCTTCTCCTTCTCACCAGTATCCACTAAAGAAGTAGAAAGCATCATTAAGGGCCTCAAACCGTCCAGATGCCAAGGGGACTCATGCCCAGCTCCCATCATCCAGGAAGGCGCCAACATTCTGGTCCCCTTCATAACCGCCCTTATCAACGCATCCTTCAAATCAAGCTCAGTGCCTAGCGCCTCAAGGAGGCCTGGGCCATGCCACTACTAAAAAAACTTAATCTAGACCCCAATAACCCAACCAACTACAGACCAATCACCACCGTTCCCTACAGCCTAAAGATGGTTACCAGTCATTTAGTCGAAAAAAATTGGTCGATCAGACAAATGGTCGAACCAATTTGCTCGAAAACCAAATGGTAGAATTTTTTTTTTTTTTTTTTGGGGTGTCCAGACATTTGGTCGAATGAAAACTGGCCGACCAACCCCCTTTTTTTTCTAAAACCCACTTTTTTTTAAAAACGAAAACCTGAAAAAAAAAATTATATTATATATAAAAAAAAAAATTCGACCATATGGTTTTCGACCAAATGTCTGGACACCCCTAAAGATCCTAGACAGAGTGGCCTACCTGCAAATACAGAAGCACCTGGAGGACAACAACCTCCTGGGTCTCAGACAATCCGGCTTCAGGCCAAGGCACGGAAAAGAGTCAGCCCTACTGGACCTAAAAATCCAGATGGACAAGGCAAAGGACAAGGGTAATCTAGCCATTCTCTTACTGCTAGATCTATCAGCAGCCTTCAACCTCGTCGACCATCAGATCCTCACGGAACATCTGTTGACCTCAGCGGCCTTCTCTAACCAGGCGACTGCCTGGATCTAGTCCTTCCTAGCCAACCGGACCACTCGGGTCTTCTCCCCGGGGGCCTCAGCACTCCTGTCCCCATCACCTGTGGCGTCCCTCAAGGCTTGTGCGTCTCGCCAACCCTATACAATATCTTCACTAAGCCATTGTTTGACCGCCTAGATAACCTGGGTGTCACATACACAAACTATGCTGACGATACCCAGGTTCTCATCACCCTATCAGGGTGCTACGATGAGGACTCCACCAGAATCAACAATCTATATTTGGCGATCCAAGCCTGGATGGCAGAGCACGGTCTATGCCTCAACGACGAGAAAACTGAGCTCCTTCTTGTCGGCTCCCAACCACGGCTAAACAAACTAGACCCCGGTTACGCGTCCATCAACATAGACGGTAACCTAATCACAGTAGCCAAAGAAATTAAAACCCTTGGGGTTTATCTAGACTCTACTCTCTCACTCAAAAGACAGGTAAATGCCACAGCCTCTTCCACAGTTCACACAAATAAGCTTATCAAAGCCTGCAAACCTTTCCTATCTCCCTCCAGTTGCATTACTCTAGCCAGAGCGCTAGTGCTCTCAAAAATTGACTACTGCAATACACTCTCTCGGCACGTCAGAACCCAACCTCAACAAACTACAGGTGCTTCAAAATAATGCCCTCAGAGCTGCCCTCAGTATCCCACGACACGCCCACATCTGCAGTATCAGGCAAGATGCTCACTGGCTCCCTTTACGAGACAGAATCACTCTCAGATCCCTCGTCATTGTCCATAAATGCTGCTCCAATGATGCACCCAAATACCTGGCAGAAAATTTCCACAATCACACATCAACTAGACCAACCTGAACGCCATACTCACGATGCCTTTCCGTTCCCAAATTCTCCCTAAAAAAAGCAGGTGGCGCCAGCTTCCCGGTCCTAGCTGCCAAACTATGAAACGCTATGCCACTAAACCTTAGAACAGAACACTCCTTTTGGACTTTTAGAGCCAAAACTAAAACATGGCTTTCCAACAAAAACTCTGCTTAATGTACTTCTTCTCCACATGTCCTTGTCCACCATCTTGTAACCTGGTCTACCACACGTATTGTTGTTATTTCACAGTCTGTATTGTATATTTTTGCCATGTTGTAACTGTATCCAAGTCTCCGGCGCCCGGTTACCCCAGGGTTCGGCGCGCGGTACAAATAGAGAAACTAAACTAAACTATATAGCCTGTGCCAACATGACATGGGCAGAGGAATGACAATGTGCACTTTCTGTTGGCCCCCTGCAGGTGATGCTGCTTACCCCCTGTCACGAAGGCAACCACACAACATCCACGAGCAGGCATACAACCGTGGCCATGTACGTACTCTGAGCACAATTGAACAGACATTTAGCCTGTTGAAGTCAAGGTTCCGCTGCCGGAGAGAATCAGGGGGAGCTCTGATGTACAGTCCACAAAATGTGGTAAGATAGTACTTGCCTGTGCAATGTTGCACAACATGTGCATCAGACGCAACGTCCCCCTGTCCCCGACATGAGCATGCACCCACCTGTGGCAGAGGATGACAGTGATGATGATCAGGGAATTGGCCAGCACCGCAATAGAATAGAAGGACGTGTTTCATGGGATGAACTAATACAGCACTACAATCACCCATCTGACACGTGGCACAGGCCACCTTGCACACTGGGCACTGCACGTAAAAAAATTATATCACACAGAATAAGGATTGTCCAGTCATGAATTGAATTTGCCACACCAACTATATCATGTGATTACAAAACTATGTACACATGTGATTTTGGTGTACTACTGATACTGTAAACTGTCCAGAACGCTCTCCCACATGAGTTGTGCCTCATGAAGGTGCTCTTTAACAAGTGATGTCAGGGAATCCTGCCGTTGCTCCATACGCGAAAGCTGCCCTTCAATGTCCCGGACACTGCGCAAGGGTGGGGTTTGGGGGCTCATTGGGCCCAAGGGACTGAAGACCATGGCCTCCTCGTAGCTCTGGTCTGTGTCCACACTTTCTGCTCCAGCCACCTCACCAGTGTTCATAAGGAACCCCTTGTGGATGTCCTTGCGGCTGCGGTGCAGGTGCCACCGGGATGGTGGGCAGCAGGTGTGCAGGGACCGCCGGGATTGTGGGCGGCTGGTTGGATGCAGATGTCAATGGCACATCTGCCGGAGGATGCTGTGGAGTCCTATGTGCACGTGGTGGTGGTCCGTGCGGCGAGGCCTGGTGGCCCTGGATGTACTTGGCTGGCCAGCCTCTTGCCAGATGTGCGTCAGGGAGTCAGAATGGCAGGGCATCAATGATGGATGTGGATTGATGAGACAGACATGAATGCTAGTACTTTTCAATGACAATGCTGTGTAAGGGACATTGTGGTGGCCATGGCATGGTGCACACATGCTTGTGTCGGGGATACTGTGCGGGTGCATGTGTGGTGTGCCTACATGGTGTGTGAAGTGGCACTTCCGTGATGTACTGTTCCCGGTTAGCGTGTGGCACACAAGCTGTATGATATTGTGTTGTGGCTGGTTGTGCCATGGATCTGTTCCACATGTGACTGCTGCCTATGGCACTTACTGCATATGTGATTTTGCAACATGGGTCGTGGTGGATGGGACAAGGGGGCCACATGTTTCACTGCTGTGTACGGCAGGTCATTTGCTGGGGTGTAGGTGCTTGGCACTAACGCAACTTGGGCCTGTGCTAGCACGGCGATGACAACACAAGTTAGGCTGTGTCGGGGGGGGGGGGATGTGTGAGTGCCAGCAGGAGCATTTTGTGAGGGCGATACAGGGGGCCTGTGTTAATGTTCACGTTGTGGTTTGGCTGCAAGGTGTATGTGTGCAACCAGGTTGAAGGGGGAGGGGGAGCGGGGCAGCCGGCAGGGCTGTCATGGCGTTTGACACGACATACTTGACATGTTTGCCTCCTCTATATATAGTGTGGCCAAGGTGGATGTGACATTGGGCACGGGTACTCAGCAGCCTCTGATGTCACAGCTTCAGACTCTGCTGCACCAATTACCTCAATCAACTCTAGGTGCAGCACGCTACTTCAGGTCTCCTCCCATGGCTGCAGGTGGATGGGGGATGCAGTGCCACCTCCTGTGGCCATGCCCTGGGTGCGCCGAGCCGACAGGAGGTTTCACAACCTCAGACAAAAGGTCATCCCATCTTTTGTGGCAGTCCCGGACAGTTTGTGGTGGTGTACCGACTCCACCTCCTCCAAGATTGCCTTCTTGCCTAACTGGGCATGCCCTGCTTTCCGAGATTGTTGAATATTTGGTCTTGACTATGGTATCTGTGAGCATGTTCAATTCAGCCTAGCTGAAGCGCGGCCGGGTTGCAGGTACCCTTGCGGACATGTCTCCTGATCCGATTCTGTGCTCGGGATGTGGGTGTCTGATAGGCAAGATTGCATGTGTACCCTTTGGGTGCACTGCAACAACCCTAACCTCCTGGCAATAGGAACCCAACCTTTGGTTAAGTCTGTACTAGACAGGTTGGTAGCGTGTTGAGCAGCCAGGCTTATCTCAAGGGGGCTCAATGTGAGCTGTAGGGGAGTCACACAGATATTCACTGTGAAAAGTATTCAAAACACAAGATTTCTTGATTAAACAATTATTAATTTAGTAGTCAGTTTGACTAAGCCTTCTTCAGAAGAGGCAATATAATAGTAACTCACAAATACACACTCTGAGTTTCCCTAAATCAGCCAATACCCATTTGGGATGGCCCACGGACACTTGCTACACCCTCAGGTGACTTCCATAGTCAGAACACTGTGGACATTAATACATCAATGTTGGATTTAGGGCACTGAATTTAGGGCAATGGAGTATGTCAAAGAAAAAGATAATTAGAATAAAACAAGAGATCTCACAAATATTCTGAAGCAGATAAGTACTTTTGGGAACCCCCAATACAAAGTAAGTTAACCCCTTCCTGGAAGGAGGGCTAAACACAGAGTCAGGGGGAAGAAGAGATATTCAGGGAGCCAGGCCAAAGTCAATTGGACTGTTACGCTCACCTGGTATCCACGGGGACGCCCTTATGCCCTGGTTGCCGGATTCACCCTGGACCTTCCAGATTCTGGACGATGCCTTCTATGGCGGTCGGGCCTGAAAACACAGGCGGACTCTACTTAGGAACAGATTTCGTTTCCTCCCACCAGCCCCCTGGACTCGACCTGATGGTCCACTCCTCACCTTGTTATGATGTCTGGCGTGCTCTCCGTCCTGCCTTCTGTGCAGGGGCGCGCAGTTTTCTGCAGGTTGAAGCGACCGAGTTAACTTCACTGGTGCTAACCCATTCAAGTGTCTTTAAGGAGGTAAGTCTGGTTATAGCAGTCTTAAAATGTCCTTGCTTTCCTTTCTTGCTATTAATGTCTATTCTTTGTTTCCCCTTGGTGCACGGAGGTTCGGTGGGTGCGCTACTTGGATCAGGCTCCTGCCAGGATGATGGACGCAGGAGCGTATGATGGATGGTAGGTTAAGCGCAAAGTGCAGCGCGGTAATGTCTTTTCTTGCTAACCTGTATTCTTTATTCCTTTTCAGATCGCAATGGTCGTTCTGGTCGTGTGAAGATTTCCGGAGCGGAACGGGTCAAGAAATGCCCAGCCAGGTGAGGATTTTGTGATTACTGCCGTGAATGCCGTGAGTAACCTGTTTTAACGTTGTCCTCCTTTCTCTCTGCCTCCAGGTGCTTCGTTCCAGTGCGTGCGTGGTGTCCTGATGATGCTGCCGACTGGATGGAAGACCGCGAGCAGCAGCAATCGACGGATGGAAAGTTGCAGGTAAGCAGAAACTGCTAATGATGCTCTTTTGTCTCCTCTGCAGGTCCGCTATTCAAGGATCGCCGGGTGCTGGTCTCTGAACACGATGAGCGTCACGCTGCTGGCTGCAGAATAACACGAAGCACGTTCTGTAGCTTGGGTGTGGTTTATATAGCCCTCTGTAAAGTAGTCCAGGTAAAGCAGTCCGGGCTGCCACACCCTAAAACACTGCACCGCACAGTCTGGTTCTTAGGAACTAGACTGTGTGGGTGCCTCCATGTTGGCTGCAGGCCTTCACAGAAAAAGTAGTCCCTTCAAGACAATGTCCCAATCTGAACATGAGCCTGGCGCCAAAGGCGCCAGGACTGACTCCAGGAGAGTCTATGATGATAATGCAAGGCCCTAAGGGCCCCAAGTGAACCCTGAGTCCTAACCCTACCTGGCATGTGACCATGCCAGTGGAGTTTTGGGTCACGGGTCGCGACATGGACAAAAGTCAAGGTGAGCTGAAGCAATTCTTGCAGGCAAGTAAAAGTCTTGCACAATGGTTTAGAAGTCTTTGTAGGATAAGAAGAAATCAAAGTAGGGCCACAAGCTGATTAGGCTTGTGAGGTAAAGAAGCTGTTAGCAACTCTACAGGAGCAACCAAGACAAGTCTCAACTGAGAACAAGTGAGGTTACACAACAAGAGGTAAGTTCTTAGACTTTACAGTACCTTTGGTTAGAAGAAAACGGTTCATTTGGCTTCTGTTCCTGTGCAGCTCTGCAGATTCTGAGTTCCTGGGCCTCAGTCGTGGGGACCAGAGGGAGGACGTCTGTAGGACTCCTGTACTGCAATGGGACAGTCGGCGACAGAAAAGGACCAACTTCTATTCTGTGGCACTTTGTGGTTTCAGCTCCTTGCGTCTAAGCAAATAGCACCACAGTCGACTCTTGTTCTGTTGAGATGGGCTTTCCTTGCATCTGGGGTCCAGCACTCGGTTGAGGTGGCTCAGGCTTGGTCAGTCCTGCTTCCTGGGAGGAGGATTTTCCTGGAGCTCTTGGCCAACTTAAAAGCAACGTACACCATCTGGTGTTCCTCTCCCTGGCTCTTCGGTTTCCAGCAGAAACTTCAGTGGAATCACAACCAGCTTCGAGAGGATGTCCAGGGGGCTTGCTTTAGAGTTGATTGGTCCCACCAACTCAAGGGGAAAAGTCGTCTTACAGGGCTTTTAATGAATTCAGAGATTCAGCACAGCAGCAGAGCTTCACCGGGAAAACCAATGGTCCAGGAGTTGCAGCAGGCGTCTCTTCCAAGTTCTTCTTCGGATTCCTTCGTCCAGTGGTCGACTGCCTTCCAAGCCAAAAAGCCTCACCTTTTATGCAGGTTTCTCCCATTTATTCCAGCCGAGCTGTCACACAGCAGGGTGGCTGTCCATACCAGACAGCCAGCCGGCCAATCACCAAAGAGTGCTTTTTTGTCTCCTAGGAGACAAAGCACAGAGTTTAGGGCACCTCATATGCTTCCTATCCCCGCCAGTCACCCTGGAGCCAGAGGCGGGCTTCACTTGTGAATCCCGCCAAAGACAAATCGAACAAAGAGACCAAACCGGTTTCGCGCGCAGAGTAAATCTCAAGAAGAACCTTTCCACAAAGAAATCGGGGAAAAAAAAGACGACCGGGGCCATTTTGACAAATATGGCACCCTTGGGTGCTTTACTGCAGCTGGAAACTAAGCTCGTGGTAAAAGTACACCACGGTAGTTAAAAGTAAACCACTGCCACCAGCCATTAATCGAGGAATAAAAATGTTACATGAGGAGCTAGACAAAGGGGATACTAAGTAAGCCCTCCAGCACCCTATCGTAAGATTGTGTGTGCTGGGTCTAGAAAGTTCCAAATAAGTAAAATCAATTTCACTTCACTGCTCTTGCAAACAGTAGATTCCAAGGTATTTAAACCTTGGAGAAATCTGAAAGGCTTCCCTATGCCACTGCACTATGTAAAAGAGGATGCCTATGTAGTTTGTCAGACCCCACAACCAAAAGAAACAGTGTTCAAAATCACATTAAAATACATGAGAGAGTGGAAAAAAAGGGTCTCACTCTCTCCAGGTTCAAACTGCAGTCCTCAAAATCCAGCAAAGTTGCTTGGGGTCTTTAAGGTAGAGAGGAATTAGGACATTTCTGAGAATTCTCCCCAAGAGTGTCACTCCTGTGCTCGGAGGATTGCAATGGATTGTGTTTTGTTAATGGCCTCCGGTCCATTTCCTTTCCCGACGAACGCGTTATTTTCAGTCACTGTAATAACAGCGCCATTGTTACCAGTGCGTCGGTAGCGTGGAGCTGTTATCGGAGTCATCAGCATCGGTGGCGGTGTGGGAATTCTGGGGAGTTTGGTGGTATTACCAGCATGTCAGTGCAACAGTTTCCGGCATGCGCGTGCACAGTAACACGGAAACAGTTATTCCGGCAGCAGTGCTTCATGGACACGGTAGTACCAGCATGCCAGTAATTATGAATTCTTACCGCCGACTTGTAATGAGGCCCAGTGTCTCAGTGGCAGTCTCGAGGGAGGACCTGTAGCACAAGCAACTTCTTGCTTCACTCTGCGGTTTTGGTGCCTTTTCAGAAGCACCAACAAAGGACACAGATTGCCCGGTCAATCTTCGCTTCCTGCAGTCCCACACTCTGGTGAGGGGGTCTGGATGAGCTGGATCGGATCTCTGGAGTGTCCTTACGGGCTCAGCACAGATTTGGCTGGATTCGGCCTTCCACGACGATGCCCTCGAAATGAGCAGCATGTCTCCTGGTGTTGGGGTTCTGCAGGTCTAGAAGTTCCTAGGACCTCGGGAGATGGCTTGTTTCAAAGTTACTCATGGGGCTTGTTGTTCCCACATGCTGAAGGGAATAAGTCCTCGTAGCTCCTCTGTCGCATAGAAAACTGGGTCAGGACAGCAGTGGTCGCTCCACAATCTTGCAAAGGGTCTGTAGGCACCACTGGTCGTCTTCTTCAGTAACTTTGGTTTCCTGTGGTCGACTCGCTTTACACTCCAGAAACCTCACATTTTGTACAGTTCCAGCACACACTACTTTGCAATCTCTATCAGCATTTTACAGAAAGGGGCATTTGGCTGCCCAATCAGGACAACCAGACACCCTGTGGTAGCTGGTCCTATTCAGGCCCTCAAGGACAGGGGGGGTGGAAGACTCATCCCCCACTTCCTGCCTGCCCAGACATTGGAGACTAGGCGGGGGTACCTACTGGTTCCCGCCAAAGGCCACTGACACCTTACCCTCTCAGAATGGTAGAAGGGCTTACAAAGAACAACCATGCTAGTAATGGCAAAAAAGGAGGGAGACCCCAAGTTGGTTCTTGGGTGCCCCCACTGTGCACTACCGGGGCTATGACATAGCCTGCGATATAACCAATGCACAATAGTTGTAAGAACAGGTCCACTACCCCCAGCCATAACTAGGTGACTGTATATGCGATTAAAAATGTCACAGGAGCAGAGATAAGGGGGATACCAAGTATCCCTTTGCCAATCCACTGAAGGTGGTGTGTGCCAATCTCTCAGACTATAGAGTGTTGGGAGCGATACTACTGTAGTTACTTAAGGCTATAGAAGGAGGACCGTGGGGGTCCCCAGCAACACTGTCCATAAGTAGCTTTGTGCTGCAGAAGTAATAGTAAAACACAGATGCCTTTAAGAGTTGGAGCAGACAGACTCCATAGTACAGGTAGACTACAAAGAATAGAATTCCAAAAGACAGAGCCCACAAGAATGAATGAGTCGAAAAAGGCTCCACTCATTCAGGATTAAAAGAAAAAGGTCCAGAAGTCCAGCAAACAGTGCTGCTGGTCTCACTAGGAGAGTGGATGAAGCACAATAATGAAAAATTTCCCTAACAACGAGTGGGTTACCTTTAAAATGAGAGAAGTATTACCCATTCCATTTACTAATGGAATATGTAGACCATACAATTTCAGCAGAAGGGGTTAGCCCGAGAAGTTTAGTTTATTTATTTAAAGAGCGCACCTAACCCTAGGGTATCTGGGCACTTAAACTTGAGCAATAGTTACAGAAACAAAACAAATAGCAGTTGACCTGTGTTAAGTATAAAGTCAGTATACCAGATAGAAGGAACGTAAACAACGTGAACTAGGGATACAGGTAAGATTAAATAAAATCAAGTCATGGTGCCAGACAGCTGACATGTATACAAAGTGAACTATCAATACAGTTGAGGTGATACAGAAAGCGAAAGCATACAAAGTTACAGAAAGTCATTCAATCAATCGGTACAGATAAGTAGAGCTGGAGGGAATTGCAAGATTTCATTTTTCTGGGCAAAATGCCACACTTTTACTGTTTCTGAAGGACTAAAAGGATGGTTCGGCTCCAAGTGCTGTGGGCAAGGAGTTTCAGAGCTTAGCTGCTAGCACTGAGAAGCTGGACCTGCCGGCTTTTTGTATTTAGGAATGATGAGGCAATGTGAATAGTTAGAACTGGTAGGTCTGGTAGATTGGTTCCTAAGGAATTGGTTGACCAGGTATTTTGGAGCTGTGTTGGACAGGCATGTGTGAGTAACTACTAGTTTTCGAAGTGAGATTCAGTCTTGCACGGGAAGCCAGTGTGTGTCCAGTCTTATTGCTGATACGTGGGATGTTTAAGGCTGATCTGAGTGCGTTATTCTGTAGCACTTGTAATATGCTCAGGTTTCATTCATTGGAGCCCAGATATAAAGTGTTACAATAGTCAAGCTCGGATAAAAATCCGAGCACTAGCTAGAGTAATTGAGAGGTTGATAGATTAGGTTTGCAGGCATTAATCAACTTGGTAGTGTATGCTGGTAATGAGGCAGTTGCATTGACTTGCCTTGAGGGATAGGGTGGAGTCTAAATAGATGCCTAAAGTTTGACCTCGCTGGAGACTTTGATGATGTTTCCATCAATGTTGAAAGAATTGTAGAGTGTATCTAACTTGTTTAGTCGAGATTGAGAGCCTGTGAGAAGTAGCTCTGTCTTATCATTTAGGCACAGGCCATGGGCGGCCATCCATGCCTGGATGTGAAGATATATTTAGTTTACCATTTTAGTGTCTTTGTCATAGCAGCCTTTAAGAGTCATGAGGACTTGGGTGTTATCTGCATAGTTAGTTTAGGTGACACCCAACCCGGCGAGGTGGTCGACAGGAGCCTCGTAAAGATACTGTATAAAGTGGGAGAGACAAGAGCCCTGAGGGACTCCGCAGTGATTGGTACTGGTTCGCCAGATGCCATGGGTGCAAAAACCCTCATAGTCCAGTTTGCTAAAAAGGACTGAATCCAGGTGGCTGCATTAGGGGAAAAAGAGGCTACTGTAGTCAGATGTTTGGTGAGGATCTGGTGGTCAACTAGATCAAAAGCTCCTGAAAGGTCCAACAGCAAGAGAATGGCAATGTTTCCTTTATATTTTAATTCATATCAAGGAGGGCTGTTTCAGTGTCATGTCTTGGTCTGAATCCAGATTGACGCAAGCCTAGGAGGTTGTCTTCTAAGTGCTTTTTTATTTGGCGGTATGCCACTCTATCAAGGATTTTCAGGAGCAATGAACTGTAGTTATCGGTCTGTAGTTGGCAGGGGTGTTTGGATCTAGGTTTCGTTTATTGAGAAGCGGCATGACCCATGCCTCCTTAAGATTATTTGGGATTGTGCAGGTTTCAAAGGATGCATTAATGAAGGATGTGATAAATGGCGCAAGTTCCTTTGCTCCTTTCTTTATAACCGTAGCTGGGCAAATAGCCCACTGACATCTAGGGGTTTTAGGCTGGCTATGAGGTCTTCTACCTCTTTAATGGTGACTGGTGAGAATTGGAACGGGTGACAATATAGGCTGTGGGTCATGAGGCTTGTTGATATTGGTGCTCAGAGTTAGACTTCGCTTTTTGCCTCTATTTTGGAGATTCAATGGTGGTCTGTCCGGTGTGCAGTCATAATGTCGACATCAATAATGTCGACAGTCAAAATGTCGACAAATTAATGTCGAAAATCAATAATGTCGACATACAAAAATGTCGACATTTTACATTAATGTCGACATTTTTTCGAAATGTTGTATAAATAAATATATATTTATTGTTGTGTTGTATGTGTTGAGTATGAGGGGTGGGGGGTGGCAGGGGGTATTGGGTGAGAGGGGTTGGGGGGGACATCCCCATAGTAAATGATATTCTTTTTATTTATTTGTTTATTTATTTATTGAATAATAAATAAATAAATATATAATTACTATGTGTTGGGAATGAGGGTGAGAGGGTGGTTGGGGGGTGTGGGGGGGTGTCAGGGGGGTGTTGGGTGAGGGGGGGTTGGGGGGGGACCCCCCCCCATAGTAAATTAGACTCTTTTTGGTTATTTATTTATTGAAAAAAAAAAAAAATAAATAAATAAATAGATTGTGTTGAGTATGAGGGGTGAGAGGGTGGTTAGGGGGTGTGGTGGGGTGGCAGGGGGGTGTTGGGTGAGGGGGGGTTGGGGGAGGGACCCCCCCCATAGTAAATGATACTTTTTGTTGGTTATTTATTTATTGAAAAAATAAATAAATAAATATATAAATAATTAGAATGTGTTGCATATGAGGGGTGGGAGGGTGGTGGTGTGGGGTGTGGGGGGGTTGCAGGAGGGTGTTGGGTGAGGTGTTGATAGTGTTAAGGGTTTATAGTCATATTGTCGAAAAAAAAATGTCGACATTTTTTTTTCGACATTATGACTTTTTACATTAAAAGTATAGAATGTCGACATTATTATTTTCGACATTATTTTTTCGACATTTTTGTCTGTCGACATTTTTTTGTCGACATTATGACTATAAACCGGTCTGTCCATGCACAGAGCAAGTTGGCAAGGATCGTGGTAGTGCAATTTAAGTCTGCCAGCCAATCCAAGGTTCTTCCCTTATTGTGTGTGGGGCCGCTGACGCAGAGTTCAAAGCCAAGCTGCGAGATAGTATTCTCTATGGCTGTTGCCTTCATATCATTCACATTGTGTAGACCTAAGTTGAAGTCTCCCATGAGTACAATTTGGGAGCTCAGTTTTGGTGTTCTGCTTAAGGTGGAAAGTGAGGTCTTCCTCAAAGGAGGATATTGGACCGGGGGGCGGGGGAGCATATGAGATGTAGCAGGAAAGTACGAGAGGCTGTCAAAGGGAGTTTGACAGAAGTCCACCTGAGTGGGAAGGATTCTTTGGCGAGTTCTCCAAGGCCCAGTTGGGTTTAGCTATGAGCAATCTTCCACAGGGCATAGAGGATCAAGCAACAAAGAAACATTAATGGTGTGGGTTGTCAATAAAGGCACTATGCCCAAATGTGTTAGTAACTTTGACACTGTGATGAGACCAGGGTTAAATGCATGTGAAGGGAGCTTGTGTAAAACCACTGAGAATATTTTTATAGTGTGCTGCATCTACAGCAATTTGACTAACTTAATGTTGACATGCTCACCATAGACCAGTTCAACATGCTCTTCCAGGGCCTCACCCACCCAGGAGAAAAACAAAAGTACCACCATCTCCCAAGTGACGCGCCCATTAAAGCATATGCACAAAAGATGTAAAACATGTTATAAGCGCGCCAGAGATGTAGGTTTAAAAAGCTGGTCAGAAAGTAATATTTCGTTCAATCAGGGCACAGCAGTGTAATCCCACTGCTCAACGACAAAAGGTTATGGTCTGGGCAGCATTGGTAGCAGCAAGCTTCCCGCGGCCTAAACAACAAGGAATGTACAGGCACTCACAAAAAACAAACTCCCATCACTGCTAGCAAACAGGCACAGCACAAGGTGCTCTCCCACGTACAGGACATGCACATGGCCACAATACAAGAAACGCTCACACAGAGCAACCAGAGCACAGGCAGCGAAAGCATCACTCGCATGGACAGGCAGCACAAGCTGCCCTCCAAATAGGATTGGTGAAGCACAGACAGAAGTAGCAGCTTCCCTTGCTCACAGTGAACAAATACTAGCAATCCAAGTAACAGGCAGACTAACAAACAACGTGTATGGCAGTGGAAAGTCAGGTTTGGACAGATGGGCAGGTGGTGTGGCCTACAATGCTCCTGTGTCAGTGTGGCCATGTTATGGGGATAGGGAGCAGCATCAGAGGCATTGTGCGTCCATGTGTGAGGGGGTCCCCGCCCTTGTATGGCTTCCTTGGCAGATGAGAGAATGCACTTTGGTGAGAGCAGAGTCAGTTTCCATAAAAGAGGCGACACGGCATCACACCCTGCATCCCCTCGCTTTGTAGTTCTGAAAGCATTTGCAACCAGCAGACCCTCTCCTTGAAAGGCTCCAACGTCTACCCCTTCTCCATTGCCACCCTCTGTTCTGTGCATTTCCACCTATGCACTTCCATTCCACTGTCTCAAATTCACCCATGTCACACCCTATCCCACTGTCTCAGAATCACAAGACTCTTCCCATCCTTCCCCCGCTTAGTCTCTCCCTTCATACCCATTATATATATTCTTTACCATATCCTCTCCCTGCTACGCACCCCCTTTCTTCTTCTGTTCCTTGCTTCTATACATCTCTTGGCAGAAAGGTCTCATTGCCTATGCTTCCCCATCTAAATGCCCCTCACCATCATCCCCACTCACTCCCTCAAAGCTTATATCCCCCTTAACTCACATTTTGGTGTATTATCCATGTCTCCCCTTTGCCTATTTTGCCCTTTTAAACCTCACACATTGGAGTGATTCCTTTTTTTGTTAAACTGGAAGCACTACCCTGAAAGGGGTGATGTTCAGAATGTAGTATCTGGGAATCTCAGGTAAGCAGCCAGCACAGAGAAATAACGCAGGCGTCAAAGAAGTACAAAAAAGTAAATGTACTAAACTCAGGCAGGAAGGCTACATGGGAGTAAAGGGTTAGGCATCCTTCTGCCCTGGGCTCCCATCCCCAAGTTCCCCAAACGTCATCTCTGGAATCCCCCCACATTCTACATTACCTCTGCCATTCCCAAGGTAGCTGACCCACAGACAGCAAGGAAAGCTGTTCACTCAGCATGCACACATGCCAATTAAACATGCTAGACACCACACAGGTAAAGGGACTTACCCAAGTCATCATGCTCAACGGAGTCTGTGTCACCAGATGCAACCTTCTTCTCACGTTTGGGCATTCTCAGCACGGTCAGCGAGGCAGAGTTTAATTGCAGGCAACAACGGACCAAGGCAAGACGCAAAATACTGCCCGTTTTATCTGCTGAGAATAGAAAGACACAGGGTCGGACAAAGGCATAACATTGTCTAGGGCCCCAATAAAAGGGCCCAAAGTTGCAAATGGCAATTCATCCCTTTTGTGACAGACCGAGTAGTACCCACCCTGGTCTAAAAGGATGACTTTACAGACCAGACTACACTAGAAGTCATTCCCCACATCAAACGTCATCATGCGGTTAAGGACATCAGCAAATGTCTCAGAATGGTGGGTGATTATTTGGGGATTGGCTTAGGATGACTTTATGAATATGCTAACATCATCCCTATTTTAGAAAGCTTTGTTCCTGATGCTTTTAGGATGACTTGCTGATCACTTCAAGAGCATCGCCATGAAACATGTTTGTTCTTGTTGCCGACTTACTGATTACATCTGAACATCAGTTTGTAGGATGATATGCGGACTAATACAGATTGTCATTCCAATTTTGCTTAGTTGCACTTGTGCTGAATTACCCCCAATGTGGCAAGGGTAAAGATTGAGACTATTGGGCCAAAGTGGAAGCCAGAGGCCTAAACACAAAATGCACCCACTGGGTGAGAAATCTTTGCCATCCCAGCCAAAAGCAGGAACCCAGCAGCCTCACAATCAATACATTTCCATGCTGACTGCACCAATATATGCCAGTATTCACATGCATTTGTTCTCAAAGAGTTCATGTTTGCTTGACGCATAATCCAACAATCAATTCAACAACCAGAACCAAAAGGACCTCCAGGATTTTATTTTTTTTATTTTTATTTTAAAAAGGAGCCCACATAGGATCCAAAAAAGAAAGAAGCAATAAACTAACTTAACCACAAAGTCCCATCAACCGAGGTCTCAACTATCCACAACCTTTCAAATACAAAGAACAACCAACCACAAACAGCAAAGACTAAACCCAAAAGACCAGGAAAAACACAAATTGAAAGAGGACGCCCACTCAAAAAAAAAAAAACACAAAATGCTGCGCCACAAGAAAGACAAAAAAGCCACAAGAGACAACAGAAATAAGAAAACACAAACCACTCAGGAAGGCACCCCAGCATGAAACCACAACCCCATAAACTCAAAAACATACCAGAGGGCCCAAGGAGACATACAAATAACAGAGCAAAGTTTGCGACCTGTCCACATACGACAAAGGGGTAAACAAAAACAGCACAGCAACAACAAACCGACAGCCAACAAGCATCACGAATACAGACCCAACCAGTACACCAAAGGGAACATGACAACTAATAAACCATCCCAACCGGTCTGCACCATGAACAATACCCGAACCAGAATAAGGGACAAGTTGGAATCCATCACACTCTTACACACCCTACATCACGAAGACTGAACAGAGAGGTAGCTACCCCATTTACCACCCAGAACGAACCAAACCCGCCATAAACCTTATCGGTCTACTAGACAAAAACTGACCAACAAAGAACCACCCCCGCTAGACTGGGAAAACCCACGTAGAATGGAAACCATACCAACACCACACCGGTCAGAACAAACAATACTAACAACAACCAGACAGGGAAAAATCAAGCAAACTACACTTCAGCCTCCTCAATGTTAGATCCATGTCAAAACACTCAGAAATCCATTACTTCCTAAGCGAAGGAAGCCTGGCTATCTGACAACTATAAAGCCATTGAAAACAAATACACGCCAACAGAGAAAACTGAAGAGGAGGCGGAAACGCAATTATAGAATGCAACAACCAATCCACCATAGTATTCCTCCTAATCTACAGACTACCTTCTTAAAACCCCAACGTTGCAACAAAATTAGTGGATGGGGCTGCCATGCTATCAACCCACCACGACAACCTAGTCATATGAGATTTCAACACGTGGTTGGAAAAAGCACAGTACACAGCAAACTCAGTCTGCGCACTTCTGGAAACCTTGCAGTTCAAGCAAATAGTAAATGGATCCACTCACGAGGCCGGACACACCCTGGGTGCAATCTTCTGCAGGGAAGAACCATGCGCTTCCGCACCACTTACACCAAGGGTGTAGAGTGACCACTACTTGATACCATTCTACATCCCACTTCAAAACCTTCTACCGGCAAGGAAGTAAATACTCTACAACAGCAAGAAAAGAAACTGGAAGAACTTGGACTTAGAGGCCGCAACAAATCTTCTAAATGCAACTGTCCAAAGTGAAAGAGATCCCACCGATACAACAGAGGACACACTCAACAATAGGATTACCAAGGCAGTACCGGCTAAAACACCAAACTGGCAGCAAAATGGTTCACAGAAGAACTGAAAAACAAAATGGAGAGAATACACCAGACAAAATAAAATACCAAACACCTCAAACTGTACAAAGCTACAGTCCTCAAAGCAAAAAAACCTCTACACCACAAGAATAGAATCGGCAAACAATCCACAGAAAGAACTTTTCAAAACCTCTTCCTGCAAAAATTCCATCACCCCTACACAAACACTTTGTGACAAAAATCACCAACCACCTCAGGGCAAAAGTAGACACAATAGAGGAGACCGCCAACCTAGTTGGGGCAAATAAAACCACGACCACTGGACCACAGACATCAGACGAAACACAGATACAGCAAAACACATCTGCCTAGAACCAATCACAGAGGAAACTTTGCCACACTGATCAAGGACATCAACCTTGCAGGATCTCCAAGGGACCCCCAGACGTTCCAAGGAATCCTCAACCACAGAACCCTGGCTACACGCTTCCAGAGTAATCCATCACTCAAAAGAGGAAAGTACTGTCCTTCAAATCAGCATACATCAAACCACTGATAAAAAAAGGTCAGAAAGCGCAGTAGACTCAAGCAACTACAGACCGATATCCAATCTGCCCTACCCAGCGAAGATCCTGGAGAACCACGCCTACAAAATCAATTTTGAACACGTTGAAACAAACTGAATGCTCGACCAATCACACGTTTGCTTCAGATTGATGAGAGAAACCAAATGAGCACTTCCATCGATATGGGACGATGTGAAAATAAACGACGACACCCAATGGGCCCTCTTTCTATTGGACATACCTGCTGCTTTTGACACAATCAGCCAAGCAACACCAATAAAAAGATTGATGGAATGTGGCATACAGGAATCCGCACAAAAAGTGGCTTGCCTCATTCCTAACAAACCAAAATGAATGGAAAGAAACTACCTACCACCATTCACCTCAAACACCAAAAATATATCCTGCGGAGTCCTATTGGATTCCAGTCTCTCCCCTCTACATGTGCCCACTGATTAATATCATTCGATCCCACAGACTTACCACCTACAACTACGCAGACGACAACTGATAGTGAAAACAAACAGAACACAGGAACAAAACAACCTCAACTGCCTCACAGACATACAACTGGAAATGAAACCGGCAAAAACAATGCTCTCGCCCGCAGGATTCGACGAAGGGAACCCACAACTGGACAGGACAAACGGCATGGGAACGCAACCAGAGACTACCAATGTAGTAAACAACCTAGGAATACTCCTGGACAATGGATTATCACTGGAACTGCAAGTCAACGTCAAAAAAATGCTTCTTCCTACAACTACTCAGAGGATTACTCCCTCCCTCCCTCTCCTTTCCCCACAGAACCCTCACAATCATATCCCTGATACTCACAGAATTACCAATGCAAACAGCCTCTACCTAGGAATGCCAGAAAGACTTGCCAAGAAACCTCAAAGGGTGCAAAATACAGCAGCCAGGGTCCCACCAAGACTAAACAGAAGGGACCACATCACTCCATCACTGAAAAGCCTGCAATGGTTACTAGTCAAAAAGTGCATCAAATTCAAAGCACTGCATCGCCCACAAAGCCTTGCACAGACAAGGAGTGGAATTCCTCCAAGACCAGATTAGCCGGTATCGCCCAAGAAGGGAAGATCCACCAACGACCTATAAATAGAGGCAAAAAGACTACGAAAAAAGAAAAATTCAGGAGAACAGCATTCTCACGTCTAATTGCCAACATCTGGAACATGCCCAAAGTAATTGGAACCACAGATCACACTCAAGAAAACTGCTCAAAACTAGGCTCCTCAGCAGACAATGATAACCTAGAAGGAACACCGGCAACAACAACACTGCAAACAACTAGAGAGGAGACAAGAGGTGCCAAAGAACCACAAACAAGAACCTGTCTGGATACAGTCAAGCGACATCCAAAGGGCCGCCCCCACATCAAAGCTGACCGACTTTACTAAACCTCATCCCTCCCTGCTCCTCCTACATAACCGACTCCTCTACACCAGATCTTGAACTAGCCACACTCGAACATAAAGAGAAACATTAATATGCCGACATCCAGAGTGAACCACCCACACAGCCCAATACCATCTAAAATGACACAAAACACCAAGACGCCGGACTACCTTACAGCTACGACCACCTGTGACTCTGAATCCCTGAAGAACACTAACCAGTGCACATGATCAACCCATCGTAAACTCACAACACTAATACCAACACAAAACACTACCACACACCAGAGGCATGGAATCTTACCCATACAGTTACAATGCGCGAGGCCGCTCATAAACGACCACATGCAAAACACTAACAGACGCCAGATCCTCCTGGTTCTGAACCCATCCTCTCACTCTTTTCCCCACTAACATCCCTTTTTTTGCAGAGCCACGCAAGCACCTGAACACTGCCCCTGGGTGGTTGCAGTGTGCGGTACGAATCCAACATAATGCCAGTAACGATACTGTAAGAAAACATGCCCACCATGCACTCCGGTCGTCTTTGCCTTTAAAAATGTCCTAACTGGCTGAACAATGCAGGCAAGTCTAGATGCGTAACAATGCTTATGTTTGCTTTACCCTTGATGCCCAGTAAAAAAAGCCACGCCACAGTAAGAAATGGCTTGACTAGACCTGCGTTTAGACACAACACATCATGCTTGCTTTGTCATACAATCCCAGTAAAAAAATAATTGTCACGCCACAGCAAAGAATGGCTAGAATGGGTCCCTCAAAATGCCAGTGCAGCCACATAAAAGCACATATCCTTTCTATAAAAACACATTTTGTACTGGCATCTATGATGGCTACCCATTAAAAAGTGCATCGTGATTCCAAGAAGGATGCCGAGGGAAGAGCAGCGTGATTGTCAAGTTCTCACCCCCACCCCCCCCCGGACAAACACATTAAAGACAGATTAAAATAGCCTACCCCAGGCAGGGAATTATCCACTAGCAGGCGTCGGAGGAGCCCGCCAGGAAGGAGCTGCCTGCGATATTGGAGGCCTACCGGGGCTGGATTTGTGGAGTGGTGGCTTCCCTGCTGGCGAGCACCAGCGGGAAGATCAAGGCAGGACTGAGCCGCCACTGCGCCGGAGAAGCAGTGTCTCAGAGATCAGCATCTCATCCGAGAGATCAGGAGGATCCGGAGGGGTCATACCAGTAGCCCACTGCTGAGAGCTGCGCAGCAGAGAAAAGTCTGAAGCGGCCAAGAGGCCTAGGAGGGGCCGCACAGCAGAAGTCAAAGAGGCAGGAAGGCGGCGACCCTGAGGGGTTCAACTCCCCCCCCCCCATGGGAGAACCATCACAGGCCAGCATGCGCCCTGGCCCAAGGAAAGGGTGCAAGCAGGCAGTGGCTGGCCAGTGATCACCAGCTTTGGGCAGAGTGATGGTGAGGAGTGGGGGAGCGTGGATGGAGGGCTCCTGCCCAAGCATTGAAGCCAGCACTTTGCAGATAAGACCAGGGGAGGCCCTGTGGCGTTATAGCCGGGGCGGCTGGTGGCCAATTTGAGGTAATGAGCTGCATATAGTGCTGTAGCCAGCGCACCCCCATCCAGAAGCACAGCAAGGGAGCTAGGGGCACCCTACGAATAGGGGACAGTGACCAGTGGGGCTATGACCTCCCAGGGTCAATCCTGAGGCCGAATAGTCTATGATCCTTGCAACAAGGCCAGGAGGAGGGTCATTTGAAACCAGAGGAGGAGGACAAACAGTGGCTCACCTGCACACAGTTAGAGGGGACTTCCAACACCCTCTACCCTCCGCACAGTCAAGGGCGGACTAAAAAAGCAGCGGAGGGAGGAGGTTCCTATGCCCTGAAAAAGTGGCCAGAAGAGGTCTGAAGGGTGCAACATGATCTCAGGGAGAAGAGGAAGGGGCAGGGCTCCCCCATCAGACCTGCCTACGCACTATGTCCAAAAACAAAGGGAAGGACATGCAAGCTGCCCCCAAGTCGGTGAAGAAACCACAGGAGGGCAATCTGCAGAGAAGTTGGCGCAGAGACAGTGAGGTATTGGCTTTGAGATCAGGGGCCCGACACAGGTGCACCAACAGAAAAGTGGGGTTACAGAAAGGAATGTTGTAGCCTGGGGGAGGTAGTTAGCTGAAAGGTACCCGGTGAAGGTGGGTGGTTCGTGTGTTTTATCTACATGGGTCTGGGGGAAACGCACAGGTTTTCCCTGGGTTGTTACAAGGGCTCAATTCCAGAGATAATTGGTCGGGGGTGCAAGAGGCTGGTTGAACCCACCCAGAAGGCGACACTGACCAATTTGGAGACTTTTTCCAAGGGACAAGTATAATTGGTAGGCGACTTATCTGGGGTGGGACCCGAGAGAAGACAGGAACGCAAGTGTGTTCCACAGCCAGGTGGCACCATCTGCCTGCTTGAACGAACAAATGGCCCAATTGGCGTTGGTAGATGGCTGGAGGGAACTGGGGGGTGGGGGAGCTTCACATTTTATTCCCATGTTCATCGATCTGTCACAAGGATGGATTACTCCGGGATTTCGAGGTCACTATTGTGTAGGGTCGCATGGGTAGAGCTTTGAGTAATCGCCCTGTCAGACCATTCACCCATAACAATTACTTTAAATATGGGGCAGAACGAACCAGGCCTATGGTGGTGGAAATTCCCAACCCACATCCTTAAGGATGAAGTCCTATGTGAGAACAAACAAAATCTTGGATTACTTTGCACTTAACGGAACAGAGGGTGTACGCAAACAGGTGGTGTGGGACGCATTTAAGGCTACATTGGGGGGGGTCATTGTGATGAAGTGCCAGAGACACAAACAACTAGGTCTTTTGCAGGAGGACTTGGAAGCTAAACTTAAATAATGGCTCAAATGGCAAATAACGCAGGGAGTACGCAGCAAAGGGAATATCGGCCGATTAGGGGGCAATTAGATGTTTTGCAGACTAGAGCTGGAGAGCGTTCATTGCTCTACCTCCAACAGAAGTATTATATCAAAGCCAATAAGGCGAATCGCCCGTTTAGGAAAAAAGAAGCGTCTAAGACAATCCTTAATAAAAGCAGAGGGGGCAGGGCAAGAAAGCACTGCTCTACCCGACATAATTTCGGTCTTCACGGAATATTATTCATCCCTGTACACATCAGATTCCCCTGAGGACAAAGGGAATACCTGCCAAAGTACTGCGCTTAGTCCAGCTCTTCTACTCTTGGGGTGGCTGGGGGGGCCTCCCAGACAATGGAAGAAGTCACGGTTGTGCTGCTCCAAAAGCCGGTTAAGGATGTCACTATATGGCCAAACTTTCACATCCATTTACTTGCGGCTCAAATCAGAGTGATCCGAGATTGGTTCTGGGGCGAAGGTCTGGTGTAGAATGGACAAATCGGTGGTGTGCTCGCCACTGAACGAGGTGGTGACCCAAGTGGGATAGACCGGCAAACATGTACCGCAGCAGGATAGGGGCCCTAGTGGGGGACTTATGGGATGTGCTGGATTCGGAGGGTGAACTTGACCACCTCCCCCTCCCTGCCGACATCGCGGTTTAGGAATCCCCAGTTCACACAGGGTATGGAAAGGGGTGCAATCAATGGGTGGGAGGCGGCAGGGTGCCGCACACTACGTGGCATGTTCGCGGATCAGGACATTACATCCTTTGCACAGTCCAAGCAGAACATAGGGCCAGATGAAGCGGGGAAGAGGTATTGCTACTCAACTCAGGCTCTGGCTTACGAACCCAATGGTCAGGTCAGCGGCCACCAGGGATCTCACGCCCTTTGTACGGTTTGTTACGATGGACACAGGGACAGGCATTTGGTAGGAGCGTTATATGGAATTATAGCAGAAGGGGCAAAGAGCCAGGCATGGCACTATATTGGGGGGGCTTGGGTGAAGACTGCAGTTGGGCAGCCGCTGGAAGGGGAACTTGGAATCAGTTAGGAGCAGCTATCCCCCAAGCTCACGCAGGCCATCCAGATTCAGGAGATGTGGGTTAAGATAATGATCCAATGGCATCTCACCCCAGAAAAATTACATAGATTCTACCCTAGTACGTCAGCGCTCTGCTGGAGGGGATGTGGGGAACTGCGAGTGGACATTCCAAGGCATAAAAATAAGCAGTGTCACATAGCAATTTGCTATGCAATTCTGTAGGTTTGCTAATTAAATTGGCACTTGTGTAGCATATTTAGCTATTCAGGTTCCACTGCTCAATGGAAGCTCACCTTGCATTCCTCTCTTGCCATTGGGGCTCTCTCCACCAACTTTTCTCTGTTCACTGCAAGTTCAAAGGAGCTAATAGAGAGGTAGTGCAGCAGTAATCATCTCCTCGCTCTTAAAACGGTCAATGGCCTGTGGAGGAGTGCTAGGCAAGAGAAGTTCTTTATTTTTCAAGTAATTTCAAACCAGAAGTAACCTAACTATATCCAGTTTGGCAAATACCAGTATTTGTTAACTTTCTTTTTCTAAGGCAGTCCTGCAATTCCATTTCTAAAAATGTAAGTTTGTTGCATAATTGCAGTATTGCTACTGTAAATATAATGGCATTGTATCCATGTTTTTCAGTAAAGTTAAGGTTAGTGTACCTAAATATCATAGTGTCAACTAGATTTCATGTGTTAAGGAAGATGCATCGTATTGACGAGTGAGCGCTTTTGAAACCTTACATGATCACACGGCCAAATGCTTTTAATGGCAAACGTAGTTCTGTGACTTGCTAGTTGCATACATTTGTCCAACTGCTGCTCAACCCATGAACGGATCCCAAATTCATTGACATTCTCCCTTATCACTGTGTTGCTTGATACCAGCTAGTCTGAAATCGAGGTGGCCGCAAACTACAATATTCCACCTATTTTGCCCAGTTGTCTGCCGCTACACGGCCCATTCCACTGAGACTCTTACTTTCGTTCCTCTTACATAATGAATATACAAAGCTGATGTTTACAACAAAGTTGTGATCAATAGTTCCATCCAGTCTGTACAGCTACAGATCTACTGCAATACCATCCAATATAGTTAGCCTCCAGAGCTTGCTGTACTCTACGATTATATCATATATTAGCACCTACAGGAAAGAGCTGGCCAATACAGAGGCTGGGAACGCAAGCTGAATCTGCAAGTAGACGCACACATTTCATGCTGGCCCACTGCGCATCTGCCCAGCCTTTACACTATCCTTGGAGGCAGTGCTCCAGGCCGAGTCTCCACTGGAGCGCCACACCTCGACCCCCCCTGCAAACTTACCTGCACACCTCCATGTCCTGGAAATAGTAATTTCCAATAGCGGACATATGTAACTGCTTTTCAACTGAATCATGAATTGCGCAATGCCTAGTTATCTTAAAAAACAAACAAAAGTATCAGCACCCCATAAGGCGTCTCTGAGTGCTAATAGCGATAAATTTCATGGGTGCACAGGGCTGGAATGCTGCACTTTAGTTAACTGTGCTTGGGCTTAAGGACTGTTAGCAGCCCTGTCCTCGTGCAAAATATGTATTTAACATAATTTAAAAATAGTCAATATCAGCGACAGGCAAGGGCCATCTTGTCCACCTGAAGTTGATAATTGCCCTACCTGACACAAAAGCATATACTAAGCACTTGGTCTCAGGCTATGACTTTCCCTTAACATTTTTGTATTTGATTTATGAATCTTCAGAACTTCATACACCGCAAATGATGGGCCAAGCATACAATACATATATATGAGTCACTTCCTTGCAACACCGAATGCACCCAACTGCACAGAGCCATGCACTGAAAACTGTTTTCAGAACCTTTTTATCATGTCCATTTATTTATGCGTGTCCATTAATGCAGCTAACCTTTCCATTTTACAGACTCTGATCACTGATGTTTTACTTCAGCCTTACACAAACATGCTGTATTGTTGCTCATGTTATGTGTTTGGCACAAATAACCTATGGTGACGTTAAAAATAGTGCAAGTTAGCTAATCAAATAGGTTGTTTTGCTAATCAAAAACAATTTAATTAGCAGTCTCTGCTAATCAATTTTTGCAAACTAATGTATGCCTTGGCCTTCCCACCAGATATGCTTCCACAATCATACAACCTTATTGGGACCTGATCTGTGCAGCAATGAATAGTACTTTTGGGAGTCAGATGCCGGACAACATAGGGATGGCCATCCTGGGAATGAGCAGGGTTCTGAAAAATCTACCCTTGAAAGCTCAAGGAAAGACATGCGTCATTGATAGTGGCGGAAATGCTTTTGGTGGCACAAATGGAAACAAAAAGCTGCCCCGAAAGAACACAAATGCGTTCGACAAATCTGGAACTTTGGGGCACTGGAGTGAGTTACCTATTCGATTCAAGGGGATCATCAAAGGTTTCTCTCAGGCTGGGACATTGTCCTGCATCACCTGCAGCTGGACTTGCGGGCTGCATGGTGTCCCGAGGAAAATGAGATTGCTGGGGCCGAGTACTCGCTCCACTTGGGGAGGGTGCCTTCACAAAAAGCTGGGAGGAGATATGGCTGAAGTTTCTAGGGGAGGTGAGAACTATGAAGGGGAGGGGGGGCGTTCAAACATTGCAAGGGCCCGTACAACGGCTGGTGCGAGAGCTGGCCACGCACAGAAACTTGGGACCGGGGGCCATCTACAGAGTTTATGGACTGCGTTGTTGGTTACATGTGTTGGGATCGAGGGAGGGGAGAAGGTGGAGGGCGAGAACGGATGGGGGTTACATGTTCTAACTGTTGAAAATGCCAATAAAATGTTTTTTTAAGTGCATTGTTACTGTGCTGCCTTCACCTGCCAAAATCAGCTCCCTGACCCAGCACAAACACCCACATTCTTTGACTCAACATTCACTCGCTTATTCACACAAAGCACTCTCACTGCACAAGGGGATATTCACATACATTTTATATCCCCCTGCAACGGTCCCAAATAGGTGCAGGGAAATGTTTGTTGCCTGTGCTTTAGAAAGTTCACCTCTTTTGAAAATAGGTATTTACTTGAGAATGTCCCAGAACCCCCCTTTCAACCCTCTGCCTTGCACAGTTGTGCATTTGGTGGGCAAAGAGCACCTCAATGTGCACAACCATGATGCACACATTTAAAATGTCCTTTGTTCACGGTTCACCACCTTTTTGGCACAAGTGAAGTGAATGAACATCCCATCAGTTGCACCAAACCGTGGCTGATCACTTCTTTACGCTGTACGTTCATTTCATAGTGTGGTTCGAGGTGTCAGAGGGGAATTAGGAGTTGCAAAGGACACACGAGAAGGAAAGGGTGCACTTTTTTGTTTTACTGTTTCTGCAGTCATTAACCCCAGATTTGCTCATGAGCAGGTATTGTATTGAATCTAATTAGCTCCAGAGCATATACTGTGACTGGAATCGTTACGCCCAGAGTACGTACTGTGCATGCCATCATTCAGGCATTCTGTCATATGTAACGGATTAGCAGGTACTCTAGTTCCAGGGCGGGTACCGGGTCTGGAATCGCTAACCCAGATCCGGTACTGTATCTAATTATTTTCCCCAGATCAGGTATTGTCAGATGTAGCCGATTGAGGTCACGTGCTGGGGGCGGGCCGTCATAATAAAGGAATCACCGGAACTGCGCATCAGGCGTCAGTTCGGGTTTATGCACTACACTGGCTAGCCGTGTCTAATTTGTGTTGCCCAAAAGCTGTAGGCCCAGGCGGGCTGGCGCGCTCCTTACGAGCGCCCCGCAACACCAGAGGCAGTAACCTCCGACAAAACACTGACGACGAGGACAGCAAACACCCCACGTGTGCCTGCCAGTTCCGGTGGCAGGCCGAGCGATCTGCAACACTCGCACGGCAACATGTTACGACCCAAGGTGGGGCCGGCAGCCGTTAGCACAACATCATTACAGTGCGCAAATGCTCCGGTAAGCACAAGAGTCCTGAGCGGCAACGCATTAAGTTGCTCAGATCAAAAGCCTCTCACGCAGCCTCTCGCAGATGCTTTCACACGGAGGTGGGCACAGACAAGGCACTGTCACCTGGAAACACCCATCCCATATGTATGCAAAGCCCAACAACAGGCAGGATTTTTTTTCTCCATCACCTAGAAGAAAAAAATATATATAAAGGAACTGAATTGAGAAGGGAAGGCTCACATCTGAAAAATAAGGAGAAATACTGCACAACTCCCATCACAAGCATGCGTGCACGAGCCCCGCAGGGCTGGGTGAATACACGTGGGCACACGTGCTCCAGGCAGAGTTTTAGCGAGAAAGCGCACACCATCACCATATCTACAGCATGTCCAGCACCAACGCAAGCCCATCAAGGGCTGATGCAAGCACCTTGGACAGGAGAAGCATCAACCCCAACCCAGATCGCCCAGACCCTGCACTAACCACACTCATGGCGCCATTCGACCCGTTTGCCACATGCTGCCATCCCCTGGGGCATCCGGTTACAACAATTCGAGCTGCATCTTAAGGCCAGGGAAATAATCGCAGACAGAAGAAAGTGCACTTTTCTCTTGCTCAACATAGGTGCGGCCATATTGCGCCTTTTCAACACGCTCCCCAACAATGGCAATGCAGAAAACTACCACAAAGCAAAAGCAGTGTTGACAAACAAATTTAAACCTGACCTCAACCCAGACTAAGAGAGATTCCACTTTTGTATGGCCAGACAACACAAAAGTGAGACAGTAGACAACTTCCATGCACGACTACGGGAGATGGCAGTAGGATGCGAATTTAGTAACGAAGAATTCGCAATCCGTCTCCAGATCATAAACGGGATATCGGAGAAGTTAAGGAGAGCAATTCTGTCAGAAAAGAACATAGCGCTGTCCCGCATCTTTGAAATGGGAAGTTTTTGCAAACGCACAGACGACCAACTGGCCGTGATTGAAACCGCGATGCAATGTCTACCGCTGGACAGCCCCCAGAAATGCGAGGAAGTTGCAGCTATCAGGAGACGACAGAACACTTGAGATCAAGTGGGCCAGGGCTCCAACACCACCCGACCCTACCAGCCTCGAGGGCAAGAAAGCTCCTGGAAATGGTGCGGATGCCCATGGCACCGAGGGGAATCATGCCCGGCATGGGGTTCAACATGCCGAAAGTGCAACCGCCTCAACCACTATGCAGCAGTCCGTTTGCATCCACCAGGTGGAAGAGATCGAGAGCAGATGCCACAACAACCACAGGAGCACCGAAGAGAATTCGCCCCACGAGAAAACCCTCGGCAGCCAAGAGGGAAAGGGAGAGCAAGAACCGTGGACTGCGCGCAAGTGTCACCAAACACCAGCGAATGCGATGACAGTGTCTCACCCGACAGGCGCGATAAAGAAAGACGGAAGAAGTCGGGCAAGAAGGTACACCGCATGCATCTCATTTCCGCAGTAGAACCACGAAGGTCCAGACTCGGGAAGAAAACCAAACAACGGAAGAGGCCCTCCTGCACAGTTATCTCGGACGGAAAACCGATGAAAGGAGCAACCATCAGCGTGATGCCAACGGTTGCTTTCAACAAACTCAACCCAAGACCGACACTCCAAGACAGGAGGGTACAGCTTTTCGCCTATGGCTGTAAGAAACCACTGCCGCTGGAAGGATCCTTCCGGTCTGACCTCTCCCACAACAATACAACCTGCCGAACAAGAATTTATGTAGTAGACGCAGGCTGTGAGACTCTCCTAAGCTGCAGAACAGCTGAAAAGCTACAGCTGATCCACTTCATGTTCAGCATTCAATCTACAGAAATTGACGACCTGCTCAAAAAGCACCATCACGTGTTCCAGGGCATCGGCTGCCTGCAAGGCAGGTCTTTCAAGCTGCACATTGACCCCATCATTGAGCCCAAAACCGTGCGACAATCCGCGGGTGCCTTTCCACATGAGGGAAGAGGTCGAAAAAGAACTTGAAAAACTGGAGAAGGCCGCCATCATAGAGAAGACTTCAGGACCGACTCCGTGGGCATCACCGATGGTGGTGGCACAAAAACCCAAACAACCAAACGCTGTGAGACTATACATAGATATGAGGCTCCCTAACGCAGCGATCGGGAGAGAGCGGCACATCAGACCAATCATTGATGAGCTTATCGTCGACATGACGGGCGCCACACTGTTCAGCAAGCTTGACCTCAGGTCAGGGTACCACCAACTCCAGCTAGCAAAGGAGTCGAGATATATCACCACATTCACTTCCCACCTCGGCCTGAGGAGATACAAGCACCTGAACTTCGGAATATCCTCGGCTGCCAAGGTATTCCAAAATGAAATCCGGAAGGTCCTGAACGGCCTAGAGGGGACGACAACCATCAGTGACGACATCATTGCATACGGAACCAACAGCAAGGAACATCACGGGCGCCTGGCAGCAGTCTTACAGCGGCTCGAGGACACGGGACTCACATTGAACGCACAGAAATGGGAATTCTGCAAGGAAAAACTGTCTCTTCGGCTACATCTTCAACTCCAGAGGGGCATCACCTGATCCAGCGAAGGTGAATGACATTAAAAACACCAAAGCCCTACTATCAGTCACCAAAGTAAGAAGCTTCATGGGCATGGCAATATATTGTGCCAGGTTCATCCCGGACCTTGCTACCCTGGCACGCCCCCTCCGCGAACTCACAAAGTAAGACCAGAAGTGGGAATGGTCGCCTTCACACCAGCAGGCATTCAAGCAAATCAAGGACTCGCTGTCCACCTCCACAACGATGGTGTTCTTTGACATCTCAAGGGCCACCAACCTCCTTGTGGACACGAGCCGTGTGGACCTAGGGGCCGTACTAACCCAAATTGACAGACGGCAACGTACACCCCATCGCTTTTGCCAGCCGCGCATGGGCCAAGACTGAACAGAACTATGCGCATATTGATAAAGAGGCTCTGGCAATCCTCTGAGGGTGGTAACACTTTAAAGTGTACCTCTTGGGCAAAACAACAAAGGTGTTCTCAGACCACAAACATCTAATTCCCATCTTCAAGGGGTCAGCACCACATTTCCCAGCGAGAATCGAGAAGTGGATGTTACAACTACAACATCGAAGTAGAGTATAGAGCAGGGGCTGACAACCCTGCTGACTATCTATCCCGCAACCTACAGCCCTCTACGGAACAGGAAGAACGGCACACGGCAGAGACAGATGAACATGTGTGTCACGTTGTCGCATGCGACCGGCCCGGGGCATTCACACTACAAGAAATTGCAGACGAAACCAAGGCAGAAACCATATTGACTCAAACCGTTCAACCCATCCAGACCGTCAACTGGAAGAACTTCCTGGCCACGGCAGCCCAACGAACGAAGTCAGCGCAGGAGAAACAGCAAGCCATATTTGGGATCCGCCACAAGCTTAATGTAGCGCCCGAAGGGGTGGTGTTAAAAGGACACTGAATCATATTACCAACAGCGCTGTAAGAGAGCACTCAAGCTAGCCCAGAGTGGACACCAGGGGATTGTGAAGACAACCTTGTATCTGAAGTCCTGGATGTGGATGCCCCGCATGCAACAATGGGTAATGGACCTCATCGAATCCTGTGCAGCCTGCCAATCTGCCAGAAAGGCTGCTACCCCGGAACCAATCATCAGCGCCCCATGAAGCAACACAAGGTGGGAGTCCGTCAGCATAGAGTACTGCACCAATGCGGCGCAGAGTGTATCTGCTGGTCCTAGTGGACAAATTCAGTCGCTTCCCGGAGGTTGAACATGTGATGTCCACCAATGCCGAAACAATGATCCTGGCGCTTGAGAAAATAGTCGTAACACACAGAATCCCGGCCAAAATAAAGGAGCGACAACGGCCCGCTTTTTACTAGTCAAGAACTAAGGCAGTTCTTCCAAATCCTAAGCATACGACAAGAAAATCAACCCATACTGGCCCCAAGCCAACGGGGACGCAGAACGATTTATGGGGTTGCTGAATAAAGTGATTTGTATCACAAAAGAGTGCAACCATCCATGGCTAACCGCTGTGTACCGATTCCTAAGGACTCACCGCCAGACCCCGCACTCACCAACCGGCATCAGTCCTGCAACCCTCATGTTTGGTGTGCCGATCCAAGCAGGGCTCCCAGTAGACCCAAACTGGGTGGCCCCAGATCCAGAGATCCCCCGCATCGAGGAAAAACGAGTTAGGCTAAATGAAAAGGAGAGCCAAACACGATATGCCAGTGTCCGAGAGATGCAGCAGGGGGACACAGTGTTGGTAAAAAATCAGGCTCCACCCAAAAAGACATGGACCGTACATAACACAAACCACAGCATAATCACGCCACCAGAGGAAATGAAACTGACCAGGAACATATCCCACTTCTGGAAAGTCCCAGCTGCAATTTGGGAAGAAGGATCGGGAAGCCCAAGAGAGGAACCAAACTCAACTGACTGACCTGGGGCCCGAGGCCAGTGGAGGAAGACGACACACCCCAAGAATCCAGAGAACCGACGCTCCCTATGGACGATGCCCCGCCAGACCCCCCCCTCGAGAAGAAACTGAAAGAACCCATCCTCGCTACCATCTGAGGGGGGAGGACGCGACAGTCATCCCACCTCTAAGGGTATGTCTATCACCGATCGAGCACGACAAGGTCACGCTCGTAACAGACTAAAATGGACTGTGAATATGTTTTGAAATGTTGTATGCATGTTGTTGAACAAGGGAAAAGCATTCCAAGTTTGGGAGGAATGTGATGTCACATGTATCGCAGGAGACAGAGGTCACGTGCTGGGGGCGGGGCCAGAAAAATAAAGGAATCACTGGAACTGCGCATTAGGCGTCAGTCCGGGTTTATGCACTACACAGGCTAGTCGTGTATTATTTGTGCTGCCCAAAAGCTGTAGGCCCAGGCGTGCTCCTCACGAACGGCCCGCACCACTGGAGGCGGTAACCTCCGACAAAACAGCAGGTACATACTGTATCGGAAGTCACAGCTCCATAGCAGGTATTGTGTCTGCACTCATCCACTCCAGCCAGGTGATGGGATGGCCCTTTACCATTGAGAACGTAGTGTCTGCTGATATTCATTGAGGTGTTTCTGTGTCTACAGCCATTGGATCTAGAACAGACACAGTCCCTGCAGTTATTATCCACAGAAGGGTCGTTAGACCCCAAACAAGTACCGGATCTGCAGCCATTAGCCCTGGGGAATCATTACTTTCAGAAAAAGGCACTGGAACTGGGGACAGTACAGGGCTGTAATCATTACCCGGCGCGGGTAATATATATATATATGTATAGTCACTTACACCAGACCACAGTCTGTGTAGGAGCTGCACAGCAGTTACTGCTTCTGCGAGCATTCCAGAGCCTGAACTCCACCGGCTTAGATGAGCTTCGGAGCAGCTGTGTCTACGACACCAACAACAGGCTGCTCTGGATTACAACACGTGAGAAGTACAATACAACGAATCACAGCTTCAGCCGCAGCCTCTCACTTAAACGTGCATTTATTTCAACGGTTGCAAAAGCGCTCCTCTTGTCAATATAAAAACAAAGGGGTGAGAGCGATCAAAATAAATGGAAGCTAAAAAAAAATGCATATAAAATGTACTACAAGAGCTGGATCGCACGCACTAACCTGATGCTGCCTGGAAACTAACAAAAAGCGCTTCTTAAAGAGGAGCCTTATGTTGCTTTCATTGTCAATTCAAACACTTATTTAAAGTCCTTATGAGACCCGATAGCATTGTGTTTGGTTTAAAAGTTTGCCGACACTTTCTGAAATACCTTTAAGGGATCATGACGTGTTTCTGAAATGCGCCCCGTAAAGTCGTAGTGACGTTTCACGTAGGACGCATACGTGGAGACAATCTCGAAGAAAGGAGGGCTCCACGCGGCACACGAGCAGGAATATTTCTTGGTTATTGTGTATTCATACGGCGCGTATACTTCTCGGACGTGTTCCGAAGCGCTAGGTATATTTAGGTGCCGGTGGGCTTGTTTTTCCTATTTTGGTCGCAGCAACAGCAAATCTTTGTCTTCTTGGCTGGTAATTAGTATTCCTATCCCCGGTTCCCTGCGCCCCCAAACACAAGTTATTTATGGCTGTGCAGCGAACGGTGGGGGAATTGCAAGGCCTATTTTTTTTTTTTTGCAAAGTCGGATTTACCATTTTTACCACAGCCACATGCATGCTTCTTTTTCTGCACTGCTGCACAGGCTCGGATTCCTCCGGGGCTGCCAAGCCCTCCTGACCTCTTCTTTCTCTCTGGCAGCGGGGGAAGCCTTAGGGCAGGGTGGGCTGGGAGACAGTCTGAGTGCACCCTGCCCACGAGGTAGCCATTAGCCCCCTGCCACGCCTGCTTGGGGGGAGTCTTTCAAGGGCTCCCCTGAGCTGGCGTAGTGGGAGAAGTTTTGGCAGGCGCCCTTTTTGTTATTAAATGTGGCAGTGGGGCACATTTAATAACAATAGGGTTATAATGCATTCAGATGATCGCCTCCCCGCTCTGACACGGGAGCAAGGCGGTTTTCATTGGAATAGGACGCTCATCACAAGCGTCTTATTCCAGTGATGAACTCCCTGCCAGTGAGAAAAAAAATGTGGTGCTCCTGGGAGGGGGCGGGGGGGCAATTCTTATTTTAAGGAGCCAGGGCACTGTTGCCGCTAAGGCCGCCCGGTCTGTCAGTGTGCTTTTGGATGCCAATGCTTTTGCCTTATTACTCCAATGTAGCTGGTTGAAGTTTTAAAGCGCGTTTAGGAATGCATCTTGGTCTGTGTTACATTGCTATGCAGCAGGAGCCGAGCCCTCCTGCGCCAGCGGTTATATATTTGCTGCGAGTGTGGCGGCAGCCCTGGCCTCTGGATGAAGAGCAGCAGCCTCAACGGCAGGGGGTGGGAGCGCTACGACATGAAGTTACCATGCAATGATTTCTGTAACTTTAGTGCCTTTAAGAGGTTAGGTGTTCTGATTTGAACATTGCAGGGAGATGTGCTTAACTTTACCGCTCAGTGCTGCCAGGCAGTGCATTGAGCTGTACCGGCTAGAGTCTGTCTGTACCACAAGATGTCTTTCTGGATCCCCTTGCCCCTTTCTGGCATTTCTTCTGCAGTTCCTTCATTTCCCTGTGTTGTCTCACTGACTAGATGTCTGCATGTTCATGTACTATGCTAGTATAGAGTGAAAATGCAGACTCCTATGTAGTCTTGCCAGCAAGATAACAGCAATTGATTATTTCGCCTTCAAACTAGCCATACTGTAGACCGAGAACTTCAATCAGTGTAGCGTGCCCCCCCCTCCCAGAACCACCCGGGGGCACGGGCACATGCTTGGGGCGTGGGGGGGGGTGTGATCCAGGATGGCGAGAAAAGAGAAACAATACTTTTTTTGGGCTCTTTAGTGCATGGCGATTGGCCCCCCATGCACATGATCAGTCAGTGTGATGTGATGAGGGCGTGGCCACAAAACAGGAAATAAACGCAGCCTGGACGTGCACTTTCCTGCATTTGGATCACACATACAGGCTGCTTTGTTGCTTCCTGCTGGTGCGTCCAGTGTCAGATTGCCTGGTGCGGGATGCTGCTTCTCGCCACCCCCACATCACAGTTGGAGGGGGTGCCAAGAAGCGAGTATTTCAGGCCTTTCCAGGTCCCTCTAATCCCCTCTCCTCCACCCTGTTGACCCACTAAGGCTGATGCGTGGTGAGAGGAGGCAAGCAAGGGCGCCGGATCACTGCAATGCTAGTTCACCTGCGGCCCTCTCCCTCTGTGCCTCCACCTTACGGGCCAGAGGGGAGAGGAAGCGAATAGGGATGCACGCACGCATTGCTGGTATTGTATGATATCCGGCTCCCCCATGGCCAATTGCTGGGTTGCAGCAATCTGCTGTGGGGAGCCGGATATCATACAACACCGGTCCCCCTGCTTTGGCTGCCTCGTCACCCCACTGGTCCATGGGCTGGTTCTGAGATCGGGCATCAGATGTCTGGCCAGATCTCGGGACCCGACCTGCCTCATCCCTGACCAGGCTTTGCCGAGGGAAGCTTGGGGCTCGGTGACCTAATCTCCGTTGTGCTGTTTTCCTCGGCTGTCGCTTGTGCATTTCCTCTCTTTTTTTTTTGGTGCACCACACCAATACTCTGTAATTTGTGTGCCCTTTGCTTTGTGTTTTTTCACATATTATATTTATAAAGATGTTATGTTTGTTAAACTGCTTAATCACAAATACATGATTCTGTTGTGCTGACAGCAGTTATTAGGAAATTAAACTGGGTTCATGGGTGCCAACCTTTGATTTTCACTACAGAGGCAGAAATACCTCAACCCATTGCCCAAGCCATCCACTGGCCAAACACATTTTATAGCAGTTCCCTTTTTATAAGTAATTCCATTAACAAGCTGTGCCTATATAACATCTCAACAATGACCTGTCAACCTGCTGAACTACCCCGGTAGTCATCTACTATAGAGAGAGTCTTTGCATCCCTTGATGTATTAAAAATCACTGCATCACCAACAGTACTTTGGGTGCCCCACTGCCATAGAAGTGATTTAAATTGGAATTCATGTATATCTTCCTGCTGTGGGTGCCAGGCCTTCGCCTGCATGGGGCGCCATATGCTGCAGATAAGCCGGGAGCCCTCGTGTCTGGCACGGCAGCCATAGCAAAGTCTGGTGCTACCTCAGCGCTGTCACCAAACTGCAGTAAAAGCTAAATGGCTATTACTCAATGTTTCCGGAAGTTAGCTTGGTGGGTTTTACTGTGTCGGATTCTATGTAAGATATGTAGATGTTATGTTAAACCCATTTCTGAAGCGCACGATCGCCCTAGGGTAGCTTGGCGCTAGAGGGAGGTGTCCCCCCGCAGGGGAACAGGGACAGGGAACAGCCTAAAATAGAAGTGTTTTAACAGCCTTTCTAAAGGCCAAGTAGTTGGAGATTATTTTTTATAGCCAGTGGGAGTTCATTCCACAGGTCTGCAGCTGCTATGGAAAAGGTTTGTCCTCCAATCCGAGCCCGCTTGTAGGTAGGGACCATCAGCAGGTCAGCAGAGGCAGAGCACAAGCTCCAGCTGGGGAGGTAGCGCGTAAATTTGGCCTGAAGATATTCTGCGCCCCGATTATGAAGGGGCGATGAACAATGCATAATGCTTTAAAATTAACTCGTTGGGTCACCGGGAGCCAATATATGATATGATATGATAGGTTATTTATAACACGCTTAATACCCAGAGGTTTCTAAGCGCGGACCTGGGGATCGAACCTGTGTTGCTCCGTGTCGTCTTGCTTCCAAGGCGAGCACGTTGGCACTGAGCTATCCTCCCGAGACGAGGTCCCGAAGAACTGGTGATATATGGGCTCCATAAGGCATGCCCGTTGCCATGCGAGCAGCCAAATTGTGAAGTAGTTGCAGATGTAGGATCAGACCCTTTTCCAAGTAGAGGGAATTATAGTAATCCAGCCGAGATATCACAATGGCCGCCACCACCAGAGGACGGAGTTGGGCGGGAATTATGGGGAGCACTTTCTTTAGTGGTTTTAGTTGGAAATGGCCGGATTGATACACGCTGTTACTTGCTTTTCCATAGACAAAGATGCAAACAGTACTACACCTAGGTTTTTCACCCTGTCCACCGGGATAGGAAGAGGACGCAAAGAGGAAGGCCAGAAAGAAGACACCCAAAGTGTAGGTTCAAGGGGACAACCCACCACCAGCACCTCAGTTCAATTTGAGCCAATTGTGGTTCATCCACTCTTCCACGGCTGCCAGGCCCCCCAGCAGGTACAACGACATCTCAGTCTGATCAAGATCTAATCAAATCAGGATCTGAGTGTCGTCGGCATACGAGTAGCACCTGGCGCCGAAGGAGCAGATGAGTCACACAATGGCCCATATGTAGATGTTAAAGAGAATCGGAGACAGGGAGGAACCTTGCGGCACTCCACAACTGAGATGACAGGGAATAGAAAGAAAAGGAGTCATAGTGAGGGTCTGGGTACAATACGCCAGGAATGAAGTGAACCAGGCTAGTACCTGACCAGATATTCCCATCAGGTCAAGGCGGGTCAGCAGGATGGGGTGCTTGACCGTGTCGAATGCCGCTGAAAGATATAACAAATTCAGGGCACCCACTCCACCTGCGTCCACGTCATCCTGGACAGCAACCAAGACACTCTGTGTGCCTCTGCCAGTCCGAAACCAGGATTGAGTAGAATCAAGCAAATGTGAGGATTCAAGCAATGTAGAGAGCAAAGGTGACACCAGTGATTCTAAGAGTTTAGAGAGAAAAGGAAGAAGCGAGATAGGATGGAAGTTGGACAGAATAGCAGGGTCCAACAAAGGGTTCTTCAGGAGAGGAATCACCCTGGTTGCCTTTAATTCTGAGGCACCAGTCTTGACTGACAGGAATTATTAATATATTAATAGCTGCCGTGATCTCCGTGAGGAGGTCCCGGGAAATTGTTTCATAACTGTCAGCGGGACGGCATCCGAGGGGGAACATGATTGAATTTTTTTGATGGCAATCAGTACTGACTCTTCAGAAAACCTGGGGAAGACAGACCAGCACGTCGAGCTAGCTGAGGCCACAGAGAGAAGCGATTGGTTCTCAATGGGGGGGGGGGGGTAATGACCGACGTAGAGATTTTTTAGGGATAGTATTGATGAATGATTGGAATGCCAGCAGGCTGGACTTCTCAACTAATCTAGGCAGGGAATGGAATGGGTAAAATATAACAAGCTGATGCTCTCTTGCTCTCATTTTTTGTCTCTGTGACTGGAGTATGAGTCACGTTTTCAGGTATGTGCTCTGACTGCTCTATGTTCTCTGCCAGCTGGGGTTGACTGGCCTATAGGGAACTTTGGAGATTTCCCTGTAGGATTCTGTACCGTAGGTCCCTTTTGTGTGCGGGTGAGGATGTGCGATAACTGAGTGTATTGCACAAATATTGGTAAGGTCAATATATATATAAAGCCTAATTATTATTATTATTAATTATTAATCTGGTACATCCATAATTTATTTTATTGTACTTTTCAATTGCAGGAACACATATTGGCTCTATCATCCCATCTTTTTTTTAATTGTATATGGTTTACAAAAAGAAACCTTTACAAATACATTAAGTAACAAACATTTCAATATATTAAAAAGATACTTAGAGACCCAATTATCCCTTTTTAAAAATGAGAAACACAACAAATCATTTAAATAAAATAATTCAGTGCAAGTTAAAATATGAAATGATTTTTCAGTTTCCCTTTACATAACATCAGTCTTAAAGAAATAGCAGAGATTACAACAGTTTCATAAAACAGATTATCAGACAGTTAAATCAAAGGGCAGGCGCATACAAATCTAAACATTTGATAAATCCAGCCACAGCAAGACCATCTTTAATATTAGAAATGGCAAGACACCCAGACCATATAAGATTTTCTGCCCCTAAAATACCCAGGGTATTGAATCTTCCTAGATAAAGATCCCTTGGACCTTTCAAAGCAGTACAATCTAGAAAAAGATGTCGAGTAGATTCAATTACCCCAGGAGTATGACAAAACCGACATAGAAGATCTGAATCACTACCTCCTTCCTTCTATGAAGAACTTCCCTGGTGGGGAGGAGATTCCATCTAAGCTTAAGAAGAAGTGAGCGATAATTACGGTTAGGGAATTGAGTCAATATAAAAGACAGGCAACCTCTCTTCTTATGGTCAAAATGTAAATCATTAAGAGAAGGATAGACATGCAATTTTTCAAGCGCGTGACTCCAATCAGCACTGAAAAGGGATTCCTTGACTTTATTGGGATTTGTTAACAGGGTATCCCTATCTGTGGAGAGGTCTGATAGCGTCCTATCACAGAGGTCACAGAAACTAGAAAGATATGGATTACGGTCTGAAGATCCGTTTACAAAGATAGTTTTACTCACATCAACATATAGGGTGTCCTGTTTGGGAGAGAGCAAGGCAGAGAAAAGGGTTAAGACTCTCCAGAGAATTCTAACTCGCAGAGAGACCAAGCCCAATTCATATCTTATAGCTACTATTGGGACACTATTAGGTAATTTCAAAATTTTCCTCCAATAAATACCCTCAAGTGTATCCCAAAAGGTCAAAAGGGCTAGATAGTGCAGTTCCATTCCATAGATTAGTTTTGGGGTCACCTTACCCTTAAAGAAATCGACAGGCTTAAATGAGAACATACCATACTTATTATCAAGCTTAATCGATTGGGAAATAAGCAGGAGTATTTTATGTCTGAGTGAACGCCTTAATTCAATGGCTGATGGCTGAGCCAGAATAAGGAATCCCAAGAAGACAATTTTATGTGCTCTGATTATTTTTTTCCCCGCCAATTTTCCAGATTTTTTTGTTCCCCTCTCTCCTCCTTGAGAAGACCATAGTACGAGTTTTACACAGGTTGATTTTTAAACCATTAAGGGTGGCATATTCTTCAAATTTGCAAATGAGCCTCTGAAGGCCGACTATAGTATGGTCAAAAAGAAGAAAATCGTCGGCATATGCCAACCATGAGAGACTAAGATCCCCCAATTTAGCACTGACCATGCCTGAATTTCCAAGAAATTCCTCAACATCAGCAAGATAGAGGATAAAAAGGCATGGGGCTAAAGAACAGCCCTGTAACCGCGATACAAGTCCTAATCCTTCTGGAAAGAGTTCCTTCAAGATCTATCCTAATATGGACCCCTGAATTCTCATACATTTCCATTATTAGGGATAAGAGACCTGGGTGAATCCCCCACTTTGACAACTTTCCCCAGAATCTTGACCTAATTACCAGGTCAAAAGCATTTGACAAATTAATTGAGGCAACATACAGAGAAGTACCATATTTTCCCCAGGTTGAGGTTTGGAGGGCAGATAGGATAAAACCATTGAGCTTGATAGAATGGCCAGAGCTGAACCCCGTTTGTTGCTTCGGGAGAATATGGTTTTCCTCAATCCAGACAGTCTGATGGGAGAGAAGCATAGAGGCAAAGAGTTTACAGTCCGCATCAATAAGAGAGATTGGTCTGTAATTTTTGACCAAAGTTTGTTGGCCTCTCTTAAAGATGGGGACAATATGTGCCGTCTGCCAACTGGTTGGAACATTGCCAGAGACAACAATATCTTGGAATAACAAACATAAAAGTTTTGCCCAAATTTCCGGTTCCGCTATTATTTGTTAAACCATTGGGACAAGGGGCCCTTGAAGTCTTAGCTCTGGCAATGAGACCAAGTATTATCTCATAATCAATGAGAGGGACCCAAGGAACAGTTAAATCATTGTGCCCCGTTGTACAAGGTTCTAGCCCCTCTCCCCCTGTGCCATAGAGTTCAGTATAGTGCTCTACCCACTGATCCTCAGGAATGGCATTCAACTGGTCAGCCACCATCACATCATCTTGGCTAGAGAAAATGGCCCAGAAAGCCCTAAGATCTCTCTTAACAAGTACTCCAAGCATAGAATCCGCATCATTTTGTAGCAGGCTAGATTTCCTAGATTTGCAATAATTTTTATATTTTTGGCGGATTGTTTTAATTTTGGCTTTTTTATAATCCCAGTCAATGTTGAGTACTTGGACCTCTCTAATACGTTTCCTAGTAAGCGCCTTTTCATAGGCCAACTCCTGATCAAACCTATGAGAGTGGGATTTTTTTAAGGAAACCTTTCCTAAGAGAACCCGAGATACTACCAGGGAGAGCACCAAGAAAACTGTCAAAGTTTAAAGTGTTAAACACTGGCAATTTCCACGAAAGAGAAGTATAGTTAAATGAGGAAATCAATTTACAATTAAGAAGATTAACATTAGCAGGTGACCAATGTATCCCTGTCCCTTGTCCCACTGATCTAAGATGACAAGAGCCCCCAGTGGGCAATAACTTCATGGGGAAGGGAGAGGGAAAAGTAACTACCAACGACCCATGGTCACTCCATGGGTTAAAAGAAACCTCAGCCTTAGGCAAGAGAGAAGACAAGGAGTGGTCTACAAAGACATAGGCTATAGTAGACACTGAAAGACCTCTATGCCAAGTGGGATGTGATGGAAGAGTAGCATCATAGTAACCATTAAGGCAAGTTAGCCCAACCGAGTCCAGGGCTAATTTCCAAAGTTTACCCCAATCAAATTTCTGTCCTCGCCGATTATCGTCCTCCCCAATCAAGGCCAGATCATCATATTTGGCCTTGGATGAAATGGAACAGTCAGAGTTAAGATCTCCAGCCAAGATCAACTTCCCCCTGGGATATAAATAACTCCATGTAAGTACTAGATCCGTTAAACTTTCCAAAAACGACTCAAGTACAGCCATCCCCTTATCCCAATATACATTAACCCTTTAAGTGCCATGGGTATTTCTCCCCAGTGCCAGGGCCTTTTTTGGTGATTTTGGTATGTGGCCATTCAATGGCTTGTAACTTTTTTGTTACATGAGATATCTCGGCCAAATTTGGCTCCTTTTTTTCCCAGGTTGCTGTAGGGGGGTGAAAGAAAATAAGGAAAAAGTGCGAAAATGTTGGGTTTTTTCAAAAAATGCCAATAAAATGATGTACAAAGAAGCCTGTGTTTTTTTCCTTGTAAGAGCTAGGAACAAATGGTTTGCTGTGCTGAGTTCCCCAATGTCGTGGCTTTCAGGAACAGGTCGAGTGGAAATGGAAAAAATTATTTTGATGTGGTTATCAACCGTTTTGTGAGTGGTAGGCGATTTTTGCCAATTGGACATGCATGGACGGAATGGAAGAAAAGAGCAGGAAAGCCAAATTGGAGGACAGAAAGGCATATATTTCTGAAAAGTAGACAAAATGCCAAGTTTAGGAAGGGGTGATTTGCATAGGTCAGGCAACAACTAGGTAGGGGAAACTGCCATCGAATGGGGGAAAAGCGGGAAAATGACTGAAAAAAAAGGTATGTGTTGGACATGGTTGGCTTGGTACGGCAATGGCTTCTATGAATTTCGAGAAAAGCAATGCTCCGCTACATTCCCCCCACTCTTGCAGTTAGGAGAGCATACCATTTTTGTAGTGTTTTTACAAAACAAGCAATACCACAAGCCAAACACTGAGCCATGGTACACAGGAGTTTTACGCTCACGACCTGACCAGACACACTTAGCATGTGTAAATTGGGAAAACCAATGTGGTGAGGAACGGCAGCCATACATTTTTTGAAAGAGCACAGGCAGACCCTTTCAAGGGTAGGTGACTTGTGCAGGTTACAAAAGTGTATGGTGGATAAAGCAGCGACTAAATGTAGGTCACATTTGGGAAAAGAAAGGGCTGTGAGACAAAGGGCACCAGCAAATGGGTCAAAACGTTATGAAAACCACACAAACACAACACGTGGCCTACCGTCCCGCGTTCCCACAGGTGTTCCGATGAAAACAGTACCTCACATGTGTGGGTGCACCTACCTGGACGCCAAGGGGAAAGCCTAAAACACAAGTAACCCCAAGTCTGTTTTCAGAGCGAAATCTCAGACATTTTGCCGACCGGCACAACGTACAGATATGGCCCTCGGTGTCCAAGCCACCGAGGAAAACAGGGAACCCCATGCATTTCCGAAAAGAGGACACCCGTGGGAATCCGCAGAGGTATGATTTGCGCACATCGCCCCAGAATTTTTTACCCAGACAGCCTCGCAAAGTCCGAAATGTTGGGAAAAAAACACTTTTTCTGCACATTTCGCTCGACGCACCCATCAAAACACGCCCCCAACAACACATGGCCTACCGTCACACGTTCCCACAGGTGTCCCGATGAAAACGGTACCTCACATGTGTGGGTGCACCTACCTGGCCGCCAAGGGGAAAGCCTAAAACACAAGTAACCCCAAGTCTGTTTTCAGAGCGAAATCTCAGACATTCTGCCGACCGGCACAACGTACAGATATGGGCCTCGGGTGTCAAGCCACCGAGGAAAACAGGGAACCCTATGCATTTCCGAAAAGAGGACACCCGTGGGAATCCGCAGAGGTATGATTTGCGCACATCGCCCCAGAATTTATTACCCAAACAGCCCCGCAAAGTCCGAAATGTCGGGAAAAAAACACCTTTTCCGCACATTTTGCTCGACGCACCCATCGAAACACGCCCCCAACAACACATGGCCTACCGTCACGCGTTCCCACAGGTGTCCTGATGAAAACGGTACCTCACATGTGTGGGTACACCTACCTGGCCGCCAAGGGGAAAGCCTAAAACACAAGTAACCCCAAGTCTGTTTTCAGAGCAAAATCTCAGACATTCTGCCGACTGGCACAACGTACAGATATGGGCCTCGGGTGTCCAAGCCACCGAGGAAAACAGGGAACCCCATGCATTTCCGAAAAGAGGACACCCGTGGGAATCCGCAGAGGTATGATTTGCGCACATCGCCCCAGATTTTATTACCCAGACAGCCCCGCAAAGTCCGAAATGTGGGGAAAAAAACACTTTTTCCGCACATTTCGCTCGACGCACCCATCGAAACACGCCCCCAACAACACATGGCCTACCGTCACACATTCCCACAGGTGTCCCGATGAAAACGGTACCTCACATATGTGGGTGCACCTACCTGGCCGCCAAGGGGAAATCCTAAAACACAAGTAACCCCAAGTCTGTTTTCAGAGCGAAACCTCAGAAATTCTAAAGACCGGCACAACGTACAGATATGGGCCTCGGGTGTCCAAGCCATTGAGGAAAACAGGGAACCCCATGCATTTCCGAAAAGAGGACACCCGTGGGAATACGCAGAGGTATGATTTGCGCACATCGCCCCAGAATTTATTACCCAGGCAGCCCTGCAAAGTCTGAAATGTCGGGAAAAAAACGCTTTTTCCGCACATTTCGCTCGACGCACCCATCGAAACACGCCCCCAACAACACATGGCCTACCGTCACGCGTTCCCACAGGTGTCCCGATGAAAACGATACCTCATGTGTGGGCGCACCTACGTGGCCGCCAAGGGGAAAGTCTAAAACACAAGTAACCCCAAGTCTGTTTTCAGAGGGAAATCTCAGACATTCTGCCGACCGGCACAATGTACAGATATGGGCCTCGGGTATCCAAGCCACCGAGGAAAACAGGGAACCCCATGCATTTCCAAAAAGAGGACACCCGGTGGAATCCGCAGAGGTATGATTTGCGCACATCGCCCCAGAATTTATTACCCAGACACCCCCGCAAAGTCCGAAATGTGGGGAAAAAAACGCATTTTCCAGACATTTCGCTCGGCGCACCCATCGAAACATGCCCCCAACAACACATGGCCTACGGTCCCGCGTTCCCACAGGTGTCCCGATGAAAACGGTGCCTCACATGCGTGGGTGCACCTAACTGGCTGGCAAGGGGCAAGCCGAAAACGCAAGCAACCCCCAGTCTGTTTGCAGAGGGAAATCTCAGCCATTCTGCCGACCGGCACAACATACAGATATGGGCCTCGGGTGTCCAAGCCACCAAGGAAAACAGGGAAACCCATGCAGTTCCGAAAAGAGGACACCCGTGGGAATCTGCAGAGGTATGATTTGCGCACATCGCCCCAGAATGTATTACCCAGACACCCCCGCAAAGTCCGAAATGTGGGGAAAAAAACGCATTTTCCAGACATTTCACTCGGCGCACCCATCGAAACATGCCCCCAACAACACATGGCCTACCGTCCCGCGTTCCCACAGGTGTCCCGATGAAAACGGTACCTCACATGCGTGGGTGCACCTACCTGGCTGGCAAGGGGCAAGCTGAAAACGCAAGCAACCCCCAGTCTGTTTGCAGAGGGGAATCTCAGCCATTCTGCCGACCAGCACAACATACAGATATGGGCCTCGGGTGTCCAAGCCACCAAGGAAAACAGGGAACCCCATGCATTTCCGAAAAGAGGACACCCGTGGGAATCCGCAGAGGTATGATTTGCGCACATCGCCCCAGAATTTATTACCCAGACAGCCCTGCAAAGTCCGAAATGTGGGGAAAAAAATGCTTTTTCCGCACATTTCGCTCGACGCACCCATCGAAACACGCCCCCAACAACACATGGCCTACCGTCACGCGTTCCCACAGGTGTCCCGATGAAAACGATACCTCACATGTGTGGGTGCACCTACCTGGCCGCCAAGGGGAAAGCCTAAAACACAAGTAACCCCAAGTCTGTTTTCAGAGGGAAATCTCAGACATTCTGCCGACCGGCACAACGTACAGATATGGGCCTCGGGTATCCAAGCCACCGAGAAAAACAGGGAACCCCATGCATTTCCAAAAAGAGGACACCCGGTGGAATCAACAGAGGTATGATTTGCGCACATCGCCCCAGAATTTATTACCCAGACACCCCCGCAAAGTCCGAAATGTGGGGAAAAAAATGCATTTTCCAGACATTTCGCTCGGCGCACCCATCGAAGCACGCCCCCAACAACACATGGCCTACGGTCACGCGTTCCCACAGGTGTCCCGATGAAAACGGTATCTCACATGTGTGGGTGCACCTACCTGGCTGGCAAGGGGCAAGCCGAAAACGCAAGCAACCCCCAGCCTGTTTGCAGAGGGGAATCTCAGCCATTCTGCCGACCGGCACAACATACAGATATGGGCCTCGGGTGTCCAAGCCTCCAAGGAAAACAGGGAACCCCATGCATTTCCGAAATGAGGAAACCAGTGGGAATCCGCAGAGGTATGATCTGCACACATCGCCCCAGAATTTATTACCCAGACAGCCCTGCAAAGTCCGAAATGTGGGGAAAAAAATGCTTTTTCTGCACATTTCGCTCGATGCACCCATCGAAACACGCCCCCAACAACACATGGCCTACCGTCACGCGTTCCGACAGGTGTCCCGATGAAAACGGTACCTCACATGTGTGGGTGCACCCACCTGGCCGCCAAGGGGAAAGCCTAAAACACAAGTAACCCCAAGTCTGTTTTCAGAGCGAAATCTCAGACATTCTGCCGACCGGCACAACGTACAGATATGGGCCTCGGGTGTCCAATCCACCGAGGAAAACAGGGAACCCCATGCATTTCCGAAAAGAGGACACCCGTGGGAATCCGCAGAGGTATGATTTGCGCACATCGCCCCAGATTTTATTACCCAGACAGCCCCGCAAAGTCCGAAATGTGGGGAAAAAAACACTTTTTCCGCACATTTCGCTCGACGCACCCATCGAAACACGCCCCCAACAACACATGGCCTACCGTCACACATTCCCACAGGTGTCCCGATGAAAACGGTACCTCACATATGTGGGTGGGCCTACCTGGCCGCCAAGGGGAAAGCCTAAAACACAAGTAACCCCAAGTCTGTTTTCAGAGGGAAATCTCAGACATTCTGCCGACCGGCACAACATACAGATATGGGCCTCGGGTGTCCAAGCCACCGAGGAAAAGAGGGAAGCCCATGCATTTCCAAAAAGAGGACACCCGGTGGAATCCGCAGAGGTATGATTTGCGCACATCGCCCCAGAATTTATTACCCAGACACCCCCGCAAAGTCCGAAATGTGGGGAAAAAAACGCATTTTCCAGACATTTCGCTCGGCGCACCCATCGAAACATGCCCCCAACAACACATGGCCTACCGTCCCGCGTTCCCACAGGTGTCCCGATGAAAATGGTACCTCACATGCGTGGGTGCACCTACCTGGCTGGCAAGGGGCAAGCCGAAAACGCAAGCAACCCCCAGTCTGTTTGCAGAGGGGAATCTCAGCCATTCTGCCGACCGGCAAGACATACAGATATGGGCCTCGGGTGTCCAAGCCACCAAGGAAAACAGGGAACCCCATGCATTTCCGAAAAGAGGACACCCGTGGGAATCCGCAGAGGTATGATTTGCGCACATCGCCCCAGAATTTATTACCCAGACACCCCCGCAAAATCCAAAATGTGGGGAAAAAAACGCATTTTCCAGACATTTCGCTTGGCGCACCCATCGAAACAAGCCCCCAACAACACATGGCCTACCGTCACGCGTTCCCACAGGTGTCCCGATGAAAACGATACCTCACATGTGTGGGTGCACCCACCTGGCCGCCAAGGGGAAAGCCTAAAACACAAGTAACCCCAAGTCTGTTTTCAGAGGGAAATCTCAGACATTCTGCCGACCGGCACAACGTACACATATGGGCCTCGGGTGTCCAAGCCACCGAGGAAAACAGGGAACCCCATGCATTTCCGAAAAGAGGACACCCGTGGGAATCCGCAGAGGTATGATTTGCGCACATCGCCCCAGATTTTATTACCCAGACACCCCCGCAAAGTCCGAAATGTGGGGAAAAAAACACTTTTTCCGCACATTTCGCTCGACGCACCCATCGAAACACGCCCCCAACAACACATGGCCTACCGTCACACGTTCCCACAGGTGTCTCGATGAAAACGGTACCTCACATGTGTGGGTGCACCTACCTGGCCGCCAAGGGGAAAGCCTAAAACACAAGTAACCCCAAGTCTGTTTTCAGAGCGAAATCTCAGACATTCTGCCGACCGGCACAACGTACAGATATGGGCCTCGGGTGTCCAAGCCACTGAGGAAAACAGGGAACCCCATGCATTTCCGAAAAGAGGACACCCCTGGGAATACGCAGAGGTATGATTTGCGCACATCGCCCCAGAATTTATTACCCAGGCAGCCCTGCAAAGTCCGAAATGTCGGGAAAAAATGCTTTTTACGCACATTTCGCTCGACGCACCCATCGAAACACGCCCCCAACAACACATGGCCTACCGTCACGCGTTCCCACAGGTGTCCCGATGAAAACGGTACCTCACATGTGTGGGTGCAGCTACCGGACCGCCAAGGGGAAAGCCTAAAACACATGTAACCCCAAGTCTGTTTTCAGAGCGAAATCTCAGACATTCTGCCGACCGGCAAAACGTACAGACCTGGGCATCGGGTGTCCAAGCCACCAAGGAAAACAGGGAACCCCATGCATTTCCGAAAAGAGGACACCTGTGGGAATCCGCAGAGGTATGATTTGCGCACATCGCCCCAGAATTTATTACCCAGGCAGCCCTGCAAAGTCCAAAATATCGGGAAAAAAACGCTTTTTCCGCACATTTCGCTCGGCGCACCCATCGAAACACGCCCCCAACAACACATGGCCTACAGTCACGCGTTCCCACAGGTGTCCCGAATAAAACGATACCTCACATGTGTGGGTGCACCTACCTGGCCGCCAAGGGGAAAGCCTAAAACATAAGTAACCCCAAGTCTGTTTTCAGAGGGAAATCTCAGACATTCTGCCGACCGGCACAACGTACAGATATGGGCCTCGGGTGTCCAAGCCACCGAGGAAAACAGGGAACCCCATGCATTTCCAAAAAGAGGACACCCGGTGGAATCCGCAGAGGTATGATTTGCGGACATCGCCCCAGAATTTATTACCCAGACACCCCCGCAAAATCTGAAATGTGGGGAAAAAAACGCATTTTCCAGACATTTCGCTCGGCGCACCCATCGAAACATGCCCCCAACAACACATGGCTTACCGTCCCGCGTTCCCACAGGTATCCCGATGAAAACGGTACCTCACATGCGTGGGTGCACCTACCTGGCTGGCAAGGGGCAAGCCGAAAACGCAAGCAACCCCCAGTCTGTTTGCAGAGGGGAATCTCAGCCATTCTGCCGACCGGCACAACATACAGATATGGGCCTCGGGTGTCCAAGCCACCAAGGAAAACAGGGAACCCCATGCATTTCCAAAAAGAGGACACCCGTGGGAATCCGCAGAGGTATGATTTGCGCACATCGCCCCAGAATTTATTACCCAGACACCCCCGCAAATTCCAAAATGTGGGGAAAAAAACGCATTTTCCAGACATTTCGCTTGGCGCACCCATCGAAACACGCCCCCAACAACACATGGCCTACCGTCACGCGTTCCCACAGGTGTCCCGATGGAAACGGTACCCCACATGTGTGGGTGCACCTACCTGGCTGCCAAGGGGAAAGCCTAAAACACAAGTAACCCCAAGTCTGTTTTCAGAGCGAAATCTCAGACATTCTGCCGACCGGCACAACGTACAGATATGGGCCTCGGGTGTCCAAGCCACCGAGGAAAACAGGGAACCCCATGCATTTCCGAAAAGAGGACACCCGTGGGACCCCGCAGAGGTATGATTTGCGCACATCGCCCCAGAATTTATTACCCAGACAACCCTGCAAAGTCCGAAATGTGGGGAAAAAAATGCTTTTTCCGCACATTTCGCTCGACGCACCCATCGAAACACGCCCCCAACAACACATGGCCTACCGTCACGCGTTCCCACAGGTGTCCCGATGAAAACGGTACCTCACATGTGTGGGTGCACCTACCTGGCTGGCAAGGGGCAAGCCGAAAACGCAAGCAACCCCCAGCCTATTTGCAGAGGGGAATCTCAGCCATTCTGCCGACCGGCACAACATACAGATATGGGCCTCGGGTGTCCAAGCCTCCAAGGAAAACAGGGAACCCCATGCATTTCCGAAAATAGGACACCCGTGAGAATCGGCAGAGGTATGATTTGCGCACATCGCCCCAGAATTTATTACCCAGACACCCCCGCAAAGTCCGAAATGTGGGGAAAAAAACACATTTTCCAGGCATTTTGCTCGGCGCACCCATCGAAACACGCCCCCAACAACACATGGCCTACCGTCCCGCGTTCCCACAGGTGTCCCGATGAAAACGGTACCTCACATGAGTGGGTGCACCTACCTGGCTGGCAAGGGGCAAGCCGAAAACGCAAGCAACCCCCAGTCTGTTTGCAGAGGGGAATCTCAGCCATTCTGCCGACCGGCACAACATACAGATATGGGCCTCGGGTGTCCAAGCCACCAAGGAAAACAGGGAACCCCATGCATTTCCGAAAAGAGGACACCCGTGGGAATCCGCAGAGGTATGATTTGCGCACATCGCCCCAGAATTTATTACCCAGACACCCCCGCAAAGTCCGAAATGTGGGGAAAAAAACGCATTTTCCAGACATTTTGCTCGGCGCACCCATCGAAACACGCCACCAACAACACATGGCCTACCGTCCCGCGTTCCCACAGGTGTCCCGATGAAAATGGTACCTCACATGCGTGGGTGCACCTACCTGGTTGGCAACGGGCAAGCCGAAAACGCAAGCAACCCCCAGTCTGTTTGCAGAGGGGAATCTCAGCCATTCTGCCGACCGGCACAACATACAGATATGGGCCTCGGGTGTTCAAGCCACCAAGGAAAACAGGGAAACCCATGCATTTCCGAAAAGAGGACACCCGTGGGAATCCGCAGAGGAATATTTTGCGCACATCGCCCCAGAATTTATTACCCAGACACCCCCGCAAAATCCAAAATGTGGGGAAAAAAACGCATTTTCCAGACATTTCGCTCAGCGCACCCATCGAAGCACGCCCCCAACAACACATGGCCTACCGTCACGCGTTCCCACAAGTGTCCCGATGAAAACGGTACCCCACATGTGTGGGTGCACCTACCTGGCCGCCAAGGGGAAAGCCAAAAACACAAGTAACCCCAAGTCTGTTTTCAGAGCGAAATCTCAGACATTCTGCCGACCGGCACAACGTACAGATATGGGCCTCGGGTGTCCAAGCCACCGAGGAAAACAGGGAACCCCATGCATTTCCGAAAAGTGGACACCCGTGGGAATCCGCAGAGGTATGATTTGCGCACATCGCCCCAGAATTTATTACCCAGACAGCCCTGCAAAGTCCGAAATGTGGGGAAAAAAATACTTTTTCCGCACATTTCGCTCGACGCACCCATCGAAACAGGCCCCCAACAACACATGGCCTACCATCACGCGTTCCCACAGGTGTCCCGATGAAAACGGTACCTCACATGTGTGGGTGCACCTACCTGGCTGGCAAGGGGCAAGCTGAAAACGCAAGCAACCCCCAGCCTGTTTGTAGAGGGGAATCTCAGCCATTCTGCCGACCGGCACAACATACAGATATGGGCCTCGGGTGTCCAAGCCTCCAAGGAAAACAGGGAACCCCATGCATTTCCGAAAAGAGGACACCCGTGGGAATCGGCAGAGGTATGATTTGCGCACATCGCCCCAAAACTTTTTACCCAGACAGCCCCGCAAAGTCCGAAATGTTGGGAAAAAAACACTTTTTCTGCACATTTCGCTCGACGCACCCATCAAAACACGCCCCCAACAACACATGGCCTACCGTTCCACGTTCCCACAGGTGTCCCGATGAAAACGGTACCTCACATGTGTGGGAGCACCTACCTGGCCGCCAAGGGGAAAGCCTAAAACACAAGCAACCCCAAGTCTGTTTTCATGGCGAAATCTCAGCCATTCTGCCGAACGGCACAACGTACAGATATGGGCCTCGGGTGTCAAGCCACCGAGGAAAACAGGGAACCCTATGCATTTCCGAAAAGAGGACACCCGTGGGAATCCGCAGAGGTATGATTTGCGCACATCGCCCCAGAATTTATTACCCAGACAGCCCCGCAAAGTCCGAAATGTCGGGAAAAAAACACCTTTTCCGCACATTTCGCTCGACGCACCCATCGAAACACGCCCCCAACAACACATGGCCTACCGTCACGCGTTCCCACAGGTGTCCCGATGAAAACGGTACCTCACATGTGTGGGTGCACCTACCTGGCCGCCAAGGGGAAATCCTAAAACACAAGTAACCCCAAGTCTGTTTTCAGAGCGAAAGCTCAGAAATTCTAAAGACCGGCACAACGTACAGATATGGGCCTCGGGTGTCCAAGCCATTGAGGAAAACAGGGAACCCCATGCATTTCCGAAAAGAGGACACCCGTGGGAATACGCAGAGGTATGATTTGCGCACATCGCCCCAGAATTTATTACCCAGACAGCCCTGCAAAGTCCCAAATGTGGGGAAAAAAACGCTTTTTCCGCACATTTCGCTCGACGCACCCATCGAAACACGCCCCAACAACACATGGACTACCGTCCCGCGTTCCCACAGGTGTCCCGATGAAAACGGTTCCCCACATGTGTGGGTGCACCTACCTGGCCGCCAAGGGGAAAGCCTAAAACACAAGTAACCCCAAGTCTGTTTTCAGAGCGAAATCTCAGACATTCTGCCGACCGGCACAAAGTACAGATATGGGCCTCGGGTGTCCAAGCCACCGAGGAAAACAGGGAACCCCATGCATTTCCGAAAAGAGGACACCCGTGGGAATCCGCAGAGGTATGATTTGCGCACATCGCCCCAGAATTTATTACCCAGGCAGCCCTGCAAAGTCTGAAATGTCGGGAAAAAAACGCTTTTTCCGCACATTTCGCTCGACGCACCCATCGAAACACGCCCCCAACAACACATGGCCTACCGTCACGCGTTCCCACAGGTGTCCCGATGAAAACGATACCTCACATGTGTGGGCGCACCTACCTGGCCGCCAAGGGGAAAGCCTAAAACACAAGTAACCCCAAGTCTGTTTTCAGAGGGAAATCTCAGACATTCTGCCGACCGGCACAACATACAGATATGGGCCTCGGGTGTCCAAGCCACCGAGGAAAACAGGGAACCCCATGCATTTCCAAAAAGAGGACACCCGGTGGAATCCGCAGAGGTATGATTTGCGCACATCGCCCCAGAATTTATTACCCAGACACCCCCGCAAAGTCCGAAATGTGGGGAAAAAAACGCATTTTCCAGACATTTCGCCCGGCGCACCCATCGAAACATGCCCCCAACAACACATGGCCTACCGTCCCGCGTTCCCACAGGTGTCCTGATGAAAACGGTACCTCACATGCGTGGGTGCACCTACCTGGCTGGCAAGGGGCAAGCCGAAAACGCAAGCAACCCCCAGTCTGTTTGCAGAGGGGAATCTCAGCCATTCTGCCGACCGGCAAGACATACAGATATGGGCCTCGGGTGTCCAAGCCACCAAGGAAAACAGGGAACCCCATGCATTTCCGAAAAGAGGACACCCGTGGGAATCCGCAGAGGTATGATTTGCGCACATCGCCCCAGAATTTATTACCCAGACACCCCCGCAAAATCCAAAATGTGGGGAAAAAACGCATTTTCCAGACATTTCGCTTGGCGCACCCATCGAAACACGCCCCCAACAACACATGGCCTACCGTCACGCGTTCCCACAAGTGTCCCGATGAAAACGGTACCCCACATGTGTGGGTGCACCTACCTGGCCGCCAATGGGAAAGCCTAAAACACAACCAACCCCGAGTCTGTTTTCAGAGCGAAATCTCAGACATTCTGCCGACCGGCACAACGTACAGATATGGGCCTCGGGTGTCCAAGCCACCGAGGAAAACAGGGAACCCCATGCATTTCCGAAAAGAGACACCCGTGGGAATCCGCAGAGGTATGACTTGCGCACATCGCCCCAGAATTTATTACCCAGACAGCCCTGCAAAGTCCGAAATGTGGGGAAAAAAACACTTTTTCCGCACATTTCGCTCGACGCACCCATCGAAACACGCCCCCAACAACACATGGCCTACCGTCACACGTTCCCACAGGTGTCCCGATGAAAACGGTACCTCACATGTGTGGGTGCACCTACCTAGCCGCCAAGGGGAAAGCCTAAAACACAAGTAACCCCAAGTCTGTTTTCAGAGCGAAATCTCAGACATTCTGCCGACTGGCACAACGTACAGATATGGGCCTCGGGTGTCCAAGCCACCGAGGAAAACAGGGAACCCCATGCATTTCTGAAAAGAGGACACCCGTGGGAATCCGCAGAGGTATGATTTGCGCACATTGCCCCAGAATTTATTACCCAGACAGCCCTGCAAAGTTCGAAATGTGGGGAAAAAAATGCTTTTTCCGCACATTTTGCTCGACGCACCCATCGAAACAAGCCCCCAACAACACATGCCCTACCGTCACGCGTTCCCACAGGTGTCCCGATGAAAACCATACCTCACATGTGTGGGTGCACCTACCTGGCCGCCAAGGGGAAAGTCTAAAACACAAGTAACCCCAAGTCTGTTTTCAGAGGGAAATCTCAGACATTCTGCCGACCGGCACAACGTACAGATATGGGCCTCGGGTATCCAAGCCACCGAGGAAAACAGGGAACCCCATGCATTTCCAAAAAGAGGACACCCGGTGGAATCCGCAGAGGTATGATTTGCGCACATCGCCCCAGAATTTATTACCCAGACAGCCCTGCAAAGTCCGAAATGTGGGGAAAAAAATGCTTTTTCCGCACATTTCGCACGACGCACCCATCGAAACACGCCCCCAACAACACATGGCCTACCATCACGCGTTCCCACAGGTGTCCCGATGAAAACGGTACCTCACATGTGTGGGTGCACCTACCGGACCGCCAAGGGGAAAGCCGAAAACGCAAGCAACCCCCAGCCTGTTTGCAGAGGGGAATCTCAGCCATTCTGCCGACCGGCACAACATACAGATATGGGCCTCGGGTGTCCAAGCCTCCAAGGAAAACAGGGAACCCCATGCATTTCCGAAATGAGGACACCAGTGGGAATCGGCAGAGGTATGATTTGCACACATCGCCCCAGAATTTATTACCCAGACACCCCCGCAAAGTCCGAAATGTGGGGAAAAAAACGCATTTTCCAGACATTTTGCTCGGCGCACCCATCGAAACACGCCCCCAACAACACATGGCCTACTGTCACGCGTTCCCACAGGTGCCCCGATGAAAACGGTACCTCACATGTGTGGGTGCACCTACCTGGCCGCCAAGGGGAAAGCCTAAAACACAAGTAACCCCAAGTCTGTTTTCAGAGCGAAATCTCAGACATTCTGCCGACCGGCACAACGTACAGATATGGGCCTCGGGTGGCCAAGCCACTGAGGAAAACAGGGAACCCCATGCATTTCCGAAAAGAGGACACGCGTGGGAATCCGCAGAGGTATGATCTGCGCACATCGCCCCAGAATTTATTACCCAGACAGCCCTGCAAAGTCCGAAATGTGGGGAAAAAAATGCTTTTTCCGCACATTTCGCTCGATGCACCCATCGAAACACGCCCCCAACAACACATGGTCTACCATCACGCGTTCCGACAGGTGTCCCGATGAAAACGGTACCTCACATGTGTGGGTGCACCAACCTGGCCGCCAAGGGGAAAGCCTAAAACACAAGTAACCCCAAGTCTGTTTTCAGAGCGAAATCTCAGACATTCTGCCGACTGGCAAAACATACAGGACTGGGCTTCGGGTGTCCAAGCCACCGAGGAAAACAGGGAACCCCATGCATTTCCGAAAAGAGGACACCCGTGGGAATCCACAGAGGTATGATTTGCGCACATCGCCCCAGATTTTATTACCCAGACAGCCCCGCAAAGTCCCAAATGTGGGGAAAAAAACACTTTTTCCGCACATTTCGCTTGACGCACCCATCGAAACACGCCCCCAACAACACATGGCCTACCGTCACACGTTCCCACAGGTGTCTCGATGAAAACGGTACCTCACATGTTTGGGTGCACCTACCTGGCCGCCAAGGGGAAAGCCTAAAACACAAGTAACCCCAGTCTGTTTTCAGAGCGAAATCTCAGACATTCTGCCGACCGGCACAACGTACAGATATGGGCCTCGGGTGTCCAAGCCACTGAGGAAAACAGGGAACCCCATGCATTTCCGAAAAGAGGACACCCGTGGGAATACGCAGAGGTATGATTTGCGCACATCGCCCCAGAATTTATTACCCAGGCAGCCCTGCAAAGTCCGAAATGTCGGGAAAAAAATGCTTTTTACGCCATTTCGCTCGACGCACCCATCGAAACACGCCCCCAACAACACATGGCCTACCGTCACGCGTTCCCACAGGTGTCCCGATGAAAACGGTACCTCACATGTGTGGGTGCACCTACCGGACCGCCAAGGGGAAAGCCTAAAACACAAGTAACCCCAAGTCTGTTTTCAGAGCGAAATCTCAGACATTCTGCCGACTGGCAAAACATACAGGACTGGGCATCGGGTGTCCAAGCCACCAAGGAAAACAGGGAACCCCATGCATTTCCGAAAAGAGGACACCTGTGGGAATCCGCAAAGGTATGATTTGCGCACATCGCCCCAGAATTTATTACCCAGGCAGCCCTGCAAAGTCCGAAATATTGGGAAAAAAAGGCTTTTTCCGCACATTTCGCTCGACGCACCCATCGAAACACGCCCCCAACAACACATGGCCTACCGTCACGCGTTCCCACAGGTGTCCCGATGAAAACGATACCTCATATGTGTGGGTGCACCTACCTGGCCGCCAAGGGGAAAGCCTAAAACACAAGTAACCCCAAGTCTGTTTTCAGAGGGAAATCTCAGACATTCTGCCGACCGGCACAACGTACAGATATGGGCCTCGGGTGTCCAAGCCACCGAGGAAAACAGGGAACCCCATGCATTTCCAAAAAGAGGACACCCGGTGGAATCCGCAGAGGTATGATTTGCGCACATCGCCCCAGAATTTATTACCCAGACACCCCCGCAAAGTCCGAAATGTGGGGAAAAAAACGCATTTTCCAGACATTTCGCCCGGCGCACCCATCGAAACATGCCCCCAACAACACATGGCCTACCGTCCCGCGTTCCCACAGGTGTCCTGATGAAAACGGTACCTCACATGCGTGGGTGCACCTACCTGGCTGGCAAGGGGCAAGCCGAAAACGCAAGCAACCCCCAGTCTGTTTGCAGAGGGGAATCTCAGCCATTCTGCCGACCGGCAAGACATACAGATATGGGCCTCGGGTGTCCAAGCCACCAAGGAAAACAGGGAACCCCATGCATTTCCGAAAAGAGGACACCCGTGGGAATCCGCAGAGGTATGATTTGCGCACATCGCCCCAGAATTTATTACCCAGACACCCCCGCAAAATCCAAAATGTGGGGAAAAAACGCATTTTCCAGACATTTCGCTTGGCGCACCCATCGAAACACGCCCCCAACAACACATGGCCTACCGTCACGCGTTCCCACAAGTGTCCCGATGAAAACGGTACCCCACATGTGTGGGTGCACCTACCTGGCCGCCAATGGGAAAGCCTAAAACACAACCAACCCCGAGTCTGTTTTCAGAGCGAAATCTCAGACATTCTGCCGACCGGCACAACGTACAGATATGGGCCTCGGGTGTCCAAGCCACCGAGGAAAACAGGGAACCCCATGCATTTCCGAAAAGAGACACCCGTGGGAATCCGCAGAGGTATGATTTGCGCACATTGCCCCAGAATTTATTACCCAGACAGCCCTGCAAAGTTCGAAATGTGGGGAAAAAAATGCTTTTTCCGCACATTTTGCTCGACGCACCCATCGAAACAAGCCCCCAACAACACATGCCCTACCGTCACGCGTTCCCACAGGTGTCCCGATGAAAACCATACCTCACATGTGTGGGTGCACCTACCTGGCCGCCAAGGGGAAAGTCTAAAACACAAGTAACCCCAAGTCTGTTTTCAGAGGGAAATCTCAGACATTCTGCCGACCGGCACAACGTACAGATATGGGCCTCGGGTATCCAAGCCACCGAGGAAAACAGGGAACCCCATGCATTTCCAAAAAGAGGACACCCGGTGGAATCAACAGAGGTATGATTTGCGCACATCGCCCCAGAATTTATTACCCAACACCCCCGCAAAGTCCGAAATGTGGGGAAAAAAATGCATTTTCCAGATATTTCGCTCGGCGCACCCATCGAAGCACGCCCCCAACAACACATGGCCTACCGTCACGCGTTCCCACAGGTGTCCCGATGAAAACGGTACCCCACATGTGTGGGTGCACCTACCTGGCCGCCAAGGGGAAAGCCTAAAACACAAGTAACCCCAAGTCTGTTTTCAGAGCGAAATCTCAGACATTCTGCCGACCGGCACAAAGTACAGATATGGGCCTCAGGTGTCCAAGCAACCGAGGAAAACAGGGAACCCCATGCATTTCCGAAAAGAGGACATGCGTGGGAATCCGCAGAGGTATGATTTGCGCACATCGCCCCAGAATTTATTACCCAGACAGCCCTGCAAAGTCCGAAATGTGGGGAAAAATATGCTTTTTCCGCACATTTCGCTCGACGCACCCATCGAAACAGGCCCCCAACAACACATGGCCTACCGTCACGCGTTCCCACAGGTGTCCCAATGAAAACGGTACCTCACATGTGTGGGTGCACCTACCTGGCTGGCAAGGGGCAAGCCGAAAACGCAAGCAACCCCCAGCCTGTTTGCAGAGGGGAATCTCAGCCATTCTGCCGACCGGCACAACATACAGATATGGGCCTCGGGTGTCCAAGCCTCCAAGGAAAACAGGGAACCCCATGCATTTCCGAAATGAGGACACCAGTGGGAATCGGCAGAGGTATGATTTGCGCACATCGCCCCAGAATTTATTACCCAGACACCCCCGCAAAGTCCGAAATGTGGGGAAAAAAACGCATTTTCCAGACATTTTGCTCGGCGCACCCATCGAAACACGCCCCCAACAACACATGGCCTACTGTCACGCGTTCCCACAGGTGCCCCGATGAAAACGGTACCTCACATGTGTGGGTGCACCTAACTGGCCGCCAAGGGGAAAGCCTAAAACACAAGTAACCCCAAGTCTGTTTTCAGAGCGAAATCTCAGACATTCTGCCGACCGGCACAACGTACAGATATGGGCCTCGGGTGGCCAAGCCACTGAGGAAAACAGGGAACCCCATGCATTTCCGAAAAGAGGACACGCGTGGGAATCCGCCGAGGTATGATCTGCGCACATCGCCCCAGAATTTATTACCCAGACAGCCCTGCAAAGTCCGAAATGTGGGGAAAAAAATGCTTTTTCCGCACATTTCGCTCGATGCACCCATCGAAACACGCCCCCAACAACACATGGTCTACCGTCACGCGTTCCGACAGGTGTCCCGATGAAAACGGTACCTCACATGTGTGGGTGCACCAACCTGGCCGCCAAGGGGAAAGCCTAAAACACAAGTAACCCCAAGTCTGTTTTCAGAGCGAAATCTCAGACATTCTGCCGACCGGCACAACGTACAGATATGGGCCTCGGGTGTCCAAGCCACCGAGGAAAACAGGGAACCCCATGCATTTCCGAAAAGAGGACACCCGTGGGAATCCACAGAGGTATGATTTGCGCACATCGCCCCAGATTTTATTACCCAGACAGCCCCGCAAAGTCCCAAATGTGGGGAAAAAAACACTTTTTCCGCACATTTCGCTCGACGCACCCATCGAAACACGCCCCCAACAACACATGGCCTACCGTCACACGTTCCCACAGGTGTCTCGATGAAAACGGTACCTCACATGTTTGGGTGCACCTACCTGGCCGCCAAGGGGAAAGCCTAAAACACAAGTAACCCCAGTCTGTTTTCAGAGCGAAATCTCAGACATTCTGCCGACCGGCACAGCGTACAGATATGGGCCTCGGGTGTCCAAGCCACTGAGGAAAACAGGGAACCCCATGCATTTCCGAAAAGAGGACACCCGTGGGAATACGCAGAGGTATGATTTGCGCACATCGCCCCAGAATTTATTACCCAGGCAGCCCTGCAAAGTCCGAAATGTCGGGAAAAAAATGCTTTTTACGCCATTTCGCTCGACGCACCCATCGAAACACGCCCCCAACAACACATGGCCTACCGTCACGCGTTCCCACAGGTGTCCCGATGAAAACGGTACCTCACATGTGTGGGTGCACCTACCGGACCGCCAAGGGGAAAGCCTAAAACACAAGTAACCCCAAGTCTGTTTTCAGAGCGAAATCTCAGACATTCTGCCGACTGGCAAAACATACAGGACTGGGCATCGGGTGTCCAAGCCACCAAGGAAAACAGGGAACCCCATGCATTTCCGAAAAGAGGACACCTGTGGGAATCCGCAAAGGTATGATTTGCGCACATCGCCCCAGAATTTATTACCCAGGCAGCCCTGCAAAGTCCGAAATATCGGGAAAAAAAGGCTTTTTCCGCACATTTCGCTCGACGCACCCATCGAAACACGCCCCCAACAACACATGGCCTACCGTCACGCGTTCCCACAGGTGTCCCGATGAAAACGATACCTCATATGTGTGGGTGCACCTACCTGGCCGCCAAGGGGAAAGCCTAAAACACAAGTAACCCCAAGTCTGTTTTCAGAGGGAAATCTCAGACATTCTGCCGACCGGCACAACGTACAGATATGGGCCTCGGGTGTCCAAGCCACCGAGGAAAACAGGGAACCCCATGCATTTCCAAAAAGAGGACACCCGGCGGAATCCGCAGAGGTATGATTTGCGGACATCGCCCCAGAATTTATTACCCAGACACCCCCGCAAAGTCCGAAATGTGGGGAAAAAAACGCATTTTCCAGACATTTCGCTCGGCGCACCCATCGAGACATGCCCCCAACAACACATGGCCTACCGTCCCGCGTTCCCACAGGTGTCCCGATGAAAACGGTACCTCACATGCGTGGGTGCACCTACCTGGCTGGCAAGGGGCAAGCCGAAAACGCAAGCAACCCCCAGTCTGTTTGCAGAGGGGAATCTCAGCCATTCTGCCGACCGGCACAATATACAGATATGGGCCTCGGGTGTCCAAGCCACCAAGGAAAACAGGGAACCCCATGCATTTCCGAAAAGAGGACACCCGTGGGAATCCGCAGAGGTATGATTTGCGCACATCGCCCCAGAATTTATTACCCAGACACCCCCGCAAAATCCAAAATGTGGGGAAAAAAACGCATTTTCCAGACATTTCGCTCGGCGCACCCATTGAAACACGCCCCCAACAACACATGGCCTACCGTCACGCGTTCCCACAGGTGTCCCGATGAAAACGGTACCCCACATGTGTGGGTGCACCTACCTGGCCGCCAAGGGGAAAGCCTAAAACACAAGTAACCCCAAGTCTGTTTTCAGAGCGAAATCTCAGACATTCTGCCGACCGGCACAACGTACAGATATGGGCCTCGGGTGTCCAAGCCACCGAGGAAAATAGGGAACCCCATGCATTTCCGAAAAGAGGACACCCGTGGGAATCCGTAGAGGTATGATTTGCGCACATCGCTCCAGAATTTATTACCCAGACAACCCTGCAAAGTCCGAAATGTGGGGAAAAAAATGCTTTTTCCGCACATTTCGCTCGACGCACCCATCGAAACACGCCCCCAACAACACATGGCCTACCATCACGCGTTCCCACAGGTGTCCCGATGAAAATGGTACCTCACATGTGTGGGTGCACCTACCTGGCTGGCAAGGGGCAAGCCGAAAACGCAAGCAACCCCCAGCCTATTTGCAGAGGGGAATCTCAGCCATTCTGCCGACCGGCACAACATACAGATATGGGCCTCGGGTGTCCAAGCCTCCAAGGAAAACAGGGAACCCCATGCATTTCCGAAAATAGGACACCCGTGAGAATCGGCAGAGGTATGATTTGCGCACATCGCCCCAGAATTTATTACCCAGACACCCCCGCAAAGTCCGAAATGTGGGGAAAAAAACGCATTTTCCAGACATTTTGCTCGGCGCACCCATCGAAACACGCCCCCAACAACACATGGCCTACCGTCCCGCGTTCCCACAGGTGTCCCGATGAAAACGGTACCTCACATGAGTGGGTGCACCTACCTGGCTGGCAAGGGGCAAGCCGAAAACGCAAGCAACCCCCAGTCTGTTTGCAGAGGGGAATCTCAGCCATTCTGCCGACCGGCACAACATACAGATATGGGCCTCGGGTGTCCAAGCCACCAAGGAAAACAGGGAACCCCATGCATTTCCGAAAAGAGGACACCCGTGGGAATCCGCAGAGGTATGATTTGCGCACATCGCCCCAGAATTTATTACCCAGACACCCCCGCAAAGTCCGAAATGTGGGGAAAAAAACGCATTTTCCAGACATTTCGCTCGGCGCACCCATTGAAACACGCCACCAACAACACATGGCCTACCGTCCCGCGTTCCCACAGGTGTCCCGATGAAAACGGTACCTCACATGAGTGGGTGCACCTACCTGGCTGGCAAGGGGCAAGCCGAAAAAGCAAGCAACCCCCAGTCTGTTTTCAGAGCGAAATCTCAGACATTCTGCCGACCGGCACAACGTACAGATATGGGCCTCGGGTGTCCCAGCCACCGAGGAAAACAGGGAACCCCATGCATTTCCGAAAAGTGGACACCCGTGGGAATCCGCAGAGGTATGATTTGCGCACATCGCCCCAGAATTTATTACCCAGACAGCCCTGCAAAGTCCGAAATGTGGGGAAAAAATACTTTTTCCGCACATTTCGCTCGACGCACCCATCGAAACAGGTCTCCAACAACACATGGCCTACCGTCACGCGTTCCCACAGGTGTCCCGATGAAAACAGTACCTCACATGTGTGGGTGCACCTACCTGGCTGGCAAGGGGCAAGCTGAAAATGCAAGCAACCCCCAGCCTGTTTGTAGAGGGGCATCTCAGCCATTCTGCCGACCGGCACAACATACAGATATGGGCCTCGGGTGTCCAAGCCTCCAAGGAAAACAGGGAACCCCATGCATTTCCGAAAAGAGGACACCCGTGGGAATCGGCAGAGGTATGATTTGCGCACATCGCCCCAGAATTTATTACACAGACACTCCCGCAAAGTCCGAAATGTGGGGAAAAAAACGCATTTTCCAGACATTTTGCTCGGCGCACCCATCGAAACACGCCCCCAACAACACATGGCCTACCGTCACGCGTTCCCACAGGTGTCCCGATGAAAATGGTACCTCACATGTGTGGGTGCACCTACCTAGCCGCCAAAGGAAAGCCTAAAACACAAGTAACCCCAAGTCTGTTTTCAGAGCGAAATCTCAGACATTCTGCCGACCGGCACAACGTACAGATATGGGCCTCGGGTGTCCAAGCCACCGAGGAAAACAGGAAACCCCATGCATTTCCGAAAAGAGGACACCCGTGGGAATCCGCAGAGGTATGATTTGCGCACATCGCCCCAGATTTTATTACCGAGACAGCCCCGCAAAGTCCGAAATGTGGGGAAAAAAACACTTTTTCCGCACATTTCGCTCGACGCACCCATCGAAACACGCCCCCAACAACACATGGCCTACCGTCACACGTTCCCACAGGTGTCCCGATGAAAACTGTACCTCACATGTGTGGGTGCACCTACCTGGCCGCCAAGGGGAAAGCCTAAAACACAAGTAACCCCAAGTCTGTTTTCAGAGCGAAATCTCAGACATTCTGCCGACCGGCACAACGTACAGATCTGGGCCTCGGGTGTCCAAGCCACCAAGGAAAACAGGGAACCCCATGCATTTCCGAAAAGAGGACACCCGTTGGAATCCGCAGAGGTATGATTTGCGCACATCGCCCCAGAATTTATTACCCAGACAGCCCTGCAAAGTCCGAAATGTGGGGGAAAAAACGCTTTTTTCGCACATTTCGCTCGACGCACACATCGAAACACGCCCCCAACAACACATGGCCTACCGTCCCGTGTTCCCACAGGTGTCCCGATGAAAACGGTACCCCACATGTGTGGGTGCACCTACCTGGCCGCCAAGGGGAAAGCCTAAAACACAAGTAACCCCAAGACTGTTTTCAGAGCGAAATCACAGACATTCTGCCGACCGGCACAATGTACAGATATGGGCCTCGGGTGTCCAAGCCACCGAGGAAAACAGGGAACCCCATGCATTTCTGAAAAGAGGACACCCGTGGGAATCCGCAGAGGTATGATTTGCGCACATCGCCCCAGAATTTATTACCCAGGCAGCCCTGCAAAGTCCGAAATGTCGGGAAAAAAACGCATTTTCCAGACATTTCGCTCGGCGCACCCATCGAAACACGCCCCCAACAACACATGGCCTACCGTCACACGTTCCCACAGGTGTCCCGATGAAAACGGTACCCCACATGTGTGGGTGCACCTACCTGGCCGCCAAGGGGAAAGCCTAACACACAAGTAACCCCAAGTCTGTTTTCAGAGCGAAATCTCAGACATTCTGCCGACCGGCACAACGTACAGATATGGGCCTCGGGTGTCCAAGCCACAGAGGAAAACAGGGAACCCCATGCATTTCCGAAAAGAGGACACACGTGGGAATCCGCAGAGGTATGATTTGCGCACATCGCCCCAGAATTTATTACCCAGACAACCCTGCAAAGTCCGAAATGTGGGGAAAAAAATGCTTTTTCCGCACATTTCGCTCGACGCACCCATCGAAACAGGCCCCCAACAACACCTGGCCTACCGTCACGCGTTCCCACAGGTGTCCCGATGAAAGCGGTACCTCACATGTGTGGGTGCACCTACCTGGCTGGCAAGGGGCAAGCCGAAAACGCAAGCAACCCCCAGCCTATTTGCAGTGGGGAATCTCAGCCATTCTGCCGACCGGCACAACATACAGATATGGGCCTCGGGTGTCCAAGCCTCCAAGGAAAACAGGGAACCCCATGCATTTCCGAAAAGAGGACACCCGTGGGAATCCACAGAGGTATGATTTGCGCACATTGCCCCAGAATTTATTACCCAGACAACCCTGCAAATTCCGAAATGTGGGGAAAAAAACGCTTTTTTGCCACATTTCACTCGACGCACCCATCGAAACACGCCCCCAACAACACATGGACTACCGTCCTGCGTTCCCACAGGTGTCCCGATGAAAACGGTACCCCAAATGTGTGAGTGCACCTACCTGGCCGCCAAGGGTAAAGCCTAAAACACAAGTAACCCCAAGTCTGTTTGCAGAGGGAAATCTCAGCCATTCTGCCGACCGGCACAACATACAGATATGGGCCTCGGGTGTCCAAGCCACCAAGGAAAACAGGGAAACCCATGCATATCCGAAAAGAGGACACCCGTGGGAATCCGCAGAGGTATGATTTGCGCACATTGCCCCAGAATTTATTACCCAGACAGCCCTGCAAAGTCCGAAATGTGGGGAAAAAAATGCTTTTTCCGCACATTTCGCTCGACGCACCCATCGAAACACGCCCCCAACAACACATGGCCTACCGTCACGCGTTCCCACAGGTGTCCCGATGAAAACGGTACCTCACATGTGTGGGTGCACCTACCGGACCACCAAGGGGAAAGCCTAAAACACAAGTAACCCCAAGTCTGTTTTCAGAGGGAAATCTCAGACATTCTGCCGACCGGCACAACGTACAGATATGGGCCTCGGGTATCCAAGCCACCGAGGAAAACAGGGAACCCCATGCATTTCCAAAAAGAGGACACCCGGTGGAATCAACAGAGGTATGATTTGCGCACATCGCCCCAGAATTTATTACCCAACACCCCCGCAAAGTCCGAAATGTGGGGAAAAAAATGCATTTTCCAGACATTTCGCTCGGCGCACCCATCGAAGCACGCCCCCAACAACACATGGCCTACCGTCACGCGTTCCCACAGGTGTCCCGATGAAAATGGTACCCCACATGTGTGGGTGCACCTACCTGGCCGCCAAGGGGAAAGCCTAAAACACAAGTAACCCCAAGTCTGTTTTCAGAGCGAAATCTCAGACATTCTGCCGACCGGCACAAAGTACAGATATGGGCCTCAGGTGTCCAAGCAACCGAGGAAAACAGGGAACCCCATGCATTTCCGAAAAGAGGACATCCGTGGGAATCCGCAGAGGTATGATTTGCGCACATCGCCCCAGAATTTATTACCCAGACAGCCCTGCAAAGTCCGAAATGTGGGGAAAAATATGCTTTTTCCGCACATTTCGCTCGACGCACCCATCGAAACAGGCCCCCAACAACACATGGCCTACCGTCACGCGTCCCGACAGGTGTCCCGATGAAAACGGTACCTCACATGTGTGGGTGCACCAACCTGGCCGCCAAGGGGAAAGCCTAAAACACAAGTAACCCCAAGTCTGTTTTCAGAGCGAAATCTCAGACATTCTGCCGACCGGCACAACGTACAGATATGGGCCTCGGGTGTCCAAGCCTCCAAGGAAAACAGGGAACCCCATGCATTTCCGAAAAGAGGACACCCGTGGGAATCCACAGAGGTATGATTTGCGCACATCGCCCCAGATTTTATTACCCAGACAGCCACGCAAAGTCCCAAATGTGGGGAAAAAAACACTTTTTCCGCACATTTCGCTCGACGCACCCATCGAAACACGCCCCCAACAACACATGGCCTACCGTCACGCGTTCCCACAGGTGTCCCGATGAAAACGATACCTCATATGTGTGGGTGCACCTACCTGGCCGCCAAGGGGAAAGCCTAAAACACAAGTAACCCCAAGTCTGTTTTCAGAGGGAAATCTCAGACATTCTGCCGACCGGCACAACGTACAGATATGGGCCTCGGGTGTCCAAGCCACCGAGGAAAACAGGGAACCCCATGCATTTCCAAAAAGAGGACACCCGTGGGAATCCGTAGAGGTATGATTTGCGCACATCGCCCCAGAATTTATTACCCAGACAACCCTGCAAAGTCCGAAATGTGGGGAAAAAAATACTTTTTCCGCACATTTCGCTCGACGCACCCATCGAAACAGGCCTCCAACAACACATGGCCTACCGTCACGCGTTCCCACAGGTGTCTCGATGAAAACAGTACCTCACATGTGTGGGTGCACCTACCTGGCTGGCAAGGGGCAAGCTGAAAACGCAAGCAACCCCCAGCCTGTTTGTAGAGGGGAATCTCAGCCATTCTGCCGACCGGCACAACATACAGATATGGGCCTCGGGTGTCCAAGCCACCAAGGAAAACAGGGAACCCCATGCATTTCCGAAAAGAGGACACCCGTGGGAATCCGCAGAGGTATGATTTGCGCACATCGCCCCAGAATTTATTACCCAGACACCCCCGCAAAGTCCGAAATGTGGGGAAAAAAAACGCATTTTCCAGACATTTCGCTCGGCGCACCCATCGAAACACGCCACCAACAACACATGGCCTACCGTCCCGCGTTCCCACAGGTGTCCCGATGAAAACGGTACCTCACATGAGTGGGTGCACCTACCTGGCTGGCAAGGGGCAAGCCGAAAACGCAAGCAACCCCCAGTCTGTTTTCAGAGCGAAATCTCAGACATTCTGCCGACCGGCACAACGTACAGATATGGGCCTCGGGTGTCCAAGCCACCGAGGAAAACAGGGAACCCCATGCATTTCCGAAAAGTGGACACCCGTGGGAATCCGCAGAGGTATGATTTGCGCACATCGCCCCAGAATTTATTACCCAGACAGCCCTGCAAAGTCCGAAATGTGGGGAAAAAAATACTTTTCCGCACATTTCGCTCGACGCACCCATCGAAACAGGCCTCCAACAACACATGGCCTACCGTCACGCGTTCCCACAGGTGTCCCGATGAAAACAGTACCTCACATGTGTGGGTGCACCTACCTGGCTGGCAAGGGGCAAGCTGAAAACGCAAGCAACCCCCAGCCTGTTTGTAGAGGGGAATCTCAGCCATTCTGCCGACCGGCACAACATACAGATATGGGCCTCGGGTGTCCAAGCCTCCAAGGAAAACAGGGAACCCCATGCATTTCCTAAAAGAGGACACCCGTGGGAATCGGCAGAGGTATGATTTGCGCACATCGCCCCAGAATTTATTACACAGACACCCCAGCAAAGTCCGAAATGTGGGGAAAAAAACGCATTTTCCAGACATTTCGCTCGGCGCACCCATCGAAACACGCCCCCAACAACACATGGCCTACTGTCACGCGTTCCCACAGGTGTCCCGATGAAAATGGTACCTCACATGTGTGGGTGCACCTACCTGGCCGCCAAAGGAAAGCCTAAAACCCAAGTAACCCCAAGTCTGTTTTCAGAGCGAAATCTCAGACATTCTGCCGACCGGCACAACGTACAGATCTGGGCCTCGGGTGTCCAAGCCACCAAGGAAAACAGGGAACCCCATGCATTTCCGAAAAGAGGACACCCGTGGGAATCCACAGAGGTATGATTTGCGCACATCGCCCCAGATTTTATTACCCAGACAGCCCCGCAAAGTCCCAAATGTGGGGAAAAAAACACTTTTTCCGCACATTTCGCTCGACGCACCCATCGAAACACGCCCCCAACAACACATGGCCTACCGTCACACGTTCCCACAGGTGTCTCGATGAAAACGGTACCTCACATGTTTGGGTGCACCTACCTGGCCGCCAAGGGGAAAGCCTAAAACACAAGTAACCCCAGTCTGTTTTCAGAGCGAAATCTCAGACATTCTGCCGACCGGCACAGCGTACAGATATGGGCCTCGGGTGTCCAAGCCACTGAGGAAAACAGGGAACCCCATGCATTTCCGAAAAGAGGACACCCGTGGGAATACGCAGAGGTATGATTTGCGCACATCGCCCCAGAATTTATTACCCAGGCAGCCCTGCAAAGTCCGAAATGTCGGGAAAAAAATGCTTTTTACGCCATTTCGCTCGACGCACCCATCGAAACACGCCCCCAACAACACATGGCCTACCGTCACGCGTTCCCACAGGTGTCCCGATGAAAACGGTACCTCACATGTGTGGGTGCACCTACCGGACCGCCAAGGGGAAAGCCTAAAACACAAGTAACCCCAAGTCTGTTTTCAGAGCGAAATCTCAGACATTCTGCCGACTGGCAAAACATACAGGACTGGGCATCGGGTGTCCAAGCCACCAAGGAAAACAGGGAACCCCATGCATTTCCGAAAAGAGGACACCTGTGGGAATCCGCAAAGGTATGATTTGCGCACATCGCCCCAGAATTTATTACCCAGGCAGCCCTGCAAAGTCCGAAATATCGGGAAAAAAAGGCTTTTTCCGCACATTTCGCTCGACGCACCCATCGAAACACGCCCCCAACAACACATGGCCTACCGTCACGCGTTCCCACAGGTGTCCCGATGAAAACGATACCTCATATGTGTGGGTGCACCTACCTGGCCGCCAAGGGGAAAGCCTAAAACACAAGTAACCCCAAGTCTGTTTTCAGAGGGAAATCTCAGACATTCTGCCGACCGGCACAACGTACAGATATGGGCCTCGGGTGTCCAAGCCACCGAGGAAAACAGGGAACCCCATGCATTTCCAAAAAGAGGACACCCGGTGGAATCCGCAGAGGTATGATTTGCGGACATCGCCCCAGAATTTATTACCCAGACACCCCCGCAAAGTCCGAAATGTGGGGAAAAAAACGCATTTTCCAGACATTTCGCTCGGCGCACCCATCGAGACATGCCCCCAACAACACATGGCCTACCGTCCCGCGTTCCCACAGGTGTCCCGATGAAAACGGTACCTCACATGCGTGGGTGCACCTACCTGGCTGGCAAGGGGCAAGCCGAAAACGCAAGCAACCCCCAGTCTGTTTGCAGAGGGGAATCTCAGCCATTCTGCCGACCGGCACAATATACAGATATGGGCCTCGGGTGTCCAAGCCACCAAGGAAAACAGGGAACCCCATGCATTTCCGAAAAGAGGACACCCGTGGGAATCCGCAGAGGTATGATTTGCGCACATCGCCCCAGAATTTATTACCCAGACACCCCCGCAAAATCCAAAATGTGGGGAAAAAAACGCATTTTCCAGACATTTTGCTCGGCGCACCCATTGAAACACGCCCCCAACAACACATGGCCTACCGTCACGCGTTCCCACAGGTGTCCCGATGAAAACGGTACCCCACATGTGTGGGTGCACCTACCTGGCCGCCAAGGGGAAAGCCTAAAACACAAGTAACCCCAAGTCTGTTTTCAGAGCGAAATCTCAGACATTCTGCCGACCGGCACAACGTACAGATATGGGCCTCGGGTGTCCAAGCCACCGAGGAAAACAGGGAACCCCATGCATTTCCGAAAAGAGGACACCCGTGGGAATCCGTAGAGGTATGATTTGCGCACATCGCTCCAGAATTTATTACCCAGACAACCCTGCAAAGTCCGAAATGTGGGGAAAAAAATGCTTTTTCCGCACATTTCGCTCGACACACCCATCGAAACACGCCCCCAACAACACATGGCCTACCACCACGCGTTCCCACAGGTGTCCCGATGAAAATGGTACCTCACATGTGTGGGTGCACCTACCTGGCTGGCAAGGGGCAAGCCGAAAACGCAAGCAACCCCCAGCCTATTTGCAGAGGGGAATCTCAGCCATTCTGCCGACCGGCACAACATACAGATATGGGCCTCGGGTGTCCAAGCCTCCAAGGAAAACAGGGAACCCCATGCATTTCCGAAAATAGGACACCCGTGAGAATCGGCAGAGGTATGATTTGCGCACATCGCCCCAGAATTTTTTACCCAGACACCCCCGCAAAGTCCGAAATGTGGGGAAAAAAACGCATTTTCCAGACATTTTGCTCGGCGCACCCATCGAAACACGCCCCCAACAACACATGGCCTACCGTCCCGCGTTCCCACAGGTGTCCCGATGAAAACGGTACCTCACATGAGTGGGTGCACCTACCTGGCTGGCAAGGGGCAAGCCGAAAACGCAAGCAACCCCCAGTCTGTTTGCAGAGGGGAATCTCAGCCATTCTGCCGACCGGCACAACATACAGATATGGGCCTCGGGTGTCCAAGCCACCAAGGAAAACAGGGAACCCCATGCATTTCCGAAAAGAGGACACCCGTGGGAATCCGCAGAGGTATGATTTGCGCACATCGCCCCAGAATTTATTACCCAGACACCCCCGCAAAGTCCGAAATGTGGGGAAAAAAACGCATTTTCCAGACATTTCGCTCGGCGCACCCATTGAAACACGCCACCAATAACACATGGCCTACCGTCCCGCGTTCCCACAGGTGTCCCGATGAAAACGGTACCTCACATGAGTGGGTGCACCTACCTGGCTGGCAAGGGGCAAGCCGAAAAAGCAAGCAACCCCCAGTCTGTTTTCAGAGCGAAATCTCAGACATTCTGCCGACCGGCACAACGTACAGATATGGGCCTCGGGTGTCCCAGCCATCGAGGAAAACAGGGAACCCCATGCATTTCCGAAAAGTGGACACCCGTGGGAATCCGCAGAGGTATGATTTGCGCACATCGCCCCAGAATTTATTACCCAGACAGCCCTGCAAAGTCCGAAATGTGGGGAAAAAATACTTTTTCCGCACATTTCGCTCGACGCACCCATCGAAACAGGTCTCCAACAACACATGGCCTACCGTCACGCGTTCCCACAGGTGTCCCGATGAAAACAGTACCTCACATGTGTGGGTGCACCTACCTGGCTGGCAAGGGGCAAGCTGAAAATGCAAGCAACCCCCAGCCTGTTTGTAGAGGGGCATCTCAGCCATTCTGCCGACCGGCACAACATACAGATATGGGCCTCGGGTGTCCAAGCCTCCAAGGAAAACAGGGAACCCCATGCATTTCCGAAAAGAGGACACCCGTGGGAATCGGCAGAGGTATGATTTGCGCACATCGCCCCAGAATTTAATACACAGACACCCCCGCAAAGTCCGAAATGTGGGGAAAAAAACGCATTTTCCAGACATTTTGCTCGGCGCACCCATCGAAACACGCCCCCAACAACACATGGCCTACCGTCACGCGTTCCCACAGGTGTCCCGATGAAAATGGTACCTCACATGTGTGGGTGCACCTACCTGGCCGCCAAAGGAAAGCCTAAAACACAAGTAACCCCAAGTCTGTTTTCAGAGCGAAATCTCAGACATTCTGCCGACCGGCACAACGTACAGATATGGGCCTCGGGTGTCCAAGCCACCGAGGAAAACAGGAAACCCCATGCATTTCCGAAAAGAGGACACCCGTGGGAATCCGCAGAGGTATGATTTGCGCACATCACCCCAGATTTTATTACCGAGACAGCCCCGCAAAGTCCGAAATGTGGGGAAAAAAACACTTTTTCCGCACATTTCACTCGACGCACCCATTGAAACACGCCCCCAACAACACATGGCCTACCGTCACACGTTCCCACAGGTGTCCCGATGAAAACGGTACCTCACATGTGTGGGTGCACCTACCTGGCCGCCAAGGGGAAAGCCTAAAACACAAGTAACCCCAAGTCTGTTTTCAGAGCGAAATCTCAGACATTCTGCCGACCGGCACAACGTACAGATCTGGGCCTCGGGTGTCCAAGCCACCAAGGAAAACAGGGAACCCCATGCATTTCCGAAAAGAGGACACCCGTTGGAATCCGCAGAGGTATGATTTGCGCACATCGCCCCAGAATTTATTACCCAGACAGCCCTGCAAAGTCCGAAATGTGGGGGAAAAAACGCTTTTTTTGCACATTTCGCTCGACGCACACATCGAAACACGCCCCCAACAACACATGGCCTACCGTCCCGTGTTCCCACAGGTGTCCCGATGAAAACGGTACCCCACATGTGTGGGTGCACCTACCTGGCCGCCAAGGGGAAAGCCTAAAACACAAGTAACCCCAAGACTGTTTTCAGAGCGAAATCACAGACATTCTGCCGACCGGCACAATGTACAGATATGGGCCTCGGGTGTCCAAGCCACCGAGGAAAACAGGGAACCCCATGCATTTCTGAAAAGAGGACACCCGTGGGAATCCGCAGAGGTATGATTTGCGCACATCGCCCCAGAATTTATTACCCAGGCAGCCCTGCAAAGTCCGAAATGTCGGGAAAAAAACGCATTTTTTGCACATTTCGCTCGGCGCACCCATCGAAACACGCCCCCAACAACACATGGCCTACCGTCACACGTTCCCACAGGTGTCCCGATGAAAACGGTACCCCACATGTGTGGGTGCACCTACCTGGCCGCCAAGGGGAAAGCCTAACACACAAGTAACCCCAAGTCTGTTTTCAGAGCGAAATCTCAGACATTCTGCCGACCGGCACAACGTACAGATATGGGCCTCGGGTGTCCAAGCCACAGAGGAAAACAGGGAACCCCATGCATTTCCGAAAAGAGGACACACGTGGGAATCCGCAGAGATATGATTTGCGCACATCGCCCCAGAATTTATTACCCAGACAACCCTGCAAAGTCCGAAATGTGGGGAAAAAAATGCTTTTTCCGCACATTTCGCTCGACGCACCCATCGAAACAGGCCCCCAACAACACCTGGCCTACCGTCACGCGTTCCCACAGGTGTCCCGATGAAAGCGGTACCTCACATGTGTGGGTGCACCTACCTGGCTGGCAAGGGGCAAGCCGAAAACGCAAGCAACCCCCAGCCTATTTGCAGTGGGGAATCTCAGCCATTCTGCCGACCGGCACAACATACAGATATGGGCCTCGGGTGTCCAAGCCTCCAAGGAAAACAGGGAACCCCATGCATTTCCGAAAAGAGGACACCCGTGGGAATCCACAGAGGTATGATTTGCGCACATTGCCCCAGAATTTATTACCCAGACAACCCTGCAAATTCCGAAATGTGGGGAAAAAAACGCTTTTTTGCCACATTTCACTCGACGCACCCATCGAAACACGCCCCCAACAACACATGGACTACCGTCCTGCGTTCCCACAGGTGTCCCGATGAAAACGGTACCCCAAATGTGTGAGTGCACCTACCTGGCCGCCAAGGGTAAAGCCTAAAACACAAGTAACCCCAAGTCTGTTTGCAGAGGGAAATCTCAGCCATTCTGCCGACCGGCACAACATACAGATATGGGCCTCGGGTGTCCAAGCCACCAAGGAAAACAGGGAAACCCATGCATATCCGAAAAGAGGACACCCGTGGGAATCCGCAGAGGTATGATTTGCGCACATTGCCCCAGAATTTATTACCCAGACAGCCCTGCAAAGTCCGAAATGTGGGGAAAAAAATGCTTTTTCCGCACATTTCGCTCGACGCACCCATCGAAACACGCCCCCAACAACACATGGCCTACCGTCACGCGTTCCCACAGGTGTCCCGATGAAAACGGTACCTCACATGTGTGGGTGCACCTACCGGACCACCAAGGGGAAAGCCTAAAACACAAGTAACCCCAGTCTACCGTCCTGCGTTCCCACAGGTGTCCCGATGAAAACGGTACCCCAAATGTGTGAGTGCACCTACCTGGCCGCCAAGGGTAAAGCCTAAAACACAAGTAACCCCAAGTCTGTTTGCAGAGGGAAATCTCAGCCATTCTGCCGACCGGCACAACATACAGATATGGGCCTCGGGTGTCCAAGCCACCAAGGAAAACAGGGAAACCCATGCATATCCGAAAAGAGGACACCCGTGGGAATCCGCAGAGGTATGATTTGCGCACATTGCCCCAGAATTTATTACCCAGACAGCCCTGCAAAGTCCGAAATGTGGGGAAAAAAATGCTTTTTCCGCACATTTCGCTCGACGCACCCATCGAAACACGCCCCCAACAACACATGGCCTACCGTCACGCGTTCCCACAGGTGTCCCGATGAAAACGGTACCTCACATGTGTGGGTGCACCTACCGGACCACCAAGGGGAAAGCCTAAAACACAAGTAACCCCAAGTCTGTTTTCAGAGGGAAATCTCAGACATTCTGCCGACCGGCACAACGTACAGATATGGGCCTCGGGTATCCAAGCCACCGAGGAAAACAGGGAACCCCATGCATTTCCAAAAAGAGGACACCCGGTGGAATCAACAGAGGTATGATTTGCGCACATCGCCCCAGAATTTATTACCCAACACCCCCGCAAAGTCCGAAATGTGGGGAAAAAAATGCATTTTCCAGACATTTCGCTCGGCGCACCCATCGAAGCACGCCCCCAACAACACATGGCCTACCGTCACGCGTTCCCACAGGTGTCCCGATGAAAATGGTACCCCACATGTGTGGGTGCACCTACCTGGCCGCCAAGGGGAAAGCCTAAAACACAAGTAACCCCAAGTCTGTTTTCAGAGCGAAATCTCAGACATTCTGCCGACCGGCACAAAGTACAGATATGGGCCTCAGGTGTCCAAGCAACCGAGGAAAACAGGGAACCCCATGCATTTCCGAAAAGAGGACATCCGTGGGAATCCGCAGAGGTATGATTTGCGCACATCGCCCCAGAATTTATTACCCAGACAGCCCTGCAAAGTCCGAAATGTGGGGAAAAATATGCTTTTTCCGCACATTTCGCTCGACGCACCCATCGAAACAGGCCCCCAACAACACATGGCCTACCGTCACGCGTCCCGACAGGTGTCCCGATGAAAACGGTACCTCACATGTGTGGGTGCACCAACCTGGCCGCCAAGGGGAAAGCCTAAAACACAAGTAACCCCAAGTCTGTTTTCAGAGCGAAATCTCAGACATTCTGCCGACCGGCACAACGTACAGATATGGGCCTCGGGTGTCCAAGCCTCCAAGGAAAACAGGGAACCCCATGCATTTCCGAAAAGAGGACACCCGTGGGAATCCACAGAGGTATGATTTGCGCACATCGCCCCAGATTTTATTACCCAGACAGCCACGCAAAGTCCCAAATGTGGGGAAAAAAACACTTTTTCCGCACATTTCGCTCGACGCACCCATCGAAACACGCCCCCAACAACACATGGCCTACCGTCACACGTTCCCACAGGTGTCTCGATGAAAACGGTACCTCACATGTGTGGGTGCACCTACCTGGCCTCCAAGGGGAAAGCCTAAAACACAAGTAACCCCAAGTCTGTTTTCAGAGCGAAATCTCAGACATTCTGCCGACCGGCACAACGTACAGATATGGGCCTCGGGTGTCCAAGCCACCGAGGAAAACAGGAAACCCCATGCATTTCCGAAAAGAGGACACCCGTGGGAATCCACAGAGGTATGATTTGCGCACATCGCCCCAGATTTTATTACCCAGACAGCCCCGCAAAGTCCCAAATGTGGGGAAAAAAACACTTTTTCCGCACATTTCGCTCGACGCACCCATCGAAACATGCCCCCAACAACACATGGCCTACCGTCACACGTTCCCACAGGTGTCTCGATGAAAACGGTACCTCACATGTGTGGGTGCACCTACCTGGCCGCCAAGGGGAAAGCCTAAAACACAAGTAACCCCAAGTCTGTTTTCAGAGCGAAATCTCAGACATTCTGCCAACCGGCACAACGTACAGATATGGGCCTCGGGTGTCCAAGCCACTGAGGAAAACAGGGAACCCCATGCATTTCCGAAAAGAGGACACCCGTGGGAATACGCAGAGGTATGATTTGCGCACATCGCCCCAGAATTTATTACCCAGGCAGCCCTGCAAAGTCCGAAATATCGGGAAAAAAGGCTTTTTCCGCACATTTCGCTCGACGCACCCATCGAAACACGCCCCCAACAACACATGGCCTACCGTCACGCGTTCCCACAGGTGTCCCGATGAAAACGATACCTCATATGTGTGGGTGCACCTACCTGGCCGCCAAGGGGAAAGCCTAAAACACAAGTAACCCCAAGTCTGTTTTCAGAGGGAAATCTCAGACATTCTGCCGACCGGCACAACGTACAGATATGGGCCTCGGGTGTCCAAGCCACCGAGGAAAACAGGGAACCCCATGCATTTCCAAAAAGAGGACACCCGTGGGAATCCGTAGAGGTATGATTTGCGCACATCGCCCCAGAATTTATTACCCAGACAACCCTGCAAAGTCCGAAATGTGGGGAAAAAAATACTTTTTCCGCACATTTCGCTCGACGCACCCATCGAAACAGGCCTCCAACAACACATGGCCTACCGTCACGCGTTCCCACAGGTGTCTCGATGAAAACAGTACCTCACATGTGTGGGTGCACCTACCTGGCTGGCAAGGGGCAAGCTGAAAACGCAAGCAACCCCCAGCCTGTTTGTAGAGGGGAATCTCAGCCATTCTGCCGACCGGCACAACATACAGATATGGGCCTCGGGTGTCCAAGCCACCAAGGAAAACAGGGAACCCCATGCATTTCCGAAAAGAGGACACCCGTGGGAATCCGCAGAGGTATGATTTGCGCACATCGCCCCAGAATTTATTACCCAGACACCCCCGCAAAGTCCGAAATGTGGGGAAAAAAAACGCATTTTCCAGACATTTCGCTCGGCGCACCCATCGAAACACGCCACCAACAACACATGGCCTACCGTCCCGCGTTCCCACAGGTGTCCCGATGAAAACGGTACCTCACATGAGTGGGTGCACCTACCTGGCTGGCAAGGGGCAAGCCGAAAACGCAAGCAACCCCCAGTCTGTTTTCAGAGCGAAATCTCAGACATTCTGCCGACCGGCACAACGTACAGATATGGGCCTCGGGTGTCCAAGCCACCGAGGAAAACAGGGAACCCCATGCATTTCCGAAAAGTGGACACCCGTGGGAATCCGCAGAGGTATGATTTGCGCACATCGCCCCAGAATTTATTACCCAGACAGCCCTGCAAAGTCCGAAATGTGGGGAAAAAAATACTTTTCCGCACATTTCGCTCGACGCACCCATCGAAACAGGCCTCCAACAACACATGGCCTACCGTCACGCGTTCCCACAGGTGTCCCGATGAAAACAGTACCTCACATGTGTGGGTGCACCTACCTGGCTGGCAAGGGGCAAGCTGAAAACGCAAGCAACCCCCAGCCTGTTTGTAGAGGGGAATCTCAGCCATTCTGCCGACCGGCACAACATACAGATATGGGCCTCGGGTGTCCAAGCCTCCAAGGAAAACAGGGAACCCCATGCATTTCCTAAAAGAGGACACCCGTGGGAATCGGCAGAGGTATGATTTGCGCACATCGCCCCAGAATTTATTACACAGACACCCCAGCAAAGTCCGAAATGTGGGGAAAAAAACGCATTTTCCAGACATTTCGCTCGGCGCACCCATCGAAACACGCCCCCAACAACACATGGCCTACTGTCACGCGTTCCCACAGGTGTCCCGATGAAAATGGTACCTCACATGTGTGGGTGCACCTACCTGGCCGCCAAAGGAAAGCCTAAAACCCAAGTAACCCCAAGTCTGTTTTCAGAGCGAAATCCCAGACATTCTGCCGACCGGCACAACGTACAGATCTGGGCCTCGGGTGTCCAAGCCACCAAGGAAAACAGGGAACCCCATGCATTTCCGAAAAGAGGACACCCGTGGGAATCCACAGAGGTATGATTTGCGCACATCGCCCCAGATTTTATTACCCAGACAGCCCCGCAAAGTCCCAAATGTGGGGAAAAAAACACTTTTTCCGCACATTTCGCTCGACGCACCCATCGAAACACGCCCCCAACAACACATGGCCTACCGTCACACGTTCCCACAGGTGTCTCGATGAAAACGGTACCTCACATGTTTGGGTGCACCTACCTGGCCGCCAAGGGGAAAGCCTAAAACACAAGTAACCCCAGTCTGTTTTCAGAGCGAAATCTCAGACATTCTGCCGACCGGCACAGCGTACAGATATGGGCCTCGGGTGTCCAAGCCACTGAGGAAAACAGGGAACCCCATGCATTTCCGAAAAGAGGACACCCGTGGGAATACGCAGAGGTATGATTTGCGCACATCGCCCCAGAATTTATTACCCAGGCAGCCCTGCAAAGTCCGAAATGTCGGGAAAAAAATGCTTTTTACGCCATTTCGCTCGACGCACCCATCGAAACACGCCCCCAACAACACATGGCCTACCGTCACGCGTTCCCACAGGTGTCCCGATGAAAACGGTACCTCACATGTGTGGGTGCACCTACCGGACCGCCAAGGGGAAAGCCTAAAACACAAGTAACCCCAAGTCTGTTTTCAGAGCGAAATCTCAGACATTCTGCCGACTGGCAAAACATACAGGACTGGGCATCGGGTGTCCAAGCCACCAAGGAAAACAGGGAACCCCATGCATTTCCGAAAAGAGGACACCTGTGGGAATCCGCAAAGGTATGATTTGCGCACATCGCCCCAGAATTTATTACCCAGGCAGCCCTGCAAAGTCCGAAATATCGGGAAAAAAAGGCTTTTTCCGCACATTTCGCTCGACGCACCCATCGAAACACGCCCCCAACAACACATGGCCTACCGTCACGCGTTCCCACAGGTGTCCCGATGAAAACGATACCTCATATGTGTGGGTGCACCTACCTGGCCGCCAAGGGGAAAGCCTAAAACACAAGTAACCCCAAGTCTGTTTTCAGAGGGAAATCTCAGACATTCTGCCGACCGGCACAACGTACAGATATGGGCCTCGGGTGTCCAAGCCACCGAGGAAAACAGGGAACCCCATGCATTTCCAAAAAGAGGACACCCGGTGGAATCCGCAGAGGTATGATTTGCGGACATCGCCCCAGAATTTATTACCCAGACACCCCCGCAAAGTCCGAAATGTGGGGAAAAAAACGCATTTTCCAGACATTTCGCTCGGCGCACCCATCGAGACATGCCCCCAACAACACATGGCCTACCGTCCCGCGTTCCCACAGGTGTCCCGATGAAAACGGTACCTCACATGCGTGGGTGCACCTACCTGGCTGGCAAGGGGCAAGCCGAAAACGCAAGCAACCCCCAGTCTGTTTGCAGAGGGGAATCTCAGCCATTCTGCCGACCGGCACAATATACAGATATGGGCCTCGGGTGTCCAAGCCACCAAGGAAAACAGGGAACCCCATGCATTTCCGAAAAGAGGACACCCGTGGGAATCCGCAGAGGTATGATTTGCGCACATCGCCCCAGAATTTATTACCCAGACACCCCCGCAAAATCCAAAATGTGGGGAAAAAAACGCATTTTCCAGACATTTTGCTCGGCGCACCCATTGAAACACGCCCCCAACAACACATGGCCTACCGTCACGCGTTCCCACAGGTGTCCCGATGAAAACGGTACCCCACATGTGTGGGTGCACCTACCTGGCCGCCAAGGGGAAAGCCTAAAACACAAGTAACCCCAAGTCTGTTTTCAGAGCGAAATCTCAGACATTCTGCCGACCGGCACAACGTACAGATATGGGCCTCGGGTGTCCAAGCCACCGAGGAAAACAGGGAACCCCATGCATTTCCGAAAAGAGGACACCCGTGGGAATCCGTAGAGGTATGATTTGCGCACATCGCTCCAGAATTTATTACCCAGACAACCCTGCAAAGTCCGAAATGTGGGGAAAAAAATGCTTTTTCCGCACATTTCGCTCGACACACCCATCGAAACACGCCCCCAACAACACATGGCCTACCACCACGCGTTCCCACAGGTGTCCCGATGAAAATGGTACCTCACATGTGTGGGTGCACCTACCTGGCTGGCAAGGGGCAAGCCGAAAACGCAAGCAACCCCCAGCCTATTTGCAGAGGGGAATCTCAGCCATTCTGCCGACCGGCACAACATACAGATATGGGCCTCGGGTGTCCAAGCCTCCAAGGAAAACAGGGAACCCCATGCATTTCCGAAAATAGGACACCCGTGAGAATCGGCAGAGGTATGATTTGCGCACATCGCCCCAGAATTTTTTACCCAGACACCCCCGCAAAGTCCGAAATGTGGGGAAAAAAACGCATTTTCCAGACATTTTGCTCGGCGCACCCATCGAAACACGCCCCCAACAACACATGGCCTACCGTCCCGCGTTCCCACAGGTGTCCCGATGAAAACGGTACCTCACATGAGTGGGTGCACCTACCTGGCTGGCAAGGGGCAAGCCGAAAACGCAAGCAACCCCCAGTCTGTTTGCAGAGGGGAATCTCAGCCATTCTGCCGACCGGCACAACATACAGATATGGGCCTCGGGTGTCCAAGCCACCAAGGAAAACAGGGAACCCCATGCATTTCCGAAAAGAGGACACCCGTGGGAATCCGCAGAGGTATGATTTGCGCACATCGCCCCAGAATTTATTACCCAGACACCCCCGCAAAGTCCGAAATGTGGGGAAAAAAACGCATTTTCCAGACATTTCGCTCGGCGCACCCATTGAAACACGCCACCAATAACACATGGCCTACCGTCCCGCGTTCCCACAGGTGTCCCGATGAAAACGGTACCTCACATGAGTGGGTGCACCTACCTGGCTGGCAAGGGGCAAGCCGAAAAAGCAAGCAACCCCCAGTCTGTTTTCAGAGCGAAATCTCAGACATTCTGCCGACCGGCACAACGTACAGATATGGGCCTCGGGTGTCCCAGCCATCGAGGAAAACAGGGAACCCCATGCATTTCCGAAAAGTGGACACCCGTGGGAATCCGCAGAGGTATGATTTGCGCACATCGCCCCAGAATTTATTACCCAGACAGCCCTGCAAAGTCCGAAATGTGGGGAAAAAATACTTTTTCCGCACATTTCGCTCGACGCACCCATCGAAACAGGTCTCCAACAACACATGGCCTACCGTCACGCGTTCCCACAGGTGTCCCGATGAAAACAGTACCTCACATGTGTGGGTGCACCTACCTGGCTGGCAAGGGGCAAGCTGAAAATGCAAGCAACCCCCAGCCTGTTTGTAGAGGGGCATCTCAGCCATTCTGCCGACCGGCACAACATACAGATATGGGCCTCGGGTGTCCAAGCCTCCAAGGAAAACAGGGAACCCCATGCATTTCCGAAAAGAGGACACCCGTGGGAATCGGCAGAGGTATGATTTGCGCACATCGCCCCAGAATTTAATACACAGACACCCCCGCAAAGTCCGAAATGTGGGGAAAAAAACGCATTTTCCAGACATTTTGCTCGGCGCACCCATCGAAACACGCCCCCAACAACACATGGCCTACCGTCACGCGTTCCCACAGGTGTCCCGATGAAAATGGTACCTCACATGTGTGGGTGCACCTACCTGGCCGCCAAAGGAAAGCCTAAAACACAAGTAACCCCAAGTCTGTTTTCAGAGCGAAATCTCAGACATTCTGCCGACCGGCACAACGTACAGATATGGGCCTCGGGTGTCCAAGCCACCGAGGAAAACAGGAAACCCCATGCATTTCCGAAAAGAGGACACCCGTGGGAATCCGCAGAGGTATGATTTGCGCACATCACCCCAGATTTTATTACCGAGACAGCCCCGCAAAGTCCGAAATGTGGGGAAAAAAACACTTTTTCCGCACATTTCACTCGACGCACCCATTGAAACACGCCCCCAACAACACATGGCCTACCGTCACACGTTCCCACAGGTGTCCCGATGAAAACGGTACCTCACATGTGTGGGTGCACCTACCTGGCCGCCAAGGGGAAAGCCTAAAACACAAGTAACCCCAAGTCTGTTTTCAGAGCGAAATCTCAGACATTCTGCCGACCGGCACAACGTACAGATCTGGGCCTCGGGTGTCCAAGCCACCAAGGAAAACAGGGAACCCCATGCATTTCCGAAAAGAGGACACCCGTTGGAATCCGCAGAGGTATGATTTGCGCACATCGCCCCAGAATTTATTACCCAGACAGCCCTGCAAAGTCCGAAATGTGGGGGAAAAAACGCTTTTTTTGCACATTTCGCTCGACGCACACATCGAAACACGCCCCCAACAACACATGGCCTACCGTCCCGTGTTCCCACAGGTGTCCCGATGAAAACGGTACCCCACATGTGTGGGTGCACCTACCTGGCCGCCAAGGGGAAAGCCTAAAACACAAGTAACCCCAAGACTGTTTTCAGAGCGAAATCACAGACATTCTGCCGACCGGCACAATGTACAGATATGGGCCTCGGGTGTCCAAGCCACCGAGGAAAACAGGGAACCCCATGCATTTCTGAAAAGAGGACACCCGTGGGAATCCGCAGAGGTATGATTTGCGCACATCGCCCCAGAATTTATTACCCAGGCAGCCCTGCAAAGTCCGAAATGTCGGGAAAAAAACGCATTTTTTGCACATTTCGCTCGGCGCACCCATCGAAACACGCCCCCAACAACACATGGCCTACCGTCACACGTTCCCACAGGTGTCCCGATGAAAACGGTACCCCACATGTGTGGGTGCACCTACCTGGCCGCCAAGGGGAAAGCCTAACACACAAGTAACCCCAAGTCTGTTTTCAGAGCGAAATCTCAGACATTCTGCCGACCGGCACAACGTACAGATATGGGCCTCGGGTGTCCAAGCCACAGAGGAAAACAGGGAACCCCATGCATTTCCGAAAAGAGGACACACGTGGGAATCCGCAGAGATATGATTTGCGCACATCGCCCCAGAATTTATTACCCAGACAACCCTGCAAAGTCCGAAATGTGGGGAAAAAAATCCTTTTTCCGCACATTTCGCTCGACGCACCCATCGAAACAGGCCCCCAACAACACCTGGCCTACCGTCACGCGTTCCCACAGGTGTCCTGATGAAAGCGGTACCTCACATGTGTGGGTGCACCTACCTGGCTGGCAAGGGGCAAGCCGAAAACGCAAGCAACCCCCAGCCTATTTGCAGTGGGGAATCTCAGCCATTCTGCCGACCGGCACAACATACAGATATGGGCCTCGGGTGTCCAAGCCTCCAAGGAAAACAGGGAACCCCATGCATTTCCGAAAAGAGGACACCCGTGGGAATCCACAGAGGTATGATTTGCGCACATTGCCCCAGAATTTATTACCCAGACAACCCTGCAAATTCCGAAATGTGTGGAAAAAAACGCTTTTTTGCCACATTTCACTCGACGCACCCATCGAAACACGCCCCCAACAACACATGGCCTACCGTCCTGCGTTCCCACAGGTGTCCCGATGAAAACGGTACCCCAAATGTGTGGGTGCACCTACCTGGCCGCCAAGGGTAAAGCCTAAAACACAAGTAACCCCAAGTCTGTTTGCAGAGGGAAATCTCAGCCATTCTGCCGACCGGCACAACATACAGATATGGGCCTCGGGTGTCCAAGCCACCAAGGAAAACAGGGAAACCCATGCATATCCGAAAAGAGGACACCCGTGGGAATCCGCAGAGGTATGATTTGCGCACATTGCCCCAGAATTTATTACCCAGACAGCCCTGCAAAGTCCGAAATGTGGGGAAAAAAATGCTTTTTCCGCACATTTCGCTCGACGCACCCATCGAAACACGCCCCCAACAACACATGGCCTACCGTCACGCGTTCCCACAGGTGTCCCGATGAAAACGGTACCTCACATGTGTGGGTGCACCTACCGGACCACCAAGGGGAAAGCCTAAAACACAAGTAACCCCAAGTCTGTTTTCAGAGGGAAATCTCAGACATTCTGCCGACCGGCACAACGTACAGATATGGGCCTCGGGTATCCAAGCCACCGAGGAAAACAGGGAACCCCATGCATTTCCAAAAAGAGGACACCCGGTGGAATCAACAGAGGTATGATTTGCGCACATCGCCCCAGAATTTATTACCCAACACCCCCGCAAAGTCCGAAATGTGGGGAAAAAAATGCATTTTCCAGACATTTCGCTCGGCGCACCCATCGAAGCACGCCCCCAACAACACATGGCCTACCGTCACGCGTTCCCACAGGTGTCCCGATTAAAATGGTACCCCACATGTGTGGGTGCACCTACCTGGCCGCCAAGGGGAAAGCCTAAAACACAAGTAACCCCAAGTCTGTTTTCAGAGCGAAATCTCAGACATTCTGCCGACCGGCACAAAGTACAGATATGGGCCTCAGGTGTCCAAGCAACCGGGGAAAACAGGGAACCCCATGCATTTCCGAAAAGAGGACATCCGTGGGAATCCGCAGAGGTATGATTTGCGCACATCGCCCCAGAATTTATTACCCAGACAGCCCTGCAAAGTCCGAAATGTGGGGACAAATATGCTTTTTCCGCACATTTCGCTCGACGCACCCATCGAAACAGGCCCCCAACAACACATGGCCTACCGTCACGCGTCCCGACAGGTGTCCCGATGAAAACGGTACCTCACATGTGTGGGTGCACCAACCTGGCCGCCAAGGGGAAAGCCTAAAACACAAGTAACCCCAAGTCTGTTTTCAGAGCGAAATCTCAGACATTCTGCCGACCGGCACAACGTACAGATATGGGCCTCGGGTGTCCAAGCCTCCAAGGAAAACAGGGAACCCCATGCATTTCCGAAAAGAGGACACCCGTGGGAATCCACAGAGGTATGATTTGCGCACATCGCCCCAGAATTTATTACCCAACACCCCCGCAAAGTCCGAAATGTGGGGAAAAAAATGCATTTTCCAGACATTTCGCTCGGCGCACCCATCGAAGCACGCCCCCAACAACACATGGCCTACCGTCACGCGTTCCCACAGGTGTCCCGATGAAAATGGTACCCCACATGTGTGGGTGCACCTACCTGGCCGCCAAGGGGAAAGCCTAAAACACAAGTAACCCCAAGTCTGTTTTCAGAGCGAAATCTCAGACATTCTGCCGACCGGCACAAAGTACAGATATGGGCCTCAGGTGTCCAAGCAACCGAGGAAAACAGGGAACCCCATGCATTTCCGAAAAGAGGACATCCGTGGGAATCCGCGGAGGTATGATTTGCGCACATTGCCCCAGAATTTATTACCCAGACAGCCCTGCAAAGTCCGAAATGTGGGGAAAAAAATGCTTTTTCCGCACATTTCGCTCGACGCACCCATCGAAACACGCCCCCAACAACACATGGCCTACCGTCACGCGTTCCCACAGGTGTCCCGATGAAAACGGTACCTCACATGTGTGGGTGCACCTACCGGACCACCAAGGGGAAAGCCTAAAACACAAGTAACCCCAAGTCTGTTTTCAGAGGGAAATCTCAGACATTCTGCCGACCGGCACAACGTACAGATATGGGCCTCGGGTATCCAAGCCACCGAGGAAAACAGGGAACCCCATGCATTTCCAAAAAGAGGACACCCGGTGGAATCAACAGAGGTATGATTTGCGCACATCGCCCCAGAATTTATTACCCAACACCCCCGCAAAGTCCGAAATGTGGGGAAAAAAATGCATTTTCCAGACATTTCGCTCGGCGCACCCATCGAAGCACGCCCCCAACAACACATGGCCTACCGTCACGCGTTCCCACAGGTGTCCCGATGAAAATGGTACCCCACATGTGTGGGTGCACCTACCTGGCCGCCAAGGGGAAAGCCTAAAACACAAGTAACCCCAAGTCTGTTTTCAGAGCGAAATCTCAGACATTCTGCCGACCGGCACAAAGTACAGATATGGGCCTCAGGTGTCCAAGCAACCGAGGAAAACAGGGAACCCCATGCATTTCCGAAAAGAGGACATCCGTGGGAATCCGCAGAGGTATGATTTGCGCACATCGCCCCAGAATTTATTACCCAGACAGCCCTGCAAAGTCCGAAATGTGGGGACAAATATGCTTTTTCCGCACATTTCGCTCGACGCACCCATCGAAACAGGCCCCCAACAACACATGGCCTACCGTCACGCGTCCCGACAGGTGTCCCGATGAAAACGGTACCTCACATGTGTGGGTGCACCAACCTGGCCGCCAAGGGGAAAGCCTAAAACACAAGTAACCCCAAGTCTGTTTTCAGAGCGAAATCTCAGACATTCTGCCGACCGGCACAACGTACAGATATGGGCCTCGGGTGTCCAAGCCTCCAAGGAAAACAGGGAACCCCATGCATTTCCGAAAAGAGGACACCCGTGGGAATCCACAGAGGTATGATTTGCGCACATCGCCCCAGAATTTATTACCCAACACCCCCGCAAAGTCCGAAATGTGGGGAAAAAAATGCATTTTCCAGACATTTCGCTCGGCGCACCCATCGAAGCACGCCCCCAACAACACATGGCCTACCGTCACGCGTTCCCACAGGTGTCCCGATGAAAATGGTACCCCACATGTGTGGGTGCACCTACCTGGCCGCCAAGGGGAAAGCCTAAAACACAAGTAACCCCAAGTCTGTTTTCAGAGCGAAATCTCAGACATTCTGCCGACCGGCACAAAGTACAGATATGGGCCTCAGGTGTCCAAGCAACCGAGGAAAACAGGGAACCCCATGCATTTCCGAAAAGAGGACATCCGTGGGAATCCGCAGAGGTATGATTTGCGCACATCGCCCCAGAATTTATTACCCAGACAGCCCTGCAAAGTCCGAAATGTGGGGAAAAATATGCTTTTTCCGCACATTTCGCTCGACTCACCCATCGAAACAGGCCCCCAACAACACATGGCCTACCGTCACGCGTCCCGACAGGTGTCCCGATGAAAACGGTACCTCACATGTGTGGGTGCACCAACCTGGCCGCCAAGGGGAAAGCCTAAAACACAAGTAACCCCAAGTCTGTTTTCAGAGCGAAATCTCAGACATTCTGCCGACCGGCACAACGTACAGATATGGGCCTCGGGTGTCCAAGCCTCCAAGGAAAACAGGGAACCCCATGCATTTCCGAAAAGAGGACACCCGTGGGAATCCACAGAGGTATGATTTGCGCACATCGCCCCAGATTTTATTACCCAGACAGCCACGCAAAGTCCCAAATGTGGGGAAAAAAACACTTTTTCCGCACATTTCGCTCGACGCACCCATCGAAACACGCCCCCAACAACACATGGCCTACCGTCACACGTTCCCACAGGTGTCTCGATGAAAACGGTACCTCACATGTGTGGGTGCACCTACCTGGCCGCCAAGGGGAAAGCCTAAAACACAAGTAACCCCAAGTCTGTTTTCAGAGCGAAATCTCAGACATTCTGCCGACCGGCACAACGTACAGATATGGGCCTCGGGTGTCCAAGCCACCGAGGAAAACAGGAAACCCCATGCATTTCCGAAAAGAGGACACCCGTGGGAATCCACAGAGGTATGATTTGCGCACATCGCCCCAGATTTTATTACCCAGACAGCCCCGCAAAGTCCCAAATGTGGGGAAAAAAACACTTTTTCCGCACATTTCGCTCGACGCACCCATCGAAACATGCCCCCAACAACACATGGCCTACCGTCACACGTTCCCACAGGTGTCTCGATGAAAACGGTACCTCACATGTGTGGGTGCACCTACCTGGCCGCCAAGGGGAAAGCCTAAAACACAAGTAACCCCAAGTCTGTTTTCAGAGCGAAATCTCAGACATTCTGCCAACCGGCACAACGTACAGATATGGGCCTCGGGTGTCCAAGCCACTGAGGAAAACAGGGAACCCCATGCATTTCCGAAAAGAGGACACCCGTGGGAATACGCAGAGGTATGATTTGCGCACATCGCCCCAGAATTTATTACCCAGGCAGCCCTGCAAAGTCCGAAATATCGGGAAAAAAAGGCTTTTTCCGCACATTTCGCTCGACGCAACCATCGAAACACGCCCCCAACAACACATGGCCTACCGTCACGCGTTCCCACAGGTGTCCCGATGAAAACGATACCTCATATGTGTGGGTGCACCTACCTGGCCGCCAAGGGGAAAGCCTAAAACACAAGTAACCCCAAGTCTGTTTTCAGAGGGAAATCTCAGACATTCTGCCGACCGGCACAACGTACAGATATGGGCCTCGGGTGTCCAAGCCACCGAGGAAAACAGGGAACCCCATGCATTTCCAAAAAGAGGACACCCGTGGGAATCCGTAGAGGTATGATTTGCGCACATCGCCCCAGAATTTATTACCCAGACAACCCTGCAAAGTCCGAAATGTGGGGAAAAAAATGCTTTTTCCGCACATTTCGCTCGACGCACCCATCGAAACACGCCCCCAACAACACATGGCCTACCATCACGCGTTCCCACAGGTGTCCCGATGAAAATGGTACCTCACATGTGTGGGTGCACCTACCTGGCTGGCAAGGGGCAAGCCGAAAACGCAAGCAACCCTCAGACTATTTGCAGAGGGGAATCTCAGCCATTCTGCCGACCGGCACAACATACAGATATGGGCCTCGGGTGTCCAAGCCTCCAAGGAAAACAGGGAACCCCATGCATTTCCGAAAATAGGACACCCGTGAGAATCGGCAGAGGTATGATTTGCGCACATCGCCCCAGAATTTATTACCCAGACACCCCCGCAAAGTCCGAAATGTGGGGAAAAAAAACGCATTTTCCAGACATTTTGCTCGGCGCAACCATCGAAACACGCCCCCAACAACACATGGCCTACCGTCCCGCGTTCCCACAGGTGTCCCGATGAAAACGGTACCTCACATGAGTGGGTGCACCTACCTGGCTGGCAAGGGGCAAGCCGAAAACGCAAGCAACCCCCAGTCTGTTTGCAGAGGGGAATCTCAGCCATTCTGCCGACCGGCACAACATACAGATATGGGCCTCGGGTGTCCAAGCCACCAAGGAAAACAGGGAACCCCATGCATTTCCGAAAAGAGGACACCCGTGGGAATCCGCAGAGGTATGATTTGCGCACATCGCCCCAGAATTTATTACCCAGACACCCCCGCAAAGTCCCAAATGTGGGGAAAAAAACGCATTTTCCAGACATTTCGCTCGGCGCACCCATCGAAACACGCCACCAACAACACATGGCCTACCGTCCCGCGTTCCCACAGGTGTCCCGATGAAAACGGTACCTCACATGAGTGGGTGCACCTACCTGGCTGGCAAGGGGCAAGCCGAAAACGCAAGCAACCCCCAGTCTGTTTTCAGAGCGAAATCTCAGACATTCTGCCGACCGGCACAACGTACAGATATGGGCCTCGGGTGTCCAAGCCACCGAGGAAAACAGGGAACCCCATGCATTTCCGAAAAGTGGACACCCGTGGGAATCCGCAGAGGTATGATTTGCGCACATCGCCCCAGAATTTATTACCCAGACAGCCCTGCAAAGTCCGAAATGTGGGGAAAAAAATACTTTTCCGCACATTTCGCTCGACGCACCCATCGCAACAGGCCTCCAACAACACATGGCCTACCGTCACGCGTTCCCACAGGTGTCCCGATGAAAACAGTACCTCACATGTGTGGGTGCACCTACCTGGCTGGCAAGGGGCAAGCTGAAAACGCAAGCAACCCCCAGCCTGTTTGTAGAGGGGAATCTCAGCCATTCTGCCGACCGGCACAACATACAGATATGGGCCTCGGGTGTCCAAGCCTCCAAGGAAAACAGGGAACCCCATGCATTTCCTAAAAGAGGACACCCGTGGGAATCGGCAGAGGTATGATTTGCGCACATCGCCCCAGAATTTATTACACAGACACCCCCGCAAAGTCCGAAATGTGGGGAAAAAAACGCATTTTCCAGACATTTCGCTCGGCGCACCCATCGAAACACGCCCCCAACAACACATGGCCTACTGTCACGCGTTCCCACAGGTGTCCCGATGAAAATGGTACCTCACATGTGTGGGTGCACCTACCTGGCCGCCAAAGGAAAGCCTAAAACACAAGTAACCCCAAGTCTGTTTTCAGAGCGAAATCTCAGACATTCTGCCGACCGGCACAACGTACAGATCTGGGCCTCGGGTGTCCAAGCCACCAAGGAAAACAGGGAACCCCATGCATTTCCGAAAAGAGGACACCCGTGGGAATCCGCAGAGGTATGATTTGCGCACATCGCCCCAGAATTTATTACCCAGACAGCCCTGCAAAGTCCGAAATGTGGGGAAAAAAACACTTTTTCCGCACATTTCGCTCGACGCACCCATCGAAACACACCCCCAACAACACATGGCCTACCGTCACACGTTCCCACAGGTGTCCCGATGAAAACGGTACCTCACATGTGTGGGTGCACCTACCTGGCCGCCAAGGGGAAAGCCTAAAACACAAGTAACCCCAAGTCTGTTTTCAGAGCGAAATCTCAGACATTCTGCCGACCGGCACAACGTACAGATCTGGGCCTCGGGTGTCCAAGCCACCAAGGAAAACAGGGAACCCCATGCATTTCCGAAAAGAGGACACCCGTGGGAATCCGCAGAGGTATGATTTGCGCACATCGCCCCAGAATTTATTACCCAGGCAGCCCTGCAAAGTCCGAAATGTCGGGAAAAAAACGCATTTTCCAGACATTTCGCTCGGCGCACCCATCGAAACACTCCCCCAACAACACATGGCCTACCGTCACACGTTCCCACAGGTGTCCCGATGAAAACGGTTCCCCACATGTGTGGGTGCACCTACCTGGCCACCAAGGGGAAAGCCTAACACACAAGTAACCCCAAGTCTGTTTTCAGAGCGAAATCTCAGACATTCTGCCGACCGGCACAACGTACAGATATGGGCCTCGGGTGTCCAAGCCACAGAGGAAAACAGGGAACCCCATGCATTTCCGAAAAGAGGACACCCGTGGGAATCCGCAGAGGTATGATTTGCGCACATCGCCCCAGAATTTATTACCCAGACAACCCTGCAAAGTCCGAAATGTGGGGAAAAAAATGCTTTTTCCGCACATTTCGCTCGACGCACCCATCGAAACACGCCCCCAACAACACCTGGCCTACCGTCACGCGTTCCCACAGGTGTCCCGATGAAAACGGTACCTCACATGTGTGGGTGCACCTACCTGGCTGGCAAGGGGCAAGCCGAAAACTCAAGCAACCCCCAGCCTATTTGCAGTGGGGAATCTCAGCCATTCTGCCGACCGGCACAACATACAGATATGGGCCTCGGGTGTCCAAGCCTCCAAGGAAAACAGGGAACCCCATGCATTTCCGAAAAGAGGACACCCGTGGGAATCCGAAGAGGTATGATTTGCGCACATCGCCCCAGAATTTATTACCCAGACAACCCTGCAAAGTCCGAAATGTGGGGAAAAAAACGCTTTTTTGCCACATTTCGCTCGACGCACCCATCGAAACACGCCCCCAACAACACATGGCCTACCGTCCCACGTTCCCACAGGTGTCCCGATGAAAACGGTACCCCAAATGTGTGGGTGCACCTACCTGGCCGCCAAGGGGAAAGCCTAAAACACAAGTAACCCCAAGTCTGTTTTCAGAGCGAAATCTCAGACATTCTGCCGACCGGCACAATGTACAGATATGGGCCTCGGGTGTCCAAGCCACCGAGGAAAACAGGGAACCCCATGCATTTCCGAAAAGAGGACACCCATGGGAATCCGCAGAGGTATGATTTGCGCACATTGCCCCAGAATTTATTACCCAGGCAGCCCTGCAAAGTCCGAAATGTCGGGAAAAAAACACTTTTTCCGCACATTTCGCTCGACGCACCCGTCGAAACACGCCCCCAACAACACATGGCCTACCGTCACGCGTTCCCACAGGTGTCCCGATGAAAACGATACCTCACATGTGTGGGTGCACCTACCTGGCCTCCAAGGGGAAAGCCTAAAACACAAGTAACCCCAAGTCTGTTTTCAGAGGGAAATCTCAGACATTCTGCCGACCGGCACAACGTACAGATATGGGCCTCGGGTGTCCAAGCCACCGAGGAAAACAGGGAACCCCATGCATTTCCAAAAAGAGGACACCCGGTGGAATCCGCAGAGGTATGATTTGCGCACATCGCCCCAGAATTTATTACCCAGACAGCCCTGCAAAGTCCGAAATGTGGGGAAAAAAATGCTTTTTCCGCACATTTCGCTCGACGCACCCATCGAAACACGCCCCCAACAACACATGGCCTACCGTCACGCGTTCCCACAGGTGTCCCGATGAAAACGGTACCTCACATGTGTGGGTGCACCTACCGGACCGCCAAGGGGAAAGCCTAAAACACAAGTAACCCCAAGTCTGTTTTCAGAGGGAAATCTCAGACATTCTGCCGACCGGCACAACATACAGATATGGGCCTCGGGTATCCAAGCCACCAAGGAAAACAGGGAACCCCATGCATTTCCAAAAAGAGGACACCCGGTGGAATCAACAGAGGTATGAATTGCGCACATCGCCCCAGAATTTATTACCCAACACCCCCGCAAAGTCCGAAATGTGGGGAAAAAAATGCATTTTCCAGACATTTCGCTCGGCGCACCCATCGAAGCACGCCCCCAACAACACATGGCCTACCGTCACGCGTTCCCACAGGTGTCCCGATGAAAACGGTACCCCACATGTGTGGGTGCACCTACCTGGCCGCCAAGGGGAAAGCCTAAAACACAAGTAACCCCAAGTCTGTTTTCAGAGCGAAATCTCAGACATTCTGCCGTCCGGCACAAAGTACAGATATGGGCCTCAGGTGTCCAAGCAACCGATGAAAACAGGGAACCCCATGCATTTCCGAAAAGAGGACACCCGTGGGAATCCGCAGAGGTATGATTTGCGCACATCGCCCCAGAATTTATTACCCAGACAGCCCTGCAAAGTCCGAAATGTGGGGAAAAATATGCTTTTTCCGCACATTTCGCTCGACGCACCCATCGAAACAGGCCCCCAACAACACATGGCCTACCGTCACGCGTTCCGACAGGTGTCCCGATGAAAACGGTACCTCACATGTGTGGGTGCACCAACCTGGCCGCCAAGGGGAAAGCCTAAAACACAAGTAACCCCAAGTCTGTTTTCAGAGCGAAATCTCAGACATTCTGCCGACCGGCACAACGTACAGATATGGGCCTCGGGTGTCCAAGCCACTGAGGAAAACAGGAAACCCCATGCATTTCCGAAAAGAGGACACCCGTGGGAATCCACAGAGGTATGATTTGCGCACATCGCCCCAGATTTTATTACCCAGACAGGCCCGCAAAGTCCCAAATGTGGGGAAAAAAACACTTTTTCCGCACATTTCGCTCGACGGACCCATCGAAACACGCCCCCAACAACACATGGCCTACCGTCACACGTTCCCACAGGTGTCTCGATGAAAACGGTACCTCACATGTGTGGGTGCACCTACCTGGCCGCCAAGGGGAAAGCCTAAAACACAAGTAACCCCAAGTCTGTTTTCAGAGCGAAATCTCAGACATTCTGCCAACCGGCACAACGTACAGATATGGGCCTCGGGTGTCCAAGCCACTGAGGAAAACAGGGAACCCCATGCATTTCCGAAAAGAGGACACCCGTGGGAATACGCAGAGGTATGATTTGCGCACATCGCCCCAGAATTTATTACCCAGGCAGCCCTGCAAAGTCCGAAATATCAGGAAAAAAAGGCTTTTTCCGCACATTTCGCTCGACGCACCCATCGAAACACATGGCCTACCGTCACGCGTTCCCACAGGTGTCCCAATGAAAACGATACCTCATATGTGTGGGTGCACCTACCTGGCCGCCAAGGGGAAAGCCTAAAACACAAGTAACCCCAAGTCTGTTTTCAGAGGGAAATCTCAGACATTCTGCCAACCGGCACAACGTACAGATATGGGCCTCGGGTGTCCAAGCCTCCAAGGAAAACAGGGAACCCCATGCATTTCCGAAAAGAGGACACCCGTGGGAATCCACAGAGGTATGATTTGCGCACATCGCCCCAGATTTTATTACCCAGACAGCCCCGCAAAGTCCCAAATGTGGGGAAAAAAACACTTTTTCCGCACATTTCGCTCGACGCACCCATCGAAACACGCCCCCAACAACACATGGCCTACCGTCACACGTTCCCACAGGTGTCTCGATGAAAACGGTACCTCACATGTGTGGGTGCACCTACCTGGCCGCCAAGGGGAAAGCCTAAAACACAAGTAACCCCAAGTCTGTTTTCAGAGCGAAATCTCAGACATTCTGCCGACCGGCACAACGTACAGATATGGGCCTCGGGTGTCCAAGCCACCGAGGAAAACAGGAAACCCCATGCATTTCCGAAAAGAGGACACCCGTGGGAATCCACAGAGGTATGATTTGCGCACATCGCCCCAGATTTTATTACCCAGACAGCCCCGCAAAGTCCCAAATGTGGGGAAAAAAACACTTTTTCCGCACATTTCGCTCGACGCACCCATCGAAACACGCCCCCAACAACACATGGCCTACCGTCACACGTTCCCACAGGTGTCTCGATGAAAACGGTACCTCACATGTTTGGGTGCACCTACCTGGCCGCCAAGGGGAAAGCCTAAAACACAAGTAACCCCAAGTCTGTTTTCAGAGCGAAATCTCAGACATTCTGCCAACCGGCACAACGTACAGATATGGGCCTCGGGTGTCCAAGCCACTGAGGAAAACAGGGAACCCCATGCATTTCCGAAAAGAGGACACCCGTGGGAATACGCAGAGGTATGATTTGCGCACATCGCCCCAGAATTTATTACCCAGGCAGCCCTGCAAAGTCCGAAATATCGGGAAAAAAAGGCTTTTTCCGCACATTTCGCTCGACGCACCCATCGAAACACGCCCCCAACAACACATGGCCTACCGTCACGCGTTCCCACAGGTGTCCCGATGAAAACGATACCTCATATGTGTGGGTGCACCTACCTGGCCGCCAAGGGGAAAGCCTAAAACACAAGTAACCCCAAGTCTGTTTTCAGAGGGAAATCTCAGACATTCTGCCGACCGGCACAACGTACAGATATGGGCCTCGGGTGTCCAAGCCACCGAGGAAAACAGGGAACCCCATGCATTTCCAAAAAGATGACACCCGTGGGAATCCGTAGAGGTATGATTTGCGCACATCGCCCCAGAATGTATTACCCAGACAACCCTGCAAAGTCCGAAATGTGGGGAAAAAAATGCTTTTTCCGCACATTTCGCTCGACGCACCCATCGAAACACGCCCCCAACAACACATGGCCTACCATCACGCGTTCCCACAGGTGTCCCGATGAAAATGGTACCTCACATGTGTGGGTGCACCTACCTGGCTGGCAAGGGGCAAGCCGAAAACGCAAGCAACCCCCAGCCTATTTGCAGAGGGGAATCTCAGCCATTCTGCCGACCGGCACAACATACAGATATGGGCCTCGGGTGTCCAAACCTCCAAGGAAAACAGGGAACCCCATGCATTTCCGAAAATAGGACACCCGTGAGAATAGGCAGAGGTATGATTTGCGCACATCGCCCCAGAATTTATTACCCAGACACCCCCGCAAAGTCCGAAATGTGGGGAAAAAAACTCATTTTCCAGACATTTTGCTCGGCGCACCCATCGAAACACGCCCCCAACAACACATGGCCTACCGTCCCGCGTTCCCACAGGTGTCCCGATGAAAACGGTACCTCACATGAGTGGGTGCACCTACCTGGCTGGCAAGGGGCAAGCCGAAAACGCAAGCAACCCCCAGTCAGTTTGCAGAGGGGAATCTCAGCCATTCTGCCGACCGGCACAACATACAGATATGGGCCTCGGGTGTCCAAGCAACCAAGGAAAACAGGGAACCCCATGCATTTCCGAAAAGAGGACACCCGTGGGAATCCGCAGAGGTATGATTTGCGCACATCGCCCCAGAATTTATTACCCAGACACCCCCGCAAAGTCCGAAATGTGGGGAAAAAAACGCATTTTCCAGACATTTCGCTCGGCGCACCCATCGAAACACGCCACCAACAACACATGGCCTACCGTCCCGCGTTCCCACAGGTGTCCCGATGAAAATGGTACCTCACATGTGTGGGTGCACCTACCTGGCCGCCAAAGGAAAGCCTAAAACACAAGTAACCCCAAGTCTGTTTTCAGAGCGAAATCTCAGACATTCTGCCGACCGGCACAACGTACAGATCTGGGCCTCGGGTGTCCAAGCCACCAAGGAAAACAGGGAACCCCATGCATTTCCGAAAAGAGGACACCCGTGGGAATCCTCAGAGGTATGATTTGCGCACATCGCCCCAGAATTTATTACCCAGACAGCCCTGCAAAGTCCGAAATGTCGGGAAAAAAACACTTTTTCCGCACATTTCGCTCGACGCACCCATCGAAACACGCCCCCAACAACACATGGCCTACCGTCACACGTTCCCACAGGTGTCCCAATGAAAACGGTACCTCACATGTGTGGGTGCACCTACCTGGCCGCCAAGGGGAAAGCCTAAAACACAAGTAACCCCAAGTCTGTTTTCAGAGCGAAATCTCAGACATTCTGCCGACCGGCACAACGTACAGATCTGGGCCTCGGGTGTCCAAGCCACCAAGGAAAACAGGGAACCCCATGCATTTCCGAAAAGAGGACACCCGTGGGAATCCGCAGAGGTATGATTTGCGCACATCGCCCCAGAATTTATTACCCAGGCAGCCCTGCAAAGTCCGAAATGTCGGGAAAAAAACGCATTTTCCAGACATTTCGCTCGGCGCACCCATCGAAACACTCCCCCAACAACACATGGCCTACCGTCACACGTTCCCACAGGTGTCCCAATGAAAACGGTACCTCACATGTGTGGGTGCACCTACCTGGCCGCCAAGGGGAAAGCCTAACACACAAGTAACCCCAAGTCTGTTTTCAGAGCGAAATCTCAGACATTCTGCCGACCGGCACAACGTACAGATATGGGCCTCGGGTGTCCAAGCCACAGAGGAAAACAGGGAACCCCATGCATTTCCGAAAAGAGGACACCCGTGGGAATCCGCAGAGGTATGATTTGCGCACATCGCCCCAGAATTTATTACCCAAACAACCCTGCAAAGTCCGAAATGTGGGGAAAAAAATGCTTTTTCCGCACATTTCGCTCGACGCACCCATCGGAACACGCCCCCAACAACACCTGGCCTACCGTCACGCGTTCCCACAGGTGTCCCGATGAAAACGGTACCTCACATGTGTGGGTGCACCTACCTGGCTGGCAAGGGGCAAGCCGAAAACGCAAGCAACCCCCAGCCTATTTGCAGTGGGGAATCTCAGCCATTCTGCCGACCGGCACAACATACAGATATGGGCCTCGGGTGTCCAAGCCTCCAAGGAAAACAGGGAACCCCATGCATTTCCGAAAAGAGGACACCCGTGGGAATCCGAAGAGGTATGATTTGCGCACATCGCCCCAGAATTTATTACCCAGACAACCCTGCAAAGTCCGAAATGTGGGGAAAAAAACGCTTTTTTGCCACATTTCGCTCGACGCACCCATCGAAACACGCCCCAACAACACATGGCCTACCGTCCCGCGTTCCCACAGGTGTCCCGATGAAAACGGTACCCCAAATGTGTGGGTGCACCTACCTGGCCGCCAAGGGGAAAGCCTAAAACACAAGTAACCCCAAGTCTGTTTTTAGAGCGAAATCTCAGACATTCTGCCGACCGGCACAATGTACAGATATGGGCCTCGGGTGTCCAAGCCACCGAGGAAAACAGGGAACCCCATGCATTTCCGAAAAGAGGACACCCGTGGGAATCCGCAGAGGTATGATTTGCGCACATTGCCCCAGAATTTATTACCCAGGCAGCCCTGCAAAGTCCGAAATGTCGGGAAAAAAACACTTTTTCCGCACATTTCGCTCGACGCACCCATCGAAACACGCCCCCAACAACACATGGCCTACCGTCACGCGTTCCCACAGGTGTCCCGATGAAAACGATACCTCACATGTGTGGGTGCACCTACCTGGCCGCCAAGGGGAAAGCCTAAAACACAAGTAACCCCAAGTCTGTTTTCAGAGGGAAATCTCAGACATTCTGCCGACCGGCACAACGTACAGATATGGGCCTCGGGTGTCCAAGCCACCGATGAAAACAGGGAACCCCATGCATTTCCAAAAAGAGGACACCCGGTGGAATCCGCAGAGGTATGATTTGCGCACATCGCCCCAGAATTTATTACCCAGACAAACCTGCAAAGTCCGAAATGTGGAGAAAAAAATGCTTTTTCCGCACATTTCGCTCGACGCACCCATCGAAACACGCCCCCAACAACACATGGCCTACCGTCACGCGTTCCCACAGGTGTCCCGATGAAAACGGTACCTCACATGTGTGGGTGCACCTACCTGGCTGGCAAGGGGCAAGCCGAAAATGCAAGCAACCCCCAGCCTATTTGCAGAGGGGAATCTCAGCCATTCTGCCGACCGGCACAACATACAGATATGGGCCTCGGGGGTCCAAGCCTCCAAGGAAAACAGGGAACCCCATGCATTTCCGAAAAGAGGACACCCATGGGAATCCGCAGAGGTATGATTTGCGCACATCGCCCCAGAATTTATTACCCAGGCAGCCCTGTAAAGTCCGAAATGTGGGGAAAAAAACGCTTTTTTCGCACATTTCGCTCGACGCACCCATCGAAACACGCCCCCAACAACACATGGCCTACCGTCACGCGTTCCCACAGGTGTCCCGATGAAAACGATACCTCACATGTGTGGGTGCACCTACCTGGCCGCCAAGGGGAAAGCCTAAAACACAAGTAACCGCAAGTCTGTTTTCAGAGGGAAATCTCAGACATTCTGCCGACCGGCACAATGTACAGATATGGGCCTCGGGTGTCCAAGCCACCGAGGAAAACAGGGAACCCCATGCATTTCCAAAAAGAGGACACCCGGTGGAATCCGCAGAGGTATGATTTGCGCACATCGCCCCAGAATTTATTACCCAGACACCCCCGCAAAGTCCGAAATGTGGGGAAAAAAATGCATTTTCCAGACATTCCGCTCGGCGCACCCATCGAAACATGCCCCCAACAACACATGGCCTACCGTCCCGCGTTCCCACAGGTGTCCCGATGAAAATGGTACCTCACATGCGTGGGTGCACCTACCTGGCTGGCAAGGGGCAAGCCGAAAACGCAAGCAACCCCCAGTCTGTTTGCAGAGGGGAATCTCAGCCATTCTGCCGACCGGCACAACATACAGATATGGGCCTAGGGTGTCCAAGCCACCAAGGAAAACAGGGAACCCCATGCATTTCCGAAAAGAGGACACCCGTGGGAATCCGCAGAGGTATGATTTGCGCACATCGCCCCAGAATTTATTACCCAGACACCCCCGCAAAGTCCGAAATGTGGGGAAAAAAACACTTTTTCCGCACATTTCGCTCGACGCACCCATCGAAACACGCCCCCAACAACACATGGCCTACCGTCACACGTTCCCACAGGTGTCCCAATGAAAACGGTACCTCACATGTGTGGGTGCACCTACCTGGCCGCCAAGGGGAAAGCCTAAAACACAAGTAACCCCAAGTCTGTTTTCAGAGCGAAATCTCAGACATTCTGCCGACCGGCACAACGTACAGATCTGGGCCTCGGGTGTCCAAGCCACCAAGGAAAACAGGGAACCCCATGCATTTCCGAAAAGAGGACACCCGTGGGAATCCGCAGAGGTATGATTTGCGCACATCGCCCCAGAATTTATTACCAAGACACCCCCGCAAAGTCCGAAATGTGGGGAAAAAAACGCATTTTCCAGACATTTCGCTCGGCGCACCCATCGAAACACTCCCCCAACAACACATGGCCTACCGTCACACATTCCCACAGGTGTCCCGATGAAAACGGTTCCCCACATGTGTGGGTGCACCTACCTGGCCGCCAAGGGGAAAGCCTAACACACAAGTAACCCCAAGTCTGTTTTCAGAGCGAAATCTCAGACATTCTGCCGACCGGCACAACGTACAGATATGGGCCTCGGGTGTCCAAGCCACCGAGGAAAACAGGGAACCCCATGCATTTCCGAAAAGAGGACACCCGTGGGAATCCGTAGAGGTATGATTTGCGCACATCGCTTCAGAATTTATTACCCAGACAACCCTGCAAAGTCCGAAATGTGGGGAAAAAAATGCTTTTTCCGCACATTTCGCTCGACACACCCATCGAAACACGCCCCCAACAACACATGGCCTACCACCACGCGTTCCCACAGGTGTCCCGATGAAAATGGTACCTCACATGTGTGGGTGCACCTACCTGGCTGGCAAGGGGCAAGCCGAAAACGCAAGCAACCCCCAGCCTATTTGCAGAGGGGAATCTCAGCCATTCTGCCGACCGGCACAACATACAGATATGGGCCTCGGGTGTCCAAGCCTCCAAGGAAAACAGGGAACCCCATGCATTTCCGAAAATAGGACACCCGTGAGAATCGGCAGAGGTATGATTTGCGCACATCGCCCCAGAATTTTTTACCCAGACACCCCCGCAAAGTCCGAAATGTGGGGAAAAAAACGCATTTTCCAGACATTTTGCTAGGCGCACCCATCGAAACACGCCCCCAACAACACATGGCCTACCGTCCCGCGTTCCCACAGGTGTCCCGATGAAAACGGTACCTCACATGAGTGGGTGCACCTACCTGGCTGGCAAGGGGCAAGCCGAAAACGCAAGCAACCCCCAGTCTGTTTGCAGAGGGGAATCTCAGCCATTCTGCCGACCGGCACAACATACAGATATGGGCCTCGGGTGTCCAAGCCACCAAGGAAAACAGGGAACCCCATGCATTTCCGAAAAGAGGACACCCGTGGGAATCCGCAGAGGTATGATTTGCGCACATCGCCCCAGAATTTATTACCCAGACACCCCCGCAAAGTCCGAAATGTGGGGAAAAAAACGCATTTTCCAGACATTTCGCTCGGCGCACCCATTGAAACACGCCACCAATAACACATGGCCTACCGTCCCGCGTTCCCACAGGTGTCCCGATGAAAACGGTACCTCACATGAGTGGGTGCACCTACCTGGCTGGCAAGGGGCAAGCCGAAAAAGCAAGCAACCCCCAGTCTGTTTTCAGAGCGAAATCTCAGACATTCTGCCGACCGGCACAACGTACAGATATGGGCCTCGGGTGTCCCAGCCATCGAGGAAAACAGGGAACCCCATGTATTTCCGAAAAGTGGACACCCGTGGGAATCCGCAGAGGTATGATTTGCGCACATCGCCCCAGAATTTATTACCCAGACAGCCCTGCAAAGTCCGAAATGTGGGGAAAAAATACTTTTTCCGCACATTTCGCTCGACGCACCCATCGAAACAGGTCTCCAACAACACATGGCCTACCGTCACGCGTTCCCACAGGTGTCCCGATGAAAACAGTACCTCACATGTGTGGGTGCACCTACCTGGCTGGCAAGGGGCAAGCTGAAAATGCAAGCAACCCCCAGCCTGTTTGTAGAGGGGCATCTCAGCCATTCTGCCGACCGGCACAACATACAGATATGGGCCTCGGGTGTCCAAGCCTCCAAGGAAAACAGGGAACCCCATGCATTTCCGAAAAGAGGACACCCGTGGGAATCGGCAGAGGTATGATTTGCGCACATCGCCCCAGAATTTAATACACAGACACCCCCGCAAAGTCCGAAATGTGGGGAAAAAAACGCATTTTCCAGACATTTTGCTCGGCGCACCCATCGAAACACGCCCCCAACAACACATGGCCTACCGTCACGCGTTCCCACAGGTGTCCCGATGAAAATGGTACCTCACATGTGTGGGTGCACCTACCTGGCCGCCAAAGGAAAGCCTAAAACACAAGTAACCCCAAGTCTGTTTTCAGAGCGAAATCTCAGACATTCTGCCGACCGGCACAACGTACAGATATGGGCCTCGGGTGTCCAAGCCACCGAGGAAAACAGGAAACCCCATGCATTTCCGAAAAGAGGACACCCGTGGGAATCCGCAGAGGTATGATTTGCGCACATCACCCCAGATTTTATTACCGAGACAGCCCCGCAAAGTCCGAAATGTGGGGAAAAAAACACTTTTTCCGCACATTTCACTCGACGCACCCATTGAAACACGCCCCCAACAACACATGGCCTACCGTCACACGTTCCCACAGGTGTCCCGATGAAAACGGTACCTCACATGTGTGGGTGCACCTACCTGGCCGCCAAGGGGAAAGCCTAAAACACAAGTAACCCCAAGTCTGTTTTCAGAGCGAAATCTCAGACATTCTGCCGACCGGCACAACGTACAGATCTGGGCCTCGGGTGTCCAAGCCACCAAGGAAAACAGGGAACCCCATGCATTTCCGAAAAGAGGACACCCGTTGGAATCCGCAGAGGTATGATTTGCGCACATCGCCCCAGAATTTATTACCCAGACAGCCCTGCAAAGTCCGAAATGTGGGGGAAAAAACGCTTTTTTTGCACATTTCGCTCGACGCACACATCGAAACACGCCCCCAACAACACATGGCCTACCGTCCCGTGTTCCCACAGGTGTCCCGATGAAAACGGTACCCCACATGTGTGGGTGCACCTACCTGGCCGCCAAGGGGAAAGCCTAAAACACAAGTAACCCCAAGACTGTTTTCAGAGCGAAATCACAGACATTCTGCCGACCGGCACAATGTACAGATATGGGCCTCGGGTGTCCAAGCCACCGAGGAAAACAGGGAACCCCATGCATTTCTGAAAAGAGGACACCCGTGGGAATCCGCAGAGGTATGATTTGCGCACATCGCCCCAGAATTTATTACCCAGGCAGCCCTGCAAAGTCCGAAATGTCGGGAAAAAAACGCATTTTTTGCACATTTCGCTCGGCGCACCCATCGAAACACGCCCCCAACAACACATGGCCTACCGTCACACGTTCCCACAGGTGTCCCGATGAAAACGGTACCCCACATGTGTGGGTGCACCTACCTGGCCGCCAAGGGGAAAGCCTAACACACAAGTAACCCCAAGTCTGTTTTCAGAGCGAAATCTCAGACATTCTGCCGACCGGCACAACGTACAGATATGGGCCTCGGGTGTCCAAGCCACAGAGGAAAACAGGGAACCCCATGCATTTCCGAAAAGAGGACACACGTGGGAATCCGCAGAGATATGATTTGCGCACATCGCCCCAGAATTTATTACCCAGACAACCCTGCAAAGTCCGAAATGTGGGGAAAAAAATGCTTTTTCCGCACATTTCGCTCGACGCACCCATCGAAACAGGCCCCCAACAACACCTGGCCTACCGTCACGCGTTCCCACAGGTGTCCTGATGAAAGCGGTACCTCACATGTGTGGGTGCACCTACCTGGCTGGCAAGGGGCAAGCCGAAAACGCAAGCAACCCCCAGCCTATTTGCAGTGGGGAATCTCAGCCATTCTGCCGACCGGCACAACATACAGATATGGGCCTCGCGTGTCCAAGCCTCCAAGGAAAACAGGGAACCCCATGCATTTCCGAAAAGAGGACACCCGTGGGAATCCACAGAGGTATGATTTGCGCACATTGCCCCAGAATTTATTACCCAGACAACCCTGCAAATTCCGAAATGTGTGGAAAAAAACGCTTTTTTGCCACATTTCACTCGACGCACCCATCGAAACACGCCCCCAACAACACATGGCCTACCGTCCTGCGTTCCCACAGGTGTCCCGATGAAAACGGTACCCCAAATGTGTGGGTGCACCTACCTGGCCGCCAAGGGTAAAGCCTAAAACACAAGTAACCCCAAGTCTGTTTGCAGAGGGAAATCTCAGCCATTCTGCCGACCGGCACAACATACAGATATGGGCCTCGGGTGTCCAAGCCACCAAGGAAAACAGGGAAACCCATGCATATCCGAAAAGAGGACACCCGTGGGAATCCGCAGAGGTATGATTTGCGCACATTGCCCCAGAATTTATTACCCAGACAGCCCTGCAAAGTCCGAAATGTGGGGAAAAAAATGCTTTTTCCGCACATTTCGCTCGACGCACCCATCGAAACACGCCCCCAACAACACATGGCCTACCGTCACGCGTTCCCACAGGTGTCCCGATGAAAACGGTACCTCACATGTGTGGGTGCACCTACCGGACCACCAAGGGGAAAGCCTAAAACACAAGTAACCCCAAGTCTGTTTTCAGAGGGAAATCTCAGACATTCTGCCGACCGGCACAACGTACAGATATGGGCCTCGGGTATCCAAGCCACCGAGGAAAACAGGGAACCCCATGCATTTCCAAAAAGAGGACACCCGGTGGAATCAACAGAGGTATGATTTGCGCACATCGCCCCAGAATTTATTACCCAACACCCCCGCAAAGTCCGAAATGTGGGGAATGTAAAGAAGACCGGTGGGGGGGTCTGTACTTCTGCTCTCTATATGGTAGAGGGGAGGCACAGAGGACCCCAGCCAAGATTCTCTAATACGGTAGCGATGGGCGAGCAATCAAGGCCTAGCTTCTCAGGAGGTGATGCAGGCTGGTTCTTAAGTACAGTGTATCCCCAAGCCCCCACAAAGGAATGTCCACACACTGTATTACTGAAAACACAGTCTTTATATAATTAATATTCAAGGGTTATGTACACTTATCACAATAACGCACTTTGTGCTCAGGAAAATCAGCAATGGTAAATATCTACAATTCTAAAGTGGTACCACTAATATTAGACCTCATTAAAGTGCATTCACAATACTGTAGAAATGGCACACAGATCAATAAGAAGGAAACCAGCAATAGAGAGAGGAGAGATAACAGAGGGTTGAAACAATAGGCAGAATACTGGCCCTTGCTACTGGACACAGTTCTGTGTGGAGATCCCCCCACCTGGGCAACCTGCAAAATAAAGAGATATAACCCCAGCCCAGTCCAGATATTGTTCAATAGTCTATTTCTCTCCTATAATGTTTTTACCCCCCCAATGTACCTGGTGGAGTCGAGTTCCTCGAAAAGGCGTCGACAAGCGTCGAGGGACTCGCTGTTCGGCGACGGGGAATCGACGGCCCTTCTTGAATGCCTTCCTTTTCAGGCGGGAGGCACGGGGCGTCGAACGTCCGTCGACGAACGAGGCCGAACGTTGTCGAAGAGGCGGCAGCTCCGTCCGAGCGGTGCTCGTCGGCGTCGGGGCGTCGGCGTCCTGCAAGGCGGAGGTGTGCGGGGCACCTCGATGACAATAGTTCTGGACCGCAAAGATTGTAGAGACGGGAGCCCAGCAAGGGCGTCGAGTCGTCCGAGTCTTTGGGGTCGTCGGGTGGCGGGAAACCCACCGGCAGGTTTCTCCTCGGCGCGTTGGTCGTCCTCGACTTTCTCCGGCAGGATAAGCGGTCGACGATGCGGTCGAGGGAGTCCTTCGATTGAATGTTCTTAGGCAAGGAGCGGACGGCTCCGGTCGTCGGCGGCACGGCGTCAAGTGGTTCCCACGGCTGGGCAACACAACTTCGACGGGCCTCCAGCGGTTACACAGACCTGCGAACCCTGGTCGACGGCAATGGACTTCGACAGCGTCGAGGTCCGGGTGCTTCACTTCGATCTCCTCGGCGGTCCCGTCTCGGGTCGGCAGCCTTTCGAGGGTCTGACTTCCAGGGCGCTTCGGCGAAGATTCAGCGGTGCTCGATGGTCCCTCGGAGCACGGGAAGAGGGCGCCTTACCAGGTCCTCTCTCGGGTCAGTCCTCGACGATTTCGACAACCTTCAGTTCCGTCGAAGCAAATGCCACAGCAAGTCTTCTTCTTCCAGCTGGACGTCGAGGATCAGCAAATCCAGTTACTCTTGAGTGGAGACTCAGCTTCTGAATGCTTCTGAACAATTTCCAGTGGTGAGAGGTCCCCAGATATACTATTCTGTCTCTCATCCACACTGCTGGCACACACACAGCAGCCAATCACACAGAAGGGCATTCATGCAGTCAGTCAGCCAATCAGGCACACAGTGCATTCAGGCCACACTCCTCCCTTTCAGACACTCACAACAAGGAATGTGGATTGGGACAAGTACCCAGCCATTCAACACTACACACTGCATTCAGGCCAGTTTCGGGCAGGGCTGTCTCAGTCTTTGTCTCTCATGCCAGAAACCAGACAACCACAACAAGGAGTGTATATTGGTCACACACTCCATTCACCCAGGTCCCACCCACAGGAGGTACCCATAACATACAGTCACTGGGAAGGCTCCAGTCAGTCTAGCTGGGCCTTTACAACAACACCATATATGGAACTTCCACCCAACAGCCAGTCAGGGGGAAGGGACAGAGTCAGGGCTTCCCAGGACTTTGGGAAAAACAAGATAACAGGCAATAGAAAGCAAGAGGCCACAGGGGCCATCTTGTTTCCTATCAGGAATCAACTGATTCCAATGGCAGGGCCTGGGTATCCCAAAATGGAGGACACCCAGAGCACCTGTCAAATTCAGCATGGAGCTGCCACCAGCCCATACCCTGCTCTGTGGGCCACCCACAGGTGCCCAAAAACATACACTAGGGGCACAGGGTTGTACCCCTACCCATGGGTGCCATAAGGGTATCCCATGGGTCTGTTCACCAAACCAAAAGAGAGCTGCACTGCCAGGAGTCCCTCATGGACTCCTGGGCAGAAAACATGACAGAACACACGGTAAAAACAGAAAAAGGACAAGGATTCAGAGGCCCTGTCCCTCAGATGCATTTCCGGCATCACAGTCGCCCCCCCCAGACTGAGGTGGAGGGTGCCTAATCTCCCACGGGATAGACACCCTCATCCAGACGGTCAACATACCTTCTGGAAAGGCCATCTGCATTATCGTGACTCTTCCCTGGTCTGTGCTCTATGGTGAAGTCTAGCCCTTGTAGGCTAATCGACCACCTGAGCAATTTCGGATTCTCACCCTTCATCTGCATAAGCCACTTCAGGGGCTTATGATCTGTTTGGACCTTGAAGGTGGACCCCGTAAGGTAGGGCCTAAAACGCCTAAGGCTCCAAACTATACTAAAACATTCCTTTTCAACAGTAGCCCACCTAAGTTCTCTACCCTTGAGTTGTCTACTGATGAATATGATAGGATGTTCTCTCCCTTTGTCATCTAACTGGGACAAGACAGCTCCAATTCCGGTGTCGCAGGCATCCGTCTGGACGATAAAGGGTCGGCTGTAGTCAGGCGCACTCAACACAGGTGCCCTACACAGACTTTCTTTCAAGCCATCAAAGGCCCTCTGACAGTCTTCAGTCCAATTAACCTTCCTAGGCTGTTTGGGTGAAGTTAGAGCTGTCAGGGGTGCAGCTATGGTTCCATAGTCTGCCATGAAATTGCGATAGTACCCAGTGAGGCCCAAAAAGGCTCTCACCTGGGTTTGAGTAGTGGGAGTCTCCCAGTTCTGTACGTCCTGTACTTTACTGGAGAGAGGTTGGATTTGACCCCCTCCTACCTCATGACCAAGATAGGTAACTTTCCCCTGAGCTATCTGGCACTTGGTGGCCTTGATAGTGAGGTTAGCCCTTTTCAAGGCCTGCAACACCTTATCCAGATGTGTCAAATGCTCTTCCCAGGTGGAACTGTAGACGGCAATGTCGTCTAAGTAAGCCACACAAAAGGCTTCCAGCCCACTGAGCGCATGGTTGACCAATCTCTGGAAGGTGGCAGGGGCATTCTTCAACCCAAAGGGCATGACCCTAAACTGGTAGAGTCCCTCAGGTGTGGAGAATGCCGTCTTTTCCTTGGCATGGTCCGTCAGAGCTATTTGCCAATAGCCTGAGGTAAGGTCAAAGGTGCTCACAAATTTGGCAGCACCTATAGTGTCCACGAGCTCATCAGCCCTGGGCAATGGGTGCGCGTCAGTTTTGGTGACGGCATTGACTCCTCGGTAGTCCACACAGAACCTCCAATCCTTGGTACCCGCCGGGGAACTTGCCTTGGGGACAAGGACCACTGGACTGGACCAGGGACTGGTGGAGGGTTCAATAACACCCAGATCCAACATCTTGGCGACCTCAGCCTGGATGTGGTTTTTGACGGTATCTGACATACGATAGCTCCTGCTTTTGACAGGCACACTGTCACCAGTGTCAATTTCGTGCTTACACCACGGTGTAAGGCCCGGTGTCAGTGAAAACAGAGGGGCATACTGCTGGAGCAAAGCCCGGCAGGCCCTCTGCTGCTCTGTTGTCAAATCGGGAGAGAGTTGTACTCCCTCCACTGAGCCATCCTGAGGGTTGCTATGCAGCAAATCAGGAAGGGGCTCACTCTCATCCTCTTCTTGCCCTGAAGCTAGCAAGAGACATGAGACCTCTGCTCGCCTGTGGAAAGGCTTGAGCCTGTTGACATGGAATACCTGGGGGGCTACCCCAGAGGCTCCCATGTCCACCAGATAATTGACTTCGCCCATCTTGGAGATGATCCTGAAGGGTCCAGTCCACTTGTCTGCCAAAGCTCTAGGCTTGGTAGGCTCCATCACAAGGATTTCCTGTCCCGGAGTCCAATCCACTTGCGAAGCTTTCAGGTCATGCCAGTACTTATTCAATTCCTGGCTGGCCTGGAGATTTGCTGTTGCCTGACCCATCATTTGTGTCATCCTCCGCCTGAGGCCTAACACATAGTCCCCCACTTGCTTGGCGGGACCTGGAGGGGTGGCTTCCAAGCCTTCTCGGATCAAGGCGAGGGGCCCCCTCACGGGATGTCCAAAGAGTAACTCAAAGGGGCTGAAACCAACACCCTCTTGAGGTACCTCTCTGTAAGCAAACAGCAGGCATGGCAGGAGGAGATCCCATTTCCTCCTTAGGGGCTCTTCCAAAGCACCTAGCATGCCCTTGAGAGTTTTGTTAAATCTCTCAACCAGACCATTGGTCTGGGGGTGGTAAGAGGTGGAGAACTTGTAGGTTACCCCGCACTCTTTCCACATGGTTTTCATGTAACTAGACATGAAGTTGGATCCTCGGTCAGAGACAACCTCCTTGGGGAATCCAACACGGGTGAAAATGCCCAGGAGAGCCCTGGCAACCACCTTGGCAGTAACAGTCCGAAGGGGTATTGCCTCAGGGTACCTGGTGGCATGATCTACCAAGACCAGGATGAACCGATGTCCACCTGAAGTGGGAGGGTCAAGGGGACCGACGATGTCGATGCCCACCCTCTCAAATGGTGTGCCAACCACTGGTAATGGCTGCAGTGGGGCAATGACCCTGCCTCCAGTCTTGCCAGACAACTGACAAGTTGGGCAGGTCCTGCAGTGGGACTCCACCTCTACTCCCATCCGTGGCCAGTAGAAATGGGCAGAGAGCCTCTGCTTAGTCTTCTTGGTCCCAAGATGACCAGCCAAGGGCACCTCATGCGCCAACTGCAGTAGGAAGGGCCTGTAAACCTGGGGTACCACCAACCTCTTGCGGGCACCAGGTTCAGGCTTAGTGGGCTCACTAACAAGGAGCTCACCCTCCCAATAAATCTTGAATGTCCTAGGCACTTCACCTTGTGCCTGGGACAGGGCCTGCTTCCTCAGACCCTCGAGAGAGTGGCACTCTCTCTGTCCTTTACAGAAGTCTGCCCGGGAGGGTCCCCCTTCAGCTAACAAGCATTGAAGGTCGGGATGATCCTCCGGGTTGAGAACCTCTCCCACAGGAGAGTCTTCTGTCTCTTCTCCCACAGGAGTTGAGTTTGGGTTTTCCACTGGACCCAGCCCGTCCGGAGCATGGATCCCACTGGGTGCTGTCGGAACAGCAGGAAGAGAAGGTGTTCCCTCCACAGAGGTGGCCTTCTTGGTCTTCCTTCTTCTTGCCTTAGGCCTCGCCTTTGGCTCGGGTACCTGACTCACAGCCAGACCCGGTGTCACCTGTGACCTAGTGACCGCAGCAGCAGTCAGGGGAAGACCATCCGAGATCAACCCCAACTCCACTAGATCATTACCTAACAGAATGTTAGCAGGGACATTGTCCTGAACCAGGACAGGAAGCTTTGCTGTCTTGTCTCCAATCATGAGGGTGACTAAGGCTACAGGTGATAATTTGGGAGGCCCACCAGCTAATCTGGTGGTTTGCAGAGGAGCACCTTCATAGTCCTCTGGCTTGAGCAGGGTCCTGTCCACCACTGTCATGCTTGCCCCAGTGTCTCTCAAACCAGTAGAAGGCTGGCCATTCAAGAGGACACTTCTCAAAAACCTACGGGTGTTCTGTGGGATAGTCGCCAGTACTTCTGCGTACTGGTCCCAGGCCCCAAGGGACACTAAGGAAATCTCTACCGGAGCACCAAAGGTGATTCCGGTAGAGGAGGGGAGGACAGTGGCCTCCACCTCAGACACTGGGTAAGGGTAGGTCAGGCTGACAGCCTGTACTCCAAGTGCCTTACCTTTACACTTGGGGTCACCCCTTTTGTGATCCAGAGCCCCACAATCCCAACAAGTGCCAGGAGTGCGGGGTACGGTACTGGAACCACTGGGAACCTGCTTTGCAGCAGGTGGACCACTACTCTTATTCCCACCCACAGAGGACTTATCCCCACTAGATTTTTGGGTCTTAGGAGAGGAAGGTTTTGGTTTACCCGACTGTGACTGCTTTTGGGACTCCTCAGCTTTCTGAGAGGCCCCCTTTTCCTTGTCCTTGTCCTTCCCACTGGAGTCCTTAGGGGACACCCGGTGGGAGACCCACTTGTCAGCCAACCTAGCCAGCTTAAAGGGGTCCAAAATGTTCTGGTCAGCCACATACTGACGCAGCTCTGGTGAACAGGCTTCAGAAAAATGCTCAAAAAACAAGAGGTGGGACAACTCAACAAAAGTTTTCACCTTGTATCCATCAATCCACCCCATCATGTTCATGTGCGCAGTACTCACCCAGTCAACCCAAGACACATTCTCTCTTTTCTTAAATTCCCTGAACCTTTTAAGGTATTGGGTAGGTGTCTTGCCAAACTTGGCAATCAAAGCAGACTTCATACACTCATACTGACCCCTTTCTTCCACACCCAGCTTCAGAATACAGTCATATCCAGTTTGAGGCACTCTGCTTAACAAACACTTAGCCCAATCTCTTTTATCTACATCATGAATTGCACAAGCCATTTCAAACGCTTCAATCCATTGGAGGATATCTGAACCCTCCACAAACACACCAACCAAATCTTTCATAAACTTGGTGGCTGGGGACCTGACACTCTCACTGGATCTAGCTGAAGTCTCCACTCTAGCTTTCTCTAGCTGGATTCTCTGACATTCAGTGTCCTGGCTTTTGAGTTCAAGGTCCTTATTTCTGAGTTCAAGATCCCTATTCTTGAGTTCCACTTGCTGTGCCAGCTCCTCTTTCTTAAGCTCAGCTTCTATTTCCAACTTGCGATATTCAAAGGCTAACTTCATCCTCAATAACTCAAGTTCCATGGAATTGCTGGGGTTTGGAACAGAGGCAGCAGGAATGGTGGCATTCCCAGAAACAGATTCAGCGACAACCCCAGGGGCAGAGTCCTCACTGGTTGCATCCCCCCCTTCCTCAAGAGTTTCACCATCAGTCTGGTAATCCACCAGGGCAGCTATCAGCTCAGCCCTAGACTTATCCACAAAGTCTAACTCCCTGGCTTCACAAGCACTCTGGAGAGCCTCTAAGCTCATCCGAGTCAATTTACCATTTGCAATGGCCTCCATTGCTTGTAATGCAGTTATTTGGTACACACCCAAACCTTAATCTAATAAAAGTGCGGATATTTTGTAAGTGGCACGGTTATACACTGAGTCTTAAAACCATAAGCATCCCACCGCTGCCACCAGCTTTGTAAAGAAGACCGGTGGGGGGGTCTGTACTTCTGCTCTCTATATGGTAGAGGGGAGGCACAGAGGACCCCAGCCAAGATTCTCTAATACGGTAGCGATGGGCGAGCAATCAAGGCCTAGCTTCTCAGGAGGTGATGCAGGCTGGTTCTTAAGTACAGTGTATCCCCAAGCCCCCACAAAGGAATGTCCACACACTGTATTACTGAAAACACAGTCTTTATATAATTAATATTCAAGGGTTATGTACACTTATCACAATAACGCACTTTGTGCTCAGGAAAATCAGCAATGGTAAATATCTACAATTCTAAAGTGGTACCACTAATATTAGACCTCATTAAAGTGCATTCACAATACTGTAGAAATGGCACACAGATCAATAAGAAGGAAACCAGCAATAGAGAGAGGAGAGATAACAGAGGGTTGAAACAATAGGCAGAATACTGGCCCTTGCTACTGGACACAGTTCTGTGTGGAGATCCCCCCACCTGGGCAACCTGCAAAATAAAGAGATATAACCCCAGCCCAGTCCAGATATTGTTCAATAGTCTATTTCTCTCCTATAATGTTTTTACCCCCCCAATGTACCTGGTGGAGTCGAGTTCCTCGAAAAGGCGTCGACAAGCGTCGAGGGACTCGCTGTTCGGCGACGGGGAATCGACGGCCCTTCTTGAATGCCTTCCTTTTCAGGCGGGAGGCACGGGGCGTCGAACGTCCGTCGACGAACGAGGCCGAACGTTGTCGAAGAGGCGGCAGCTCCGTCCGAGCGGTGCTCGTCGGCGTCGGGGCGTCGGCGTCCTGCAAGGCGGAGGTGTGCGGGGCACCTCGATGACAATAGTTCTGGACCGCAAAGATTGTAGAGACGGGAGCCCAGCAAGGGCGTCGAGTCGTCCGAGTCTTTGGGGTCGTCGGGTGGCGGGAAACCCACCGGCAGGTTTCTCCTCGGCGCGTTGGTCGTCCTCGACTTTCTCCGGCAGGATAAGCGGTCGACGATGCGGTCGAGGGAGTCCTTCGATTGAATGTTCTTAGGCAAGGAGCGGACGGCTCCGGTCGTCGGCGGCACGGCGTCAAGTGGTTCCCACGGCTGGGCAACACAACTTCGACGGGCCTCCAGCGGTTACACAGACCTGCGAACCCTGGTCGACGGCAATGGACTTCGACAGCGTCGAGGTCCGGGTGCTTCACTTCGATCTCCTCGGCGGTCCCGTCTCGGGTCGGCAGCCTTTCGAGGGTCTGACTTCCAGGGCGCTTCGGCGAAGATTCAGCGGTGCTCGATGGTCCCTCGGAGCACGGGAAGAGGGCGCCTTACCAGGTCCTCTCTCGGGTCAGTCCTCGACGATTTCGACAACCTTCAGTTCCGTCGAAGCAAATGCCACAGCAAGTCTTCTTCTTCCAGCTGGACGTCGAGGATCAGCAAATCCAGTTACTCTTGAGTGGAGACTCAGCTTCTGAATGCTTCTGAACAATTTCCAGTGGTGAGAGGTCCCCAGATATACTATTCTGTCTCTCATCCACACTGCTGGCACACACACAGCAGCCAATCACACAGAAGGGCATTCATGCAGTCAGTCAGCCAATCAGGCACACAGTGCATTCAGGCCACACTCCTCCCTTTCAGACACTCACAACAAGGAATGTGGATTGGGACAAGTACCCAGCCATTCAACACTACACACTGCATTCAGGCCAGTTTCGGGCAGGGCTGTCTCAGTCTTTGTCTCTCATGCCAGAAACCAGACAACCACAACAAGGAGTGTATATTGGTCACACACTCCATTCACCCAGGTCCCACCCACAGGAGGTACCCATAACATACAGTCACTGGGAAGGCTCCAGTCAGTCTAGCTGGGCCTTTACAACAACACCATATATGGAACTTCCACCCAACAGCCAGTCAGGGGGAAGGGACAGAGTCAGGGCTTCCCAGGACTTTGGGAAAAACAAGATAACAGGCAATAGAAAGCAAGAGGCCACAGGGGCCATCTTGTTTCCTATCAGGAATCAACTGATTCCAATGGCAGGGCCTGGGTATCCCAAAATGGAGGACACCCAGAGCACCTGTCAAATTCAGCATGGAGCTGCCACCAGCCCATACCCTGCTCTGTGGGCCACCCACAGGTGCCCAAAAACATACACTAGGGGCACAGGGTTGTACCCCTACCCATGGGTGCCATAAGGGTATCCCATGGGTCTGTTCACCAAACCAAAAGAGAGCTGCACTGCCAGGAGTCCCTCATGGACTCCTGGGCAGAAAACATGACAGAACACACGGTAAAAACAGAAAAAGGACAAGGATTCAGAGGCCCTGTCCCTCAGATGCATTTCCGGCATCACAGGGAAAAAAATGCATTTTCCAGACATTTCGCTCGGCGCACCCATCGAAGCACGCCCCCAACAACACATGGCCTACCGTCACGCGTTCCCACAGGTGTCCCGATTAAAATGGTACCCCACATGTGTGGGTGCACCTACCTGGCCGCCAAGGGGAAAGCCTAAAACACAAGTAACCCCAAGTCTGTTTTCAGAGCGAAATCTCAGACATTCTGCCGACCGGCACAAAGTACAGATATGGGCCTCAGGTGTCCAAGCAACCGGGGAAAACAGGGAACCCCATGCATTTCCGAAAAGAGGACATCCGTGGGAATCCGCAGAGGTATGATTTGCGCACATCGCCCCAGAATTTATTACCCAGACAGCCCTGCAAAGTCCGAAATGTGGGGACAAATATGCTTTTTCCGCACATTTCGCTCGACGCACCCATCGAAACAGGCCCCCAACAACACATGGCCTACCGTCACGCGTCCCGACAGGTGTCCCGATGAAAACGGTACCTCACATGTGTGGGTGCACCAACCTGGCCGCCAAGGGGAAAGCCTAAAACACAAGTAACCCCAAGTCTGTTTTCAGAGCGAAATCTCAGACATTCTGCCGACCGGCACAACGTACAGATATGGGCCTCGGGTGTCCAAGCCTCCAAGGAAAACAGGGAACCCCATGCATTTCCGAAAAGAGGACACCCGTGGGAATCCACAGAGGTATGATTTGCGCACATCGCCCCAGAATTTATTACCCAACACCCCCGCAAAGTCCGAAATGTGGGGAAAAAAATGCATTTTCCAGACATTTCGCTCGGCGCACCCATCGAAGCACGCCCCCAACAACACATGGCCTACCGTCACGCGTTCCCACAGGTGTCCCGATGAAAATGGTACCCCACATGTGTGGGTGCACCTACCTGGCCGCCAAGGGGAAAGCCTAAAACACAAGTAACCCCAAGTCTGTTTTCAGAGCGAAATCTCAGACATTCTGCCGACCGGCACAAAGTACAGATATGGGCCTCAGGTGTCCAAGCAACCGAGGAAAACAGGGAACCCCATGCATTTCCGAAAAGAGGACATCCGTGGGAATCCGCGGAGGTATGATTTGCGCACATTGCCCCAGAATTTATTACCCAGACAGCCCTGCAAAGTCCGAAATGTGGGGAAAAAAATGCTTTTTCCGCACATTTCGCTCGACGCACCCATCGAAACACGCCCCCAACAACACATGGCCTACCGTCACGCGTTCCCACAGGTGTCCCGATGAAAACGGTACCTCACATGTGTGGGTGCACCTACCGGACCACCAAGGGGAAAGCCTAAAACACAAGTAACCCCAAGTCTGTTTTCAGAGGGAAATCTCAGACATTCTGCCGACCGGCACAACGTACAGATATGGGCCTCGGGTATCCAAGCCACCGAGGAAAACAGGGAACCCCATGCATTTCCAAAAAGAGGACACCCGGTGGAATCAACAGAGGTATGATTTGCGCACATCGCCCCAGAATTTATTACCCAACACCCCCGCAAAGTCCGAAATGTGGGGAAAAAAATGCATTTTCCAGACATTTCGCTCGGCGCACCCATCGAAGCACGCCCCCAACAACACATGGCCTACCGTCACGCGTTCCCACAGGTGTCCCGATGAAAATGGTACCCCACATGTGTGGGTGCACCTACCTGGCCGCCAAGGGGAAAGCCTAAAACACAAGTAACCCCAAGTCTGTTTTCAGAGCGAAATCTCAGACATTCTGCCGACCGGCACAAAGTACAGATATGGGCCTCAGGTGTCCAAGCAACCGAGGAAAACAGGGAACCCCATGCATTTCCGAAAAGAGGACATCCGTGGGAATCCGCAGAGGTATGATTTGCGCACATCGCCCCAGAATTTATTACCCAGACAGCCCTGCAAAGTCCGAAATGTGGGGACAAATATGCTTTTTCCGCACATTTCGCTCGACGCACCCATCGAAACAGGCCCCCAACAACACATGGCCTACCGTCACGCGTCCCGACAGGTGTCCCGATGAAAACGGTACCTCACATGTGTGGGTGCACCAACCTGGCCGCCAAGGGGAAAGCCTAAAACACAAGTAACCCCAAGTCTGTTTTCAGAGCGAAATCTCAGACATTCTGCCGACCGGCACAACGTACAGATATGGGCCTCGGGTGTCCAAGCCTCCAAGGAAAACAGGGAACCCCATGCATTTCCGAAAAGAGGACACCCGTGGGAATCCACAGAGGTATGATTTGCGCACATCGCCCCAGAATTTATTACCCAACACCCCCGCAAAGTCCGAAATGTGGGGAAAAAAATGCATTTTCCAGACATTTCGCTCGGCGCACCCATCGAAGCACGCCCCCAACAACACATGGCCTACCGTCACGCGTTCCCACAGGTGTCCCGATGAAAATGGTACCCCACATGTGTGGGTGCACCTACCTGGCCGCCAAGGGGAAAGCCTAAAACACAAGTAACCCCAAGTCTGTTTTCAGAGCGAAATCTCAGACATTCTGCCGACCGGCACAAAGTACAGATATGGGCCTCAGGTGTCCAAGCAACCGAGGAAAACAGGGAACCCCATGCATTTCCGAAAAGAGGACATCCGTGGGAATCCGCAGAGGTATGATTTGCGCACATCGCCCCAGAATTTATTACCCAGACAGCCCTGCAAAGTCCGAAATGTGGGGAAAAATATGCTTTTTCCGCACATTTCGCTCGACGCACCCATCGAAACAGGCCCCCAACAACACATGGCCTACCGTCACGCGTCCCGACAGGTGTCCCGATGAAAACGGTACCTCACATGTGTGGGTGCACCAACCTGGCCGCCAAGGGGAAAGCCTAAAACACAAGTAACCCCAAGTCTGTTTTCAGAGCGAAATCTCAGACATTCTGCCGACCGGCACAACGTACAGATATGGGCCTCGGGTGTCCAAGCCTCCAAGGAAAACAGGGAACCCCATGCATTTCCGAAAAGAGGACACCCGTGGGAATCCACAGAGGTATGATTTGCGCACATCGCCCCAGATTTTATTACCCAGACAGCCACGCAAAGTCCCAAATGTGGGGAAAAAAACACTTTTTCCGCACATTTCGCTCGACGCACCCATCGAAACATGCCCCCAACAACACATGGCCTACCGTCACACGTTCCCACAGGTGTCTCGATGAAAACGGTACCTCACATGTGTGGGTGCACCTACCTGGCCGCCAAGGGGAAAGCCTAAAACACAAGTAACCCCAAGTCTGTTTTCAGAGCGAAATCTCAGACATTCTGCCGACCGGCACAACGTACAGATATGGGCCTCGGGTGTCCAAGCCACCGAGGAAAACAGGAAACCCCATGCATTTCCGAAAAGAGGACACCCGTGGGAATCCACAGAGGTATGATTTGCGCACATCGCCCCAGATTTTATTACCCAGACAGCCCCGCAAAGTCCCAAATGTGGGGAAAAAAACACTTTTTCCGCACATTTCGCTCGACGCACCCATCGAAACATGCCCCCAACAACACATGGCCTACCGTCACACGTTCCCACAGGTGTCTCGATGAAAACGGTACCTCACATGTGTGGGTGCACCTACCTGGCCGCCAAGGGGAAAGCCTAAAACACAAGTAACCCCAAGTCTGTTTTCAGAGCGAAATCTCAGACATTCTGCCAACCGGCACAACGTACAGATATGGGCCTCGGGTGTCCAAGCCACTGAGGAAAACAGGGAACCCCATGCATTTCCGAAAAGAGGACACCCGTGGGAATACGCAGAGGTATGATTTGCGCACATCGCCCCAGAATTTATTACCCAGGCAGCCCTGCAAAGTCCGAAATATCGGGAAAAAAAGGCTTTTTCCGCACATTTCGCTCGACGCACCCATCGAAACACGCCCCCAACAACACATGGCCTACCGTCACGCGTTCCCACAGGTGTCCCGATGAAAACGATACCTCATATGTGTGGGTGCACCTACCTGGCCGCCAAGGGGAAAGCCTAAAACACAAGTAACCCCAAGTCTGTTTTCAGAGGGAAATCTCAGACATTCTGCCGACCGGCACAACGTACAGATATGGGCCTCGGGTGTCCAAGCCACCGAGGAAAACAGGGAACCCCATGCATTTCCAAAAAGAGGACACCCGTGGGAATCCGTAGAGGTATGATTTGCGCACATCGCCCCAGAATTTATTACCCAGACAACCCTGCAAAGTCCGAAATGTGGGGAAAAAAATGCTTTTTCCGCACATTTCGCTCGACGCACCCATCGAAACACGCCCCCAACAACACATGGCCTACCATCACGCGTTCCCACAGGTGTCCCGATGAAAATGGTACCTCACATGTGTGGGTGCACCTACCTGGCTGGCAAGGGGCAAGCCGAAAACGCAAGCAACCCTCAGACTATTTGCAGAGGGGAATCTCAGCCATTCTGCCGACCGGCACAACATACAGATATGGGCCTCGGGTGTCCAAGCCTCCAAGGAAAACAGGGAACCCCATGCATTTCCGAAAATAGGACACCCGTGAGAATCGGCAGAGGTATGATTTGCGCACATCGCCCCAGAATTTATTACCCAGACACCCCCGCAAAGTCCGAAATGTGGGGAAAAAAACGCATTTTCCAGACATTTTGCTCGGCGCAACCATCGAAACACGCCCCCAACAACACATGGCCTACCGTCCCGCGTTCCCACAGGTGTCCCGATGAAAACGGTACCTCACATGAGTGGGTGCACCTACCTGGCTGGCAAGGGGCAAGCCGAAAACGCAAGCAACCCCCAGTCTGTTTGCAGAGGGGAATCTCAGCCATTCTGCCGACCGGCACAACATACAGATATGGGCCTCGGGTGTCCAAGCCACCAAGGAAAACAGGGAACCCCATGCATTTCCGAAAAGAGGACACCCGTGGGAATCCGCAGAGGTATGATTTGCGCACATCGCCCCAGAATTTATTACCCAGACACCCCCGCAAAGTCCCAAATGTGGGGAAAAAAACGCATTTTCCAGACATTTCGCTCGGCGCACCCATCGAAACACGCCACCAACAACACATGGCCTACCGTCCCGCGTTCCCACAGGTGTCCCGATGAAAACGGTACCTCACATGAGTGGGTGCACCTACCTGGCTGGCAAGGGGCAAGCCGAAAACGCAAGCAACCCCCAGTCTGTTTTCAGAGCGAAATCTCAGACATTCTGCCGACCGGCACAACGTACAGATATGGGCCTCGGGTGTCCAAGCCACCGAGGAAAACAGGGAACCCCATGCATTTCCGAAAAGTGGACACCCGTGGGAATCCGCAGAGGTATGATTTGCGCACATCGCCCCAGAATTTATTACCCAGACAGCCCTGCAAAGTCCGAAATGTGGGGAAAAAAATACTTTTCCGCACATTTCGCTCGACGCACCCATCGAAACAGGCCTCCAACAACACATGGCCTACCGTCACGCGTTCCCACAGGTGTCCCGATGAAAACAGTACCTCACATGTGTGGGTGCACCTACCTGGCTGGCAAGGGGCAAGCTGAAAACGCAAGCAACCCCCAGCCTGTTTGTAGAGGGGAATCTCAGCCATTCTGCCGACCGGCACAACATACAGATATGGGCCTCGGGTGTCCAAGCCTCCAAGGAAAACAGGGAACCCCATGCATTTCCTAAAAGAGGACACCCGTGGGAATCGGCAGAGGTATGATTTGCGCACATCGCCCCAGAATTTATTACACAGACACCCCCGCAAAGTCCAAAATGTGGGGAAAAAAACGCATTTTCCAGACATTTCGCTCGGCGCACCCATCGAAACACGCCCCCAACAACACATGGCCTACTGTCACGCGTTCCCACAGGTGTCCCGATGAAAATGGTACCTCACATGTGTGGGTGCACCTACCTGGCCGCCAAAGGAAAGCCTAAAACACAAGTAACCCCAAGTCTGTTTTCAGAGCGAAATCTCAGACATTCTGCCGACCGGCACAACGTACAGATCTGGGCCTCGGGTGTCCAAGCCACCAAGGAAAACAGGGAACCCCATGCATTTCCGAAAAGAGGACACCCGTGGGAATCCGCAGAGGTATGATTTGCGCACATCGCCCCAGAATTTATTACCCAGACAGCCCTGCAAAGTCCGAAATGTGGGGAAAAAAACACTTTTTCCGCACATTTCGCTCGACGCACCCATCGAAACACACCCCCAACAACACATGGCCTACCGTCACACGTTCCCACAGGTGTCTCGATGAAAACGGTACCTCACATGTGTGGGTGCACCTACCTGGCCGCCAAGGGGAAAGCCTAAAACACAAGTAACCCCAAGTCTGTTTTCAGAGCGAAATCTCAGACATTCTGCCGACCGGCACAACGTACAGATCTGGGCCTCGGGTGTCCAAGCCACCAAGGAAAACAGGGAACCCCATGCATTTCCGAAAAGAGGACACCCGTGGGAATCCGCAGAGGTATGATTTGCGCACATCGCCCCAGAATTTATTACCCAGGCAGCCCTGCAAAGTCCGAAATGTCGGGAAAAAAACGCATTTTCCAGACATTTCGCTCGGCGCACCCATCGAAACACTCCCCCAACAACACATGGCCTACCGTCACACGTTCCCACAGGTGTCCCGATGAAAACGGTTCCCCACATGTGTGGGTGCACCTACCTGGCCACCAAGGGGAAAGCCTAACACACAAGTAACCCCAAGTCTGTTTTCAGAGCGAAATCTCAGACATTCTGCCGACCGGCACAACGTACAGATATGGGCCTCGGGTGTCCAAGCCACAGAGGAAAACAGGGAACCCCATGCATTTCCGAAAAGAGGACACCCGTGGGAATCCGCAGAGGTATGATTTGCGCACATCGCCCCAGAATTTATTACCCAGACAACCCTGCAAAGTCCGAAATGTGGGGAAAAAAATGCTTTTTCCGCACATTTCGCTCGACGCACCCATCGAAACACGCCCCCAACAACACCTGGCCTACCGTCACGCGTTCCCACAGGTGTCCCGATGAAAACGGTACCTCACATGTGTGGGTGCACCTACCTGGCTGGCAAGGGGCAAGCCGAAAACTCAAGCAACCCCCAGCCTATTTGCAGTGGGGAATCTCAGCCATTCTGCCGACCGGCACAACATACAGATATGGGCCTCGGGTGTCCAAGCCTCCAAGGAAAACAGGGAACCCCATGCATTTCCGAAAAGAGGACACCCGTGGGAATCCGAAGAGGTATGATTTGCGCACATCGCCCCAGAATTTATTACCCAGACAACCCTGCAAAGTCCGAAATGTGGGGAAAAAAACGCTTTTTTGCCACATTTCGCTCGACGCACCCATCGAAACACGCCCCCAACAACACATGGCCTACCGTCCCGCGTTCCCACAGGTGTCCCGATGAAAACGGTACCCCAAATGTGTGGGTGCACCTACCTGGCCGCCAAGGGGAAAGCCTAAAACACAAGTAACCCCAAGTCTGTTTTCAGAGCGAAATCTCAGACATTCTGCCGACCGGCACAATGTACAGATATGGGCCTCGGGTGTCCAAGCCACCGAGGAAAACAGGGAACCCCATGCATTTCCGAAAAGAGGACACCCATGGGAATCCGCAGAGGTATGATTTGCGCACATTGCCCCAGAATTTATTACCCAGGCAGCCCTGCAAAGTCCGAAATGTCGGGAAAAAAACACTTTTTCCGCACATTTCGCTCGACGCACCCGTCGAAACACGCCCCCAACAACACATGGCCTACCGTCACGCGTTCCCACAGGTGTCCCGATGAAAACGATACCTCACATGTGTGGGTGCACCTACCTGGCCTCCAAGGGGAAAGCCTAAAACACAAGTAACCCCAAGTCTGTTTTCAGAGGGAAATCTCAGACATTCTGCCGACCGGCACAACGTACAGATATGGGCCTCGGGTGTCCAAGCCACCGAGGAAAACAGGGAACCCCATGCATTTCCAAAAAGAGGACACCCGGTGGAATCCGCAGAGGTATGATTTGCGCACATCGCCCCAGAATTTATTACCCAGACAGCCCTGCAAAGTCCGAAATGTGGGGAAAAAAATGCTTTTTCCGCACATTTCGCTCGACGCACCCATCGAAACACGCCCCCAACAACACATGGCCTACCGTCACGCGTTCCCACAGGTGTCCCGATGAAAACGGTACCTCACATGTGTGGGTGCACCTACCGGACCGCCAAGGGGAAAGCCTAAAACACAAGTAACCCCAAGTCTGTTTTCAGAGGGAAATCTCAGACATTCTGCCGACCGGCACAACATACAGATATGGGCCTCGGGTATCCAAGCCACCAAGGAAAACAGGGAACCCCATGCATTTCCAAAAAGAGGACACCCGGTGGAATCAACAGAGGTATGAATTGCGCACATCGCCCCAGAATTTATTACCCAACACCCCCGCAAAGTCCGAAATGTGGGGAAAAAAATGCATTTTCCAGACATTTCGCTCGGCGCACCCATCGAAGCACGCCCCCAACAACACATGGCCTACCGTCACGCGTTCCCACAGGTGTCCCGATGAAAACGGTACCCCACATGTGTGGGTGCACCTACCTGGCCGCCAAGGGGAAAGCCTAAAACACAAGTAACCCCAAGTCTGTTTTCAGAGCGAAATCTCAGACATTCTGCCGTCCGGCACAAAGTACAGATATGGGCCTCAGGTGTCCAAGCAACCGATGAAAACAGGGAACCCCATGCATTTCCGAAAAGAGGACACCCGTGGGAATCCGCAGAGGTATGATTTGCGCACATCGCCCCAGAATTTATTACCCAGACAGCCCTGCAAAGTCCGAAATGTGGGGAAAAATATGCTTTTTCCGCACATTTCGCTCGACGCACCCATCGAAACAGGCCCCCAACAACACATGGCCTACCGTCACGCGTTCCGACAGGTGTCCCGATGAAAACGGTACCTCACATGTGTGGGTGCACCAACCTGGCCGCCAAGGGGAAAGCCTAAAACACAAGTAACCCCAAGTCTGTTTTCAGAGCGAAATCTCAGACATTCTGCCGACCGGCACAACGTACAGATATGGGCCTCGGGTGTCCAAGCCACTGAGGAAAACAGGAAACCCCATGCATTTCCGAAAAGAGGACACCCGTGGGAATCCACAGAGGTATGATTTGCGCACATCGCCCCAGATTTTATTACCCAGACAGGCCCGCAAAGTCCCAAATGTGGGGAAAAAAACACTTTTTCCGCACATTTCGCTCGACGGACCCATCGAAACACGCCCCCAACAACACATGGCCTACCGTCACACGTTCCCACAGGTGTCTCGATGAAAACGGTACCTCACATGTGTGGGTGCACCTACCTGGCCGCCAAGGGGAAAGCCTAAAACACAAGTAACCCCAAGTCTGTTTTCAGAGCGAAATCTCAGACATTCTGCCAACCGGCACAACGTACAGATATGGGCCTCGGGTGTCCAAGCCACTGAGGAAAACAGGGAACCCCATGCATTTCCGAAAAGAGGACACCCGTGGGAATACGCAGAGGTATGATTTGCGCACATCGCCCCAGAATTTATTACCCAGGCAGCCCTGCAAAGTCCGAAATATCAGGAAAAAAAGGCTTTTTCCGCACATTTCGCTCGACGCACCCATCGAAACACATGGCCTACCGTCACGCGTTCCCACAGGTGTCCCAATGAAAACGATACCTCATATGTGTGGGTGCACCTACCTGGCCGCCAAGGGGAAAGCCTAAAACACAAGTAACCCCAAGTCTGTTTTCAGAGGGAAATCTCAGACATTCTGCCAACCGGCACAACGTACAGATATGGGCCTCGGGTGTCCAAGCCTCCAAGGAAAACAGGGAACCCCATGCATTTCCGAAAAGAGGACACCCGTGGGAATCCACAGAGGTATGATTTGCGCACATCGCCCCAGATTTTATTACCCAGACAGCCCCGCAAAGTCCCAAATGTGGGGAAAAAAACACTTTTTCCGCACATTTCGCTCGACGCACCCATCGAAACACGCCCCCAACAACACATGGCCTACCGTCACACGTTCCCACAGGTGTCTCGATGAAAACGGTACCTCACATGTGTGGGTGCACCTACCTGGCCGCCAAGGGGAAAGCCTAAAACACAAGTAACCCCAAGTCTGTTTTCAGAGCGAAATCTCAGACATTCTGCCGACCGGCACAACGTACAGATATGGGCCTCGGGTGTCCAAGCCACCGAGGAAAACAGGAAACCCCATGCATTTCCGAAAAGAGGACACCCGTGGGAATCCACAGAGGTATGATTTGCGCACATCGCCCCAGATTTTATTACCCAGACAGCCCCGCAAAGTCCCAAATGTGGGGAAAAAAACACTTTTTCCGCACATTTCGCTCGACGCACCCATCGAAACACGCCCCCAACAACACATGGCCTACCGTCACACGTTCCCACAGGTGTCTCGATGAAAACGGTACCTCACATGTTTGGGTGCACCTACCTGGCCGCCAAGGGGAAAGCCTAAAACACAAGTAACCCCAAGTCTGTTTTCAGAGCGAAATCTCAGACATTCTGCCAACCGGCACAACGTACAGATATGGGCCTCGGGTGTCCAAGCCACTGAGGAAAACAGGGAACCCCATGCATTTCCGAAAAGAGGACACCCGTGGGAATACGCAGAGGTATGATTTGCGCACATCGCCCCAGAATTTATTACCCAGGCAGCCCTGCAAAGTCCGAAATATCGGGAAAAAAAGGCTTTTTCCGCACATTTCGCTCGACGCACCCATCGAAACACGCCCCCAACAACACATGGCCTACCGTCACGCGTTCCCACAGGTGTCCCGATGAAAACGATACCTCATATGTGTGGGTGCACCTACCTGGCCGCCAAGGGGAAAGCCTAAAACACAAGTAACCCCAAGTCTGTTTTCAGAGGGAAATCTCAGACATTCTGCCGACCGGCACAACGTACAGATATGGGCCTCGGGTGTCCAAGCCACCGAGGAAAACAGGGAACCCCATGCATTTCCAAAAAGATGACACCCGTGGGAATCCGTAGAGGTATGATTTGCGCACATCGCCCCAGAATGTATTACCCAGACAACCCTGCAAAGTCCGAAATGTGGGGAAAAAAATGCTTTTTCCGCACATTTCGCTCGACGCACCCATCGAAACACGCCCCCAACAACACATGGCCTACCATCACGCGTTCCCACAGGTGTCCCGATGAAAATGGTACCTCACATGTGTGGGTGCACCTACCTGGCTGGCAAGGGGCAAGCCGAAAACGCAAGCAACCCCCAGCCTATTTGCAGAGGGGAATCTCAGCCATTCTGCCGACCGGCACAACATACAGATATGGGCCTCGGGTGTCCAAACCTCCAAGGAAAACAGGGAACCCCATGCATTTCCGAAAATAGGACACCCGTGAGAATCGGCAGAGGTATGATTTGCGCACATCGCCCCAGAATTTATTACCCAGACACCCCCGCAAAGTCCGAAATGTGGGGAAAAAAACTCATTTTCCAGACATTTTGCTCGGCGCACCCATCGAAACACGCCCCCAACAACACATGGCCTACCGTCCCGCGTTCCCACAGGTGTCCCGATGAAAACGGTACCTCACATGAGTGGGTGCACCTACCTGGCTGGCAAGGGGCAAGCCGAAAACGCAAGCAACCCCCAGTCAGTTTGCAGAGGGGAATCTCAGCCATTCTGCCGACCGGCACAACATACAGATATGGGCCTCGGGTGTCCAAGCAACCAAGGAAAACAGGGAACCCCATGCATTTCCGAAAAGAGGACACCCGTGGGAATCCGCAGAGGTATGATTTGCGCACATCGCCCCAGAATTTATTACCCAGACACCCCCGCAAAGTCCGAAATGTGGGGAAAAAAACGCATTTTCCAGACATTTCGCTCGGCGCACCCATCGAAACACGCCACCAACAACACATGGCCTACCGTCCCGCGTTCCCACAGGTGTCCCGATGAAAATGGTACCTCACATGTGTGGGTGCACCTACCTGGCCGCCAAAGGAAAGCCTAAAACACAAGTAACCCCAAGTCTGTTTTCAGAGCGAAATCTCAGACATTCTGCCGACCGGCACAACGTACAGATCTGGGCCTCGGGTGTCCAAGCCACCAAGGAAAACAGGGAACCCCATGCATTTCCGAAAAGAGGACACCCGTGGGAATCCTCAGAGGTATGATTTGCGCACATCGCCCCAGAATTTATTACCCAGACAGCCCTGCAAAGTCCGAAATGTCGGGAAAAAAACACTTTTTCCGCACATTTCGCTCGACGCACCCATCGAAACACGCCCCCAACAACACATGGCCTACCGTCACACGTTCCCACAGGTGTCCCAATGAAAACGGTACCTCACATGTGTGGGTGCACCTACCTGGCCGCCAAGGGGAAAGCCTAAAACACAAGTAACCCCAAATCTGTTTTCAGAGCGAAATCTCAGACATTCTGCCGACCGGCACAACGTACAGATCTGGGCCTCGGGTGTCCAAGCCACCAAGGAAAACAGGGAACCCCATGCATTTCCGAAAAGAGGACACCCGTGGGAATCCGCAGAGGTATGATTTGCGCACATCGCCCCAGAATTTATTACCCAGGCAGCCCTGCAAAGTCCGAAATGTCGGGAAAAAAACGCATTTTCCAGACATTTCGCTCGGCGCACCCATCGAAACACTCCCCCAACAACACATGGCCTACCGTCACACGTTCCCACAGGTGTCCCGATGAAAACGGTTCCCCACATGTGTGGGTGCACCTACCTGGCCGCCAAGGGGAAAGCCTAACACACAAGTAACCCCAAGTCTGTTTTCAGAGCGAAATCTCAGACATTCTGCCGACCGGCACAACGTACAGATATGGGCCTCGGGTGTCCAAGCCACAGAGGAAAACAGGGAACCCCATGCATTTCCGAAAAGAGGACACCCGTGGGAATCCGCAGAGGTATGATTTGCGCACATCGCCCCAGAATTTATTACCCAAACAACCCTGCAAAGTCCGAAATGTGGGGAAAAAAATGCTTTTTCCGCACATTTCGCTCGACGCACCCATCGGAACACGCCCCCAACAACACCTGGCCTACCGTCACGCGTTCCCACAGGTGTCCCGATGAAAACGGTACCTCACATGTGTGGGTGCACCTACCTGGCTGGCAAGGGGCAAGCCGAAAACGCAAGCAACCCCCAGCCTATTTGCAGTGGGGAATCTCAGCCATTCTGCCGACCGGCACAACATACAGATATGGGCCTCGGGTGTCCAAGCCTCCAAGGAAAACAGGGAACCCCATGCATTTCCGAAAAGAGGACACCCGTGGGAATCCGAAGAGGTATGATTTGCGCACATCGCCCCAGAATTTATTACCCAGACAACCCTGCAAAGTCCGAAATGTGGGGAAAAAAACGCTTTTTTGCCACATTTCGCTCGACGCACCCATCGAAACACGCCCCAACAACACATGGCCTACCGTCCCGCGTTCCCACAGGTGTCCCGATGAAAACGGTACCCCAAATGTGTGGGTGCACCTACCTGGCCGCCAAGGGGAAAGCCTAAAACACAAGTAACCCCAAGTCTGTTTTTAGAGCGAAATCTCAGACATTCTGCCGACCGGCACAATGTACAGATATGGGCCTCGGGTGTCCAAGCCACCGAGGAAAACAGGGAACCCCATGCATTTCCGAAAAGAGGACACCCGTGGGAATCCGCAGAGGTATGATTTGCGCACATTGCCCCAGAATTTATTACCCAGGCAGCCCTGCAAAGTCCGAAATGTCGGGAAAAAAACACTTTTTCCGCACATTTCGCTCGACGCACCCATCGAAACACGCCCCCAACAACACATGGCCTACCGTCACGCGTTCCCACAGGTGTCCCGATGAAAACGATACCTCACATGTGTGGGTGCACCTACCTGGCCGCCAAGGGGAAAGCCTAAAACACAAGTAACCCCAAGTCTGTTTTCAGAGGGAAATCTCAGACATTCTGCCGACCGGCACAACGTACAGATATGGGCCTCGGGTGTCCAAGCCACCGATGAAAACAGGGAACCCCATGCATTTCCAAAAAGAGGACACCCGGTGGAATCCGCAGAGGTATGATTTGCGCACATCGCCCCAGAATTTATTACCCAGACAACCCTGCAAAGTCCGAAATGTGGAGAAAAAAATGCTTTTTCCGCACATTTCGCTCGACGCACCCATCGAAACACGCCCCCAACAACACATGGCCTACCGTCACGCGTTCCCACAGGTGTCCCGATGAAAACGGTACCTCACATGTGTGGGTGCACCTACCTGGCTGGCAAGGGGCAAGCCGAAAATGCAAGCAACCCCCAGCCTATTTGCAGAGGGGAATCTCAGCCATTCTGCCGACCGGCACAACATACAGATATGGGCCTCGGGGGTCCAAGCCTCCAAGGAAAACAGGGAACCCCATGCATTTCCGAAAAGAGGACACCCATGGGAATCCGCAGAGGTATGATTTGCGCACATCGCCCCAGAATTTATTACCCAGGCAGCCCTGTAAAGTCCGAAATGTGGGGAAAAAAACGCTTTTTTCGCACATTTCGCTCGACGCACCCATCGAAACACGCCCCCAACAACACATGGCCTACCGTCACGCGTTCCCACAGGTGTCCCGATGAAAACGATACCTCACATGTGTGGGTGCACCTACCTGGCCGCCAAGGGGAAAGCCTAAAACACAAGTAACCGCAAGTCTGTTTTCAGAGGGAAATCTCAGACATTCTGCCGACCGGCACAATGTACAGATATGGGCCTCGGGTGTCCAAGCCACCGAGGAAAACAGGGAACCCCATGCATTTCCAAAAAGAGGACACCCGGTGGAATCCGCAGAGGTATGATTTGCGCACATCGCCCCAGAATTTATTACCCAGACACCCCCGCAAAGTCCGAAATGTGGGGAAAAAAATGCATTTTCCAGACATTCCGCTCGGCGCACCCATCGAAACATGCCCCCAACAACACATGGCCTACCGTCCCGCGTTCCCACAGGTGTCCCGATGAAAATGGTACCTCACATGCGTGGGTGCACCTACCTGGCTGGCAAGGGGCAAGCCGAAAACGCAAGCAACCCCCAGTCTGTTTGCAGAGGGGAATCTCAGCCATTCTGCCGACCGGCACAACATACAGATATGGGCCTAGGGTGTCCAAGCCACCAAGGAAAACAGGGAACCCCATGCATTTCCGAAAAGAGGACACCCGTGGGAATCCGCAGAGGTATGATTTGCGCACATCGCCCCAGAATTTATTACCCAGACACCCCCGCAAAGTCCGAAATGTGGGGAAAAAAACACTTTTTCCGCACATTTCGCTCGACGCACCCATCGAAACACGCCCCCAACAACACATGGCCTACCGTCACACGTTCCCACAGGTGTCCCAATGAAAACGGTACCTCACATGTGTGGGTGCACCTACCTGGCCGCCAAGGGGAAAGCCTAAAACACAAGTAACCCCAAGTCTGTTTTCAGAGCGAAATCTCAGACATTCTGCCGACCGGCACAACGTACAGATCTGGGCCTCGGGTGTCCAAGCCACCAAGGAAAACAGGGAACCCCATGCATTTCCGAAAAGAGGACACCTGTGGGAATCCGCAGAGGTATGATTTGCGCACATCGCCCCAGAATTTATTACCAAGACACCCCCGCAAAGTCCGAAATGTGGGGAAAAAAACGCATTTTCCAGACATTTCGCTCGGCGCACCCATCGAAACACTCCCCCAACAACACATGGCCTACCGTCACACATTCCCACAGGTGTCCCGATGAAAACGGTTCCCCACATGTGTGGGTGCACCTACCTGGCCGCCAAGGGGAAAGCCTAACACACAAGTAACCCCAAGTCTGTTTTCAGAGCGAAATCTCAGACATTCTGCCGACCGGCACAACGTACAGATATGGGCCTCGGGTGTCCAAGCCACAGAGGAAAACAGGGAACCCCATGCATTTCCGAAAAGAGGACACCCGTGGGAATCCGCAGAGGTATGATTTGCGCACATCGCCCCAGAATTTATTACCCAAACAACCCTGCAAAGTCCGAAATGTGGGGAAAAAAATGCTTTTTCCGCACATTTCGCTCGACGCACCCATCGGAACACGCACCCAACAACACCTGGCCTACCGTCACGCGTTCCCACAGGTGTCCCGATGAAAACGGTACCTCACATGTGTGGGTGCACCTACCTGGCTGGCAAGGGGCAAGCCGAAAACGCAAGCAACCCCCAGCCTATTTGCAGTGGGGAATCTCAGCCATTCTGCCGACCGGCACAACATACAGATATGGGCCTCGGGTGTCCAAGCCTCCAAGGAAAACAGGGAACCCCATGCATTTCCGAAAAGAGGACACCCGTGGGAATCCGAAGAGGTATGATTTGCGCACATCGCCCCAGAATTTATTACCCAGACAACCCTGCAAAGTCCGAAATGTGGGGAAAAAAACGCTTTTTTGCCACATTTCGCTCGACGCACCCATCGAAACACGCCCCAACAACACATGGCCTACCGTCCCGCGTTCCCACAGGTGTCCCGATGAAAACGGTACCCCAAATGTGTGGGTGCACCTACCTGGCCGCCAAGGGGAAAGCCTAAAACACAAGTAACCCCAAGTCTGTTTTTAGAGCGAAATCTCAGACATTCTGCCGACCGGCACAATGTACAGATATGGGCCTCGGGTGTCCAAGCCACCGAGGAAAACAAGGAACCCCATGCATTTCCGAAAAGAGGACACCCGTGGGAATCCGCAGAGGTATGATTTGCGCACATTGACCCAGAATTTATTACCCAGGCAGCCCTGCAAAGTCCGAAATGTCGGGAAAAAAACACTTTTTCCGCACATTTCGCTCGACGCACCCATCGAAACACGCCCCCAACAACACATGGCCTACCGTCACGCGTTCCCACAGGTGTCCCGATGAAAACGATACCTCACATGTGTGGGTGCACCTACCTGGCCGCCAAGGGGAAAGCCTAAAACACAAGTAACCCCAAGTCTGTTTTCAGAGGGAAATCTCAGACATTCTGCCGACCGGCACAACGTACAGATATGGGCCTCGGGTGTCCAAGCCACCGATGAAAACAGGGAACCCCATGCATTTCCAAAAAGAGGACACCCGGTGGAATCCGCAGAGGTATGATTTGCGCACATCGCCCCAGAATTTATTACCCAGACAACCCTGCAAAGTCCGAAATGTGGAGAAAAAAATGCTTTTTCCGCACATTTCGCTCGACGCACCCATCGAAACACGCCCCCAACAACACATGGCCTACCGTCACGCGTTCCCACAGGTGTCCCGATGAAAACGGTACCTCACATGTGTGGGTGCACCTACCTGGCTGGCAAGGGGCAAGCCGAAAATGCAAGCAACCCCCAGCCTATTTGCAGAGGGGAATCTCAGCCATTCTGCCGACCGGCACAACATACAGATATGGGCCTCGGGGGTCCAAGCCTCCAAGGAAAACAGGGAACCCCATGCATTTCCGAAAAGAGGACACCCATGGGAATCCGCAGAGGTATGATTTGCGCACATCGCCCCAGAATTTATTACCCAGGCAGCCCTGTAAAGTCCGAAATGTGGGGAAAAAAACGCTTTTTTCGCACATTTCGCTCGACGCACCCATCGAAACACGCCCCCAACAACACATGGCCTACTGTCACGCGTTCCCACAGGTGTCCCGATGAAAACGATACCTCACATGTGTGGGTGCACCTACCTGGCCGCCAAGGGGAAAGCCTAAAACACAAGTAACCGCAAGTCTGTTTTCAGAGGGAAATCTCAGACATTCTGCCGACCGGCACAATGTACAGATATGGGCCTCGGGTGTCCAAGCCACCGAGGAAAACAGGGAACCCCATGCATTTCCAAAAAGAGGACACCCGGTGGAATCCGCAGAGGTATGATTTGCGCACATCGCCCCAGAATTTATTACCCAGACACCCCCGCAAAGTCCGAAATGTGGGGAAAAAAATGCATTTTCCAGACATTCCGCTCGGCGCACCCATCGAAACATGCCCCCAACAACACATGGCCTACCGTCCCGCATTCCCACAGGTGTCCCGATGAAAATGGTACCTCACATGCGTGGGTGCACCTACCTGGCTGGCAAGGGGCAAGCCGAAAACGCAAGCAACCCCCAGTCTGTTTGCAGAGGGGAATCTCAGCCATTCTGCCGACCGGCACAACATACAGATATGGGCCTAGGGTGTCCAAGCCACCAAGGAAAACAGGGAACCCCATGCATTTCCGAAAAGAGGACACCCGTGGGAATCCGCAGAGGTATGATTTGCGCACATCGCCCCAGAATTTATTACCCAGACACCCCCGCAAAGTCCGAAATGTGGGGAAAAAAACACATTTTCCAGACATTTCGCTTGGCGCACCCATCGAAACACGCCACCAACAACACATGGCCTACTGTCACGCGTTCCCACAGGTGTCCCGATGAAAACGGTACCCCACATGTGTGGGTGCACCTACCTGGCCGCCAAGGGGAAAGCCTAAAACACAAGTAACCCCAAGTCTGTTTTCAGAGCGAAATCTCAGACATTCTGCCGACCGGCACAACGTACAGACATGGGCCTCGGGTGTCCAAGCCACCGAGGAAAACAGGGAACCCCATGCATTTCCGAAAAGAGGACACCTGTGGGAATCCGCAGAGGTATGATTTGTGCACATCGCCCCAGAATTTATTACCAAAACAGCCCGGCAAAGTCCGAAATGTGGGGAAAAAAATGCTTTTTCCGCACATTTCGCTCGACGCACCCATCGAAACACGCCCCCAACAACACATGGCCTACCGTCACGCGTTCCGACAGGTGTCCCGATGAAAACGGTACCTCACATGTGTGGGTGCACCTACCTGGCCGCCAAGGGGAAAGCCTAAAACACAAGTAACCCCAAGTCTGTTTTCAGAGCGAAATCTCAGACATTCTGCCGACCGGCACAACGTACAGACATGGACCTCGGGTGTCCAAGCCACCGAGGAAAACAGGGAACCCCATGCATTTCCGAAAAGAGGACACCTGTGGGAATCCGCAGAGGTATGATTTGTGCACATCGCCCCAGAATTTATTACCAAAACAGCCCGGCAAAGTCCAAAATGTGGGGAAAAAAATGCTTTTTCCGCACATTTCGCTCGACGCACCCATCGAAACACGCCCCCAACAACACATGGCCTACCGTCACGCGTTCCCAAAGGTGTCCCGATGAAAACAGTACCTCACATGTGTGGGTGCACCTACCTGGCTGGCAAGGGGCAAGCCGAAAATGCAAGCAACCCCCAGTCTGTTTGCAGAGGGGAATCTCAGCCATTCTGCCGACCGGCACAACATACAGATATGGGCCTCGGGTGTCCAAGCCTCCAAGGAAAACAGGGAACCCCATGCATTTCCGAAAAGAGGACACCCGTGGGAATCCGCAGAGGTACGATTTGCGCACATCGCCCCAGAATTTATTACCCAGACACCCCCGCAAAGTCAGAAATGTGGGGAAAAAAACGCATTTTCCGCACATTTCGCTCGGCGCACCCATTGAAACACGCCCCCAACAACACATGGCCTACCGTCACGCGTTCCCACAGGTGTCCCGATGAAAACGGTACCTCACATGCGTGGGTGCACCTACCTGGCTGTCAAGGGGCAAGCCGAAAACGCAAGCAACCCCCAGTCTGTTTGCAGAGGGGAATCTCAGCCATTCTGCCGACCGGCACAACGTACAGACATGGGCCTCGGGTGTCCAAGCCTCCAAGGAAAACAGGGAACCCCATGCATTTCCGAAAAGAGGACACCCGTGGGAATCCGCAGAGGTATGATTTGCGCACATCGCCCCAAAATGTATTACCCAGACAGCCCTGCAAAGTCCGAAATGTGGGGAAAAAAATGCTTTTTCCGCACATTTCGCTCGACGCACCCATCGAAACACCCCCCCAACAACACATGGCCTACCGGCACGCGTTCCCACAGGTGTCCCGATGAAAACGGTACCTCACATGTGTGGGTGCACCTACCTGGCTGGCAAGGGGCAAGCCGAAAACGCAAGCAACCCCCACTCTGTTTGCAGAGGGGAGTCTCAGCCATTCTGCCGACCGGCACAACATACAGATATGGGCCTCGGGTGTCCAAGCCTCCAAGGAAAACAGGGAACCCCATGCATTTCCGAAAAGAGGACACCCGTGGGAATCCGCAGAGGTATGATTTGCGCACATCGCCCCAGAATTTATTACCCAGACACCCCCGCAAAGTCCGAAATGTGGGGAAAAAAACGCATTTTCCGCACATTTCGCTCGGCGCACCCATTGAAACACACCCCCAACAACACATGGCCTACCGGCACGCGTTCCCACAGGTGTCCCGATGAAAACGGTACCTCACATGTGTGGGTGCACCTACCTGGCTGGCAAGGGGCAAGCCGAAAACGCAAGCAACCCCCACTCTGTTTGCAGAGGGGAATCTCAGCCATTCTGCCGACCGGCACAACATACAGATATGGGCCTCGGGTGTCCAAGCCTCCAAGGAAAACAGGGAACCCCATGCATTTCCGAAAAGAGGTCACCCGTGGGAATCCGCAGAGGTATGATTTGCGCACATCGCCCCAGAATTTATTACCCAGACACCCCCGCAAAGTCCGAAATGTGCGGAATAAAATGCATTTTCCGCACATTTCGCTCGGCGCACCCCTCGAAACACGTCCCCAACAACTCATGGCCTACCGTCACACATTCCCACAGGTGTCCCGATGAAAAGGGTACCTCACATGTGTGGGCGCACCTACCTGGCTGGCAAGGGGCAAGCCAAAAACGCAAGCAACCCCCAGCCTGTTTGCAGAGGGGAATCTCAGCCATTCTGCCGACCGGCACAACATACAGATATGGGCCTCGGGTGTCCAAACCTCCAAGGAAAACAGGGAACCCCATGCATTTCCGAAAAGAGGAAACCCGTAGGAATCGGCAGAGGTATGATTTGCGCACATCGTCCCAGAATTTATTACCCAGACACCCCTGCAAAGTCCGAAATGTGCCCCGGACTTTGCGGGCTCAACCCCCCCACCCCAAATGGAGGGCCCCACCTCATGCAACCCTCCCTGGGGGCTGATATCTGCTCCTAGGAAGGGGCATCTGACCCGAGGGATGCAAGAGGTGGGGTCTCCCTATCTTCCGCCAAGGAGAGTTGCATGAGATGGGGCCCTCCATTTGGGGTCGGGGAGGGCTGAGGGCCACCCCCCGTTGCAGTACATCATTCGCTGCCAATTTAGGGTGCCCCTCAGCCCCCCCTAAAAAGCAGCCTATGAATTTTTATTATTTTTTTGTTTACCCAACTTCGCTTGGTGCAGATAGCCACATTAGCGTAGCAATCTGCCCCAGGGTGCCCAAACCCTACTGCCCCATCTATTGGGGGTCCTGCCCAACCTTTTGTGGTGGCCCTCTCCCCCCACCCCAAATGGGTGGCAGGGACACCTCATGCAGGCCTCCCTGGGCCTCCTACAAACGGCTGTGTGAGGTACACCCCACCTCGATTTGGGGTGGGGGGGAGAGGGCCACCACAAAAGGTGGGGCAGGACCCCCAATAGATGGGGCAGTAGGGTTTGGGCACCCTGGGGGCAGATTGCCACACTAATGTGGCCATCTGCACCAAGCGAAGTTGGGTAAACAAAATAAATAGTACAAATTCATAGGCTGCTTTTTAGGGGGGACTGAGGGGCACCCTAAATTGGCAGCGAATGATGTACTGCAACGGGGGGTGGCACTCAGCCGCCCCCACCCCAAATGGAGGGCCCCACCTCATGCAACCCTCCCTGGGGGCTGATATCTGCTCCTAGGAAGGGGCATCTGACCCCAGGGAGGGATCCAAGAGGTGGGGCCCCCCCTATCTGCCGCCAGGAAGGGTTGCATGAGGTGGGGCCCTCCATTTGGGGTGGGAGGGGGGCTGAGGGCCACCCCCCGTTGCAGTAGATCATTCGCTGCCAATTTAGGGTGCCCCTCAGCCCCCCCTAAAAGGCAGCCTATGAATTTGTATTATTTTTTTTGTTTACCCAACTTCGCTTGGTGCAGATGGCCACATTAGTGTGGCTATCTGCCCCCAGGGTGCCCAAACCCTACTGCCCCATCTATTGGGGGTCCTGCCCCACCTTTTGGGGTGCCTCCCCACCCCCAATGGCTGGGGGACACACCTCATGCAGGCCTCCCTGGGCCTCCTCCTAACCGCTGCGTGAGGTACACCCCACCTCCATTTGGTGTGAGGGGGGAGAGGGCCCCCCCAAAAGGTGGGGCAGGACCCCCAATAGATTGGGCAGTAAGGTTTGGGCACCCTGGGGTCAGATAGCCACACTAATGTGGCCATCTGCACCAAGCAAAGTTGGGTAAACAAAAAACAAAATACAAATTCATAGGCTGCTTTTTAGGGGGGGCTGAGGGCCACCCTAAATTGGCAGCGAATGATGTACCGCAACGGGGGGTGGCCCTCAACCCCCCCACCGCTCCAAATGGAGGGCCCACTGTGATGCTGGAAATGCATCAGAGGGACAGGGCCTCTGAATCCTTGTCCTTTACTGCTTTTTATCGTGTGTTCTGTCGTGTTTTCTGCCCAGGAGTCCATGTGGGACTCCTGGCAGTGCAGCTCTCTCTTTTGTTTTGGTGAACAGACCCATGGGATACCCTTATGGCACCCATGGGTAGGGGTACAACCCTGTACCTCTACTGTATGTTTTTGGGCACCTGTGGGTGGCCCACAGAGCAGGGCATGGGCTGGTGGCAGCTCCATGCTGAATTTGACAGGTGCTCTGGGTGTCCTCCATTTTGGGATACCCAGGTCCTGCCATTGGGATCAGTTGATTCCTGATAGGAAACAAGATGGCCCCTGTGGCCTCTTGCTTTCTATTGCCTGTTATCTTGTTTCCCAAAGTCCTGGGAAGCCCTGACTCTGTCCCTTCCCCCTGACTGGCTGTTGGGTGGAAGTTCCATATATGGTGTTGTTGTGAAGGCCCAGCTAGACTGACTGGAGCCTTCCCAGTGACTGTATGTTGTGGGTACCTCCTGTGGGTGGGACCTGGGTGAATGGAGTGTGTGACCAATATACACTCCTTGTTGTGGTTGTCTGGTTTCTGGCATGAGAGACAAAGACTGAGACAGCCCTGCCCGAAACTGGCCTGAATGCAGTGTGTAGTGTTGAATGGCTGGGTACTTGTCCCAATCCACATTCCTTGTTGTGAGTGTCTGAAAGGGAGGAGTGTGGCCTGAATGCACTGTGTGCATGATTGGCTGACTGACTGCATGAATGCCCTGCTGTATGATTGGCTGATGAGTGTGTGCCAGCAGTGTGGATGAGAGACAGAATAGTATATCTGGGGACCTCTCACCACTGGTAAAGGGTTCAGAAGCGTTCAGAAGCTGAGTCTCCACTCTAAGAGTAACTGGAACTGCTGATCCTCGACGTCCAGCTGGAAGAAGAAGACTTGCTGTTGCATTTGCTTCGACCGATCCGAAGGCTGCCGAAATTGTCGAAGACTGACCCGAGAGAGGACCTGGTAAGGCGCCCTCTTCTCGTGCTCCGAGGGACCATCGAGCACTGCTCCTTCTTCGCCGAAGCGCCCTGGAAGACAGACCCTCGAAAGGCTGCCGACCCGAGACAGGACTGCCGAGGAGATCGAAGTGAAGCACCCGAACATCGCCGCCGTCGAAGTCCATTGCCGTCGACCAGGGTTCGCAGGTTTGTGTAACCGCTGGAGGCCCGTTGAAGTTGTGTTGCCCAGCCGTGGGGACCACTTGACGGCGTGCTGCCGACGACCGGAGCCGCCCGCTCATTTGCCTAAGAACATTTGAATCAAAGGACTCCCTCGTCCGCACCGTCGACCGCTTTATCCTGCCGGAGAAAGTCGAGGACGATCAATGCGCCGAGGAGAAACCTGCCGGTGGGTTTCCCGCCACCCGAAGACCACAAAGACTCGAACGACTCGACGCCCTTGCTGGGCCTCCGTCTCCACAATCTTTGCGGTCCAGAACTATTGTCACCGAGGTGCCCCACACGCCTCTGCCTTGCAGGACGCCGACGCTCCGACGCTGACGAGCACCGCTCGGACGAAGCTGCCGCCTCATCGACGTCGTTCTACCCTGTTTGTCGACGGACGTTCGACGCCCCGTGTCTCCCGCTTGAAAGGGAAGGCATTCAAGAAGGGCCGTCCATTCCCCGCCGCCGACTGCCGAGTCCCTCGACGCTTCTCAATGCCTCTCGACGATCCGTGACTCCCGCTTGAAAGGGGGTCGCTCAAGAAGGATCTGTCGACGCCTCTTCGAGGAACTCTACTCCACCAGGTACATTGGGGGGGTAAAAACATTATAGGAGGGAATAAGACTTGCAGAACAATATATGGACTGGGCTTGTGCTATATCTTTATTTTACAGGTTGCCCAGGTGGGGGGATCTCCACACAGAACTGTGTCTAGTGGTAGGGGCCAGTATTCTGCCTATTGCTCAACCATCTTATTTTCTCTCCTCTCTCTATTGCTGGTTTCACTCTATTGATCTGTGTGACATTGTTACAGTATTGTTGATGCACTTTAATGAGATCTAATACAAAAGGTGGTACCACTTTAGAATTGTATATATTTGCCATTGTTGACTTTCCTAAGTACAAAGTGAGTTATTATGATAAGTGTACATAACCTTGAATATTGATTATATAAAGACTGTGTTCTAACCAATACAGTGTGTGGACATTCCTTTGTGGGGGCTTGGGGACTACACTGTACTTAAGAACCAGCCTGCATCACCTCCTGAGAAGCTAGGCCTTGATTGCTCGTCCATTGCTACCGTAATAGAGAATCTTGGCTGGGGTCTTCTGTGCCTCTCTTCTACCATATAGAGAGCAGAAGTACAGACACCCCCTACCAGTCTTTACAGCTGGTGGCAGCGGTGGGATGCTTATGGTTTTAAGAATCAGTGTATAACCGTGCCACTTACAAAAGATATCCGCACTTTATTAAATTAAGGTTTAGTTGTGTACAAGATAACTGCATTACAAACAATGGAGTCTATTGCAAATGGCAAATTAACTCGGATGAGCTTGGAGGCTCTCCAGAGTGCTTGTGAAGCCAGGGAGTTAGACTTTGTGGATAAGTCTAGGGCTGAGCTGATAGCTGCTCTGGTGGACTACCAGACTGATGGTGAAACTCTTGATGAGGGGGGGAACGCAACCAATGAGGACTCTGCCCCTGGGGTTTCTGCTGGATCTGTTTCTGGGAATGCCGCCATTCCTGCTGCCTCTGTTCCAAATCCCAGCAATTCCTTGGAGCTTGAGTTATTAAGGATGAAATTGGCCTTTGAATACCGCAAGTTGGAAATAGATGCTGAACTTAAGAAAGAGTAGTTGGCTCAACAAGTGGAGCTCAAGAATAGGGATCTTGAACTCAGAAATAAGGACCTTGAACTCAAGAGCCAGGACACTGAATGTCAGAGAATCCAGCTAGAGAAAGCTAGAGTGGAGACTTCAGCTAAAACCAGTGAGAGTGTCAGGTCCCCAGCCACCAAGTTTATGAAAGATTTGGTTGGTGTATTTGTGGAGGGTTCAGATATCCTCCAATGGATTGAAGCGTTTGGAATGGCTTGTGCAATTCATGATGTTGATAAAAGAGATTGGGCTAAGTGTTTGTTAAGCAGAGTGCCTCAAACTGGATATGACTGTATTCTGAAGCTGAGTGTAGAAGAAAGGGGTCAGTATGAGTGTATGAAGTCTGCTTTGATTGCCAAGTTTGGCAAGACACCTACCCAATACCTTAGAAGGTTCAGGGATTTTAAGAAAAGAGAGAATGTGTCTTGGGTTGACTGGGTGAGTGCTGCGCACATGAACATGATGGGGTGGATCGATGGATACAAGGTTAAGACTTTTGTTGAATTGTCCCACCTCTTGTTTTTTGAGCATTTTTCTGAAGCCTGTTCACCAGTATGTGGCTGACCAGAACATTTTGGACCCCTTTAAGCTGGCTAGGTTGGCTGACAAGTGGGTCTCCCACCGGGTGTCCCCTAAGGACTCCAGTGGGAAGGACAAGGACAAAGAAAAGGGGGCCTCTCAGAAAGCTGAGGAGTCCCACAAGCAGTCACAGTCGGGTAAACCTAAACCTTCCTCTCCCAAGACCCAAAAAGCTAGTGGGGATAAGTCATCTGTGGGTGGGAATAAGAGTAGTGGTCCACCTGCTGCAAAGCAGGCTCCCAGTGGTTCCAGTACCGTACCCCGCACTCCTGGCGCTTGTTGGGACTGTGGGGCTCTGGATCACAAAAGGGGTGACTCCAAGTGTAAAGGTAAGGCACTTGGAGTCCAGGCTGTCAGCCTGACCTACCCTTACCCCGTGTCTGAGGTGGAGGCCACTGTCCTCCCCTCCTCTACCGGGATCACATTTGGTGCTCCGGTAGAGATTTCCTTAGTGTCCCTTGGGGCCTGGGACCAGTACGCAGAAGTACTGGCGACTATCCCACAGAACACCCGTAGGTTTTTGAGAAGTGTCCTCTTGAATGCCCAGCCTTCTACTGGTTTGAGAGACACTGGGGCAAGCATGACAGTGGTGGACAGGACCCTGCTCAAGCCAGAGGACTATGTAGGTGCTCCTCTGAGAACCACCAGGTTAGCTGGTGGGCCTCCCAAATTATCACCTGTAGCCTTAGTCACACTCATGATTGGAGACAAGACAGCAAAGCTTCCTGTCCTGGTTCAGGACAATGTCCCTGCTAACATTCTGTTAGGAAATGATCTAGTAGAGTTGGGGTTGATCTCGGATGGTCTTCCCATGACTGCTGCTGCAGTCACTAGGTCACAGGTGACACCGGGTCTGGCTGTGGGTCAGGTACCTGAGCCAAAGGCGAGGCCTAAGGCAAGAAGAAGGAAGACCAAGAAGGCCACCTCTGTGGAGGGAACACCTTCTCTTCCTGCTGTTCCGACAGCACCCATTGGGATCCATGCTCCGGACGGGCTGGGTCCAGTGGAAAACCCAAACTAAACTCCTGTGGGAGAAGAGATAGAAGACTCTCCTGTGGGAGAGGTTCTCAACCCGGAGGATCATCCCGACCTTCAATGCTTGTTAGCTGAAGGGGGACCCTCCCGGGCAGACTTCTGTAAGGGACAGAGAGAGTGCCACTCTCTCTCGAGACTGAGGAAACAGGCCCTGTCCCAGGCACAAGGAGAAGTGCCTAGGACGTTCTGGATTTATTGGGAGGGTGAGCTCCTTGTTAGTGAGCCCACTAAGCCTGAACCTGGTGCCCTCAAGAGGTTGGTGGTACCCCAGGTTTACAGGCCCTTCCTACTGCAGTTGGCGCATGAGGTGCCCTGGGCTGGTCATCTTGGGACCAAGAAGACTAAGCAGAGGCTCTCTGCCCATTTCTACTGGCCACGGATGGGAGTAGAGGTGGAGTCCCACTGCAGGACCTGCCCAACTTGTCAGTTGTCTGGCAAGACTGGAGGCAGTGTCATTGCCCCACTGCAGCCATTGCCAGTGGTTGGCACACCATTTGAGAGGGTGGGCATCGACATCGTCAGTCCCCTTGACCCTCCCACTTCAGGTGGACATCGGTTCATCCTGGTCTTGGTAGATCATGCCACCAGGTACCCTGAGGCAATACCCCTTCGGACTGTTACTGCCAAGGTGGTTGCCAGGGCTCTCCTGGGCATTTTCACCCGTGTTGGATTCCCCAAGGAGGTTGTCTCTGACCGAGAATCCAACTTCATGTCTAGTTACATGAAAACCATGTGGAAAGAGTGCGGGGTAACCTACAAGTTCTCCACCTCTTACCACCCCAGACCAATGGTCTGGTTGAGAGATTTAATAAAACTCTCAAGGGCATGCTAGGGGCTTTGGAAGAACCCCTAAGGAGGAAATGGGATCTCCTCCTGCCATGCCTGCTGTTTGCTTACAGAGAGGTACCTCAAGAGGGTGAGTTACTCTTTGGACATCCCGTGAGGGGGCCCCTCGCCTTGATCAGAGAAGGCTTGGAAGCCACCCCTCCAGGTCCCGCCAAGCAAGTGGTGGACTATGTGTTAGGCCTCAGACGGAGGATGACACAGATGATGGGTCAGGCAACAGCAAATCTCAAGGCCAGCCAGGAATTGAATAATTACTGGCATGACCTTAAAGCCTCGCAAGTGGATTGGACTCCGGGACAGGAAATCCTTGTGATGGAGCCTACCAAGCCTAGAGCTTTGGCAGACAAGTGGACTGGACCCTTCAGGATCATCTCCAAGATGGGCAAAGTCAATTATCTGGTCGACATGGGAGCCTCTGGGGTAGCCCCTCAGATATTCCATGTCAACCGGCTCAAGCCTTTCCACCGGCGAGCAGAAGACTCATGTCTCTTGCTAGCTTCAGGGCAAGAAGAGGATGAGAGTGAGCCCCTTCCTGATTTGCTGCATAGCAACCCTCAGGATGGCTCAGTGGAGGGAGTACATCTCTCTCCGGATTTGACAACAGAGCAACAGAGGGCCTGCAGGGCTTTGCTCCAACAGTATGCCTCTCTGTTTTCACTGACGCCAGGCCTTACACCGTGGTGTAGGCATGAAATTGACACTGGTGACAGTGTGCCTGTCAAAAGCAGGTGCTACCGTATGTCAGATACCGTCAAGAACCACATCCAGGCTGAGGTCGCCAAGATGTTGGATCTGGGTGTTATTGAACCCTCAACCAGTCCCTGGTCCAGTCCAGTGGTCCTTGTCCCCAAGGCAAGTTCCCAGGCGGGTACCAAGGATTGGAGGTTCTGTGTGGACTACCGAAGAGTCAATGCCGTCACCAAAACTGACGCGCACCCATTGCCCAGGGCTGATGAGCTCGTTGACACCATAGGTGCTGCCAAATTTGTGAGCACCTTTGACCTTACCTCAGGCTATTGGCAAATAGCTCTGACGGACCATGCCAAGGAAAAGACGGCCTTCTCAACACCTGAGGGACTCTACCAGTTTAGGGTCATGCCTTTTAGGTTGAAGAATGCCCCTGCCACCTTCCAGAGATTGGTCAACCATGCGCTCAGGGGGCTGGAAGCCTTTTGTGTGACTTACTTAGACGACATTGCCGTCTACAGTTCCACCTGGGAAGAGCATTTGACACATCTGGATAAGGTGTTGCAGGCCTTGAAAAGGGCTAACCTCACTATCAAGGCCACCAAGTGCCAGATAGCTCAGGGGAAAGTTACCTATCTTGGTCATGAGGTAGGAGGGGGTCAAATCCAACCTCTCTCCAGTAAAGTACAGGATGTACAGAACTGGGAGAATCCTACTACTCAAACCCAGGTGAGAGCCTTTTTGGGCCTCACTGGGTACTATCGCAATTTCATGGCAGACTATGGAACCATAGCTGCACCCCTGACAGCTCTAACTTCACCCAAACAGCCTAGGAAGGTTAATTGGACCGAAGACTGTCAGAGGGCCTTTGATGGCTTGAAAGAAAGTCTGTGTAGGGCACCTGTGTTGTGTGCGCCTGACTACAGCCGACCCTTTATCGTCCAGACGGATGCCTGCGACACCGGAATTGGAGCTGTCTTGTCCCAGTTAGATGACAAAGGGAGAGAACATCCTATCATATTCATCAGTAGACAACTCAAGGGTAGAGAACTTAGGTGGGCTACTGTTGAAAAGGAGTGTTTTAGCATAGTTTGGAGCCTTAGGCGTTTTAGGCCCTACCTTACGGGGTCTACCTTCAAGGTCCAAACAGATAATAAGCCCCTGAAGTGGCTTATGCAGATGAAGGGTGAGAATCCGAAATTGCTCAGGTGGTCCATTAGCCTGCAAGGGCTAGACTTCACCATAGAGCACAGACCAGGGAAGAGTCACGATAATGCAGATGGCCTTTCCAGAAGGTATGTTGACCGTCTGGATGAGGGTGTCTGTCCCGTGGGAGATTAGACACCCTCCACCTCAGTCTGGGGGGGGGGCGACTGTGATGCTGGAAATGCATCAGAGGGACAGGGCCTCTGAATCCTTGTCCTTTACTGCTTTTTATCGTGTGTTCTGTCGTGTTTTCTGCCCAGGAGTCCATGTGGGACTCCTGGCAGTGCAGCTCTCTCTTTTGGTTTGGTGAACAGACCCATGGGATACCCTTATGGCACCCATGGGTAGGGGTTCAACCCTGTACCTCTAGTGTATGTTTTTGGGCACCTGTGGGTGGCCCACAGAGCAGAGTATGGGCTGGTGGCAGCTCCATGCTGAATTTGACAGGTGCTTTGGGTGTCCTCCATTTTGGGATACCCAGGCCCTGCCATTGGGATCAGTTGATTCCTGATAGGAAACAAGATGACCCCTGTGGCCTCTTGCTTTCTATTGCCTGTTATCTTGTTTCCCAAAGTCCTGGGAAGCCCTGACTCTGTCCCTTCCCCCTGACTGGCTGTTGGGTGGAAGTTCCATATATGGTGCTGTTGTGAAGGCCCAGCTAGACTGACTGGAGCCTTCCCAGTGACTGTATGTTGTGGGTACCTCCTGTGGGTGGGACCTGGGTGAATGGAGTGTGTGACCAATATACACTCCTTGTTGTGGTTGTCTGGTTTCTGGCATGAGAGACAAAGACTGAGACAGCCCTGCCCGAAACTGGCCTGAATGCAGTGTGTAGTGTTGAATGGCTGGGTACTTGTCCCAATCCACATTCCTTGTTGTGAGTGTCTGAAAGGGAGGAGTGAGGCCTGAATGCACTGTGTGCCTGATTGGCTGACTGACTGCATGAATGCCCTGCTGTATGATTGGCTGCTGAGTGTGTGCCAGCAGTGTGGATGAGAGACAGAATAGTATGTCTGGGGACCTCTCACCACTGGTAAAGGGTTCAGAAGCGTTCAGAAGCGGAGTCTCCACTCTAAGAGTAACTGGAACTGCTGATCCTCGACGTCCAGCTGGAAGAAGAAGACTTGCTGTTGCATTTGCTTCGACCGATCCGAAGGCTGCCGAAATCGTCGAAGACTGACCCGAGAGAGGACCTGGTAAGGCGCCCTCTTCCCGTGCTCCGAGGGACCATCGAGCACCGCTCCATCTTCGCCGAAGCGCCCTGGAAGACAGACCCTCGAAAGGCTGCCGACCCGAGACGGGACCGCCGAGGAGATCGAAGTGAACCACCCGGACATCGCCGCCGTCGAAGTCCATTGCCGTCGACCAGGGTTCGCAGGTTTGTGTAACCGCTGGAGGCCCGTCGAAGTTGTGTTGCCCAGCCGTGGGGACCACTTGACGCCGTGCCGCCGACGACCGGAGCCGCCCGCTCCCTTGCCTAAGAACATTTGAATCGAAGGACTCCCTTGTCCGCACCGTCGACCGCTTTATCCTGCCGGAGAAAGTCGAGGATGACCAACGCGCCGAGGAGAAACCTGCCGGTGGGTTTCCCGCCACCCGAAGACCACAAAGACTCGAACGACTCGACGCCCTTGCTGGGCCTCCGTCTCCACAATCTTTGCGGTCCAGAACTATTGTCACCGAGGTGCCCCGCACGCCTCTGCCTTGCAGGACGCCGACGCTCCGACGCGACGAGCACCGCTCGGACGAAGCTGCCGCCTCATCGACGTCGTTCTACCCTGTTTGTCGACGGACGTTCGATGCCCCGTGTCTCCCGCTTGAAAGAGGCCTTGATTGCTCGTCCATTGCTACCGTAATAGAGAATCTTGGCTGGGGTCTTCTGTGCCTCTCTTCTACCATATAGAGAGCAGAAGTACAGACACCCTCTACCAGTCTTTACACCCACCTCATGCAACCCTCCCTGCGGGCAGATAGGGGGGGCCCCACCTCATGCATCCCTCCCTGGGGTCAGATGCCCCTTCCTAGGAGCAGATATCTGCCCCCAGGGAGGGTTGCATGAGATGGGGCCCTCCATTTGGGGTGGGGGGGTTGAGGGCCACCCCCCGTTGCGGTACATCATTCGCTGCCAATTTAGGGTGGTCCTCAGCCCCCCTAAAAAGCAGCCTGTGATTTTGTATATTTGTTTTTGTTTATCCAACTTCGCTTGGTGCAGATGGCCACATTAGTGTGGCTATCTGCCCCCAGGGTGCCCAAACCCTACTGCCCCATCTATTGGGGGTCCTACCCCACCTTTTGGGGTGCCCCCCCGATCCCCAATGGCTGGGGGACACACCTCATTCAGGCCTCCCTGGGCCTCCTCCTAGCGGCTGCGTGAGGTACACCCCACCTCCTTTTGGTGTGAGGGGGGAGAGGGCCACCCCAAAAGGTGGGGCAGGACCCCCAATAGATGGGGCAGTAGGGTTTGGGCACCCTGGGGGCAGATAGCCACACTAATGTGGCCATCTGCACCAAGCAAAGTTGGGTAAACAAAATACAAATTCATAGGCTGCTTTTTAGGGGGGGCTGAGGGCCACCCTAAATTGGCAGCGAATGATGTACCGCAACGGGGGGTGGCCCTCAACCCCCCCCCACACCAAATGGAGGGCCCCACCTCATGCAACCCGCCCTGGGGGCCCCCCTTCCTGGCGGCAGATAGGGGGGCCCCACCTCTTGGATCCCTCCCTGGGGTCAGATGCCCCTTCCTAGGATCGCACGCCCAGCGCCCGATCCGTGACCAGCAATGCCTCATATGTGGTGTCCTTGGAAAGGGGAGAAAGTCCCCTTTCCAGGGACACCACTTTTTGATCAATCCCTGGTGGTCCAGTGGGCCCCAGGGCTCCAAACCCCCTCCCACCTCCCACCTCCCCTCGATTTATTTTTGCTTTTATTTTTATTTTCACCCCTGGGGGCAGTGATTATCTGCCCCCAGGGGTCTCAGGCACTGTGGCCCCATGCCTTGGGGCCACAGGGGGAGGGGGGCCGCTTACCTAGTAAGCAGCCCCTCCTCCCCCTGCGTCACAAACGGATCTGCGTTGATCCGCTGGCATTGCTGCCCGCGGATCGCGCGCCCTGTGCCCGATCCGTGGGCAGCAATGCCTCATATGTGGTGTCCTTGGAAAGGGGAGAAAGTCCCCTTTCCAGGGACACCACTTTTTGTTCCATCCCTGGTGGTCCAGTGGGCCCCAGGGCCCCAAACCCCCTCCCACCTCCCACCTCCCCTCGATTTTTTGTTGTGTTTTTTTTTTATTTTCACCCCTGGGGGCAGTGATTATCTGCCCCCAGGGGTCTCTGGCGCTGTGGCCCCATGCCTTGGGGCCACTGGGGGAGGGGGGCTGCTTACCTAGTAAGCAGCCCCCCCTCCCCCTGCGTCACAAATGGATCTGCATTGATCCACTGGCATTGCTGCACGCGGATCGCACGCCCTGCGCCCGAATCCCGGGCAGCAATGCCTCATATGTGGTGTCCTTGGAAAGGGGAGAAAGTCCCCTTTCCAGGGACACCACTTTTTGATCCATCCCTGGTGGTCTAGTGGGCCCCAGGGTCCCAAACCCCCTCCCACCTCCCCTCGATTTTTTGTTGTGTTTTTTTTTCACCCCTGGGGGCAGTGATTATCTGCCTTCAGGGGTCTCTGGCGCTGTGGCCCCATGCCTTGGGGCCACTGGGGAAGGGGGGCCGCTTACCTAGTAAGAAGCTCCCCCTCCCCCTGCGTCACAAATGGATCTGCATTGATCCACTGGCATTGCTGCCCGCGGATCGCGTGCCCTGCGCCCGATCCGCGGGCAGCAATGCCTCATATGTGGTGTCCTTGGAAAGGGGAGAAAGTCCCCTTTCCAGGGACACCACTTTTGTTCCATCCCTGGTGGTCCAGTGGGCCCCAGGGCCCCAAAACCCCTCCCACCTCCCTCCATCCCTCGATTTTTTTTTTTGTTTTTATTTTTTTATTTCACCCCTGGGGGCAGTGATCATCTGCCCCCAGGGGTCCCTGGCGCTGTGGCCCCATGCTTTGGGGCCACGGGGGAAGGGAGCCGCTTACCTAGTAAGCAGCCCCCCCCCGCGTCACAAACGGATCTTCATTTGATCCGTGACGTTGCTGCCCGCGGATCGAGGCGCCCTGCGCCCGATCCGCGGGCAACAATGCCACACAATTGGTATCGTTGGAAAGGGGAGAATCTCCCCTTTCCAACGATACCTGCCTCGATCTCCGGCTTGAAATATAGCCGGAGATCGAGGCTGACAAAGAAGGGCACTCACCTTCTTTATCCACCGCAGCAGCCGAAAATGGCTGCTGCCGTGGATTTACTTTCAGTTTCACGCCGACGTGCGTTACACACGCCGGCGTGAAACTGAAGGTAATCCAGCCCCCTGGCAGTGAGGGGGGACCTCCCCCTCACATAGCCCGGGGGTTGGATTACAGTTTTGAGCGATCCCTGCTTTGCAGGGATCGCTCAAAATAAGGTGTCGAAAAGGACGAGCTATCTCGTCCTTGGCACTGCGTGTGCACTGTCAAGGACGAGATACCTCGCCCTTGGCACTTAAAGGGTTAATAAGAAGAATATTAACCAGGCCATCAAGGGAAGTGACATCCAAAGCCAGAATACCAAAAGGCGTATCCGCAACAACCTTGCTCCTAAAGCCAAAAGAGGCTCTAGTTCCAATAAGAAGGCCCCCAGAGGCCCTCCCTCCTGAACTGGATTTAGCACTTTGGGAATGAATAACAAATCCATCGACAATGGGTGGGGAGAGCAGCCAGGTTTCTTGTAAGAAGAAACAGTGTGAAGCCCTAATCATACGTACTGTATCAGTATTAGTAAAAAGATGAATACTTCCCCTAGAATTCCAGGAGAGAAAAACAAACTTATTCAGGGCCAGAGCATGTATAGGTGTAACAGGGCACTTAGAGGAAAGATCATTTCCACAAACCAGAGGTAACCTGAGCCCAGCTTCTAGCGTTTCCATTGAATCTGGGCATAAATTGCCTCCGCTGATATTGCGGAATTCTTTCTGGATGGTACACCATTGTAAGGTTTCCCCTATACTCTTCATCCCCTCCATATTTACCAGGCGGATGATTAGTGTGTAATAAATTTACTTCAAAACCAAGCTGCATTAAACCATCCCTTTGGGCCATTATTAGTTCTAAGACCAGTCTAGATTTCAGAACAATATTGCTCAAATCTACGCGTTCCCCCAAAGGCTAGTAAGCTGCAAAATATCAAGAGAATCTTTAGCCTCCACTGGATGAGGTAAAGAGTGAGTTATACGTTTAGTAAACTGACTTAACGAATCAGCTTCCAGATCAGTGCCCCTAGCACTCCTTAATATAGACCTATTTTGAGAGGCATATAGTCCCAACAGAAATCTTTCAGGCAAATGAGAAATATTCTCATTTTGAGAGAATTCAGGGCTGGTGGAGGAGGTTTGATGGCCATTGATTAAACCTCCATTTGGCACCTTAGACTGAGTTAAGTTAAGGGAATTAGGAACAGAGAGGCCCTCCACTGGTCTAAATCCAGTAACACTCGCCCCCGTTGTAGACTCTATATTGGTCAGATGACCGTCGGAGTGACAGGAAGGAAGGCTATCTATAGTGGAAGAAAAGGTATTTGGGGCCCCATCCTTGGGCAAGCACGTAGCTGGAATGGGAACCCCCCCAGTAGATGAGTTTGTAGTAAATAACTCCTGAAATAGTTGTTTTACCATGTTGAGGTTGACCAAATTCGCTGATAACGGAGTAATAATAGGCTCAGGATCGGTAGGAACTAATGTAGATGGAACATTGCAAGGAGTAGTTAGGGGAATTGCATCAGAAACAGGTTCTGTCTGCTTACATACAGTTTGGGGATCCAATATAACTGGAGCGGTATTGTTTATAGGCTCCGGTTGAGTTAGAACTGTTTTTGGGAGACAGGTAACAGAAGTTTCCTCGATCTGCTCAGTAGAGCAACCTCCACCCCAGGAATATTCTCCCCTGGTATAGGACTAAGTACCAAAAGATCAGGCTGACTGGGTATAGCCGAAACAGACGATAATGAGGTTACTCCAGCAGAAGCAGTAGTTACAATAGGAGTAGCGGTCACAGGTACTGCTAATTCCACCGGATTCGTAATCCCCTTAGAAGGGGAGGGAATTGTTGCACAGACAGAGGCACTTGCCCAAAAAAGATTTTTAAAAAATTGATTAGTATAGGAATTTATTTGTTTCATATTCTTCTGATTTTTTGTTTTCTTTATTTGTTGATTATGCTTTTTTTTAACTGCATGAGCAAAGCCCTTTGACTGAGCCGAAGCCTTAGTGAGGTCGATAATGTCAGCCAGTTTTTCCACGGTAAAATCAGGTTTAGAATCTAATAATGAAACAATATTATTTCCCTTAACTGATTCAGCCATTACTTGAATGGTAGGTCCTGAGGATAGACCCTTAGGAAGTGGGCTTAAAGATTTAGGGATCGACCCCTCTAGGGCTTTCTCTACTAGTAGTTTGGCAATTACTTTTGTGGAAGTAATAGCGGGATCTACATCAGGGATATAACCCGCTTGTGTAGCCTCAGCCTTCATAGGGGAGATCATGGGGAGTTGATGAGAGATCCCCCTGTCCAAACCATGAGAGGAAGTTCCTGGGATCCTATTAATGGGGTCCCCTGGGGGAGTAGCCGTTTGAACACTTAAGGGTATCTTGACCGAAGGTACTTCCGTGGTCGGATGAGTAGAGAGAACAGAGTCTGAAGACTGTTTTGTTATTAAGGGATGTTCTTCCTTAATAATTTTAACCAATTTTTCAAATCTATGCAGACCTTCCAGCCTGTTATAGATTTCAGAGAGTAAGAGATAGGGTGATCTGACCTCTGACCATATATTGTCATAAAGACTCACAAAAGAACTAAGAACCATATTCAATGCAGATAAAGTGGGTTGAGTTAATTTTATTCTGTCATCTGCCTCTTTAAGGGTGTGGTGCATAACAGACTGGCTAGCATGATCCTTTTGTAAATCTAGAAGTAAACCCCTTTCTCGAAGCCAATTTTGCTTCTCAGTATACTCATCAATAAAATCAGTGAGTTTCGAAGGAGAGCCCCCATAGGAGGCATCACAGGTTTGCTGAGTAACATTATTTACATTAATGAAGTTAGGATCCAAATGACTCTCTGCTATTGCCGTATCTGCATACTCTATGATACTAATATCAATATCATTGTCTCCAGGATAATCAGTGTCCAGCTTCTTTACTACATCCACCAGATGTGTATGATCCAAAGTGGCCACTGATGAGACTGAGAGCGGAGGTTTGATAAGAGTACTAGTAGCTGTCCTTTTTCCAAAAAAAATTGAATATTTTTCCCCTTGGATAGGTTTACTCTGAGAACCAGTGTGAGATATTATTTTAGGGGAATTAATCAAAGGTCTTGTAAGAGGAGTTTTAAACAATATGGGTTTCACTATGGGAATGTTGGCAATGCCCACAGGTGTAGCAGAGAGAGTAACATGAATAGAGGAATGAATGGTTAACCTCCTTACCAGAGGAAAATGCCACAGTTGATATGTTAATACCAGAAGTACCACAGTTCCTATCAGCCTCTGCTGGAGGCAATTGTTGCACAGAAGACTCTTTAGAAGGAGCAGAAGATTCATTAGCATTGATAACAGAATCATCTGACATTGAGGCAGGTAAAGGCAGCCTGGGTTGGAGTGGAACGGGGGTTTGGTGCACAGAATTCAACCTGCTAACATTAAGGTGATGATCAGTGTGGATCTTTGCCCTAAGTAGGCTGCCCCTTCCTCCAAATTTGAAGCTATAGTAGCCGCCAGACGATCCTCCTGTGCATCTATTGAAATATCTTGATTTCCAGAGAAGATGCAGCTATTATTGGCTAGAGTGCGTAAGTAATACCCATCAGGTTAAAGAAATCAGTCCTTTCTTGCAATGAATTTGGGCACGAGCCATACATTTTTTGGAAACACAATCTTCCAAAGTATCTACTACTGTATGTTGTGACTTGCACAAAGAAATAGAGATGGGTTTTCCTGATGGAATACCATTCATTGAGGAAGGAGAAAGAGCCAACACTACGGGGGGAATAGAATCCAGAGAGGCCTCCAAAGCTACCTGGCTCCTATGTCCCTTATGTGTCATTCAAACCGGTGTAGGTCAGAGAGGGACTGAGGCAATAAAAACCATGGGGATAAACAGTTAAAGATTTTTTTTTTAACAATGTATAAAATGCACTGAATACAAAGATTAGCAAAAAGACATGAAATTGCACACAAAAAAATATTTGTTTAAAACACTATGGTAAAATACAATGAATATGGATCTCCTTCAAAAATAGGGATAAAAATCGGAACTGAGTATAGCAGCAAATATATCAATTGATAGATCTGTTTAAAAGGTCAGTCAATAAAAGAGAACCATTAGGCAGCACAGATCTTAAGAAGCTCCCAGTAATAGGGTAAGGAACACCCGACAGCTCGAGGAGCTGCCAGAGTCCGACTCTCCCCCCTTACCCCAATTACTATTGAGTATTAAGCAGATGAAGGAGCGTAAGACCTTAAACTGGTGTACTCACAAGCCCGTTGTACAAGGACAAGTCACAACCAAACAGCAAAACAGTGGCTCCAGCCCTTACTGTCTCCAGGGCTTAACGCCGCAAGGTGTTTGGGCCGGCAATAAATGCTGAGAAAAAGTCACGTGATTAGACACCTGACCGCAACGAGGTCCGCCTCTTACAGGAAGCAGAGTTAATCCAGCAAGAGCTCAGCTCGCAGTGCTGTTCCTGGATAGAATGCTGCAGGCAGTGGCAAGCGTTCGCAGAACAGAGCGGTCCTTCAAAGCAAACAAAACACCATCGAGGACAGCAAAGTCCCCAGCAGCCGTGGCACCATCGAAAATCCTGTAGTAGGACTTGAAGGTAAGGTTGCCTTTTTTAAAAACTGTATTTTCCTGTGGGTGAAGGTGGGCCCTTTAGAATTTTTTCAACAATGAGTGTAGCAGAAAAACTGTGGCCTTAGGCTCAGATGAGCCCCCTTGTAAAAAGGTTGAGGTTCTTAAACTTTAAGTAAGAGATGTCCCCTTAGAAGACCCCTCCTTAGAAATAAAAGGTGTTTACTTACTGCATTTGGGTGTAGCACCCATAACCTCAAATGGGGATAAAGCCCCTAGGCCCACAAAGCTAGAGGTCACTTCTGTGACCCCACCTTTAGCTGCTGCTAAGGGACTGAGCCTCTTGAAAAACCACATATAGTGGAAGTGGGTCAACTAGTTGCCAGAAACGTAAAAACGTCTGTCCTAGTACCAATATGGTGTCATGCCTTAAACCAGGTCACTGGTGTGACCCCACCCTCCGTTCACACTGAGTTGAAAGAACCTCTTGAAAACCCACCTAGAGTAGAAGTGGTTTACCCTGTGAATAGGAAGGGTTCCTACCCAATCTATAATACTGCGTAAAAACTTTATTGAAGTCACTGATGTCACTCTGCCTTCAGCTGAGCCGGAGGTAGAAAGTCCATTTGAAACCTCACAGACAGTGGAGGGGGGTCCTTGAATCTCAAAACCTGGACTCTCGACCAACGTCTGTGAAGGAAATTCCTAGGGCTGACAAGAACTTTGGTGTTCATGTCACATGTCCTTTAGAATAAAGGCCCCTCCAGTTAACTCTGTAGTGGCTGAACCACTTGAAAACCCACTTACAGTGGAAGTTGTTCCTAAAACTCTAAAACTGGATAAACCTGAGAAATCCACCTACAGTGGAGGTGAAACAGATGGATGTAAAACGCTTAGGTGTTTTTAACAAACCTAAGAGGGCAAGGAGTTTCCTTGACCCTAAGGTAGAAATTACGTTTTCTCCTATAGAAACCTCCAGGCCTGAAAAACTGAAAACCAAAAAGAGTTATTAGAAACATAAGAATAGCTTTCTTAGTAGGCCTTCTAATAAAAAGCCTGTTAGCCCAACTACTCCTCCAGGAGAGATGGATAGGTGTTCTGGAAAGGCTTGGGTCTCTGTTTCAATAGACAACTCTAAACCTGTGAAATCTTCTACAGAGGACCCTACTGTAAGTCCTTATGTTAGTAGAGTAACCTCTAAAACAGGCAAATCAAAATCTAGAAGGCTAGGGAAATGGTAGCCCAGGCCATGCGCCACCATTTGAGCTCCAGTTCTAAAGTCTTTGACCCACACTGCTTCTGAGGAAGAGGTGGATAGACAGGTTGGAAACCTATCTAGATCTTTGAGGACTGCTAACCCTCAAAGCTGGTGTAAATCCAGAAGAGATAAGTCAAAGGTTAAACACCTTGACACTGTGGGATCTTCTGCTGATGCCCCCTTGTAAATCCTAGTGTTAGAAGGGAAACCCCTAACCAAGGTAAAACCAGATCTAATAGGAAGTGGAAGCATGTACAATACTTTGCCACAACTCCACCAACTATGATACCCGAGACCCAACTTGCTCCTGTGAGAGAGGTGGTGAGGAATCATGGAGACCCCTCTAGGCCTAAGGGATTTCTTTATAAGAACCCCTTTAAAAAGCCTATTGTAGGTTCCGAGGTTGTTACAACTTCTGAGGAACTGTAAAATCAGTTCCCCAATACATTAAACAAGGGAAATGTGCCCAACAATACTTGTAGGTCATATAGTTTGCAAATGATAACTAATATGAACTAATATTAAGAACTATCAAAGCAAGCGTTACAAAAAGATTGCTGGTGGACTCAGCAAACCGTTTAACCTACTTGAAACATGAGATCCTGCCTGGTGAGGTTTAGATCCTCCTGTTCCTTAGTCTGGGAGGGACGAGTGTTTTTCATACTAATGATAAATCTTGCTGACCTGTATCAACCCCAAAACGATTTGCTTTTAGTTGGTGGATTATTTTTCCTTATACGTCTGTGAGTGGGATCCTTGTTCCACACTCACAGAATCTTTTACTCTTTTTACGGGTGTCATTTGTAAGACTCTCCATAGTGTCTTTTAAAAGCTACCCTCTTTGACAGGTTTTTGACAATAAGAGCCTATTGTTGCTGGGTTGCCCTAGGAGCTCCCCTTTTAACTTTCTCTGGTTAACCTTGAGAGAACTATGTGATTTGGTGAAACCAGCACACCCCACCTTATGTAGAGTGCTGGGGAGATGCAATGTATCCTCTTTCACACTAAAACTGTAAACCCTATGTTACAAGGACACACTTACTTTCAAAGGCTGGTGGCAGTGATACCTTTCATTAATTCGGTGCACCTTTACCACGGGCTGTGTGCACAGCCCCAGTAAAGGCACCCATGGGTGCTCATTTTACCAAAATGGCCCCTGTCTTGTTTGTTTTGCCATTTTAGAGTTCCTTGTCCTTTCTTGTTCCTCCCTAACGTGCATTAGAACACGACAATGAGAGCGGAATCATGATATTTATTAGAATTACACCATGGTATGGGTAAATATGCTCCCAAGATGGCACTCGCCGATGCTCTCGCTAACTACAAGCATCGTGCAAGTGTTTTCCTGAGTGCGAGATTCCAGCACAAACTGGAAGGCTGGCTGCCCTGAAAGGATTGCCAACCCGCCCAAGTTTGAACGTTGTTTGAATGGCTGGGTTTCTGCATAAGCGATCCTGGAAGCTGAAGAAGGTAGTCAACCACTGGAACCAAAACCGAAGAGGATGATGAAGGAAAACCAGCTGAGATGATTTCCAGCGACCAGAGAGGCTGTGTAACCGGAGCCCACTGTAGCCCTTCTTTCCAATCAACCTGGGGACTCCAAAAACGACGACCCTGACCCAGAGCCTGGTGAGACCCACTAGACTGGAGTAGACCTGCATTTTGAGCCATCCCACGCCATGCTGCTACCTTGCAGGGCTGCAATACCCTGGGACCATGAGCCATTGTGTGGTGCATGGTCTTCCGATTTCTGAAACTTTGTGGGCATACTGCTGGATCTCCAGAGACACTATCCAAGTCTGAAAAGTCCCCTCACCAGAGTGCTGGACCTTTATAATGACGAGAATCCGACCTGTGATATTCTGGCTTCTTCTGTGCTCCTGAAAAGGCACCAAATCCACAGAACCACATCCAGCCGCGAGAAAAACATTGCCTAGAGCCTTCCCTGTGATCCTTGCTGCAAAAGGCCTGCCAGTGTCCTGTCTTCTGTCTTCTTACTGAAGGAATTCAACCACCAGGTTTTCGGCTGATGATCCTGAAGTCCTTCTTTTGCAAAATCTTTTTCTGTGCTGAGGTACTGTGCTAGCTTTGGTATTTTACCTACCTTACGTTTTTGTGATTTCTGTATAGCTTTGGGGTGTTTTTTGTGATCCTGATCCTGCCTGTGGGACTCTAGACCCTACTGACCCCCCTTTCTTCCCCTAGAACACTTATGCTTCAAGAATAAGGGAAAGACTTTTAAACGATTGGCCTTTTTGCCTCCTAGAAAAGAGAATACGTGTTTAAAAGTTACTTACTTGCAAAAAGTTGGTTGGTAACTGTAATTCTGAGAGTGAACAGTTACAAAAGTTATTACTTGCCTTAGACATGTTCTGCCATTCCAAAAAGTAGATATAAGGTTATTTTACTTGCTCACTGTTCTTAGAGAGGCACAGCCCCACCTCACTGATGAGGCCAGACTAGGCCGAAACACGTGTCTGGGGTTGCTGTTGGTACTCCTGTTCAGATGAGAGTTGCCTAGCATTTCACTGCTGGACTGCACTTGGGCAGGACAAAGACTGATACGCAGATGGAAATTTCTCCTCTGTGAAAGGGACAGTGAGCTAAAGACCTGGTTGAGGTTCTCACAGGGGGCTATCCACCCAAGAACAGGTAAATGAGCTGTGTTCGTGCCGGTAGAGGGACTCCCAGAACCCCCCTTGTTTTGCATATTAAGTAACATTGGGTTTTACCCTAAGTTACCATGGTAATGCAGACATTGACCACTTGCTCACTGTTCTTAGAGAGGCACAGCTCTGCCTCACTGATGAGACCCGGCTAGGCTGAAACTTATTGCCTAGCATTTTGGTGCTAGACTGCCCTTCGGCAGGACAAAGACTGATATGCAGATGGAAATTTCTCCTATGTGAAAGGCACAGTGAGCTAAAGACCTGGTTGAGATTCTCCCGGGGGCCATCCAAGCAAGAACAGGTCAATGGGCTGTGTCCCTGCTGGTAGAGGGACTCCCAGAACCCCCCTCTTTTTTTGCATCGAAAATAAAGTACTTACTTGTTCTAACAGTCTTCCTTAGGAACTGTGAGTTGCTACTTAAGAACGTATCCTGACACTGCCTGTTGGACACTAGACCCTAGTGACTCCCTACTTCCCCTGGAACACTCATGCTCCAAGAATAAGGGAAACACTTTTAAAGGATTTGCCCTTTTGCCTAGAAAAGAGAATACGTGTTTAAAAGTTACTTGCAAAAGAAGTTGGTTGGTAACTGTAAATGAGAGTGAACAGTTACAAAATTTATTACTTACCTTAGAAATGTTCTGTCATTCTGAAAAGTATATATATGGTTGTTTTACTTACCCTAGAAATGTCTGCCATTCTGAAAAGTAGGTCTAAGGTTATTTTGCTCACATGTGAATTGTTTGTGCCTTTTCGCCAAAAGTAATGCTGTTGGCTTTACTTAACTATTTCTTTCAGAAAATTAGTGTGTATGTTTCCCAACTGGGTCTTGCTTCCCCTGACTTGCTGTTAGCCTGTGCAGAAAAAGTCTGCATTAGGTTGTACCTACCTAGAAGAACTTTGAGTCATTCATAAAGTTTAACACTGGGTTTTGCTTTCCCTGGTCTGTTTTATAAAGACACAAACAGATTCTTATGCCTTTACATTACGTATAGCTCCTGTAAAAAGTGTATAGGTTTTACTTACCTTGAGTATAACTGTTTTATCCTAAAATAAGTTAGAGTTATTGCTTCCCTTAGTCTGTGAACTGAAAAGCAACTGTAATTGAATATTACCCCCCAAGATCCAACTCCCCTATAATAACTTTGTTATCCTGAATCAGAATTATAGGTTTATACTGTTCCTAGAATCTGTGTTTCACTAGATCAGAAAAGTATATTGTCCAGTTGATATTACTATATGATTTCTTGCTGAGCGTCACGGTACAACTGGTATTGCTCAAAGTAATCTAAAAGTAACTATTGATTTTGACTTCCCTAGAACGCCTGTTAGGTGTTCCAAATAAGGTAATATGCTTTGGTCTCTGCACCTTCAAGCATAGTGTTGTGTTTTCATAATTGTGGTTGTATATAATGTGATAGTACCTATTTCCCCCAAGAATTATCTGGGCCTACTTGTATTTAAATATTTATTTTTTACAATACACAGTGTTTCCGTGTTTCTTTTGAACATTTGTATTATAATTTAATTTGTACTGATTCTACAGCCCTCTCTTCCTTCTGCCTGGCTGCTCTGTCTACGCTACCCTAAACACGGGTGGTACAGCCTTATGCTAAGAGTAGAGTCTTGTACTGCCTCAGTTGAATGGTTTTACTAAGCCCTTAGTTGTACTTCAGAAAAGCTGTCCTAACAGTCTTCAAACCTCTTTATGCTGCGCCCCCCCTTTGAGTACAAATATAGTTTCCGCCCCATCCCCCAATCCACACACCCTTATTTTCTATTAAAACAGTTGCCATAATCCTGTTTCAAAGAGCTTCAAACCCCCCCCCCCACCCCTTGCCCGAGGCATCCTTCAGGCACTCCAGTTTGAACACCACTGCCTTAAGGCGCCCTAGCTGTTCAGCATACAGAGGCCCCATGTTCATGGGTGGGTTGATTCCTTCCCCTCTCTAGTTCCACACAATGACTGTTCTACCAATCAGTCTGATCGCTTTTAAACCGTCGCCAAGTAGGGGATAAATGCTCCTACTGGCTTCCCCTCTCTGGCTGTAACGCTGTAGCTATAAACTTCCACATAAATAGGTCCATGGCTTCCTCAGATAGGTGCACCTGACCCTCTAAGTAATAAGCTATCTACATGTATCAGGCCGTGGCGCATGTGTGAGAAACCATGCCTCTGCAAAATGTACCCATGGCTTGGTTTACCCTTTTGCAGGATTTTTCCACTGCTCATCAGCGCTGCACTATTGTAGCTGTAGTGCATAATGTATGGCACAGTAGCAATGCTTATGGAGCCAGTAAAGATCACCTTGGTCTTGGGTTCTGTCCCTGCATACCCTCCTATTTCTGTTCCCTATAATTTCCTGTACATGTTGCTGTCCGCAAACTGGAACTCTCTAAGGTTGATATTTACATTTAAGAAACTGAAACGGGTGCTTGTTTTTTTTTTTAAAGAACACACACAAAATTACTGCAGCATTTTAGCTACAAGATCTATGTTAAGAACGTATTGCCTCTCCAGAACATCCACCTCTAATTATATTACTGAGCAGATGCAACTAGTTGAAGCCACAATGGGTGAAGTCCTGGAGGAAGTTACCAAGCCCAAGAGATCCTTCACTCACAAATAGGGGCACATCAGGCAGGAACATCCATATAAAGCCCACTATAAATTAATGGTATTGGATACAGACAAGTTTCTCAAATACTTTGAGCATGCTAAATGTACTTTTTTTTGCTTTCTTTTTTCAGGCAATCATTCAAATCATGACACTCTTTATGTGCTTTTCTTCGATTCCAACAATTCTCTGTGTATTTGAAAGTATGGGGAATTTGAGCCTTTGCCAATTCCTGGTAAAGTTAATTGTAAATGGCTGATGAAAGGTTTTGATGAAAGTAGACGTGAAATACATGAAGAAAAGGATTTTAAAGCAGTAGTGCTTTTCCAGTCAGCAGGTAAGCAATGTATATTTCTTTTTTGTCCATCTATTTGATGTTTGGGGAGGAGGGTACATCTGGCGTCCCTATGCAGAGACATTCTCTTTTCACACATACAGAGGATTGCTGCGCACAATGCCCACCACTATTTTACAGCACCTCTTTCCTCTGGAATAACTCTCTAAAGTATAGATGGTCTATATGATTTCTCTTATGTTATTGGGAATTTGTAGGGCACCTTATACCATTGGTATGATCTCTAAAATGCTACGGGTTGAACACCCTCAGAGACTGTAGTCCAGTCCAGGTCAAAGTATGTGTGCAGCTTGACTGAGTTATGGGTAGCTGCATGGGGAGGGAGGGAAAGCGACAAGCAGCACAAGAATAAGCACAAGGAAACCAAGTGGACGGATAGGATCGCACTTAAGGGGAGTCACTTACCTCCGTGTGCAGTTCAAGCAAAAAGTCTGTTGTATTGATAGTCACATTTTGAGTTTTAACTTTCCTTTTTCATACCTGCAGCTAACAAACAGTGTATTAAATCAAAACCTAGTGAGATGCAGAGGGACTAATTAATTCAGGCTACTGAAGCAGCAACTAGTGGAATCTGGGAAGTGCTGGAAAACTTAAGATTGTTGCATGAACTACAAGAAGAAAATGCAGTGAAAAAAAACAAAAGAAAACCAAGACAATTATATTGTAAAAGCTGATGGGTGGAAACTGACTATTCCAAAACTTAGTAATGGCTGTTCAGTTATGGTCACAAAAACTGGAAAACCTAAGTTTTTTGGCAGGGATGGCTAGTGGTCTTAATGCCTCCTACGTTCCTGCCTCAGAACCCACCTGTGTTTTCACCTGGACAATTGAAAGACACAGCAGTACATCAGCAGATGTCTCTGTGTAATGTTGCAGTCCCCAAAGATGTAGCTGTGCAACAACTACAAAATATTGGACTATCAAGTAATATTGGATTGTCTGCTACAAAAGTTATGTCGGATAGATCTAATTTGACAAGCTCAAATCTATCATCATGTCTTCTCAAAAGTGTCTCCTTGTTACAGTATGACGGTCATGCCTGTTTAGACAGTGAAGTGACAACTACACACCTGCTCAATCATTCAGATTATGGTCTTTAAAGGAATGGTTCGGTCAAAAAATGTTATTGCCCCTACGGTTCGGCCATGTGTTTTCAAGCCTAAGTCGCTCGATTTTAGAAAAATGTCCTATGGACCTTACCCGAGTTTTCGTCCATTAGACACACGCGAAAACAGGCACCAGGGAGCTGCCATTTTGTGATAATCCTATCATTTCCCCCATCGCCCTGGCTGACCTGCTTTTGCGGCACTAAATCATATCCCCCTCCCCTGAGCCTCTCATCAGCAGACGCGTACCGCCCATTTCACAACGCCAAAGCACGTCTCGTGTCAACATTCGCTGCGCTTCAGCTAATGACATGTCGCCATTCCTCAATAAGTATAAACAGACCGTTTCACAACGTACAGCAGCAGATTTTCGATTCCATTCCTCTCTCTGTGTTACTTTGAGTATTCTGTGACTCGTTTCTGTGCTCTGGTCAGCTACCTTTGTTGCTTGTAGCCCGTGTGGACAGATACCAGTACCACCGCTATCAATTATTTTAGTTTGTGCAACACACAATGGATACAATAATGCCCTACATGTACCAGCCAGAGTATACCGAGGAGGAACTACTGGAAAGGGAAACACGCAAAAACGGTGGGGCTTCGGACAGCAGTTGGCAGGACGAATCAACGGATGAAGACACTGGACCTAGTCGCATGGACGGTGTTTCCACCTGGTGCACATGCAATCGGTGCGAGCTAATGCCGACCGAGGAGGAGAACTGCTGCTGCTGTGAAAACTCGGGATGCGTGGCCTACATTTCGGAAGGCGAGCCACGACCACAATGCATCACCGAGCTGCCAGACTTCAGGGCAGCCTGCCTCACACGGTCCGTGTTGAGGATAATGATGGTGCTAATGCACAAACTTCGCGCAACTGTTCGTCCTCGTAATCCGAGTAACGAGTAAGTATACTCTGATTGTCATGCCACTCCCATTTCATGGTCTTCTACTATATCCAAAATTACATCGACATATCATTGTAACGCATGAAAGTCTTTCAATAGTGTGCAGTGTCTAGATAGCATTTGTCCGAGCAGAATGCCATTAGTTACAAGAATTGTCATTGACAACAAGCGTTTATTAAACTTATCTTGGTCATTTAAAAACAGTTTGTTTCATTCCTTTTCACAGGTGGTACAGGCTGGTGGCCTATCGTTCCTTTACATGGTAGCTTCACGGGAGGCTTGGACACCGCGTTCGAAGAGTGATACCCGCCTGTGCCGTTCGTGCCATAAGAGAAACGTTCCCGAGTGACAGCGATCAGTACAGGGGATTTTCTCTCGCTGTGCTGCAACCTGAACTGCACAATGTGTAAACTTTTGTATTTTTGTGTCATCAAAATAAGCTACAAAATAAAACACCACATATATTTTAACAACGGTTGTTTCAATTTTTTAAATCAATCAAGTGTGTCTCCATTCAAGGATGGACATCAGACACCTCTGCTCGGAATGGGTGAAGTTCAGGTTGCTGTGAAGCGGGGTGGTCACTATCTAAGCTAACATAATATATAATCAATAATGCATGCACTAAATAACACTTGTTCAAAGTCTTTCAGTCGGTTATGTCTCCATAAAAGTCACACATATAACAATACTATCAATTAACATTGGATTATACAGGCCTTGGGTCAAGGGTCTTGACCACTATAATACAGTGTTTGAAGTGTGGGTCTGTGCTCACAAGAATCTCCGATATGTGGCATTTGTTATTGATAGGCAACGATATACTGCAGTAGGGGTCTAATGTTAGTTGGGGATCTGCTAGGTGGCCATCATGGCGTAGTCAGTGGTCTGGCACATGAAGAGAATACCTTGCAGGGACACAGGGTCAGAATGGCAGTAACTTTCCACTGGCGAGGGTGCGTGGGCAAGGACACGTTTGTGGAGATGAACGAGCCATGTGCTTGGTTCAGGCCGGTGCACATGCAGGACCGTGATCTCAGAGAGTGATGTGTTACATTTATTAGCTGTTGCAAATACCTCTGGAGTTTTCCAGTCAGAGTGAGAACGAGGCTGTGGGCCATGTGCTCTGCGCGCTGTACTATCGCAGTGAGGCCTGGTCACCAAAATGGAGTGGAAATGGGGTACAAAAATGGATGCCTCGTGTCCTGCTCAGTGTTCCCATCTACGCGAATGTCATGCAAAGTTAACATTACATAAGGGCAAGGGATGGGCGCAAACGGCCAAGGTGCCAAACAGCATGTACACTTCAAAAGGTATCCCACACTCAGGGGCCATCTCTCACATGGCCTCCTCAGATCCCGTGTCTCCAGGCAGGCCGCCCCCTGCAATTCACATAAGTTTGTCTCCATTCAGCAGTCTTCCTGTGCCTTATCTGCACGCCCACCGGCACATCCATCCCACCGCCCTCTATCAAAGGTGGTTCGCATCCGGGGATGAGCGCTGGCATGGGGGGCTGTGACGGGCGCAAACGGCCAAGGTGCCAAACAGCATGTACACTTCAAAAGGTATCTCACGCCCAGGGGCCATCGCTCACATGGCCTCCTCAGACCCTGTGTCTCCAGGCAGGCCTCCCCTGAGGCAGGCCGCCCCCCTGCAATCCACATAAGTGTGTCTCCATTCAGCAGTCTTCCTGTGCCTTATCTGCACGCCCACCGGCCCATCCATCCCACCCCCCTCTATCAAAGGCGGTTCGCACCCGGGGATGAGCGCTGGGGGGCTGTGACAGGCGCAAACGGCCAAGGTGCCAAACAGCATGTACACTTCAGAAGGTATCCCACGCCCAGGGGCCATCGCTCACATGGCCTCCCCAGACCCCGTGTCTCCAGGCAGGCCTCCCCCTGCAATCCACATAAGTGTGTCTCCATTCAGCAGTCTTCCTGTGCCTTATCTGCACGCCCACCGGCCCATCCATCCCACCCCCCTCTATCAAAAGCGGTTCGCACCCGGGGATGAGCGCTGGCATGGGGGGCTGTGACGGGTGCAAACGGCCAAGGTGCCAAACAGCATGTACACTTCAAAAGGTATCCCACGCCCAGGGGCCATCGCTCACATGGCCTCCTCAGAACCCGTGTCTCCAGGCAGGCCTCCCCTGAGGCAGGCCGCCCCCCTGCAATCCACATAAGTGTGTCTCCATTCAGCAGTCTTCCTGTGCCTTATCTGCACGCCCCAAGCCCATCCATCCCACCCCCTCTATCAAAGGCGGTTCGCACCCGGGGATGAGCGCTGGCATGGGGGCTGTGACGGGTGCAAACGGCCAAGGTGCCAAACAGCATGTACACTTCAAAAGGTATCCCACGCCCAGGGGCCATCGCTCACATGGCCTCCTCAGACCCCGTGTCTCCAGGCAGGCCTCCCCTGAGGCAGGCCGCCCCCCTGCAATAAACATAATACCACGACATACACACGTCATTCATTCACAAACACACCCCTGTTTCTAATACTTTATAAACCACTTGATATGTCTCATGAGAACATCTTTGTGCTTTGCAAGTCAACTCCTGAACCTTCTACCTGAGGAGCACTGAGATCTATGCTAATCTGCTCGTCGCCGTGCTATCTGTGAGCGCTTCGAGCAAACTCGTCAGTGTGCTACCTGTGGCCATCTACCTGTTCTCCTGCAACATACTGCTCGGCCTGCTGAATCCAACTGTTTGTTGGTCAAGGTAAGGCAATGTATCCTAGTCATATTTCGGTCATTTTTACATTTCAATCTATTTGCTATTACAGTACCCAATAGAGCTATGGTCATTGGTCTCATTGCTTTTGACTTGAGTTTCAATTGTTATGCTATCAATAGATCTATTTATTTTCATCTGTGTCAATTGTCATCGAATTGCATCCTTCGGGGGTCCAGTTTATAATGTAAGCATTGTTCCTTTTCGTGCAAGACAGAACATCCAAGGGACGAGTCACATGTTCAGAGTTTAGTCACATAATTTAAACAATTTCTGTAACTTATGCAAATACTAAGCCGCACATGATGAACTGGTATAGTTCCGGCGACCAAAACAAACCTTGCATTGAGCATGGTATGGTTCATTTACTTTTTTATGACATTTTTATTCATCAAGGTTTTATAATCTTGATATTTACTTTTCAGAATTTTCAACAATGCCTGCCTGTTCGATTAGCGGTTGCCCTTCGAAAATCCATGCTAAATCTGAAGGCACTACAATGCATGTGTTCCCGAAAACTGTTGATCGAATAAGAGAATGGGTCTGACATTGCGGCTATCCACTGGATGAGCTGGAAAGTAGAGTCCAACAAGTCTTTGAAGACAAGAGGGGTGATCGATACCGCATCTGCAGCTGGCACTTTCCCTCGAACATGTACACCACATCTTGGGTAACAAAGAAGAACAAACGGCGATCGTCGCGAAAATTGCTCGCAAACGCTATTCCCACTCTATTCGTCCACAATCCGCCACTGGTGAGTCAAGTGTCCGTTTTTAGCTTTAGGCCTTGCAGTAGTGTGTAGGTAGCCGAATGGATTCATTGATATTTTAGGTGTTGTTTCCAATTTGTAATACTTTCGACATTGATATCAGTGTATAGCTTTTTGAATAATGACATTTATCAATATATTATTTTTAGATTTCATAACCCACAAACGAAATCTATATATGGGCACAGGGAACTGTGCTATATTGCGCATTACTCAAGTATTCTGTCTCCTTACATGGCAATTTTAAATATTGGCATTTCATTATCAAACAATAATTTACCTTGACAACTTCTTGACTATCCCTTGAATCTGAAGCAAGAACATTCTACTTCCGTCACATGCTCGCAGTTATCAACCACTTCTAGCGCGTATCAGGTAATCATACTTGGCTATTCCGCTACAGACTTGTTTTATGCATGTCAAGTAATAGTTTGTATGTATCGTGTGATTATTTTACCAATTGTTTGGTTAGTGCTTTCCAATTGATATACACCTTAGTTGTCGTCCCCTGGTGTTTGTTTTCAGTTATAATTGGTGTTATCCATACTAATGCAAGTACTGTCTTTCAGGGAGATGGTGAAGCGTCCACCACATTGACAACAGCCCTAGATGTTCTTCAGCAGCCCGAGGTATGGGTACTGACAGCTCAACTGACCGTGATCATCAGGACTGGGACACTTGTCGTTTGATTGTTCTACACCATGTTTCATTTGTGGTTAGCCGTTGATATGTACCTCTGCGGTCGACCCCAAGCGTGTCTTGTGTTTTCAATATTGTAATCCTTACTAATGCAAATACTATGTTTCAGGCAGTTGTTGAATCGTCAACCCACGCACTTGATGCGGAGCCTGACATTCAAGTAATTCCGGTGGAAGCGGGACCATGCAGATACGAATCTGCGCAACAGCTTTCGGAAGTGTGCACTACATTGACAACAGCCCTAGATATTCTTCAGCAGCATGAGGTATGGATACTGACAGCTCCATCGAGCGTGATCATATAACGTGATTCCATTTGCTATACTTTCTTCCCTATTAACGCAAGTACTGTGTTTCAGGGAGATGATGGAGCTTCCACTACAATCACAAGATCCCATTTAGATGATGCAGATGTAAAGAAATCGGAGAAATAAGTCGATTAAATCTGATCATTTTTAAATATTCCTTGATTCTTTTAGACAATGCAACATTTGTGGTTATCTCTTTATATGTACCTGTGCCGTCGACCCCAAGTGTATGTTATGTTTACGATATTGAAAACCATACTAACGCAAGTACTGTGTTTCAGGGAGTTGCTGATGCCTCCTCTTCAATACAATAATTCGTGGCAGTCCATGTAGAGCCAGAGGTATGGATACTGACATCTCCATCGAACTAGGTCATCAGAGCTCGAATACTTGTCGTTTGATTGTTCCACACAATGTTTAAATCGTGTTTGGCTATTGAGATATACATGTGTGTTCGTCCTCACGTGCGTTTTACGCTAACAATATTTTGATACACAGTAATGAAAATACTATGTTTCAGGGAGTCGATGGAGCCTCATTCCATGCTGTCTATGCGGATACAGAAAATATAGTTGTTGCAGCGCAAGAGGAAGGGGAGACATGCGGATACGTATCAGAGCAACAGCGTGCAGATGTTGAAGGTCGAGTCAAAAAAGTTGTAAAGAAAAGAAACCAAAATAAGGTTAGTTACAAACAGTTCATAACTTTAGAAAAATGTTTGTGCTGGGGACTATTTTATGTTTTTTTCCAGTCAATTGTACTATACTTTATCTTGTGTTTAAACTGAACATCCCTTTTCCAATCTGTCCTCTAGTTACCCGTGGGTCTACGAACTATACATACACAGACAGTGAAGCGAATGAGAGATGTTGCTTGCCAGACCATTTACACTATGGAGGAACTATTAATTCAGGCGCGGCATGTTGAGACTCGGGATGCTCATGCCCAATGGCCAGAACATGAAATTAATGTGTCCGGAGAATCCAGCAAAGTTTTATTGGACCATTGCTACAGTACGACCGCACCGCCGCAACAACATGATACTGGAAGTATTGAAGATAGCTCTGAAGTAGTTGCAGATGAATTCACACAATCTAGACCCACCAAAAAAAAGCCACCAAAAAACCTGTCGACATTGTTGTGTTCTCCCATCAATGTTGAGGTAGCAGATGTTGAAATGACAGAGAATGAACCAGCAGCAGCATTCACCGACGCATCAGAACTTGATAGCAGCGATATTTCTTTCAAATGTGGTGATATGTCCTCAACGTCACAGGCCGAAACAACTTTGACACAGGATAACAGTCTAATGAAAGAGGGCAAATACATAGTATTCGACAGTTGTTTGATGGATATTATAAGTATGCTGAAATGTGGGCATTCCGTCAGAGGGAATGTATGTGGGAAGCCATTGATTCATGTGACTCGTCAAAAACAAGGCAGTAAACGTCACAATACATGCCGCCTATAGATTACATCATACGTTCTCATGGTCTGCACAACCGATGCTGGGGAAACTGCCAGCAGGCAATCTACTGTGTGCAGCTGTATCACTTTTTAGTGGCTCCAGTTTTAGAAAGTTAGAGTTTTTCTTTCAGTTTGTGGGACTCCATTTCATTTAAAAAACGCAGTACTACAAATACCAACATGATTATCTGTTTCCGGCCATTAGTGATGCTTGGAAAATTGAACAATTGTCTCTAGCAGTTACATTCGAAGGCAAACGATTCAGGCTAGCTGGCGATGGACAGTGCGACAGCCCTGGATTTTCTGCCAAGTACTGCACCTACCACTTTCAGGACATGGATAGTAAGAAAATTGTGAGTTCGGTGGTCGTGCAGGTAACACAATGTACATCCTCAGTGGCCATGGAGAAACTAGGATTTATAAAATCAGTGGAATATCTACAATCGAGGGGAATGCACATCGACCTCATAGCCACGGACAGACACGTTTCAATTGCCAAGACAATGAGAGAGCAGTTCCCACATATTAAACATCAATTTGATGTATGGCATCTTGCTAAATCAATCAATAAGAAAATTTCGGCTGCAGGGAAAAAAAAAGGTTTGGAAAGTATTTCAGAGTGGTCCCAGTCTATCAGCAACCATCTTTGGTGGAGCTCCAAAACTTGTGAAGGGTCAGTGGAAATACTACTTGAAAAATGGCGGTCACTGTTGCACCACTGTACCAACGTGCACCGCTGGTCAGAAAACCTACATTTCCACCAATGTGAACATGGCCCTTTATCCCCAGTGGAGGCACGGAAGAAGTGGTTGAATCCATCTTCACCGACACACAAAGCCATTGAGAAGATTGTTTTCGATAAAACTCTATCAAGAGATTTGAGGGGACTGACAGAATTCTGTCACACAGGAGGTTTGGAGGTGTTCCACAATATGTGCCTAAAGTACAGGCCAAAGCGCTTGCATTTCAGCATACAGGGCATGAGACATAGGACTCTACTTGCCGTCTTGGCCCATCACGAGAATCTCGGCCGTGAACAATCTAGGAATAAGGGTAATGTAAGGATGCCTCGCTAAACTAAGGCCTTTTCAAAAAGAAGTAAGCAATGGGTGATCAAACCAGTCTATGAGGAAATGGAGTTCGACTTTGTCAAAAGCCTTATTGTTGCTGTATTAGAGAAGCACAGATATGGAATTTTGAACATTTCTGTGCAGAGCACTGATCCATTGCCACTGTGCCATGTCCACCCAAAGGAGAGCTGGTTGTGAAGTACAAATCCGGTTTAAATAATTGTAATATGATTGTCTTTTTGTAAATAAATTTTATTGTACAGTGTGCATACAAAGTACGCTAACCCTAACCCCTACCTTCACCATCCTGGGTGCTGAACTACCTGGGTGTCATCTTTGATTTCTCTCTCTATTCACTTCATATTGCTGACCTTGTCTATATGTGTATGTATATATTTTTGTTGATGTAACTAATTTTTGCAATCTCTTATAAATGCTGGGCACTGTTAACCGAGGGGAGGCTTGCATATTGCAAATAATAACACAAACAAACAATAAATCTCACTTTCAACTCAACTCCTCGGGTACTTTATACTTTCCCTGACCTTCCCCAAAAAATTAAAAGTCTCAATAGTTATGGTTCTTTGGGGCTTCAAAGCTCGCAGACAACGAGGACAAAATTGGGGCCTTAGAATGCGCCAAGCGAGCCGTTGCAGATGGGAGAGAAGCCAGTTCGCATTTGCACATTGAGGCGCACTACATAGATGGATTTGAAACTTCAAGTTCTCACAGATGGCTTTACTACGGGATGTTGCAAAGAAAGAATGTATGCTAATTTCTAGTGAAGGTCAGCGGCTTTGATTTTCAGCTCGCGCCCTGAAGAGGCCCACAACTCGCACTGGCAGTATAAGGTTCTATTGTTTTTTGACCTTGAGAGACAGGGACCATGCAGAAAGAACTTCATTGGAAGGGGGGTTGGGGGTGCAATAACGTTTGAGACTATAAGGCAGAAAATTCTTAAACTAGACCGAGTTTCATGTTAGTTCAGTATACGAAAAATCGTTGTTAAGAGCACAGTGGGATTTACGGACTGCATTACGCAGAGACACAATGGAAATTGCAAATATAATGTAAGTAACTCTTTAGACGCTTTTATACTGGAATGAAGAAATTAATTAATAGATGCATGAATAAATGAATGAATGAAGAGCTTTGAAAAGGTTTGTGGGATTGTCCTTGTAGCGGGCACATGGGCATGCAGTTCCACATTCCACACGCATGTAGACAAAAAGTCGTTTCTCATTGTGTACCAACCTCGATTTATTTTGTTAGTTTTCGCATTGGTTTTAGAGCCAAACATACTCCATTGAACTATCCTTGAAAGCAAATAGTTTCAGCTCGGCCGTAATAAATAAAATGAATAATATTAATAAAGATCGGCTGGCGAGACTAATTATAAATTTTATGTTTTCAAAATAGGCACATCCTTCCATTTTGCCCCTGCCACCAGTTTCAGACACCGGCAGATGGTTTCTTCAGCCGCCAGCTGCAGCTTAATGTAAACAATTGCACCATTCTGATGATCTTATGGGACGATCGCCAAGGGCCCATATGCCCTTACGCGGTACTAGCGGCTAGAAGCAACATATCAACCTTTACGCTGGCCTAGTGCCTACTTGATGGAACAACCTTGCGGTTCAACGTGCGACAAAAGTGCCTCTTTGAACGAAAACCAACACCCTGTGTACCATAAAGGAACAGCGCGTGACTCACGATAACATTTTAAGGATTTGCGGATAGAGATAAAAGAAAATAAATGACTTTCGGAGTTAATATGGCAATTGCAGAATATTCTATAAACATTTAATGTCAAATAAATTTACTTTACCAAATTTACCGTGTTGCTGTTTGATTTTAAAGTACAGTTTCATATTCTGAATTGTGGCACGCTGTGTTGTGAGCTGATCTGTGTTGGTTTCCGGGTTTTGTGTGAAGTCGCGTAGAAGACGACTGGGCGCTTTTGCCTACGCAGCACAGAAACGTCACGGAGAGAGGCGGGAATATGAATGTTTTGATAATGTCAGGCTCAGGGGGGGATCTGATTTAGTGCCGCAAAAGCAGGTCAGCCAGGGCGATGGGGGAAATGATAGGATTATCACAAAATGGCAGCTCCCTGGTGCCTGTTTACGCGTGCGTTTCATGGACGAAAACTCAGGTAAGGTCCATAGGAAATGTTTCTAAAATCGAGCGACTTAGGCTTAAAAACACATGGCCGACCGGTAGGGGCAATACAAAATTTTGACCGAACCATTCCTTTAAAAACAATGGAATTGGAACATCCCCACAACCGAGTTTGGTTGCTGCGTCAGCCCCTGCTACTACTAGACAACATAATTGTAGCTCACATGCTGCTGTGTGGAACTGAAGATGCAAGTGCTCTTGTGTGTAGAACTATATAGTTGAACTGTTAAATGTGTAGGTTGGGGTCAGCAAGTTTTTTGGGTGTGGTGAATGGTCAAACTAGTTGCTGCTCATAGTGATATTGGGTGAAGTGACTGTCACCAGTCTGTCATGCACGTAGACCTTTAACAGATTCTGTTTAGGTCACAAAGTGTGTATTTTAGTGCAGTGATTTGTAATTGTGGGAGTTTATTGGGTGTGATGCCATGTTAGCTAGAGGTGAGAACAAAAATGAGGGAGTTTACATGTTGGTTTGTGACATGGGGTGGATTTGTAGTTTTGTATAATAATTCAACATGTGAGTGCTCTAGCACAGAAGGCAAAGATGGAAAGTGATGGCTGAAAATTCCCTTGAGGTTTTCCAGTATGCTATCCATAAGTCTAACCCAATAGTAATACCACCAGTCTTACAGACAAGAGATACATCCTGGGGGTAATCAAAACCATTTCCCTAAATCTTTTGGAAGCATCATGAAATAACTCCTCCTGAAGTTGTCTGCAATAATCATTCACAATTCCAAACCCATCCTAAAGGTGTCATGGAACCATACTGTAGTAATCCCCCACCCATCATGGGGGGTCGTCCTGGAGTAATCCCCCACCCATCCTGAAGTTGTCATGGGGGGCCATCCTGGAGTAATCCCCACCCATCCGGAAGTTGTCATGGGGTCATCCTGGAGTAATCCAAGGTCATCACTGGAAGAAATAAGAACTCATCCTGGAGTAGTTTCTGTAATAACTCTAAAGTCATCTCATTTAAATCTTTTGGCCTATACACATATTTGAGGGTGGTTTTGGATGATCTCCCTGAACTAGCCATGGATGTCTCTAGGATGGAGTCACCGGATGATTCCAGAATGATTCTAGGAGGATCTTCCTATTTGACCTGAGCAAGGGGGATTTTTTTTGGAAAAATGTGATGCAAATTGTGCACTTGGTCAAAACTACTAGAACGCATGGTGAAGTAACTTATCAACATAGCCCACATTGGCCAAAATAGGGCCCCACTTTGACCCAAAAAACGGGCCCACACTATCATTTTGCGATTTTGGTTGGGGCACCACCGTATAGGCCCGTTCGAGCTTGGAAAGACATGATTATCTACAAATCCCAGTCAGTACACAGTTTACAGTGGTAGCACCAACCTATAGGTGGGGCTTTGAGAACGACACAAAGAGTAAGCCCCAACGGTTTGTGATTCACCATTTCCTAAAGCCAACCTAACACACCAACAAACGAATACAGAATACACGCAGCGCAGTTCGCAGTGTAGATGTTTCAAAGGACTATGTGGTTTCGCTTTACTAGAACAATAAACATAGAAAAGGGACTGACTGACACACAATGGAAGCCCAAACACAGAAATCAGCGTGCTCTGGTCGGCAAGTGATGGGATTCTCAACCAGTACCCTTCGCTGAATGGATTCACCCGCACCCCTCACTGTCTCCAAATCAAAACCAGTATGCTACAAGCAATGATCGACTATGATGCATCCCCGTCCCCATCCTGCTAGGATTACAAATGCTTTGAGTCACCGTGAACCGATCTTCAAAAGCTGGACAGGTGTAGCCTGTGTTGAAACCATAAACGATGCCACCAACGGTAGATACTGACCCTCTACTCTCTTCCACGTTGCAGGGCAAGTCCCTCTGGCACCCCCAGACCTCCCGGAGTTGCTTTGCTTAATTTAAATCTTTGGGAAACAAAACAACGCTAGCAGGGATTCCCAAAAAGCTACTGGCTGGTTGTGTCTAGTTCCCAACCGAGTAACGGACCCACCTCCTATACATCATGTGGGTTGCACGTTCGGACGTGTCTGGCAAGTCATGTGCCGCAGGTTACCACTTCATCAATTCTTGGTCTTTGTAAAGCAGTTCATCACAAGTCGAGCGGGAACACTGCTGCAGTGAAACTAGCTGCATAGCCGTCGAGAGGAGAATGCCGGATCCTAAAACAGCATTGTGGCCGAGAGCTGATGAACATCATCCAGTGCCAGCCTTCATTGGCTGATCCAGCCATAATGCGGCCACATGGCCCTTGCTTTGCTTCTTTCACAATGTAAAAGTACATGAAAGGAGAATGGGACTACTTTCGTTGTCCTTTCATGTGGGTATGCACTGATTATATTGAATACAAAACAATGAATGAAAATAAATAAATGAAAAAACAACTAATACCAAAATAACTTATTCTGAAAAAAACAAAAAATGGGGCTGTGAAAGGGACTAGTGGTTTTGGGGCTGGGGGAAAAGTATTATTTTAAAAAAGGGGTAACCCCCCAAAAACAAAGAAAAAGAAATTGTTTGTTTTTCATTAGTTATTATTTTATTAGTTATAATTGCATGTAACCTTTCATGTGTGTTTACATTGTGAAATAAACCAGGCTGGGCTGTCTGCATTCTTTTAAATGACCTGCAATTGCCACTTTCTCATATTGCCTGCATGACTTGCCCTTTATTACTCACTGATGGGCCCATTTGAACCCCCTCACGGCGCATTACCTTAGGGAGACAGTGTCCACCTAAAAAAGGCTCCCTGTTTAAAGGTTTGCAATGACATGCAAAACAAGCTTTAGCAAAGGCAACCGTTTTGGCTTGTGTACAAGTATTAGGCATTTGCCAGGCACTGCTATTAGATGCCCATGTACTGGCTCCATTTTGCACCTGCTTCCGTTAATGGCCAGTTAATACCACTATGGCTGTTCCTGGGAAGGGCCTTTCCGGTGCCTACACAAAAGGCCAAACAGTTGGCAATGCCAATGCTTTTTAATTACGGTCAGGGTGTTCAGCTCAATACATGCTATTTCGGGTTTCTCCTTCTGTGCTGCTTTTTGCACCACAAACAGCCCCAAAACATTGATATTGGCGGTGGCATCAATTCTCTGAAGTCGCTGTAGCGCCTGCAGCTGCACCCACTAATGGTCAACTACACCTCCCATCTGTGGAGAAACCAAGATTTTTGTCTTGACCGTGGACTCACGGCTCTCCTTAGTGTGGCACATGAAGGCGTCAGAGCTTGTATCTCTTGCGGCACGAAAAATCTCCGCTGGACCATGTCCAAGTAGGATTGTTAAGTGTGGTAACCAATAAGCACAAAACGCCACAGACAGCCCTGTTTTTAGCCAAGAGGCCTCAGACTGGGTTTTGTTTGCATTCAGATGCCTCTCACTCCATTCAATCCCCAGCCCCATTCAAAATATTGGCGCCCGAGTATCGGAACGAAAGCCAGATTCTGTAAACTTTACCTCTCGCCCCACTAGCCTAACTCACTGATCCTCTCGGATATGCCTGTGCACCGAAAAACCATGCAAATGGCAGCAGGACACAACATACTAACAGGGTAATTCATGGAATAAATGTGCGCCGACAATGGGCGCAAGTGCCCATTTTCGCGTGCATACGTATTCATGGAACACATCGCGCATGGCTTACCTGAGACTTGCGCTGAATCCACGCGGGTCCAACACGTCACTGCGACACCACAAACGCCTTGCACAATACGGCCAGCAAAGGCACACACCATCCAGTGCACACACCTAAAAAAGGGGCAGAACACGTGAAATGGGGAACAACACGCGAAAATGTGGGCGTTACGGGGTAAGCACCACAGTAAAATCCTTGCAACGCACACAAACACGTATTCATGGAATGGAACAGGGCTCACCGGCACGCAGCAAAATACGCGTAAACCCGGAAACATGTATGCCAGGCGAAAGCAGGCAGAAGTGCCCCCGCGCACCAAAGTGAATGCATAAGAGTGTGTGCAAACAACAAATGCGCGTATACAGCTACGATGAATGTACCATTCCTCGCAGCAGTGATCGTGGGTCACCGTAGGAGGAGGAGGAGGATAGCCAGGGCCAGCCGTTTTGGGATGCCTGATGACCAAGCAGGTACAGGTTTCCCCCCCATATCCTAGACCTGGTCATTGAGTGGGAGGATGACCTCACATCACCCACCCTGTGCTCCCAAGCACTGAGCCCCTTGGAAAAGGTGCTCAATGTACTGCATTTTCTGGCCACTGGGTCATTTCAGCAGACAACTGCCATAGTTGGGGGCGTCCCACAGCCCACGTAGTCACGCTGCATACACCAGGTGTTGGCAATCATGACTGCACGCCCCTCAGTCCGCAGTAGGGCTGTACCGAATAGCATTTTTAGTATTCGGCCAAATACCGAATAGTTTCTCAACTATTCGGCCGAAGCCGAATAGTTGCTTTATTTAATAAATCATGTTCCAAACTTCAAAAAACATACTTATTAAAAAAAACAAATAAAGAACCATTTTAAATGCAATCTATACTTTTTTTTCTCTTCATTGTAATTAATGTAGCGTCTTTATTTAAAGCATAAGAGCCAGAAATAAAGCAGATTTAACCAAAATGAAGAGACCGAATGTGCAGAAGATTATTGCATATTCAGTGCCAGTTAAAGTAGGAGGCTTCACAAATGCAAAAGGACTGCCTTTGTGAATCAGATGCATTGCATTCTCTATCGAGTTGCAAAGTCGACACAGTCGCGTTTCAAAACTTCTTTGCAGCTCACATAGAAATGTATATAATGGTTCATGTCGGCTCATTCAGGACACAAGTCAAGAGGAAATCTGTAATGCGTGAACTCCATTTCACAACTATTCACCCCACCCAAACAAATGCTGCTCACTTTTCACTTATCTTAGCCACTCCTTCTCGTCAATAAACAAACATATGCAACTTATCATTTCTGATAAAATATCAGATAATGTTGAACTTAGGACTGAAGTCCTTAAAAAAAAAAGGGGGGGGGGACTATGACGTACGCAATGGGAAGTGACATGACAGGAACTGAAAGCATCTATGCACATTTCTTTCAGTTTGTCTTTTCCAATTTAAAAAAGTGCACATTGCATATAAACATTCGCCAAAAGAAAAGATTTTCCTGTATTGTTGCAGGCTAAGTATAAATGATGAGCACTTTTATGTCTAAGAATCTGTAACAAAACATGCCCTAAAGAGCAGATTACAATATAAGATATTTGTCAGCTGTGTGATAGCAATTTGTCTGGTCTAATGCTATTCAGTTTTGCAAACTTAAGTCTATATTTGCCTTTCTGAGTTCATGTTGCATTGTATTCAAATTAGAATATCAAAGTATTCGGCAAGAGCTGAATAACAAGAAACTATTCGGCTGGAGCCGAATAGCTTTTTTTCAGCCGGAATTTGGCTGAATACTTACTCGAAGCCGAAGTTCAGTACACCCCTAGTCCGCAGGCACATTTACATGCCCAGAACACCCGCAGAAAGGTAGGCCGTGGTCCAGGACTTTTACAGGGTGGCACACTTCCCCAAAGTGCTTGGTGCCATTGATGTGGCCCTACGTCCACCTAGGGCCACTTAGCACATTTATTGCAACTGCAAGCACTGGCATTCCCTCAACTTGCAGGTTGAATGTGATGCCAAGGGAATCATCATCTCTGTCTATGCAAACTATCCAGGGTCCACCCATGATAGTTTCATATTCAGAATGTCACCCCTAAACAAGGACCTGGAAGCTGGGAGCATGGCAACACATGGCTCATTGATGAGTACAAATGCCTGTGCACATGCATGCATCTCACACACAAATAGACAAACCCAACTAATGACAACCATTATCACCTCCCCAGGGGACAGTGCCTATCTTCTGAGCACCTACTTCATGACGCCAATACGGAACCCCACCACACCACCCCAGGTAAGCTACAATGCAGCCCATATTGCAACCAGGGCCGTAGTGGAGCGCACATTTGCAGTGCTCAAGTCCTGTTTCCGCTCCCTTGACCGCTCTGGTGGACAGCTACTATATGCACCCCCAGTAGTGTGCAGGATCATTGTGGCAGCATGTGTCCTGCACAACGTTGCAACACGGCGGGGCATACCGGTGGACATGGTGATGCCCCCACATCCCCAACCACAGGCACGCCCGCTGCGCATGGGATGGGAAAGGGCACGTGGCAGGCAGCCCGTACCCAGCTTGTGGCTCAATTTTTCACCTAAAATCCCACCCCTGCGGAGTGCACACAGGCCTGGCACTCAAGTGTTTTAATGTGACAAAGCCACCACATGGACCCCTCCCATCCTGAGTTTGTCGCTGCTAGCTAAATGTTGCAGGGTACCGCATACAGCATGAAGTGCATCAACAATGGAGAAAGGCAAGGTAGTACATGAAGATGTAACATGTAAGTATGCACAATTAGCAATATACAAACGAAAATGCATGTCAACCATGCACTGGAGAAACCATCATGAATCCCACTAGGGGTGTATACACAGTTTGGACTTCAGACTGGCCACAGAAATGATGGAAGCCCAATGCCTCTGTGTAAGTTACTCTGGCATATGTGTCTGGGCCACAAGCACGAGACAAGCCTGTGTGTGCCCAGCCAGAACACACAGTGGATGCCTTCGGATGACACAAAAAGCAACACAGTGGTACATGAATGCATAATAGACCAAAAGAAAATGCCATGGTTGGTGGGGGGGACCATCCAGGAGGGAGGAGGTGCAGGGTGCACCGCAACACCCACATGCGTGGATTTTGAGAATAAAAAGAAAAAACCTTCATGGGCTCATGGCCTGCATGGCTAGCCTATAGTGGGAGTACTGTCATCGCTGTTGTCACACTCTGGTGCAATATGAGAAGGTGTGCGTGGTATGGGAGGCTGACAATGCATAGCCCTGTCATGATCCTCCATGGCAGCAAGCATGCAGGTCTGAAAGGTCTGGTTCTGCAGGATAATGGTCCGGAGGTCCCCATGCAACACCTCACGTGTAGCATGGAGTTCTGCCTGCAAGGACTCATGTGCTGCACAGACTTCTGCCTGCAAGGCCTCACGTGACACACAGGTCTCCTCACGGGTTGCCTGAAGCTCAGCCGAGATGTTGTGTGTGAACTGCTCCATCTGCTGTTCCGCCCGTCTACTGTGGGCCACCTCAAGTGCACCCAGAGTAGCTCTGAGGGAGGTGTTCTCTTCACTCCCATGGCTGTGCACAGATCCCCCAGTTCAGCCCGTCGGTCCCTGTTGGCAGCCAACATGTCCTGCCTGTGTGAGCTGCACGTGGACCATGTTGCCAGCTGCTAGAGCTCCACCTGCCTTTCGGGGGGAGAATGGAATTGGCCACCCTTTTCACGCCCTGAGGCATCATCTCACATGATGCTCCCTGTTGCTGTGCAATGGCATACATGGAATTCTCCCACATGGTATTACCCTGTGGCACATGGCCACAGTGTTGCCGGACACCACACCTGTTTTGCCCAAGGAGACCTGGTCCTTGCTGTGCTTGCGCTGCCTGTGACTGCAGGACTGCATTTCTCCTTTGATCTGCTGCCCCAGGAACAGGAGCAAATAGTGTGGAGCGTGACCCTGCATCCGTAACCGCCAAAGGCGGACATACCAACACTGAATGGCCCCTTGAGGGGTCTACCCCCACTGCAGGTGTGTCGGACAGAACAGTATCCATGCCAGAATAACTCACTTGCGACAGCATATACGGTTCAATATCCGATTCCGCACCAGAGGCATAGAGATCCTCAGGTGTACTCAGAGACACCCCTGGCCAGGATGGTCTGTAGCACCAATGGATGTTCATGGGCTACCACACCACAGCCTCCACTGGTGCCTGGTTGGGCCTCTGAACACTCCACCCCTCCGCCATCTCCTCCTCCTCCTCTGCTTCCAGTGCCTCATCACCTGCACAAAACAGAAAGAAGACATGAACATACATGTCAACAGCATATACCACACACATAGGTATTACAATGTTGACATCCAACACATGACTCAGACATGTCACATTTGACACAAACTCAGGCATGCACGCAGTGCCAATGAAGTGGAAGGGGACCCTGAAAGCAGATATGGATGAGTGTAAAATGGCAAAACACCACATACGCTGCATGTTGCATAGCACCTGCATCACACACAGGCCTGTGACTGGCATGGACCTTCAACAAACATGACAGATGCCAGCACACAGATGGCACGTAGCATAGCCATGGCAGAACTGTCAAACAGCCCCCGATGGAAGTTAAATACTACTGCACGTGATCCATGTAAAATGCATGTCATCAGACAATACATGGAAATCACTACGACAAAACACGTGTCACAGGATGCAACAACGCTAGGGAGTTGAAATACAGTGAAGGGAGGCACATGGATACATTAATGCTAGGTCACTTTGACATCACACAAGTGAATAGGCATGTTGAAGGGTGAAACAGGGCGCAGAAGTGTGTGGGTGCAGTGAAGTAGATGTGTACGGCCTCAACTATCAATAAAAAGACAAAACTAGTTATTTCAATGTTGTGTCTTGATGGCAGTGTAAGGGCAAGTGCAGTCATCATGTGCAAAGTGTTGGCAGTGGGTTGTAGGGATAGAGTGAACCCCAACCCCAAGGGCAGGGGATGGCTTGGAGGCAGTGCATGGGTCAAAATGGTTACTCAGAGTACCCACCCTGTTGTAGCAAACAGTGTGGGCAGGTGTCAATTGCATTCTCACAGTCATCTGGAACTACAGCAGGGGAGAGGAGGGAGGACAGAAAGCACAACACATGTGGAAGCATCAGAAGTGCCCCCAGACCGGGAGAAGCCACAACAGTTGCATAGAGGCAGGGAGGCTGTACCAGAGGGAGGCATCCGCTCGACAGACGAGAACCACAAACTAATGGCCATGTGGAGCAACTGACCCTGAGGGAGCAGGAAAAGGATGATCAAATACCATGAGAAGGAGGAAATACCGGAGATGGAGTCGGGTGAGGGGCTTGTCCCGGACCCATAGGGGCTTGCTTGGAATGCACATGGTCCATGAATGAAAACTCATGGCCACTGTGAGCCTGTGCCATCAGCACAGTCCGAGTGAGAGACCCTGCATCAAGGCCAAATGATGTCCTCACAGTACAGGTCTGGCAGTTGCAGAGGGAAGAGTGTATATTCACTGAAAATCGGGAGCAGGCTGTTGCAGTAGTCCGCCATAAGAATCACCAGTCCCTTGGAGACAGTGAGCTGCTGGGGGATAGAGAGGCAAGGAAGGATGCCCCTGAGGAGGATCAGCTTGCAGGGTGACCTCACAGAGATGTCAGTCATGTGATGACAGAGGGCGAGTGTCGAGTGGAAGATCATCACAAGCTATCCGCAAACATGTTTTGGAGCAAGAATATGGACAAGAGAGGCTGGCGAGTGATTGACATGGAAGGAGGGTGCAGGTGTGGTGATGAGGATTGCCTCTGTGTGCAGCACATGTTCTGTATGCAGTCTGCATCACAACAAGCACGTATCTGTCAAGCATCACATGGGTCACACATAGCAGTCATGACTACATAGCCTGAACTGGCAGTCAATCACAACACATCACTCAATCAAAATACACATGGCCTGGACACACACGCATGAACACTCACCGGACATCGTCTCATAATCCGGGAGGTCTCCCACGCCTTGGATCTGACCCTCTGCAATGAACCCTCCAGCGATCGCCTCATGTTCAGTGAGTTCATCGTCCTCTGCTGGTGACCCACTGCCACTCACCAAAGTAAAGGCCTAATTAGAAGCCCGCTTGTTTTTTGCTCGGCCTCGGAGGTCATTCCAATGCTTAGAGCAATCATCAGCTGTGCGCTTCTCACATCCCAAGGCACTAATATGGTCCGCGATGCACTGCCAGTGGGCCATACGCTGAGCTGGTATAGTTTTGCACCCTGCCGTCACCAGCATGTCACGGCCGTGTACCGACATGTAACCCACAAGTGCGTCCAGTTCCACATCACTGAAACTCTGCTTCCTTGGCATGTGAGAGGCCTGAGCCGTGTCTGGGGTCCCAGCCTGTTCCGCACGAGCACGCTTCTTCCTCTTGGGAGGTGGTGCGGACCCTGAGTGTCTTCTGCCGCTCTGGTCAGTAGGGGCTGAAGCGCAGGTGGACTGACCACTGGAAGAAGGCAATGGCATGGCGACCGAAGGTCTGACTGCAGGCATTGACTGTCGCCAGGACCCAGCGCCACAACTGCCTTGGTGCCAAGGTCTGGGACCAACACAGTCCTGGCTGGGTGACATGTGCAGCTGCCCCTGCATCTTTCACACCCTGGCGGGCCGGGGCAGCAGATGACACTGCTGCCACAGAACCACGTGACCTGGTGAGAGCAACCTTCACCACACGTGCCTTGGACTTCATGACTCGGAAGTCGGCCTGTGAGTCATCCCGTGCCTATCCCATGACTAATCCGGACCGGGCTAGCTGACCCTGAGCTGGGGTGGCTTCTACACCCTGCCTGCTCGTGACAGCAGATGGCACTGCTTGTCGGGTCTGACGGGCGCTGGGGATGGCAGCATCAGCTGCATCTCCCTGACCCGCTTGGGGGGGGGACAGCTGCCCCAGCATGGGCCTGGACGCACTGCCCTCGTGGACCACCCTGGCCATGTCCCCCACCTTAGCCACCCTCGCCACGTCCCCCACCGCGGCCACCTCTTGGGGGTCGCCCAGCTTTGCCCCCCCCTTACCACTTGGTGCCCTCCGAGACATGGCACTGATGTACTAGTGCAATGGGAGGTGCAGACAACAATAGTCCTGGGCAATTTGGGTGAAGGGGTCAGGGTAAGTGATGGAAAATGTACCCCTGTGCTCCTGCAAGGCTGTCTGTGACCGCTGGGGAAAAGTAACGGGTCACATAATGCTCAGGCACCCCAAAAACAAGAAAAAACATGCACAAGACCTCTCGGTAGCCCACATGCATGAAATTAACATTCCAAAGTACTCAGTGACACCCAGAAACGCATACGCGTGGCACACGCAGGCTACTACGACCTCGAAAATGGGGTACGTGACACACTGGGGCAACCACAGTGGGAAAAATGCATGCTTGACTCACCGTCTGCCTGGAAAAATGAAGAAAAAAACATGCGCATGTGCGCATCAGCAACTCCCCCGCCAAAACAAGAAGTACGCACTGCCACATTAGTGAGTAAATCGTGTGTGAACGCACAAGAAGAAGAATCTCACGCGTCAGTCCCCACAAAAAGCACGTACAGTGCACTGGCGTCCTACGCAGACCTTTAACCCGTACTGAACGGCAATGCCCAACGTCCTGCGCGCGTCACTTAACTTACGGGCTTAGGGCCTTACTTCTGATTACACGCTAACGCGCTGTTTCCGCACGTCCAGAGTCACTCTACATCCGGATGGCCCCGCTAAAGCACATGGAAGACCCACGCTCCTGCCCACAAGGCCATTTTCCTGCCTCAGACGCCCTGAGCTGCCTCCTACGAGCCATCTGCTGCTGCTAGCCCACTCTGTGTGCCCGCTGCCCACGTGCCCTGCAATTTGGTGCCTGCACATCAGCCATTGCCAGAAATCCTGTTGCTGAGACCACCTCTGCTGACCCAGAAGACTCCCGACTGCCATTCCATCTCTCCACAGCCCAGTCCCAGGCCCCAGTTGCCCACCCACACCTGCCTTGGGGGTTGCCATGTCGGACCATGCAACATCTGGGGCAAGTAGCAACCCCCCTGGCAGAGAGGCAGAGGGCTTCCAGCTTCTCTTGCAAACAAGTTGGCATCCTGGTGGCGCAAGCCCTGGGGCATTATGATGACCTCTTCCCTGGACCATCGCGAATCGACAAGGAAGGACGGAGTAAGATCTGGGCGAACATCGTGGGTGCCATTAACGCGGAGGGGGTGGCACCCCGCGACTACAAACATGTCCAGAAGCCCTGGGAGGACTTCAGATCCAGGACCCACAATAAGGCCCGGCACCTCGTCGAGTCTGGTGATGGACTGGGGCACCGGGGCCGGTTGACCAACAATGAGATGAGGGTCCTGGAGCGCACCAATTCAGCACTTTACGCCCAGGTCATGGAGTAAGAACTCCACCCGGAGTCGAGTGGTACGTGTAGATGTGTTCTTGTCCAGCGTAGTGCATGTTGAGGTGTGGCTGGAGTGTGCACCCTGGCCTTATGTCTGGCATGCCTCCTTTACAGATGTCTGTGTGCATGTCCATGACAGTGCTGCATGTGAGTCCAATCAAGCGTGTTCAACATCAATGGTGTCTGTGTTGCAATGCGTAGTGTGCACCAGCATGTGAAGACGCACACATGTTTGCATGTCTGTGCCTGGACTTGGCCATGTGAGAGGTGTGAGGCATGGATGGTTATGTCACCTTCAGAGACCTGCATGGTGTACATGTGCATGTGTCTGAGTAGTGAGTGTGTGACTGGGCAACCCCATGGATGCATGACATATGTGCATCTCAATGCATGATTGACTCATGCGGCCCAGTTGTCCACAAGTGCACTGTGACGGGAGGTCTACATGGCCTGATGCATGACTGTCAGGTGATGTGTGTGCATGTGATGTGCATGTGCCATGATGCATGTGAGGTTCAGCCCCTCTTCTGATGTGCCCGCAGTGCCTTGTACATGGATGTGAATGTTTGTTGCACGTGGCATGCATGTCTGTGCTTGTGTGTTGCTTGCACTGACCTGTGTGTTGTGGAAGGTGATGATGTTTGTGACATTTGACAGTGTCACTCGTACATTTGCTTTGTGTCAAGCAGACATTTGTTCAGTACACTGATGCTTGTGTTCAATGTCTCCCTATCCACAGCGGCGTTGGAGGAAGAGGGTGGAGACGGCCGGTAGAGCAGCGCGGCGGGGATGCCTCCAGCAGGCGGAGACGCAAGTCCCAGTCATCCTCCCAGGTTACAACATGTTCTGGGAGCGAGGGGACTGTTGCCGGATCCGCAACAACAGCCGCAGCTGCTGAGGGGAGGCCCAAGAAGGTGAAGTTGGACGTTGGCTTCTCGGCAGTGGGAGGGATAGGTGAGCCCTCACAGGGGCAATCCGATGCGGAAGACGGTTCAGAGTCATCCAGGTTGGTGTTAGACGAGGGGGAGGAGGAGGCCGCATCAGACCAGCACATGGGGCCTGGCGGGGGTGATGAGGTAGGTGCAACTGGTGCAGTCCAGGAGCAGGAGGCAGTGCAGGTCACCGCGGAGGGGCCTGTGCCTAATCCTGTCCCTGATCCTGCGCCTGCATCAGTATGCACCTGCAGGCATGCCTCAGGCCAGACCCGTCCGCAGGTAGCGGATGTGTCCATGTCAACTGACCTTCCACAACCTGCAGACCAGGCAATCCAGGTATCTCAAGTTGCAGAGGCGCCATTCGTGATGATGTGCAGGCTTCCTGTCTGGTGCTTGCACGTCATCACGAAGAGGTTTGGGCCCTCATGAACTGGCTAGCTGAGCTCATTGTCGCGGGTTTGCTGCGTGTGCTGGCCACTGCTGCGACCCCCTCCTCCTCTTCCTCCACTATGCGCCAGTCATCCTCCCTGCCGTCTTCCACCCCAGATGCCACTGGCCCCCTGTGGAGCTGTCCCAACCACTGTAGTCAGTCTGGTGGAGACCACATCCCTGCCACAGTCGGTAGTCGGAGGATCAACAGAGGTGGTCACCCCAGCAAAAGGACCATTGGCAATTGAGGTAGTCCAGGCACCTTGCAGCAGGGCACGTACACGACTGCCCCAGGGGTTGTCATAATCCCAGAAGCAGTCCTGGAGGCGCAGGCACAAGGCTTATTGGCAGCGGCAGGCTCTACGTAGGAGGCGACAGGACTCGGGGCCATCAACATCAGAGGGGCAGGTATCGGGCAGGAGGGAGACGTGGACCTTGGCACAAGGATGTCTTCCGTGTTGCAGCGAATGGGCTGGCAGATAGGTGCAGAGCGGCAGCGGGCACAGGGGCACGACTCACCATGACCAGGGCGGAGAGCACCCTGCGTTGGGCAGAGAGGCGGGCTGAGTTCCTCGAGGAGAATTGCAGGGAGTTTGTGAGGAGCACGAGGGAGTCCCTGCGGGCCCTCGAGGAGGGAGCACCGGCCGCCTCTGGGATATTGACGCAGACTTCGATGATGCCCTGGCCGGAACTCTTGTTATTATTTGGAGTCAATGGACTTTGCTCCACATTTTGTAAATAGTTCATATTTTTTCTAGGGTTTTTTAGGGTGTATTTATCTTTTTGGGGATCATGAACCCTCGAACACTGTACATAGTTTGAGACATTTGCTTTTTTTTGCCTTTTTTTACACCATGGAGTAATGGTTTTTCCTTTTTTTCTGGTTGCTATTGGACGATATTCCTTGGATATGGACCACTTTTTGGAGTTTACACTTTTTTATCATACCATTTATTTTATTTTATTTTTCTATTTAATTTTCAGTTTCATTGCATTCTCTTTTATTTTCATGGTTGTCTTTCAGTTGTCGTGGATTTTACTATTTAATACATTTATATTCCTTATGATCAAAGTGGTGTCTGCTCTCAATGGTTTGGTGCATGTGTCACTCTTCATTGGCTCTGTTACATGTCCCTGCTGTTGATCAATGTTGGTCATGTGTGTGCAAACATGCATGTGAAAATTTGTGATTCCCATGGCATGGGGCATGTACTGGGGAGTAGGACCAATGGATGGGTGTTGAGTTGCACTGTGGGGGGCAGCGTGAGGTAGCATTTTAGTGGACATTTGCTACAAGATTGCATGTTGGGACAATGTTTTTGGGGGGGACATGGGTTGGGACCTGCCTGCAGGTTGCCGTCACTGGTGCGGGCGGGGGGACATGGGTCGGGGCCTGCCTGCAGGTTGCCGTCACTGGTGGGAGTGGGGGGACATGGGTCGGGGCCTGCCTGCAGGTTGCCGTCACTGGTGCGGGCGGGGGGACATGGGTCGGGCCCTGCCTGCAGGTTGCCATCACTGGTGGGGGTGGTGGGACATGGGTCGGGCCTGCCTGCAGGTTGCCGTCACTGGTGGGGGTGGTTGGACCAGAGTCGGGGCCTGCCTGCAGGTTGCCGTCACTGGTGGGGGTGGTTGGACCAGAGTCGGGGCCTGCCTGCAGGTTGCCGTCACTGGTGCGGGCGGGGGGACATGGGTCGGGCCCTGCCTGCAGGTTGCCATCACTGGTGGGGGTGGTGGGACATGGGTCGGGCCTGCCTGCAGGTTGCCATCACTGGTGGGGGTGGTGGGACATGGGTCGGGCCCTGCCTGCAGGTTGCCATCACTGGTGGGGGTGGTGGGACATGGGTCGGGCCCTGCCTGCAGGTTGCCATCACTGGTGGGGGTGGTGGGACATGGGTCGGGCCTGCCTGCAGGTTGCCGCCACTGGTGGGGGTGGTTGGACCAGAGTCGGGGCCTGCCTGCAGGTTGCCGTCACTGGTGGGGGTGGGTGGACATGAGTCAGGGCCTGCCTGTGGGGTATGGTCCCATATGGGCTGCCTGCAGGGTATGGTCATGGGTGATGGGGGGGTCCCTTATAGTGTGGGCTGCCTGCAGGGGGTGTTCGCTGCTGATGGCAGCACGCAAGGGCCTTTTCACTCGAGACAGCTGGCACGAGCAGGGTAGGCGATTTCGATGGGTACGCGAGGGCCTTTTCACGCGATTTGGCTGGTGCGAGCGGTACACGATTTCGTGGGGGTACACAAAACACATATTGGTATTTTTAGCAGGTTGCTATCGTCAACAAATGTCAGGACACCAGGTATCCGGGTTTCTTGCTATGAACATGGATGTTAGGAATATAGAGACCACATTGACGTTAATCATACATATCAATGGTTGCATAGACTACTGTCAGTGATCATTTTATTTATTTATTTTTATTTATTTGCATTTTTAAAGCACTCACACAGCCCGGGGGCATCGAGGCGCTGTTACAGGAATATGTCTTAGTTGCTATTTATAACGTGCTTAATACCCAGAGGTTTCTAAGGGCGGACCCAGGGATCGAACCTGTGTTGCTTCGTGTTGTGTTGCTTCCAAGGCAAGCACGTTGCCGCTGAACTATCCTCCCGGGATTTTGAAGTCGGGAAATTCTAAAAGGACGAATTCAAAGTGCCTGACATGAAATATCACTAACAGCACCCCTGCCCGCAACCCCCTTCACACCCCAATACCCAAAATTTACCTCCAGCGGGGCACTTACCTGATCTCTGTCGCTGCAGCTCTTCCCCTGTGGCGTGAGTTCCGCCGCTATCTGTCTTTGTCCCCTGATTTCCTTTTTGTGGAAGCGTGGGAAACTCCTGCAAACCCCAAATTCCCCAAAAGTCAATCAATGGGAGCCAGGGACACCCCTGGTCCCCTTATTCAACGTTTTTGGAATTCATTTTTTTTTTCATTGCCGAATTCGGCATTTTCTCCCTTTTGTTTATTTTTCAATTTATTTTCTGCAGATACCCCTTTTCTCTACCATGTTACCTGGTAATGCATAACGACAAAGTAATCTTTATCCCAATTAGTGAGCTTTTTTTGCATTGTGGGCCTTCTAGTTTTCCATTCATGAGTTGGAAACTAAAGTAACAGCAATATTATTTTGCCATAACATGTTTCAGCAAGGGTTTACATATTGTAAAGCTGCTATAATGCGAGATTTGTATTTTGTAAGCAAACTATCAAAGCTTTGCAGTTTCCCATTGCCACCCATTGCCATGTGTGAGAAGGACATGCCAACCTGTTTTTTTCCATTTGAATTCTTGGACGCGTAGTTTTTTTCTCACTCGTTTGAAATTTAAGAAAATGAAAAGTCCCAGAATTGAAAGGAAAATCAGGACTGGATGGCATTCTCGGGCATAGCCACGGGACATCTGAGAGCTCTGCACAATAAGACATTTATTATAGACCTTGAAATACGAAATGTAAGTATTTGTGCCAAGCGGAGCTTGGAAGTTATCTGTTCAAGTGCCTGAATTGTACATTGATTAAAATCCCATCATCAATGTTTAACCAATGAATGTGATCCCGAGCAAACCAATTAATCTCTTCTAGTATAGAGGACTCGGCTGAGCAGGATCCTGCTGCAAGTCACCAAAGTTGCATGGGCCGTTTCGAGTACTGCCCAACAAGAGAATGAGTGAAACGCTTTGCTGTGAGTCTTGCATAGCACACAGTGTATCAGTGTTGCAGTTTCTTGGAGTTTAAGGATCTGCAAGATGTAGGTAAGGGGCTAAGATACGAGCGTGCAAGCAAGGTTACTTTGTTGCAGTGTTCATATGCGTTTCATCTGAAAAGAGAATTTTCTGTGGTGTCTATGTTTTTAATATCTTTTGTGAATTGTCTGGAGCAGTGGGTAAGGTGCACTCCACATTTGGTAATGTAAATTGTGTGTTTGTTGAGTGGTGTTTGAGTGTTGAGAGTTCTCTTGGTTTATTTGTGGTGGATTAGTGTCAGTAGCGGCCCGCCACTATGGGCGCGAGGCACCGCCCCCTTCCCTGAGTGGAAGGCCCTCATCTCGTCTGAGTGACAGACAGCGTGTTCCCCTGTGTGCTTAATTTGCACGGCAGACTGTGCTCCCTGCATCTGAATGGGGCATGTCGCCCGCTACGCTTTTTTTGTTGGTTGCAGAGCCCTTTCAGCGCCACAACAAACATAGCACAGAATAAAGGTAGCCAGCGGGCATCAGAAGACTGGCTCCACCGCCTCCCATTACGCTAGCAGCGTAGACATGCTACCTGATAGGTGACGACGACTATCCTATCAGGCAGCTTGTTTACATTGCAGTGAGGAAGGGAGGTCCTTCCGGTCATCCCTGTGACGGCACAGGCATGAGTGGAGGGTGCATGTAGGTAAGTTATGTTTTTTAAAATGTAATATGTATGCATACCTCTCAACTCTCACGCTTTTTAAAGGATGTCATTGGAAAGTGTCCAATCGCCCACCAATCTCCTTGTCTGTCCATTAACATCAATGGATTTTCACCCGTCAAAACAAATTGTCTACTTTCATCCGCCCATTGGACTGGAAAGTTTGAGAGCTATGTTGTATGTATGTATATATTCATATTGGTGGTTTATATATTTCATGGATGCGTGCGTGCAAGGAGTTTTATGAATGATGTGTAAATGCGCAAGTGAAAGTGTGTGTGTCAGTCCTCCCCCAGGCCTTAATTTAACGATGGGAGCTGCTGGAGGCATGGCACATGCCATGTTCGGCTCCAACCCTTGCTGTGAAGTCCCGAGCTGTCAGCCTCTGTCAGCTCAGGTGCCAACTTTGAAGGTGTCTTTACTGGGCAGGTCCCTATGGCCAGACTTGGGGTTGTGCAGTTTGTTCTATAATGCGGGTGTCTCCAGTATTGTGGAGTGTCTTTAGGACAATGCCTCCTTAAGGGTAGGCTTACCTTAAGGGGAAGGGAAGCACGTGGGTGGAGGTAGGAGGAGGCGGGGACAGAGGAAAGGGAGTTAGTCTGCGCGAGAAAAGGAATAAAGATAGTCACTGCCAACAGAGGCTGAGTTTCATTACTGCGGTCCTGATAACGTCCCAGTAACCCTATAAGATCCATCAAGAAGTATCGCACTCCAGAGCAAAGTTTAGTTAGGTTAGCTGACAAGAGCCCAGCCAACATAATGATGTGGGTAAGAGGTGTACTGCAGCATTGAAACAGTATACCTTATTTTACACAGTGATATCCAGTCAGGCCTAAGTGACTTAGGTTTTGATGGGGAACTCCTGTTTTTAACGCACCTGGAGAGTTTTTAAGTAGGGTTCAGCCGCTGCTGCATCCGGGGCTACCTGATCTAGCAGTCAGAACATTTAGGAACTAGAGTCTTTCTTTCTTTCTTTCTAGAAGTAGGACTGCCTCTGAATATCAGCAGCTGAAAGAATACGTTATTACCTTTTCTCATCTCCATCGTAAGCATTGAGGGCAATTCCAACTCCAGAAACAACCCTTCATGCAATCAGGCTTTTAAGTATGTCTAAATAAAATTCCTCCCACACGGAAGTATAACTGCCTGTTCTTTCAGGCTCAGGAGCCAATGGTTTAGAGGTAAGTATCTTTGCCCTCTTACGGAAAGAAGGGGGTGAGATAGGATGCTCCACTTGTGCCTCAGCAAACTTAATACAGAGAGGCATTGTTTGATGCAGACGTAGCACTCCCCACAGACATGGGCACTACCAAACTGTCAGCCCCCCAGTACACTATGCATCACTACCTAAAAGAGGTGATGCTCCAGAATACTGGTTATACTGTCGAAAAGCACACTGGGGTATCGGGGAGAATTAACAACACTTTTTTCTCTTTTGTTCTCTGTGTGCTGAGAGAAACTGTTGCTTCTGGGGGCCGAGGCACAATGTCCATTTCCTCAATCCATGCACGAGCTTAGGCACTTTGCCCCTGACCACCCACTACCCATGCACAGAAGTTTGCTGCGCATACGTTCCAGCCCAGACTACGGCCAGTCTGTGTTTTCATGAAGGGGAGCAGCCATCCCCTTCTGCAAATACTTAAGGCAGCTTCATATCACTAGTTCATCTGTCTTCCTGTCCTCAGAAAGTTAGAGAATGTCCTCCCTAGGGAGTAGTAGGAACCTGACTAGGATAATGTTCAGATTTCGTCCATAAGTGTGCAATGTTCAAAGATTTGGAGGTCTGTACTGTGAGAAACCTGGGGGTATTCTCCTGTGTAGACCCTGAGACCCCTCTATTCAGGTGGCCAGGGGTGGACGAGCGAGGGAGGATCACCTGGGTAGGGTAGTCCGGGGTTGTGCCTATTGGAGTACCGCAGGTGAGACACGGTATCCCAATAGGATGGTGGCGAGGAAGAAGAGGTCCCTGAGACCTTCATGGGGTATGCAGGTCCCATTGTCCCTGATCTAAGAAGGAGGCGAAAATATATCGGAACTAAAACTGGCAAGGAGGAGGGTCAAAAGAGACAAAATCATAGCTTTAACACCTATTTTACTTCCGCTGGCTCCAAACATAGGGGTACTGTAAAGACCTGTACTTTCATGGAAAGATGTAAGGAGTAACCTAATACAAGGGAATCAACCCATATAAAAAACAAACCTGGGGATTACCCTCTCTCCTCTATCAATCACCTTCTAATAATCCAACATGTAAATCTCAGTTTCCCTCTTGTCCTGTCTCCCCCTCTCCATTTCCAAGAAGTACTGGGACGAGGAAGAGGCAACTGGGAGCAGTTAAGAGTACCCATAGGCATAATAGTGAGAAACAGAGAGGGGCCTGCCACATTACCGCACTAGACTTTCCCACTAATGGAGTCAGGCAAGGTCAGGCACTTTACTTTGATCATGTACACCCAACTCCACTTGACTCTCAGGGTATAAAAGGCGTGGCTCTGCCCAAGAAGTGGAGTGAGCTGGGGTTGCTGGTTGGAACATGGGGGCTGTAGCATGAGAAGCCTGGAAAGTGTCGAAGAGAGTGGGATGCTGAGATGCTGACCCTGTGTGGCTGGAGGGTTACAGCGTGGCGAGGGAGCCGTGTCTCCATGAAGCCAGAGTGAGACGATTGACTAATTATTGGCCGCGTCCAGGCCAGTGCTCGTTCCTCTGGAACGTGTGCCAGTTCCAGGGCTGTCTGAGGGGCAGGTGGTGAGACCATGACCTCGGCTCACATTCCCAAGAGACTGCCTGCCAGCGCGTGCTTTCCGGGTGAGTCTCGTAGCAGGAGAAGGAGAGAAACCCACTGGCATGCATGTTGCTGGAGTAGAGATTTGAAAGTGGAAAGCGGCATAGAAAAAGGAAAGCAAGGAAAACAAGGTGCGTGAGTGGCGCAAAGATTCCCAGAAGTGTGTGTGCATGTGTGTGTCTGAAACACAAGAGGAATTAAAAAAGAAAAGTGACAGTTGAAAATAGGTCAGTTAGAAAAAATAGCAAAGAAAGAATGGAGAAGCCAGTGAAGGAGAGAGGAAAACGAAGTTAACTCCCTCGAGGCCACTGCCTCAGATGACCCCCCAGTACCAGAATACATCAAAGGGCCGTGTTCGGGTGCCCCTCAGAGTTCGAGCCAGGGGGGCGAACTGCTTATAAGGGGCAGCTCGTCTGCCCCAGGGCCATGGCGGGTGTCGCCCCACCTGGGGCCAGACCAAATGGATCCAGCTGTGTCCAGGCCCTGGCCTTTGTGCCTGAGGTTTCTGAGGGGTCAGAAATGAAACCCGGACACAAAGTTGTCATGTTTTTGCATAAAGACTTTTATTAACATAAATGGGTTGGGAAAATGCCCCTCGGACCCTCCTCTAAAGAGGAGTTTCCATACCTAAAACCCAAAGCTAAGGATGTGTCTGTCAGAATGTCCGAAATTAAAAGCCGTCTTTTTGTCCAAACATTCCATTCTGACCCTCACACTGCAAACAAAATAAAGTGATATAGGACAATGTCTTTAACCTGGTATTGGCAAAAAGTGATCATAAATTTAAAATAGAATCGCTCCAACTTAAATTTTCTCAAGATGAAAAGACCTTTGTTCCAGAGGGTGATTCCCTTTCCCTGGATTCTTCAATAGTATGACAATGACTCTTGGTCTAACAGTTCTTTGTGTCTTTCGTGACCCACAACAATCCTATTAGGTAAAACACTCTTTAGCTTTGTAAGTCCTTCTTTAACACAAGTTCCTTCATTGTTCAACAAACAATGTCCTTTCTTGACACTTCTTGTAGGTTTAGAAAACTAAGATAGAGTTCCCAAAAATAAGGGAACTCATGTCCCCTGCACACTATAATAGGCCTAGAAAATTCAGTGAAACATTTAATGCCTTAAACATGGATACATTCTGCAACAGTTTTTCAATATGTTATGACAAATTTCAAATAAGGTGTATATCTCCATTGTAGAACGCGTTTGAAAAATGATCTCTCTTCATCGGGGGTAATCTTTCTACAAAATAATCATACATAAAATTCCATAAGTATAGACTCATTAATTTCAAACAAATAGTGTCATCACTTGATTGTCATATAAGGTATTTATAAGTTCAACTCATACTAATTTAGAGATTAGGTGTAGGATCACTACTTTCGTTGGAATAATTTCATCACTTAGTGGTCAGCTGGGATCGTGAGACCTGTTATCAGTTTAATTTGTTTGAGGGCATTCTTCCAAAATTGGGTGGCCCACGGGCAGGACCAGAAGAGGTGGAACAGTGTGCCCAGGTCGGGGCATCCTCTCCAGCAGACCGAAGGGATGGCCGGGTTACATTTGTTCAAAATCTCAGGGGTGTAGTACCATCTGTAACACATTTTGAATGCTCCTTCGATGTTTGTCGTGCATTTTTTGGAGCTCTTGTGTGCCCGGGTCCAAATGTGGCTCCACTCCTCAGGTTCGATGGGTCTGCCTAAGTCTTTCTCCCACCTCAGCATGTAGGGCTCTTTTTTAGTTGGGTCAGTTCGGTCCAATAGCTTGTATAGTGTCGATACTTTCCCTGTGGGGGGAGTCGAGGTAAGCACGCGCTCTAAGGCCGTTAGTTCTCTGCTGCCGAGTTTCTTGTTGTGTGCACTTGATAGCCAGTGTCTGAGCTGGGAGTATCGGAATCTTTCAGTTTCTGGGACTTGCAATTTAGTTTTGCAGTCCTCGAAATTCAGTGGGCTACCATTTACGAAAAGGTCAGCCACGATCCTCAGGCCGCCCTCCTTCCATCTGGCAAAGTTGTTTGGGGTCCAGCCTGGTGAAAAGTCTGGGTTATCCCCGATCGGAGAGAGGGGCCCTGTCACAGTCTTGCATTTCCAAAGGCGTGCTGCCTTTAGCCAGCTGGACGTTGTATTCTTGGTCGCCGGCATCAGGTTTTCATCTCCTGGAAGGTTGAGTTCTTTCATGTGCGGGAGCGCTACTAGCGGGGATCTGCTCCAATCCTCTTCCAATTTCAGTCAGTGGGGTCGGTTGGTGGTTGACCTCCAGGTAAAGGCAGAGGAGAGTTGGGCTGCTGAGGCAGTATCTAGCTACCTCAGGGACTCCCAGGCCCCCATACCGGGTCCCCGGAGTAAGATGCGCTTCGGGATTCTCAGTTTCTTTCCATCCCAGACATACTTCAGAACGTCGCCCTGCAGGTTAAGGATTGGTTTCTTCTTGATGGCGACTGGCAGTGAGAGCCTGAAGTAGAGCAGTGCCGGGGTCAGGTTCATTTTCAGTGCCATAATGCGCCCGAACCATGAGATTTCTTGTTTTTGCCAGCGCCTCAAGTTGTTCCTTAATGCTTTGAGGAGCGGAGGGAAGTTTGTATTGTATATTTTAGCAGTTTTGTTCGGGATCTGAACCCCCAGATAGCTAATTTGCATTTTTGCCAAGGGGATCGGATACTTCGCTTGTAGCTTCTCCTTGAGTTTTCCCGGCACATTGATGCCCATGGCTGTGGATTTCGAGACATTTACCGTGAACCCGGAGGCTTCTCCAAATTCCTCTAACTCCTGCCAGAGGGCCCCCATAGATTTTTCCACATGGGTTATCATTATCAGCACATCGTTGGCGTATAGCGCCGCTGTATAAGCTTTGTCCTTGAACTCCAGGCCATGGATTGACGGGTTGCGGCGGATCTTGGTAGCAAATGGATCCATGGAGAGTGCAAATATAAGAGGGGAGAGAGGGCACCCCTGGCGAGTACCTCTGGTGATCTTGATTTTGTCAAATCTGGCTCCATTCAGCCTCAGTGACGTTGCAGGGTTCTGGGAGTTAGCTAGTGCCCATTTTACGAAATTCGGGCCGAATCCGTAGTGGAGTAAGGTTTCTTTTATGTAGCCCCAGTCAAGCATGTCGAAAGCTTTGTTCGCATCTAGTGAGAGGACCATCAGCTCGGCTTTTATCCTATTTGCTGACTCGATTATATTAATGGCTCTTCGAATGTTGTCCTGTTGCCCCGGCCTGGGATGATGCCTGTTTGGTCTCGGTGGATTATGTCCGGGAGGATTTGAGCCAGTCTCTTTGCGAGGATCTTGGCGGATAATTTGGCATCGTTATTTAGTAACGTGATAGGTCTGGATGATGCGCTTTGTGTGCGGTCTTTCCCTGGCTTCGGTATGAGGACCGTTAGTGACTCTTCCATAGAGGCGGTGGTAGAACCGGACATCAGGAATGAATTGTATAAGGTTGCCAGTTGTGGCGCCAGGATGTAGGTAAACTTCTTGTACTATTGCGAGGATAGCCCATCCGGCCCTGGGGCCTTAGTCTTCAGGGCACGGATCGTGTCTCTCACCTCTTTTGCAGAAATCGGGCGTTCCAGGGCTCCCATTGAAGGATGGGGTGGCGCTTTTGGGATGGAGGCCAAGAATTGACGGATGATTGGTGAATGTCTGTTTTTTTTCTACTAGTGTACATATATTTAATTAAATAATATATGTTAAGTAGTGTAGTTTAGTAATTCCTGCCATTAAACAAAAACACCTATGGTCATTGTGGCAACGCTGGTGAGGACGCTGCATTGCTAACCTTACTACTTGCAAGTTGGCGCCTGGAATTTCCCTTCATGCTGCACCATTACCTATGCTGCACCCTTGTGCCAGATGGTCCCCATTCCCTCTGTGGCATTGACACTGAACACCGGCTCTTCGAAAAGATATATGGAGCCATCTAGTTAAAAACAATGCATGCTATGGTTTCCGTGTGCACTGACGCTCCTTGCTGTCTTACCATTTCTCCTGTTTTGCCTGCTCCAGTTTTCCTGCTCCCTCGTTGTTTCCTTGCAGCCTCCTTCCTCTCAGTGCCTTCCTTGGCCTTGCTGTTCTTACCTGCTTCCTCGTCTCGATGTCCTTCGTTGTTGACAACCACTAAGTGCAAGAAGAACACGCTTCTGCAGGTCAATGCTCACTACTTTTGTTACAGTCTAACAGTTCTGCCAAAATGGATGCATTTTGGGGGTAAGGTGGTGGAATTACCCCCAGCATTTTTCTGGATGTCATTACTGCACCACCCCACCAAAACCATAGTGGGGCGGTGCAGTAATGAGGCAGTAACTCCATTACCACTACATTGCCGCTGAATTAGCAGCACCACCCAACATGTAATGAGGCCCAATGTTTCCATACATTGCTGCATTGATACATTTTATTCTCACTGTCTCCCAGCTTTCATAATGGAAAATACCCCATTTAAAGTCTGTCCCTGTGTAACAAAATGTTTCTGTGGAAAGACACACAAAAGGTGTGTAATTATTGTCTCACAAGAAACGACTAGGAAGATAAATGCCGGTCGTGCAAGCACTTTAGCACAAAGATGCTAAAGGTTTGGCAATCGAAATTCTGGGCGGCCTTCAGGATGCAAGCAGAGGCACGAACGGAATGCTCCGCCCATTGGGAGGAATCCGAGCTGGAACAGGACAGCCCTGGCTTCGAATCAGAAGCCAAAGAGATTTCAGATAGGGAAATTGAAGTTCCCCGAGGGCCAGGCCCAACCTCTGAACAGCAGATGTCACATGCTGCTATGAAGGCTTCCCCTGGTGACAAGGCTAAACACTCTAAACCTGTACATAGGAAAGTTTCCGCGCATTTCATAGGGACACCGAGCAAATCAAAGCACGTTGAACGTTAAAAACACATTTCACCCTCCAGAACATTTTCGACACATTCGCCGAAAGCTCCAAAATCCTTGGCAGAGCAGGCATTCTCAGCGCCTAATAGGTCGGTTGAAAAAAAGGACTTCTTCTCTGAGTGCCTCACACTCGACGCATGTTCAAAAGAGTGTATTACTCATACCGCCACTTGGTCCCGTAGAATCACTGCCACTTTTTACTCACACTGCCAAACTTGTAATGAGGCCCTTAGTCACTGAAGTCGAGCTGAACTTTGAAGACCACCCAATTTTATCGACAGAAGGGGCTCCTCTACCAAGTGGACATGGACCCAAGGGGGCAAGGTACCAACCATTACCAACTCCTAGTCCCAAAACAATTCCAAAAAGGGGTGATGGAATTAACCCATTGCAACCTGACGACTGGGCACATGAGAATAGATAAAACGCAGAAGACCATCCTCAGCCGATTCTACTGGCCCAGAGAGTATGCCCAGGTTAAACAGTTTTGTGCGACATGCACCACTTGCCTGATGGCATTGGCAGATAATGTGCCGAGGACCCCCTCCAGCTGGTGTCTATGTGGAGATCTCTGTTCTACAGAATAGGCAAGGATATTATGGCGCCACTGGAACCCTCCAGGACCAGGAACAAATACCTTCTGGTGATATTTGATTAAGCCACCCGGTATCCAGATGCATTTCCTCTGCGGATCACCTTGGTACTGTAAGTTCTTAAAGTTCTTATACATTCTTCGCCTGCATAGGCTTCACGACAGAAATACTGACTGATCAAGGCAGCAGTTTAATGTCTAGGCTGATGAGTGATTTGAAAGTCCTCATGATAATGAAGATCCTAAGAACATCGGTGTATCACTCTCATACTGATTGACTGGTGGAGAGATTTAACGAGGTTCTCAAACGCCTCCTAAGAGAGCTGGTTCCCGAAGATGGGAAGAACTGGGAAGATTTCCTCCCGTGGCCATCTTTGCCATGAGAAAGACAGTCATTTACCGGATTTTCCCCCTTCGTGCTGCTGTAAATTGAAACTCTAGAGATGTGCTGAACATCATGAAAGAGTGGCAAGGGCCAGAGTGCTGGCAGACTATCGACCTTCCATTGGTACCGAACACTGCTGCTTCCAAGTGAGAGACATGTCCATGGTCCTGCTGTACCCATCACTAAGGACAAGCTACTGGCCAGATGGCATAGATCATATGTTCTCACCGAAGTTGTGTAAAAAATCAAATACGAAGTCCAACAGGCTAAAAGAAGAAAACCATCTCAGCTCTCTCGTGTTAATAAACTGAAGGCCTGTACAGAGAGAACAGCAACCCAAAACTCCCTGTACTGCATGAAAATAACACTCACAAGATTCCTTTACCAACTCAAGTTTGTATGGTTACCATACCACCAGCCCTCCTTGCCTCAAAGAACTTGCCTCATTGCTAAGAAGATTAGCAGAGTGTTCTCAGCAAAGCCTGGACAAGTACAGGGGGTTGTATATAAGATCCAAACACCAAACAGAAGGATCAGCTGACTAAATCCGGTTACCAGAAGATAGAAAACAGATCAACAAGGAGGAGTTAAATAAGATGCTGGGCCTTGGTGTGATCTCGCAGTGAGTGGTCTTCTCGAATAATGCTGGTACCTAAGCCTGACAACAAAAGGGGATTCTGTATAGACTTAGAGTCCAAACAAAATTGTGAGGTTTGATGCCTACCAGATGTCCCAAATAGACAAATTGGTGAAACCCTAGGAGGGGTGTAATACATCTCCATGCTGGATCTTACAAAAGGGATCTTACTGGCAGGTGCCCCTAGATGAAGAAGTGAAGCGGATACAGCTTTCTCTACACCTGAATGCCTCTTACAGTTCACATTCCTACCATTTGTGTTTCATGGGGTGCCTTTAACCTTTCAGCATTTAATGGATCGTTTTTTCACCTCGTGTTGGAGCTTCACAGGGCCAGCTAGAAGATTTTGTCATAGACAGCAGCTAATAGGAAGATCACTTGAAAAGTCTGACCACCGTCTGTGATCAACTCAGAAATACTGTCCACACGGCCAATCCACGTACCCAAGTCATCAATCAAGTACCTCAGCTTCCTAAGGTAGAGGCTGATCAAAATGTCACCCAGCCCCTCACCAAAAAGGACATTCAAGCATTCTTAGGTCTGGTGGGATGTTACCAGAGATTTCTTTCCATCTTCTCTGCAACCCCCTTAACAGGTAAGCTGACCAAGAGTCATCCCAACACCATGTAATGGTCCCCGTAGCTCAACTGGTCTTCGAAAGACTGAACAACAGCCTCTGGCAAAGCCCATTCTTGATTATGCCAGACTTCTCCAAGGAATTACTGTTACAGGCAAAAGCTTCATCAGAGTTGGATTGGAAGTAGTCCTTTTCCAGATGTGGAGGAGAGACCAATTTTACTTTTTAGCAGAGAACTCTTCCCAAGGTGAAAAATTATCCAGTGGTGGAACTGGAATGCCCGGTGATGAATATGGGGCTTCATTAAAAGTACAGCTGTACGGAAAAAACAGTAGTAATGCAATGGTAACTGTAACCACTGCATTACTGCTGCATTACCACACAACGCCGTACTACAATTGTGGTGGTGAGGTGAAGGATATTGGTGGTAAAGTAGAGCAAAATGCTGGCAGTAAATCCTCTGCTTTAGCAGAAAAAAACAGCAAAATTGGCAGAATTTCCACCGTAATACCCATGGAGACCTTTTAGACTCCAAAAACGGGGTCCTACACCACCTACCACCAATTGTAATCTTGCTGTAACTCTGTGGGACCAAGTGGTGGTAACGGTAAATCCATTCAGCGGCAGTTGGACGGATTTACTACCGAAAACCGCCAAACTTGTAATGAGGTCCATGTCCCTTTTGGATGGATGGCCAGGAACAAGAACACCAACCCTCACATAGTAAGATGGTTCTTGGCCCTCCAATCATACTCCTCTATAGTAGAACACTGGGCCGGTTCTAAACAGGCAAAGGTGGTTATCCTATCCTGGTATTCTCAGTCAGCCAGAAGCATAAAGGAAGAGATGATATTATATGATATGGCATTTATAACGCGCCTATACACAAGTGTTTCAAAGCGTGACAAGGCAAGGGAGGGGGAACAGAGAGAAGACAGAGACAATGATCTTACTAGGCTAGGTGACATTGAGATTGCGCAAGTGCAGGGTAGGGGGAAGGGGAATGGGAAGTGCAGTACATAGGATAAACAGTAAATGAATAAAAAACAAAACAATAAATAAGAAGTGCAGCCGGCAGGTGCAAAGGTAAGTGCAGATATCAGGTGTCGAGTGCTGGTAGGGGGCTGTAGGGATACAGAAACAGCCCTAGAATGCAAGAGTTGCCGGGGGGGAGTGCAGATGTGCAACTGCCGGGGAAGGGACCTTGGCCCGAGAACAGAGGGTAGCCAGGTGACCACTGCAGTTTCAGTTTCAGCCAGGAGTTCAGCAGGGGAGAGGAAGAGAGAAAGCAGAAGCATAAAGGAAGGTCTTGAGGTGCTTCCGGAACTGGAGATGGTTTGCCTCAATTTTCAGAGAGGCAGGGAGGCTGTTAGAGAGGGAGGCCCCAGCCGAAGAAAGAGATCTACCACCAACTCGTTGCTTGGAGAAGCGACTGACCCTGAGGGAGGAGCTCAAAAAGGAAGATATTTAGGAAGAGGGAGTTGAAGGTATTGAGGCCCCATGCCCCAGAAGGCCTTGTGGACAATGCAGAGAGTTTTTAACTTAATCCACGCAGCCACTGGGAGCCAGTGCAGAGATTTCAGTCCTGGAGAGATGCGATCCCTGGGCTTGAGACGAAGGACAAGTCTTGCATTCCTGTTTTGGATGATTTGCAGAGGTCGGGGAGTAGAGGCAGGCAGATTTAGAAAGAGGCTGGTGCAGTAGTCCAGCCTAGAGAGAACCAGAGCTCTTGAGACAGTGAGCTTCTGGGGGAAGGAGCACAAGGGAAGAAGACCTCTGAGGAGGTGCAGCTGGTAGTGTGACTTCTTAGAGATGTCAGCGATGTGAGGAGAGAAGGAAAGTGTGGAGTCTGTGGCATTGGAACGCCCCATGATTCACAGGACCCCATAGAGTTGAGGAATTCACCGATAGGGCAGAGAAATTAGCAGGTAAACAAGTTTGGCACCATTCCAATGATATAAAACCCTACAACGCACCGGCCTCGCCCCAACGTGATACTACAGGGATCAACAGGGTAAGTGCTGCATCGACGAACGTGGTGCAACCAGCCAATACCGCCCCCAAATCAATAGCTAGGGGACTAGATACATCTCCCAGCACGAGTGACCAAGAAAGGACTGGCCATCCGATGATCAGACGCTCTCAAGCATCAGAAATTCCCACTGCAACAATGGTGCAAACTGACGATTGAGAAAGAATACCCTTATCGTTTGCTTGGACATTAACTATTCCCCTGAACAGTAGCTCCTGAAGAGATCCTACGGTTACCCTGTACAATTGTTCTACTATACTGAACTCAGGCCAGCAAAATAATATTAGATGGCGGGCAACTTACCAAATGAAAAAAATGAGTTCCTAATGATCATTATACTATGTAAACACTGTCTCAACATTCTTCTTATTTGCACATGCAGGGATCTGCGTCTGACAACTGTTATTGGATAAATGCTAGAAATAGATTGTGATATTTGATTTAAATGTTACCCTTTACTGGCTACCCTGAAGCATTGTCTCATCAACACATCCATGCTATACAGAGGCCCCTACATTCCAGACCAAGGCCACCACATATTTATTACTATGCCTTTCTTGCATACATAGAGCAAACCTACCCCCAACTTCACCCCATCCTTCCCACACTTGGAAATAGATCCATACGTAAGATCTGGGAGGAAATGTTTGTCTGGGCATTGAATGATTACTTAATTCAAGGGGCTTAAAATACTTACAAATACGGACACAATAATGCTTTTTGTTGCGGTTTTTAGGTGGCCAACTTTATCGTGTCATCAACTGCTGGACGGCAATGTAAGTACCAAAATAATGGCTGTAATAATAAAACTTGTTTTGACCACATTGTGGTTTATCTTGACGCCTGGACTGCTAACTGCTACCCTTTGGCTTTGCATGTCTCTGCAGCACCCAATACCCCTACCCAAGCTGCAAGGGGCACTGTGTCAGGTGGTACAGACAACACTGCTGACAAGGTAAGGAGAGGTAAGCGCAGTGTTGGTACTGATGTTAATGGAGTAGACACATACCTCACTGGCACTGCACACATACCAAACAACGTGGTATAAACAAATGTCAAAAATAGGTAAGGACACAACAAGGGACATCTGCTATGTCTGCTCATTGATCCCATATGCCATGAGTGCCTCCGGGACCTTCGTAGCATCAGAAGTACCATCGACGAATGCGCAGTGCCTCCTGTATCTCGCACTGTTCCATGCACGAGGAAGGTTCCAAGGGAAAACAGCAACACTCAGATGGAAATCCAAGGCGACATACCCTTATGAAGACAATTTTATAAAAACACTACCCATGTTCGACAATTACTGGCAACATGCTGAAGCGCTGCGATATATAACTGACGGGCCAGAAAAGAGCGAGAAGAAAGAAGTAACATTGGATTTACCCTGCAAGTGGAACGTAAAAGAGACAGGCGGAGAACCGGGCTGCTGGGAACGACCACAAATATTGCTATATGGAAAAGGATAGGCAAAGGATGGATGGGTAGATGGAGTGGTGGGGAGCAAAATATTGACGTTGGCAAAAGCTGCTGTGAACAAGGTTCAAGAAGAAAATGACAAGTGCCTTAAGGAGTGGGCCAGAAGTGCAAGCCTGCGGACCTGGTTGGATAAAGAAGATGGACCACTGACAATAATTCCCCTAATAACACCAGCCTTGGGCTACCAACACGACGGGGACATTGAAGTGGGGACCAATGAGGGGTGCAAAAGAACCGAGAAACCTGCTTAGGTGGGGACAGGTACGGCAGTGCTCATGGACCACTATTGGGCCTGTGGTTCAGAAGCAAATGACAAGCTACCACCACATTAGGGAGCAATATGCTCCCTATCACACGTCCACGTACCTTCACTGGTGGTACCAAAGAAGCACATTAAAATAGACAATTTTCCGAAAAGGGATGAAGGTAGCAGCAGAAAGAAGAGATCAATATCACCAGCAGAGCGTCTCACAAGTAATATCACTGCCAAGAATGGAAAACTAAGGAGAGTAAAACAACAAGGAAATTACTTCTGGGGAAAGTCTGAAACAGCCCTCGACGAAGTACCACCATCACACAGACTCTTCATCAGAACTGCCATGTTTTTCTCAGCATCCATGATTTCAAACATACGCCAATGCCAAATGGCTTCAAATTACCAGATGGGTTCTTACGATGACAATAAACTCAAGAGTGAACAGGTCCAATGCAAAAAAAGAAGAGCTCCGAGCAAGACGATTGGTGGCATTACAAGATAAATACGTCTTGGACCTCCTCACAGCAATGAAAGGAGGAGTATGCGCCAAGATTGGAAGTTCTTGTTGCACATTCATACCGGCAAACGACAAAGATAATGGGACGTTATCAGAAGCAGTATCACAAATAGCGAAGATGCACGCTAAAATTGAAGACGAATCTAAAGGCACAAAAAAAGGTGGAAGCTGGTTTTCGTACTTCTGGTCCTGGATGCCGTCCTAGCTATTCAGAGGGTCTAAAGATATTGGCAGGAGGTCTGATCCTGGGGATGGCCTTACTATTTGGGGTAAAAGCATGCTTGGCAAGATCCAAGACGACAGCAGAGAAGATGATCGGAATGAAACTGCTCATGACTGTAGATGACCAGCAGACGGACAATATACAGAGAGAACGAGAGAGGCAGCGTCAGCAGCTAATGGAGTCAGACATGTATCCACCCTCAATGAAAATAGAGAACCCAAGGAATCTGAAAATATACGTTTGGAAGTGGGTTTCATGTAAACCCAGAGGAGGCTGTGTATGGATGTATTGGTCGTTCGAAGATCATGTCAACCACTATGGACACCTAGCCGGTAACACAAAGGTGTGGTGTTTGAGAGAGGACAAGAGGATTAATAATTTTGTGGTTGACAAGTCGACCAGAGGGGGGACTGAAGAGGGAAAACCCTACCATACCCTCCCTCCCAATGGACCCCCCCCAACCGGAAGATGTATCCACGACAAAACAACCACCGACCGTACGAGTTCACACCAGTCCCCACTGCTCCTACCATCAGCATTCACCACAAAAGATACCCGGCCAGCCGACCTGTGGTGGTACAAACCCTACCCAAAGTGAGCGAGGAGAGATAAGACCAAGCTAGGGACGACTACATGGACAGGATCGACTAACAACATTGCAAAAGCCATGCTGAAAGTCAATAGAGACGTCATCGTGACATAGATACATTAGACAGGAAGCACACATGCACTCCGCACATTCAGGACATTCACACACTAAAGTACACAAAGAATACCTGCGTACAGTTCTATGAGATAGAGGATGGTAACATGTACATACTGTCGGCATGTTACTTATTTTGCCACTTAGGCCGCCACAGCACCGCAGAAACGCTAGATGCCAGAAGAGATTGTGCACATGCTTGCAGATGCTACTTGCTATTAACCCTATGGAAGGACAGGAGCACTTGAGGGACCTTACCGACCATGTCTCAGTCTAACCTATGGTCATTATGCAGAACACCTATTCAAAGCCGGAGTAGGCCTCAGGAAAATACAGCAGGCCATCTCACAGAACACCCCCCCCCAAGCAGCGAGATGCTGTGCAAGCAGAATCGCCATGGAAGACTTATCGGCAGCCAAGGTCACGATGCTGCAAACAACATTCCACATCCACCAAGCCAAGGTGATACCGGCCCCAGCAAGGACTTGTCTATGCAAAATACAAAATAAATCGAGGTAATTCAGCCTCACACACGGTGGCCTCACACGTGACTCGGCCAAAGCTGAGGTAATGCCAAGACCTGCAGGCTGGGAAAGCACAGGCAGCTTTGCGCCTAAGACCGAGCTTGCAACAAATTGCAACATAGCAGTAACGATATATGCTGGGAATGGAACGCTCTCATGTTAGTAGTATACCCACACCATTGTTACTCACTGTCACATAGTCACACATTGCTGATAACCATTATCCATGACCAGGTGTCTTGCGGGTTGGGAACAAAGTTTGTCCCAGGCTTGGGAGCGCGCGGCCTGGCCAATCAGAGCACTGGGGGCTAGGGGCAGGTGGCGGGAATCACTAGCCAATCACCTAATGTATCAATTCCAGAGTAATCTTTTAGGGCTGATCCAAGCACACCACCTGACCCAGCGGCCTCCACTAATATTGTGCACTATATGTCCCCATACTGGACCTACCACTCAGGGAGCCAATCCTGTGTGGCGTTAGGTTCGGAGACGGAACTCACTGAGTGACGCCAATAGTAATGTCATTTACTTACAAAACTAGCCTGCGAGCCGGAGAATTGTGATTTTGCCTGGAGTACTCCATGTAGATGATCCCTGTGGTTTGTGTTAATAAACTACAGAAACGCTTGCTCGTTGTGTGGACCTCGACTTCTTTGGGACAAGGGAAGGAGTTGGGGCCTTCTGTGAACCGGAATTAACCTAACAAGTGGAGCAGGAAGAGGGTCAAGAGAGGCCGGCCAGAGAGTGACAGGAAAGGAGGGAGTGGGTGTGCCGATGAGGAGAATCTTAGTCTTACTGGCATTAAGGCAGAGACCATTGGTGGCATACCATTCCTGGATAGCAGACATACAGAGATGAGAGAAGGAGAAGAGGTGGCTGAAGGGAGTCTGAAAATGAGCTGAGTGTCATCCGCATAGCACTGAAAGTTGGGGCAGAGGGCAGCAATGCGGAGGGCAAGAAGTGCCAGATATTGGTTGAACAGCAAGCGAGAAGCAACTAACCCTGAGGGAGTTGGAGGCGGATGAGAGAAGAGCTTGAGAAGGAAGATATTTAGGAAGAGAGAGTTGAAGGTATTGAGGTCCCAGGCCACAGAAGGCCTTATGGACAATGCAGAGGGTTTTGAACTTAATCCTCGCCACCACTGGGAGCCAGTGCAGAGATTTCAGTTCTGGAGAGATACGATCCGTGGGCTTGAGGCCAAGGACAAGTCTTGCAGTCCTGTTTTGGACGAGTTGCAGAGGGCGGAGAGCAGAGGCAGGCAGATTTAGAAAGAGGCTGGTGCAGTAGTCCAGCCTAGAGAGAACCAGAGCTCTTGAGACAGTGAGCTTCTGGGGGAAGGAGCAGAAGGGAAGAAGACCTCTGAGGAGGTGCAGCTGGTAGTGTGACTTCTTAGAAATGTCAGAGATGTGAGGAGAGAAGGAAAGTGTGGAGTCGAAGATGACCCTGAGGTTTTGAGCCTCACAGGTGGGAGCAGGAGGAGGGCCAAGAGAGGCCAGCCAGAGAGTGACAGGAAAGGAGGGAGCAGGTGTGCGGATGAGGAGAATCTCGGTCTTCCTGGCATTAAGGCAGATATCATTGGCAGCACACCACTCCTGAATGGCAGACAGACACTCAGAGATGAGAGAAAGGTAAGAGGTGGCAAAAGGGAGCCTGAAAATTAGTTGAGTGTCATCCGCACAACACTGAAAGTTGTGGCAGAGAGTGGCAATGCGGTGGGCAAGAAGTGCCAGGTATTGGTTGAACAGCCAGGGAAAGAGGTTAGACCCCTGGGGAACACCACAGGTAGAGGTAGAGATAGAGGAGAGGAAGGAACCAACTTCGACCTGGGAGGGTCGATCGGAGCCAAAGGAGGTCAGCCAAACCAGGGCCTGATCGGTGATACCCCGGTTATCACGGAGGCGGTTGAGCAGGATGGCATGGTTGACTGTGTCAAAGGTAGAAGAGAGATCAAGTAAGTTGAGGACATGGGGGTGTTGAAATCAAGGTTGGAGAGTAGGTCTTCACAGATGTTCAGGAGAGCAGTTTCCATGCTTGTGGCAGCTCTGAAGCGGGACTGATGGTCATGGAGACAACCAACAGATTCAGAGTGAAGATTATGCTGGGAGATGGCCAGCTTTTCCAGGAGTTTGCCCAGGAAAGGAGTGATGGAGACTGGACGATAGTTAGCCAGGCAGGAGGGGTCAGCAGAGGGTTTCTTAAGAAGAGGGCGCACAGGGGAGTGCTTCAGGGGGCAGGAGAAGACTTCAGTGGCAAAGGAGTAGTTGCATAATTCAGCCATAGCAGGAGCCAGGGTGTCAATTTGGTCCTTGATGGTTTTGGAGGAACGGGAGCGAACCTGTTTTGACAAGACTTTCATTGATCAGACTTGTCTAGAAGCCTTGTCTGCAGAGAACCCGGGAAAGGCAGAGAAGGAGGGAGAAGAGGTGGCCGAAGAAGGTCCAGAGGAAGAGCAGGGAGTAGAGGGAGGAGGGGGAGAGGAAGAGAGAGAGGGCAGGAGCTGGGGAAGAAAGGAAATTGATGAAACGCAGGAAGCATCTATCAAAGAGGAGAAGGTTGGCTTGAGGGCCTTGGACCAAGATGGTACCATTCAGGTAGACATTAATGATGGCCTTAGAGGAGTGGAAGGGGCAAGACGGGCCTCCCACCGGGTGCCACCAATAATGGGAGAAGAAAAGGGAGAAAGCACAGAGACCATATGAAGAGTCCATAGGTCTGATGAGGGAATGACAAAAAGGATGTGTTAGGGTTTGCCTGGAGGAAGCACTGGTGAAGCGATAGGGAGGTCTGGGTTGGAGACCAGGATGTTCTTTTTTAAACTTCCTCCTACCAGATTTAGTGAGGACAGCAGGATAGTCGATAGAGAAGCGGATGGAGGGAAAGGAAGGCACACGCAGAGCGTGGAATGGCACTCGGAATCAGGAAGGAAAAACTATTTGTGCAAGCAACCCAAGGATGGCCTCACATGGGTCTGGAGGGCAAAGGCCTGGTGCTCTTACATCGGTCGCCACTGAAAGAAAGTGGGAAGCAGCGGTGGATGCTGCGTGTAGGCTCAGGCTACTTTACAGTCAGCCAATCAGGGGTGGTGGGCGGGATGGAAGGGACAGCAACAGGGAAGGACTCAGAAGAATGAATGCGTGGGTGTGTGTGACAGGGTCAGAGACCTGATTCTGTCAAGAGGGGATGAGAACCCCTCACAGCATGAGGTGGGAAGCCTACCAGGGAGGTCACCAGAGGCAGTCGTGCCACAGAGGCGGAGTGGGGAGATGGGACAGCCCCAGCCCCTAACCCTTATACCTGTGCCTGTATGTTTCAAATGGGCAACACTGTCAGTGACCACATCACTGTACTGTACAATGCTTGCTAGTTTCTTTCTTGTCCCGTAGCAGATCAAGTACCACATGTTTAGAGGGGAAGTTAGCAAGCAACCTGACCGAGGTAGAGACCGCGAGGAGCAGCCAGGTATCGAGCAAATCGCTCAGCAGCCAAATAGATAAAAAACTGCTATGTGATACCGACCAGAAAAAGAAAAACGAGTATGCAGCATGCTCAGTTTAGCTTACCAGCAAGTACAACACGCTTACCCACAGAGACAAGGGGCCTCATTACAAGTATGGCAGTGCAGGTAAAAATGGCAGTAATGCAGCAGTAATATAATCACCACCGCATTACTGCTTCATTATTGCAGTATTATACTACAAGTTTGGTGGTAACATGAATGTAATTCTGTCAAAATCCCTCTAGACTCAGAAAATGGGGATTAAGCCCACCACTTGTAACCCTGTGGTAAATCCACAGGACCAAGTGGCAGGAACGGTAATCGAGTTTGGCAGGAATTCAGTGGATTTACCACCGAATTACCACCAAAATCGTAATGAGGCCAGTGGTAAGTCAGACATCGGAGACGGACAAGAAGTTATAGTTCTACAAGTTTTATTAAAGAAAAGGAAACCCCAACTAACCCGTTAGCTGTGATGGTGGGTACCCCAACTCTAAAGAAAATAATAAAATGGTGCTCATCAGGATGTATCACAAAATGCCCAACCTTTGTCCAAACCTCCTTTAGCCTATGTTCTATCCTTACCACTAATAACCTAAATAACATAAACTTCTGCCTAAGTTTGTTCTCACTAAACTTGGCTTCAGGTGGCTGGTCTCTGACCCTCATCCACTTCCGTCTTTGGATTTCTTTCTCTTAGCCCCTGGCCTGGTCTAGAGTTCAAATCTTGGTGCTTTAAGTATTTTGCATTTGCTATAATATGCCTGAGCTTGGCTCTGTATCAAATCACAAAGTTTGCCTCTTATTTGGTCTTGCAAACTTCCGCCTGGTGGTCTTTTAGAACCACATGGGCTATCTGGCCCTCAAGGCCATCTGTGTACTGGATAGCGCCCACTCCCTCATGGGGTACTCTGTATGCCAACCCCTCGTAGGCTATTCGATTTCTCTAGTCGTTCACTCTCCGGTTGTTTTCACCCTCTCAAGGAATATTTTCTTTGTCAGTGTGATATTTTGAGCTAAAACATGCCGCTGGTGGGCAGTGCATTCTGGTTAACTCTGAGCCATAATGGATATTTGCTTCATGCCTCAGCTGAGTATGAACTTGCTGTGAGCTATAAACATATTTTCAGCATTGCTCGCACTATTTCACTGCTGGAAAACATGTTTTCACTGATATTCTTTGCTTATGTTAGTTTGCATTGCTCATCCAAGGATTTTGTGCGTGAAGAGACTGGGAAAGCAGGTGCCGGCTGGTACTTGATAATGTTTCCATGGACCCTTTCAAAAATATGGATGAGTTACAGAGTTGCATTTATTTTGCTTTCAAAAGAAAGGGAAGAGTTTTGCTCTTCAGGGTACCGTAGGTCACTCCGGCCGGGGGCATACGGGGACTGTGAGCGAGCAGAGACTCGGACCAGAAGTTTCTAGAGAATGCCACCCCGGCTTTGTGGAGAGCTTAAAATGCAGGGCACGGGGACAGTCAGACAGAAAGCTTCACCTTATAAGGGGGACGCCTTGCTCTGGGCCTGTTGGCTGCCAAGGTCACTCTGCCTCGCTGTTTTCAGAGCTTTTCAGCAGATTCTGGCAAGATCAGGGCATTCTTTAAAGTTGCGACAACAGTGATGTATTTTCTTAAGATTGCTTTCCTTCACTTAGGAGTAGTTCTGTCGTATTTATTCATTCATATATGCTTTTGATGAATAATGGTCCATATAAGAGCCAATTTATCATTTAGGTGTGTGTGTGTATGTGTGAATCATTGCTTATCTGTGTTCACATTTTTTCAGTGTATTGTTAATAGAAAAGATATATATGTCTGTGCACTCTTTGAAAAGCAAAACAGTTAGCCCATTGCAGGCTTTCCACTTTCTCACCCTGGTGAGGAGCATGGGGATGGTCACCCTGATTCAGGCACTTCTCAGTATTTAGCTCCTCCTGGGCATTTGACTTTCTCACCCCAGTGTTTGGTATGGGGATTGTCAACCCAGTTTAAGCAGTTCTCAATATTACCCCTTTGTGGGCTTTTGGCATTCTCGCCCTGGCTTGGGTATTGATATTGTCATCCCAGTAAAAGCAGTTCTCAATATTATGTTATGTTTATGCTTATAATGCGCCAGAGCCTGCAGGCATCAGGGACTACATATAACACTAGACAAGGACCAGACCATGGACAAAGACACAGCACCCTAGGGACTACACAAAAAGAGAGTTCTGGACAAGGAGCAGTCATTGGGTTGCAGCTAAGGATTTACTTATTTAAATAAAAGGATCTTGAGCCTTTTTCAAAAGATTAACATGCTCTCCTCTATGCGCATCTCGGCTGGGAGATCATTCCAAGCAAGAGTGGCTGTGACTGGAAAAGAGCGACCTTTGCCTCAGCTTCTCTTAATCCTAGGGCAGACAAGGTGATTGGTATTGCTTGATCTAGTTGACCTACCCTGTGTTTGACGGGTGAGGCAAGTCTTCAGATAAATGGGGGCGAGCCCATAGAGGCACTTATGTGTCAGAGTCAAAATCTTAAAGTTAATCCTCGCGGCAACAGGGAGCCAATGAAGGTCCCTCCTGGCCGAGGTTATATGCTCCCTTTTCCAGATGCCTTTTACAATACGGACCGCATGATTTTGAAGGACCTGGAGTTTCTGTATCCAGTTTTTACTGGCTCCCCCAAGCCAGGCATTACAATAATCAATGTGTGGCATTATTATGGCTCTGACCAAGGTCTCGCAGTTTTTACTGGTAACATATGGTTTGACTAACCTAAGGAGCCTTAGGTGATATTGGGATTTTGTTACAACATTTTCTGCACCCAGTGACTTATCCACCATCACTCCCAGCGTCTCGACCTAATGCAATGGGCATCAATGTCAAATTCTGCATAAAACAGCCCCAATTTTGACCTGGCTTGGGAAGACCCAAAAACCAGCAGCTCAGTCTTTCCGCTATTAAGGCATAGCCAATGTTAAGTCATCCAATCATTGATGATTCGATAGATATTCTGTATAGTTTTCAAGTCTTCACTATAGTTTCCACTAGGCTCTACCAACAACGGAGTATCGTCAGCATAGTTAGTAAATTTCACCCCTGCTTTATCCAAGATATTAAACAGGGGGGTGTAAATAGATGTTAAAGAGTGTAGGGGATAAACAAGCTCCCTGCAGCACTCCGCATTTGGACAGTAATTGCCAAAATATTAGCTCCTTGTGTGCTTTTGGCATCATCAAAACATGCCCTATGTGTACTTCCGATTGGCTCGCTCTCAGTTAGGGTATCGGGTTCGCCCGCCCTCCTCCTGGTTCCATGAATGACCCTCATACCTTCGGTGTTGGGGTGTTCTCTGGGAATGGCTGTGTTGCCTCAATGGCTTCCTGGGTCTCTTCCTTAGCGTGACTCAGGCTTCAGTGTTTCCTCTATGTGATTGATGGGGATCAGGCTTCGGTTGCTGCCTGCGCCTCTGCTTGGCGACTCCCGTAGTTGCTTTATGCAAGCCAGTGGGGTAGAGCTTTCCCAGCTCCATGCCTTTTGGCCGGGAGCAGCAGTCTGTGGGCTTCTCTACTCTACTGCAGTCCCGGCCAGATGCGATGAGGGGTCGGTCGGCTGGTTCTGCTTTCTCCCAGGACGGTTCCTCCTCCTCCCTGATATGTCTCTGCGGACAAACAGGGCCTATTCAATGTAGGATTGAATGCTTTTGTGGATCTTAATTAAATGTAAACTGTTTTATATTTTTCACACCATTGGGTGGTAGTTAAAATTATATTATACAATTATATAAAAACATATTAAAAATGGTTGTTTTGAAATGAAGGTAATGAGTCATTTGTGAGTATTTATGAATATAATGTCATCATCCTCTATCTAAGGGTTCAACTTTGTATCGTGTTCAGTGTCCAGGTAGGCCATTAACAATGATGAATCAGTGTGTGAGGAAGATAGATCCGTACTTGGGGTCTCCTTGTCCCCTAATGGGGGGTCACCCCCAGTGGGAATCTGCTCAGCTTGTCCTCTTGGGAGGATATTGTGTAGCAGGCTCACCTTTCTAGTCCCTTGGGGAGAAGGGACGAATTCCCTGGATTCATCACATACCCCTTCTGTTAGTTTGGAGCACTCCGTTAATCGCCCTAATGTAAAACGACTGTGAAAATCCACATTCTCCTCTTCTTTTCCCTTTCGATCTTCTACATTGAAGCAGAAAGGTTGGAAGTCTAACAACCATCTCATGACTCGGTCGTTGGAGTCCTTTCTTAGACACATTTATGTTAGGGGAGAATGGTCATTGATCAATTGAAATGTTTGCCCTGTTAAATAATACCGTAGACTAGTGATGGGCCATTTAATGGTGAGAGCCTCCAATTCTACAGGTGCATATGTTTGTTCTCAGGTGAACAATTTCCTGCTGGTTTATAGGACTTGATGTTATCGCCCATCATACTGCTCCTAGGCCCACTTTGGACGTGCCAGTCTGTAGTGTGGACTCACCGTTGAAATCAGGGATTTTAATACATGTTCATCACAGAGCATCTGCTTCAAGCCGTCAAAATCTTTCTGATCTTGGTGGGTCCAGACAAGCTTATTTGGCGTGTGAGTGTTTTTAAAAAAATATTTAAAGTTTTCTTCAAAAGGTTGACAGGATGCAACATCAAACATAACAACAAACAGCCACATCTCAGGATTAACCCGAAAGACATAGAATAATGAGGTAGGAAATACAACTTCAAGTATACAAAGAGAAGTCCCAATGTTTACCCTCAGAAATAAAAGAAAAGAGAAACACAAAGCAATCAACTTCGAGTCAATGAGGCAAATAATAACATTGAATCGCTGCAACCTTTTTGTATGTTCTTTCTCCCCTTCCACCGGGATCCCTCCCTCCCCACACCCGCCACACAAGGGAACTAGCCAAACAAAACCGAACTATAACTTTCAAGGACTCAAACAGGACCTTCATCATCACTGCCTACATCAAAACCCACTGGTTGGCCGGTTACTACTGAGACATCAATCAATCATGCACGGTCTTGGAAGTGTTGCATCATACCACTAGCACGATGAGCAAGAGAGGCCCACAGGACACTCCTAACTGTCCTAAGAGGGAAACCTACTAGGACTATACTTCATCTTGAGGGGCTCCAATAAGTTTGATACTCCATGTTGTGCATACTAAGCCAAGAAGGGGTGCCACTCCATTTCTGCATCCTTATGCGACTCAAGAAGGCCGCTGTGAGGATCTCCATGTCATAAATATCATGTGATTTACGTAGCCATTCCTTATGTGTAGGAGGGTGAGGCCGCTTTCAATATAAAGATACAAGCCCTAGCTGCCAAAAACAAGTTGGCCATCAACTGTGTTACTCGAGTGTAAGACTCTCTGTCATCATACAGTCCAAAGAGAAGTAATAAAGGAGCCAGAGGCCTCTCAATACCATACATTGCCTTTACCCAAACTAGCATCTCCTTCCAAAAGTTCTGTATTTCGGAACAGTCCCACCAGACGTGCCAGTAAGTGCCCATTTTACCACATTCCCTCCAGCGTAGAGGGCTAGAAACTGCCAACGTTGCAACATCCCACATCCATGCATCTTATTTTGCATTGCTGATGAAGTAGACTATGAATGCCAACACATTAACGGACAGGGATCCCTACCCTCCAAGAAGGGAATATCTTGTGCCCAATGTTGTCGAGCCCGCTGTAACATTATATCCTTGGCTACCAGTAAAGCAGAGTAAAGCTTTAAGATCAAACCCCTAGAACCCACATGAGAGTCAAGCACCTAATCAAAGGTCGTCAAAAGGTGACTCAAAATGTTATTCCACGTACGGTCTGTAAGGTCACCCTTTAACTGTAGATACATAAAATTAGACATTAGGTCCACACCCAGAATCTCAAGAGCCGGTTTAGTGAGAAAAGAACCATCCTTCCACAGCTGTCCTACTCGTATCAAACCTTTCTTATAGCATGACTGAAATTTAAGTGGTTTGTGGATCTTGCCCCTTATTGGGGGAGCCCAGAGACAACTCAGTGGGGAAGTTAAAGCAGGTTTCTGCCATAGGCCCCATAAAGTAGCTAATACCGGGTGCACCCTAACTCTCTTCAGAAGATGGTTAGCAGGTACCCATAACTATTCCCCCACAGTAACCGGGGTCATCAATTCATTTTCAAGGGTAACCCACTGTTTGTCCAGCAAGACCATTAATCGTACTGCCCTATAAGTCTAGGAAACCTACACCCCGCTATCTTTCAGTTGAATAAGTGTACTATAAGCTACACGTGACTTCGTCTTTCACAAAAAAAAACACAAAGAGCTTGTTTCGCCTCTTTAAAAAAAACACCTGACGAAAATCGATCAGTCAAGCTTGAAACAAGAATAAAAGACGCAGGAGGACGTTCATATTAATTGAGGTAAGACGACCCGCCCAAGAATGGACCACATTTGGCCATCTTGCTAAATGAGATTTAATTGTGGCCCACATGGGGAGACAATTAGCATTATATAATTTCGTCAAATCCCAATAGAGTATAACCCCAAGGCTGCGCAGTCCCTCTGCTTGCATGCAGAGACCATTCTGGGTGACCGACCTAAACAATTCAGGTATGGGGTTCGCTAAGGGAAAGACTTCTGATTTCCCATATTTTAATTTAAAACCCGAGCAAGCGCCACATGCCTCTAATGCCACAATTAGCCCTGGCAGAGAAGTTTCTGGTTTGGTGACATACATCAGAACATCATCCGGAAAAAGCGATAATTTATATTCTCTCCCCTGCCTTACCATCCCACTGATTCCCTCATCTCTCCGAATAAGATCTTTAAATGGTCCCAGGCTCAAGGCAAAGAGCAGCGAGGAGAGGGGACAGCCCTGGCGAGTGGAAATGCCAGAGGAAAGACCATTCACCATCAGCTGTGCTCCCATGGTCCTATACAAGGCCATAACACCCACTAACCAACGGGACTCAAATCCTATCTTGCTGAGGACCGCCCAAAGAAAAGGCCACTCAACTCTTTCGAAGGCCTTTTCTGCATCAAGCGAAACCAAAATTAATAGAGCTATTAGCTCTATTGATTTTCAAAGATTGTCTGCTCCTTGTCTCCATCGCACAAACCTACATGGTCACTATGTAGCAGTGCTGACATCATCCATCCCAGGCACTCCGCCAAAACGTTAGCAAAAATCTTTGCCTCAACATTCAAGAGAGATATAGGGCCTCATTGTGAGTTGGGCGGTAAGGGTTAACAGTCACCGGTAATGATGCCGGTGCCGGTAAACCCTTACCGCCCTATTCCAAGGTCAGACCATACGTCCTTTGCGGGTCCCGCTAAGGGACCAGGGCGATAATAACAGGCCCGCTATTTGCGGGCCCGTAATTAGAACCTTCCCCATTCCCATTGAGCCCTATGGGGGCTAAAATGGGAATGGGGAATGGTTTACTGAATGGGGATTTACCGGGTCCTCCAAGGTCAGAATGTCCCGGTAAATTCCCATTCAGCCAGAACGGACCCGGGTTTCGAGGCCCATAGTGTGGTAAGAGCCGCAATCAAGCCTGTCCTTGCCTTCCTTTGGAATTACTACAATCCTGGCCTGGGTAAAAGAGTCCCTATCTAATATACTATTAAAAAGTGAAATAAGGAAGGGAGCTAACAGTGGGCCAAACCTCTTATAAAAGGCACTAATGTAGTCATCAGGGCCCAGAGCCGAATCAGCTTCATTTTAACAATAGCCTGTAGGACCACCCAAGGTTCTATTGATGTGTCGAATGAAGTCAGAGCTTCCAGGCTCACTTTGGAAAGGCGTGCATCTTTATGCTAATCCTCTATGAACTGAACGGGGACAGCTGTGCCACGAGTATGCAACTCACTATCATATTGAGCAAACCTCTGAAGTATGCTATCTGGAGCCATTAACTTTCCACCCTGGGGATGCCTTAATTATATAACTGCCCAGTCCACCCTTTGCTGACAGAGCATTGCAACCAAGAGGGCGTGGACTTTGTGCCCCCTTCTCAAATAATTTTTGCTTTAAGCATCAAACCTGGTAGAATGCTGTGCCCCTCCAAAGATCATCCAGTTCCTGTCTGAGGTCAGCTATAATTGTCCGATTTACCTCCTGATCAGACTGGACATTATACAAGGCATCTTCCCTAGACCAATTTTTTTCCCGCAATTGTGCATCCTGCAGAGCTCTAGTCCTCTTGTTTGCAGACCCTTCTGCGATTATCAGCCCACGGAAGGTCGCTTTCGCCGCTTCCCACCCATGCGCTTACTGACCTCCCCTGTGTCATTGATTTGAAAAAAGAACGAATATCATCCTGAAACGTGTCATGGAACAATACATCCATGCACAGAGTGTTGTTACATGACCTTCGTTTATCAGTGAATAGTCGGTGGCCCAAGCCCATAGTCCCCATAGCCATATCATGGTCAGTCCATGCCACCACCCTAATGGATGACCTTATAATTGCGTGAGCGCTGCTGGTATGCAAAAATATATAATCAAGCCGCGTATAGGTCTTGTGTTGTGCAGAATAGAAAGTATGTGCCTTAAGATCTGGATGTAAGAACCGAAACATGTCTGTAAAGTCATACTCAACAAAACGATCTTCCAGAGACCTCCCAACTCCACGCACAGGTTGCATGGGTCTCTGCCTCAAAGACAACCAATCTTTCGAGGAATCTGCAAAAGAATTAAAATCACCTCCACAAATCGTAATCCCCCTATTCCATCCCTCTAACAAGGAAAAAGATTCTTCCCAAATTGGAACCCGTTGCTGGTTGGGAGCATAAAGCACACAGTGTCAACTCTGTATCATACAGCTTCCCCGTAACTGCCAAAAAAGACCCCTAACCCCTCCTTGGTTTTCAGAACATGAGAACTAAGTGACGTTTTGATCAAACTCCCCACACCTGTTATTCGTTCCACTCCAGACGACCAAATAACTGGCCCAATGCCATTACCTCTGATGGTGTACTCATTCATTTTAAATTTGTTTTCCAATATAAACAACATGTCAACAGCAGACTGTCGAAACTCCCTCCCCAGTATTGACAGTTGTGACCGTTTTTGTGGGGAATTGAATCACTTGACATTCAGAGACCCCACCCTCAACACTGCTTCACCAATCATGAATATTCAAAAATGATAACTAAAAGAAACAATACAAGCGTTGTAGTAACTAGAACATTGCGCCAACAGTGCGATCTGCCATCCACAATAAAGCATGTCCCGAATGAGCAACGGTTTTCCTGCTGGTTCCCTTGCCATCTTTTCCCCCCATCCTTACAGTACCCATCCCCCCAATCCCCTAAACCACAAATTCCACCCCCCACCCCCATTACGGAGACAACCCTATGAAACTAGGGACACCCAAACAGGTCCCTTCGACCCTCTAAGGACGATAATAAACTAATAACACAATCCAATAAAGCGTGACCCCCGCTGGACTCTAATTCCAAGGACAGAGAGATACAAAAATAATAACAGTCAGAATACTTTTCTTGAAACCTGAATCAAAGGCCTTATCACCCTCCTGGTACCAGCCCATAAAACTCGGCCCGTTAACCCCCAGGGCGTATTCAGATTCTGGAATTTCCCAGAGCCCTTTCGCCTTCCTCTCTGCGTCTGTTGAGTGCCAGCTGATGTGGAAGGATCCTTCAATGTCCTATCAGGACTCCCAGCCGGTGCCCCATCCTGTAAATGTTCCAAAGCGCCTTCTGCCTCTGCCATCATTGTTATGCGGTAATGTTCCTTGCTGTGTTCAAAATTAAGAGACAAGGGAATCCCTACCTGTAGCGCACACCGTTGTCTCTAAGCCATTGCGCCAACGGGCAGCATTCCTTCCATTTGGTCAAAGTTAGGGCTGATAGGCCCTGATAGATTTGCAATGCAGATCCTTCATAAACAATCGGTTCCTTTTCCCTTGCCTTTTGGGGAATTGTCATTTTCTGATTGAAGTAATGGCATTTGACCAGCACCGAACGTAGTCACCCTGGAGGGCCCCCTCCTCTCCGCACTCTATCAAACACAAAGGGAGGAAGGTACGTCCCTTGGAACAAAGATGCCAACAGCGGTTGGACCGATTGTTCCAGTAAGACATCGATTCACCTTGATTTTCTTGTAAACCCAGAATCTGCAAGTTATATCTCCTCTCCCTGTTCTCAGGGTCATTGAGTAGCCAAATCCATCCCCCTAGACTCCAGGTCTTGTAGTCCCGCATCAATCTTCATGTCCACAAGGTCAATGGAGAGTTGGTTGTTCTCAAGAGCCTCCATTTTATCCTACAACTTGCCCACTCTCTGCTTCAACTCTGTGACTGAGGCTTGGACCTCACTTCTCATTGACTTAATTTTGTCCAGCAACAGCTGAATATCCGCCTTCATAGAAACCTTCTCCGACCCATCTGTCTGTTCACGAGGGGCCTCCATTTTGTTGGGAGGCATGACAAATGCTTAAAGAGCACTCAAAGTCATGGGGTGTAGGGTGCGCCTCGTCAGCGTTGTTTTAATGAAATAAAGAATGCCAAACACCACGCCTCTGCCAGAACTCAGACTCTCAATATCACGTGGGGGCACAAACATACACACTCCATGTCACCAGCGTCGCGTAGGTCAAGAAGCCACACGTGGTATGTACAAGAAACACAGCAGTAATTATCCAAGCCACCTAGTGAATAAGGCTATGTCTGGATGTTTTGCCAATTTTAAGGAGTTGTTGGTGGTCAGAATTCAGGCAGGCCCACCTGCAATTCCCTGTACTTCACTAAATGAGACTGGAAATGCGAAGGCAGCCCGATCATTGTGAGCCTGGCCCCTGCAAAAGTGCAGTGTATGTTGTTTAGCATGCAGGAATTGGGGATTGTCATTACCCTGTGAAAGCTCACACCGGGAACATCCAATTACATTTAAAGCCCCAAACCTCCACAAGTGGTTAAAATATCACGTTGTAATGAAGCCACACTACAGTACGGCTACACACGCAAATGCAAGTACCGGCTCCCAATATCACCTCTGCTGTTGGAGGTCTGCCGTCAGGGGCCACGGCTAACGGAATCTCAGGGTGTGTAAAACCCGGAACCTGCCGGAACGGGCCGAACAGTACCCTAATATATAAAATGGCAGGAAAATTCACCTGAAAATGATGCACATGAACATTTTGAAATGGGAAAGGTACACCAATATGCTGTCATTAACCCATTACTGCCCAACATTTACATTGTAACACAAAAAAGTACCCGGAACGTGCCGGAATGCTACTCTAATATATACAACGGCAGCAAAACTCGCCTGAAAATGATACAAACATACATGAAGAACATTTTGAAATGAGAATGGTACACCAATGTGCTTTCATTAACCCATTACTACCCAAAATCTACATTTTAACACGAAAAGGTACCCAGAAGAGTCTGGAAATGTACCCTAATATATAAAACAGCAGCAAAACTCATCTGAAAATGATGCAAACATATAAGAAGTACATTTTGAAATGAGAAAGGTACACCAATATGCTGTCATTAAGCCATTACTGCCCAAAATCTACATTTTAACATGAGAAATTACCCAGAACGGGCCGGAACGCTATCCTAATATATAAAACAGCAGCAAAACTCACCTGAAAATGATGCAAAGACACCTGAAGATTTTGAAATGCCCGAAATCTACATTTTATCACAAAAAAAAGTACCTGTAACAGGTCGGAACGGTACCCTTATATATCGAAAGGCAGCTAAACTCAACTGAAAATTATGCAAAAACATATGAAGAACATTTTGGAAATGAGGACGGTTGAACAATATGCTTTCATTAACCCATTACTGCCCAAAATCTACATTTTAACTCGAAAAAGTACGCGGATCGGACCGGAACACTACTCTAATATATAAAATGGCAGCAAAACTGAACCAAAAATGATGCAAGCACACAAGAACATTTTGAAAAGAGAAAAGTACACCAATGTGCTTTCAATAACCCATTACTGCCAAAAATCTATATTTTAACACAAAAAAGTACCCGGAATGTGCCAGAACGCTACCCTAATATATACAATGGCAGCAAAACTCACCTGTAATGATGCAAACACACATGAAGAACATTTTGAAAGGAGAAAGGTACACCAATGTGCTTTCATTAACCCATTACTGCCCAAAATCTACATTTTAACACAAACAAGTACCCAGAACGCTAGCCAGGTATATCAAACGGCAGCGAAACTCACCTGAAAATGATGCAAACACACATGAGGAACAATTTGAAATGAGAACGGTACACCAATATGCTTTCATGAACCCATTACTGCCCAAAATCTACATTTTAACATGAAAAAGTACCTGGAAAGGGCCGGAACGCTATCCTAATATATAAAAGGCCAGAAAAACTCATGAGAAAATTATGCAAACACACAACGAAGAACATTTTGAAATGCGAAAGGTTTCACAATCTGCTGTCATTAAACCATTACTGCCCAAAATCTGTATTTTAGCACCAAAAAGTACACGGAACGCTACCCTAATATATAAAACGGCAGCAAAACTCACCTGAAAATGATGCAAACTCACATGAAGAACATTTTGAAATGAGAAAGGTTGCACAATGTGCTGTCATTAACCCATTACTGCCCAAAATCTACATTTTAACACGTAAAAGTACACGGAACGGGCCGGAACGCTACCCTAATATATGGAAAGGCAGCAAAACTTAACTGAAAATGATGCAAGCACACATGAAGAACATTTTGAAATGAGAAAAGTAAACCAATATGCTGTCATTAACCCATTACTGCCCAAAATCCACATTGTAACACAAAAAAGTACACGGAACGGGCCGGTACGCTAGCCTAATATATAAAAAGTTTGCGATACCTGAAAATGATGCAAACACACATGAAGAACATTCTGAAATGAGAATGGTACACCAATATGCTGTCATTAAAACATTACTGCCCAAAATCTACATTTTAACACAAACAAGTACCCGGAACGGGCCGGAACGCTATCCTTATATATAAAACGGCAGCGAAACCCACCTGAAAATGATGCAAACACAAATGAAGAACATTTTTGAAATGAGAAAGGTACACCAGTATGCTGTCATTAACCCATTAATGCCCACAATCTACATTTTAACATGTAAAAGTACACGGAATGGGCCAGAACGCCATCCTAATATATAAAACGGCAGCGAAACTCACCTGAAAATGATGCAAACACACATGAAGAACATTTTTGAAATAACCAAGGTTGAACAATGTGCTGTCATTAAACTATTGCTGCCCAAAATCTGTGTTCAAAATAATGAACAAAAAGTTCCTTTCTGTAAGTACGTTGGGTGATGACTTTTCACCCCTGAATCCCCCTCTTCCGGGCTCAGATCCCAAAAAAGTTCCTAGCGATATCAGGACCTTTGGTGGTTAAGTATCTTGCTTCCGAGGGCCTGGTATGTTCAAAATAACAAACAAAAGTTCCTTTGTGATTGCACTTGGGGTGATGATTCTTAACCCCTGGGACCCCCTCTCGGGTTCAGACCCCTCTCGAATATTTAATTTGATTGTTTTTTTAATAATGCGCCTTATACCATACCTGAGTTTTGTTTCGAAGCGCGGATATGGAATTCGAAACTCTTTTGCTATGTGTGGTCGTGCTTCCAAGACCAGCGTGTTCCCCTGTGCTATTCTCCGTTCACAATATCAGCCTCCCTCCATCTGGTTCACTATGGCTTGTATTTTCTTCACCCCTGGGTCCCCCTCTTCCGGGCTCAGACCCCTCTCGAATATCAGCCTCCCTCCGTTGGGTTCACTATGGCCTATATTCAAACAAGTGTATCCTTTACATTCTTGTGTTGGTGGGTGATGGCTTTTGACCCCTGGATCCCCTCTTCTGGGCTCAGACCCTTCTCAGATATATGCCTCCCTCTGTCAGGTTCACTACGGCTTTTCCCAGATCAATTTCACCTGTGGCATTCACCATTCTTAATGTCTTTTTAAACAGTTCACTGTGGACATCCCTCTATCGGGTTCACTCTTGTTAATACAATGTTCATTGAGGCATCAGTCTTTGCCCCTTTCTATCGGCATCCCTCCATCTGGTTCACTCTTGCCAACCACATAGTTCTTTTTTTTCTCACTATGTAGGATTAATTTCCCTTAGCTTTCCAATTACGTGCCGGTAAAAGACTTTTGACTGTACAGGGGATTTTGCTAGACCCCTGCATGACCACTTTGACCTTTTCTTGCGGCTCTCCTAAGGCCTTCTGGTATTGGTAGTTTCAACAAAACGGGGAATCAGCCAGAGTCCCACCCACGTGGTGCCGGACCCTTCTGTAGCTGGTTTTCCCCTAATACGTTAACAGTTATTTGCACTTCCCTTAACTTGCCTTTTACAACTTTCGTTCAACACAGTTCGGTTTCTTATCATTTCTCCCCTCGACTCACCAGTTGTGATGAACTACTTGGCTTTCCTTGAATCTGAAGTCAAGGACGGTACCACGGTAGAAAGCATCTCTTTCTGTCCTGATTATCAGTGTAGGTGTGCTCCGTGTACCATTGACATCTGCTGCCACACATGTTGGCTATTGTTCACGGCCTTATGATTCCTTCCATGGAGGCTTTGCGGGTCTGGGTCAGAAAGGGCAAGGTCGCTTCTCTCCTTGTTACCCCTTTGGTTCTCTCTGCCTTTCTGTGCCTCTTGAACTGCTGCCCTGGGATATCTGTCTCGTCGTGCGGTTTGCCTTGCTCGTAGCGTGTTCTCGTACTCCACCTTTTATCCCTGTGGGCAAAAGAAAGGGTCGCCAGGTGTGGAGGTTCTGGTCAATTGCCTGACTTTGCCTAACCCTTGTGTCAGGACAGGTCAGGTAAACGGCTATAGTGTTAGTCTGTTGTTTTCCACGGTGTGAGAAAGTGTTCATATTGGAAAAGGGGGGGTGGAGTTTCTAAGTATCCTACTTGGTAGGATGGGCAAGAGGTGTTGTGAGGAATTATATTCTTCGTCCTAGGGGGGTAGGTGAATTCAGAAGGGTGAGTTTGGTAGGGACTGTGAAATGAATAGGGGGGACAGTGGTGTTTTGTGAAAGCAGATTGGGAGTTTGGGAAATAATAATCAGAGCGATGTGGAGGAGAACGACTGGGAGTATGCGTGAAATAGGGATTCTGGGAGAGATCGTTTCTAAGTGCAACAGGGTTTGGGTTCCGAGTGGATTTGTCATATATGGAGGGGCCGTTGGATCTGGGCAAGAGAGATTCATTGGGATGAAGGAAACAGATGTGGCACAACCTACAAAGATCTCAGGGATCGTCCTTCTCTCCTTCTTCTCCGGTATAATACTGTGTCTCATCTGGGGTATTACTCCAAGCACAACCCAAGGGTCCCCTACCTAGGTGATCCTCCCTCGCTCGTCCACCCCCAGGGTTGGGATCTGATAGCGCCAGCCCTTGCCTGTCCACCTGAATAAGGGATTTTCGAGGTCTACTCGGGAGAATACCTTTAGGTTTCTCACATATGCAATATCGGGGCTCTCTGCTACCTCTCAGGTTAGGAAACTAGGTAATTGAGGGGTCCTTTTCTCTCTAATTCTTGTATGAGCCTTACCATTGGGGCACCATGTTTTTCTCTCAGGTGGGTAAGAGGACCAACGCTTGGTCATCAACCGAGAAAGGTATTGCCACAGGTTGCCTGGTATAAGAGTCCTTCTGATGTTCTAGCGCCCGAGAATTGATTAACAATTTCATAGACTGCTTTCATGTCAGATTTTTATTTATGCGTGGCTTGGGATATTGGTAATGTGCTTCTTCCCTCTCTTCCCAGGTCTACTTCAACCTATCTAGGGTCTCCGGTCTTTCATCCAAAACATCAGTCTAGCGAGGCAACACTACTTATCATGCTTGCTTTTTTAAAGATGCTGAGTAATCAATGTCCATGCCCAAGTCTCTTTGCCTTTCAAAGTTTCTTCTTTCGGAGCGCCTAATGCGACAAACAAACAATAAGTTCCTTTCCTCTCAGGAGTTCACATGTACTCAATTTCTCAGGTGATTCACTATTCACCTCGGATCCCCCCAGCCGGGCTCAGATTCCCTTTAACACAATGCATGTAGGATTTTCATGTATCCAATTTCTCGGGTGATTCACGGTTCACCCCGGATCCCCCTCAGCTGTGCTCAGATCCATTTTAACCCAATGTTCAATCAATTTAATTCACTCCAACACAAACTTGCTTTAACCCAAAGCTTTAAATGATCTCCCTTGTTCGGGCTCAGACCAACCGTATCCACTTCATCATCAGCTTTCTTGGCAGTATCAAGATCGAAGACTTTTACTTGTGTTGGTTATCACATGCGTTTCACACACTGTTCGCTTCCAATGTTGCTGCTTGCAACCTTGGCTTCAACACAGACCGGTCTGGTAACGGTCTCATCAGCTCACTGGCTGAGTTGATTTCACTGGCGCTGCTATGTTGTAGGAGCCAACGACAGTACCACGGCAGCAGGCGATTCTCTCTGCCTTGATTACCAACGTGGGAGGGCCCTGGGTACCTCCGACACACAATGCAGGATTCTTCAGCCTGGTTTCCTGGTCTTACGCTTTCCATTCTCAAGGTTTTGTGAAAGTAATGGTTCCTTGTTGAAAAGGTCAAGTGCACTTCCCTCCTTGCGATCCCCTTCTGTTTCGCCGTCTTTCTCCTTGTGTTTAATTGCCATCTTCGAACTGCTGCTTCCTCCTGTGCTTTGTGTCACTCCAAGTGTGCTCTCATGCTCCGCCTTTTATCCATGTGGGGAAGTGTAATGGAAGTCAGGTGTGTGTGATGATCAGTAACCGCCTGACCCTGCCTAACCATTGTATTGGCATCAGGGCGGTAACAGAAACACACTGAAGACAGACATCAACCAAACAGGCCAAACGAAAAACGAGCTGGTTCTAAGAAAATAAAAGGTTTTTAATCTTTTCCTAAAAGTAAGATGGTAATTTTTCTTATGCAGGATGCTAGAGAGCTTGTTCCAAGCCTCTGCAATCAACACAGGAAAGGAACAACCATTTCCTCTAACTCTCCTAAACCGTAGTATGGTGAGAAATGGTGTTTCGCACGACCCTAGGATGCGGCCAGGTTTGTAGATTGTTAGTCGCTCCTTCAAATAAGAGGGGGCATTTCCAAATAGACACTTGTGGCCAATAGTAAGGATCTTAACTTGTATTCTTGCAGTAACAGGGAGCCAGTGTAGCTCTTTCTGGGCCCTCGATATTGGCTCTCTCCTTGGAATGTTACAAACAGCGTCAATTTGCAGTAGTCAAGTCTTGGTAAGATAACCGCTCGAACAAGCTTCTCACAGTTCTTCTGGGTAATCAGGGAGCTAATCTGCCTCAAGACCCTCAGCTACAGTGAAACAGATGTGGCTACATCACATAGGGGAAGGGCATGTGAGAAACCTGAAGGTGTCTCACACGCTAGTCCCTGGGGATCTGTCATCCAGGTGGCCAGGACACAGCCATTGCTTTTTGGATCAAGTTCCTGAGGGTGGACCAGTGCGGGAGGATCATCTGGGTGAGGGGTCTTCGGGGAGTGGGACACATGATGGTGAGACACGGTATCCCCTTCCCTGAAACACCTTTACCCCATCCTACCAGGCAGGATAACTAGGAACTGAACCCCCCACTTCACAACAAAAACACTTTCTCACTGACAGCCCGCTCTAAGGGAAAACAGACTAACACCCGAACTGTGTTTAGTTTATTCATTTGTACTGCGCAAAACAGAGGGTATGAGGGCGCATGAGCAGCAAGGTGATTCAAAGCTTGGTTAAAGGATGCTTATACTTTACATTACATAATTATACTTTACATTACATGATTACAGTGTGACGATGAAGGAACATGTGTACAGTTTGGCAGGAGAGAATGCAGTAGGTGTATTTAAAGAATGACAAATATATACAAGTTTAGTATTACAAATTTACAGATTCTCTTAAGGCATGCAACGTGGAGAGCAGCCGTGTGGTGTTAGAGGTGTTAGTGGTTCGTGTTCTTTAACCAATGGATGTAGTTGCGTCTAAAAAGTGAGTAAGGTTGGGGAGTTCTGAGCGATGGTGGTAGGGAGTTCCAGTGTTGGGGTGCTTTCACCTGGAAGCTGTTGCCACCCATTTTAGTGCGTTTAAACCTGGGGACGGTGAGCAGATTAGCATTGGAGGTTCTGGTGGGTCTGATGGGGCTGTGTTTGCATATTCTGTCTGCCAGATAGCGTGGGGCAGCATTATTCAGGCATTTGTGGGTGAGCGATGCTACTTTAAGCAGGATTTTGTCTGTTGTGCTGAGCCAGTTATGGGATTTCCTGATATTGGAAATGTGTTCCCTCCTGGGAATATTGAGTGCTGCCCTAAGGGCGTTGTTTTGTAGCGTCTGAATTTTGTTGGTGATTTGTTTGGTGGCTCCTATGTAGAGGGCGTTACAATAGTCCAGTTTGGATAATACCAATGCTCTGGCTAGTGTAGTGCAGCTGTGGGTGGAGAGGAAGGGTTTGGCTGCTCTTATGAGCTTACATGTGTAGGCCGTAGAGGATGCCATCGAGCTAACCTGTTTGTGGAAGGTTAGGGAGGAGTCGAGGTATATTCCTAGGGTTTTTACTTCTTTTGAAACCTTGATAAGGTTCCCATCTATGATGAAGTTGGCATAATTGTGGTCGAGTTTGGTTAGGTTGGACGTAGAACCAAGGATGATGAGTTCAGTTTTGTCATCATTCAGGCAAAGACTGTGCGAAGCCATCCATGCCTGGATGATGAGATACACCCTGTTCACCAAGGCCAAATCCTGGTTGTAATCTCCCGTCAACGGGATGAGGATCTGTGTATCATCGGCGTAGTTAGTGTAGGTGATACCCAGGCCGTCTAGATCATCAAACAGGGGCTTTGTGAACACGTTGTACAGAGTGGGGGAGACGCACGAGCCCTGTGGGACTCCACATGTAATGGGGATGGGTTCGGCGGCGGCAGAGGAGGAGAAGACTCGCATGGATCTGTTGTTGAGGAATGACTCAATCCAACTGATGGCTTCTTGTGAAAAGGGGGCAGCTGAGTCTAAATGATTACATAGGATTTTATGGTCAACTAGGTCAAACGCCGCAGAGAGGTCTAGCAGGAGTAGTAATGCAGTTTTCCCGTTATCTCTAAGGTCGTCTATTTGGGCTTTCAGATCTATCAGGGCTGTTTCAGTTCCATGTTGGGGTCTGAAGCCGGATTGTCTTATTCCTAGAAGGTGGTTTGTTTCAAGATACTTTTGAATTTGTTGGTATGCTGTCTTGTCTAGTATCTTGAGCAGGAATGGGACGGTGGTAATCGGTCTGTAGTTGGTTGGGATGGACGGGTCAAGGGAGGGTTTTTTGAGGAGAGGGAGGACCCAGGACTCTTTAAGGTTACTGGGGACTGTTCCTGAGGAAAAAGAGGCATTGATGAGTCTGGTGATGAATGGCGAGAGGTCTCGTGCCGCGTCTTTAATGATTTGTGGGGGGCAGAGGTCACCTTTGCAGTTGGAGGGTTTAAGGCCAAGAATTATTTTTTCTACTTCGAGGGAAGAGATTTTGGAAAAGCTGAAGCGAGCAGAGTTAGGTGTGTGGTGTGAGGGTGGAGGGCTCGAGTGGGCGTTGATGGGGTTGGTAAGATTGGTGAGGGAGTCTTTCTTATTTTGAATTTTTGTTTGAAGGCCAGTGACTTTGTTGTTTAGTGCATTTTGGACACTGGTGCACCATTGTTTGTTTTTAACGCAAGTATCTGGGATTGTTACCGGGGTTTCCAATTCTTTCAGGATAGTAAATAATTCTCTGGAGCTGGAGTTGGATTGGGAGATTCTCAGGTTATAGGATTCTTGTTTGGCCGCTATGATTTCTTTTTTATAGTTGGCTGTTATTTTGTTAAGCAGTAGTTTGTTGTGGTCAGTCGGAGATTGTCTCCAGGCTTGTTCCAGTTTACTCTTTTCCAATCTAAGGGTTTTAAGATGGCTGGAGAACCATTGGTTGAGGTGCTTTTTTGGTTTGGATTTTCTAAGTTTCAATGGTGCAATGGCGTCTAAGGCTATGCGCATGGTGTTGTTATAGCCTTCTACGAGGTCATAGGGATTAGAGTCTTGGAGTTGGCTTAGTGTAGGAAGAATGAGTGGGATCAGTTTTTCTACTGTGATATTTTTTTTGCTTCTCGTGTGGATGGCTGGGGCTAGTACCATGTTGGTTGTAGGGCTTGAGGCCTCAAGTGAGAAGGAGAGGAGGTGGTGGTCGGTCCAGGATTGGGGAGTGTTGTTAGTGATCGATACGGCACAGTTATAGTCTGCTATCCAATCAAGGGTTCTCCCTTTGTTATGGGTGGGGCTGGTTACTTTTTGTGTGAAGCCTAGTTCAGACAGGGTGTTTCTGATGAGAGTGGCTTGATTGTCTTTGGGGTCTTTGTAGCCTAAATTGAAGTCTCCTAAGAGAAGGCATTGTGAGGAGTTTTTTAGGTTGTCGGTAAGGATGGCATTGAGGTCTTCCTCGAAAGATCCCGGGGGTCCTGGCGGTCTGTATAGTAAGTGAATGGATATTGTTTGGGAGTTAGCGAAGGGTAGTTTGGCTGTAAGTGATTCACATGATGGGTGGTGTGTGGCGGAGTTGAGTCTGATGTTAAGGTGGGTCTTGGCAATGATGGCCAAACCACCGCCTTTAGCTTCAGTTCTGTCCGCTCGGATGATGGTGTAGTCAGTGGGGATGGCTAGCGAAAGGGCTGGGCCCTGACGAGTCCCAATACTATGGTTAGGCGAGACCAGGCAATTATCACCAATCACTCACACCTGACTTCCATTACACATCCCCACACAGATTAAAGGCGGAGCACGAGAGCACACTCTGAGTGAGGCAAAGCACACGAGGAAACAGCAGTTTCAAGACAGCAGTTAAGCAGGAGAGGAAAGGTAGCCAAACCTTTTTGACATTGAGAAGCTAGGGTCATCAAAGTATTATCTCCACGTTGAACTTAACCAAAGGCTATTAGCAGATTTCCCCAGGTGCCCCCACTGATAGGGAAAGAAATACCTTTTCCACCCCTCAAGGACTCTTCCAATTCAAAGTACTACCTTTTTGGTTGCACGGTGCTCCTGCCACGTTGGAATGATCGAAGGACAAACTCCTAAGACCCTATTCTAGCTTCTCCAGAGATTATTTAGATGGCATTATTATCCATAGCAAGACCTGGTGTAAAGAAGACCGGTGGGGGGGTCTGTACTTCTGCTCTCTATATGGTAGAGGGGAGGCACAGAGGACCCCAGCCAAGATTCTCTAATACGGTAGCGATGGACGAGCAATCAAGGCCTAGCTTCTCAGGAGGTGATGCAGGCTGGTTCTTAAGTACAGTGTATCCCCAAGCCCCCACAAAGGAATGTCCACACACTGTATTACTGAAAACACAGTCTTTATATAATTAATATTCAAGGGTTATGTACACTTATCACAATAACGCACTTTGTGCTCAGGAAAATCAGCAATGGTAAATATCTACAATTCTAAAGTGGTACCACTAATATTAGACCTCATTAAAGTGCATTCACAATACTGTAGAAATGGCACACAGATCAATAAGAAGGAAACCAGCAATAGAGAGAGGAGAGATAACAGAGGGTTGAAACAATAGGCAGAATACTGGCCCTTGCTACTGGACACAGTTCTGTGTGGAGATCCCCCCACCTGGGCAACCTGCAAAATAAAGAGATATAACCCCAGCCCAGTCCAGATATTGTTCAATAGTCTATTTTTCTCCTATAATGTTTTTACCCCCCCAATGTACCTGGTGGAGTCGAGTTCCTCGAAAAGGCGTCGACAAGCGTCGAGGGACTCGCTGTTCGGCGACGGGGAATCGACGGCCCTTCTTGAATGCCTTCCTTTTCAGGCGGGAGGCACGGGGCGTCGAACGTCCGTCGACGAACGAGGCCGAACGTTGTCGAAGAGGCGGCAGCTCCGTCCGAGCGGTGCTCGTCGGCGTCGGGGCGTCGGCGTCCTGCAAGGCGGAGGTGTGCGGGGCACCTCGATGACAATAGTTCTGGACCGCAAAGATTGTAGAGACGGGAGCCCAGCAAGGGCGTCGAGTCGTCCGAGTCTTTGGGGTCGTCGGGTGGCGGGAAACCCACCGGCAGGTTTCTCCTCGGCGCGTTGGTCGTCCTCGACTTTCTCCGGCAGGATAAGCGGTCGACGATGCGGTCGAGAGAGTCCTTCGATTGAATGTTCTTAGGCAATGGAGCGGACGGCTCCGATCGTCGGCGGCACGGCGTCAAGTGGTTCCCACGGCTGGGCAACACAACTTCGACGGGCCTCCAGCGGTTACACAGACCTGCGAACCCTGGTCGACGGCAATGGACTTCGACAGCGTCGATGTCCGGGTGCTTCACTTCGATCTCCTCGGCGGTCCCGTCTCGGGTCGGCAGCCTTTCGAGGGTCTGACTTCCAGGGCGCTTCGGCGAAGATTCAGCGGTGCTCGATGGTCCCTCGGAGCACGGGAAGAGGGCGCCTTACCAGGTCCTCTCTCGGGTCAGTCCTCGACGATTTCGACAACCTTCAGTTCCGTCGAAGCAAATGCCACAGCAAGTCTTCTTCTTCCAGCTGGACGTCGAGGATCAGCAAATCCAGTTACTCTTGAGTGGAGACTCAGCTTCTGAATGCTTCTGAACAATTTCCAGTGGTGAGAGGTCCCCAGATATACTATTCTGTCTCTCATCCACACTGCTGGCACACACACAGCAGCCAATCACACAGAAGGGCATTCATGCAGTCAGTCAGCCAATCAGGCACACAGTGCATTCAGGCCACACTCCTCCCTTTCAGACACTCACAACAAGGAATGTGGATTGGGACAAGTACCCAGCCATTCAACACTACACACTGCATTCAGGCCAGTTTCGGGCAGGGCTGTCTCAGTCTTTGTCTCTCATGCCAGAAACCAGACAACCACAACAAGGAGTGTATATTGGTCACACACTCCATTCACCCAGGTCCCACCCACAGGAGGTACCCACAACATACAGTCACTGGGAAGGCTCCAGTCAGTCTAGCTGGGCCTTCACAACAACACCATATATGGAACTTCCACCCAACAGCCAGTCAGGGGGAAGGGACAGAGTCAGGGCATCCCAGGACTTTGGGAAAACAAGACAACAGGCAATAGAAAGCAAGAGGCCACAGGGGCCATCTTGTTTCTATCAGGAATCAACTGATCCCAATGGCAGGGCCTGGGTATCCCAAAATGGAGGACACCCAGAGCACCTGTCCAATTCAGCATGGAGCTGCCACCAGCCCATACCCTGCTCTGTGGGCCACCCACAGGTGCCCAAAAACATACACTAGGGGCACAGGGTTGTACCCCCCCCACCCATGGGTGCCATAAGGGTATCCCAGGGGTCTGTTCACCAAACCAAAAGAGAGAGCTGCACTGCCAGGAGTCCCAAATGGATTCCTGGGCAGAAAACATAACAGAACACACGATAAAAGGCAGAAGAGGACAAGGATTCAGAGGCCCTGTCCCTCTGATACATTTCCAGCATCACAGTCGCCCCCCCCAGACTGAGGTGGAGGGTGCCTAATCTCCCACGGGATAGACACCCTCATCCAGACGGTCAACATACCTTCTGGAAAGGCCATCTGCATTATCGTGACTCTTCCCTGGTCTGTGCTCTATGGTGAAGTCTAGCCCTTGTAGGCTAATCGACCACCTGAGCAATTTCGGATTCTCACCCTTCATCTGCATAAGCCACTTCAGGGGCTTATGATCTGTTTGGACCTTGAAGGTGGACCCCGTAAGGTAGGGCCTAAAACGCCTAAGGCTCCAAACTATACTAAAACATTCCTTTTCAACAGTAGCCCACCTAAGTTCTCTACCCTTGAGTTGTCTACTGATGAATATGATAGGATGTTCTCTCCCTTTGTCATCTAACTGGGACAAGACAGCTCCAATTCCGGTGTCGCAGGCATCCGTCTGGACGATAAAGGGTCGGCTGTAGTCAGGCGCACTCAACACAGGTGCCCTACACAGACTTTCTTTCAAGCCATCAAAGGCCCTCTGACAGTCTTCAGTCCAATTAACCTTCCTAGGCTGTTTGGGTGAAGTTAGAGCTGTCAGGGGTGCAGCTATGGTTCCATAGTCTGCCATGAAATTGCGATAGTACCCAGTGAGGCCCAAAAAGGCTCTCACCTGGGTTTGAGTAGTGGGAGTCTCCCAGTTCTGTACGTCCTGTACTTTACTGGAGAGAGGTTGGATTTGACCCCCTCCTACCTCATGACCAAGATAGGTAACTTTCCCCTGAGCTATCTGGCACTTGGTGGCCTTGATAGTGAGGTTAGCCCTTTTCAAGGCCTGCAACACCTTATCCAGATGTGTCAAATGCTCTTCCCAGGTGGAACGGTAGACGGCAATGTCGTCTAAGTAAGCCACACAAAAGGCTTCCAGCCCACTGAGCGCATGGTTGACCAATCTCTGGAAGGTGGCAGGGGCATTCTTCAACCCAAAGGGCATGACCCTAAACTGGTAGAGTCCCTCAGGTGTGGAGAATGCCGTCTTTTCCTTGGCATGGTCCGTCAGAGCTATTTGCCAATAGCCTGAGGTAAGGTCAAAGGTGCTCACAAATTTGGCAGCACCTATAGTGTCCACGAGCTCATCAGCCCTGGGCAATGGGTGCGCGTCAGTTTTGGTGACGGCATTGACTCCTCGGTAGTCCACACAGAACCTCCAATCCTTGGTACCCGCCGGGGAACTTGCCTTGGGGACAAGGACCACTGGACTGGACCAGGGACTGGTGGAGGGTTCAATAACACCCAGATCCAACATCTTGGCGACCTCAGCCTGGATGTGGTTTTTGACGGTATCTGACATACGATAGCTCCTGCTTTTGACAGGCACACTGTCACCAGTGTCAATTTCGTGCTTACACCACGGTGTAAGGCCCGGTGTCAGTGAAAACAGAGGGGCATACTGCTGGAGCAAAGCCCGGCAGGCCCTCTGCTGCTCTGTTGTCAAATCGGGAGAGAGTTGTACTCCCTCCACTGAGCCATCCTGAGGGTTGCTATGCAGCAAATCAGGAAGGGGCTCACTCTCATCCTCTTCTTGCCCTGAAGCTAGCAAGAGACATGAGACTTCTGCTCGCCTGTGGAAAGGCTTGAGCCTGTTGACATGGAATACCTGGGGGGCTACCCCAGAGGCTCCCATGTCCACCAGATAATTGACTTCGCCCATCTTGGAGATGATCCTGAAGGGTCCAGTCCACTTGTCTGCCAAAGCTCTAGGCTTGGTAGGCTCCATCACAAGGATTTCCTGTCCCGGAGTCCAATCCACTTGCGAAGCTTTCAGGTCATGCCAGTACTTATTCAATTCCTGGCTGGCCTTGAGATTTGCTGTTGCCTGACCCATCATTTGTGTCATCCTCCGCCTGAGGCCTAACACATAGTCCCCCACTTGCTTGGCGGGACCTGGAGGGGTGGCTTCCAAGCCTTCTCGGATCAAGGCGAGGGGCCCCCTCACGGGATGTCCAAAGAGTAACTCAAAGGGGCTGAAACCAACACCCTCTTGAGGTACCTCTCTGTAAGCAAACAGCAGGCATGGCAGGAGGAGATCCCATTTCCTCCTTAGGGGCTCTTCCAAAGCACCTAGCATGCCCTTGAGAGTTTTGTTAAATCTCTCAACCAGACCATTGGTCTGGGGGTGGTAAGAGGTGGAGAACTTGTAGGTTACCCCGCACTCTTTCCACATGGTTTTCATGTAACTAGACATGAAGTTGGATCCTCGGTCAGAGACAACCTCCTTGGGGAATCCAACACGGGTGAAAATGCCCAGGAGAGCCCTGGCAACCACCTTGGCAGTAACAGTCCGAAGGGGTATTGCCTCAGGGTACCTGGTGGCATGATCTACCAAGACCAGGATGAACCGATGTCCACCTGAAGTGGGAGGGTCAAGGGGACCGACGATGTCGATGCCCACCCTCTCAAATGGGGTGCCAACCACTGGTAATGGCTGCAGTGGGGCAATGACCCTGCCTCCAGTCTTGCCAGACAACTGACAAGTTGGGCAGGTCCTGCAGTGGGACTCCACCTCTACTCCCATCCGTGGCCAGTAGAAATGGGCAGAGAGCCTCTGCTTAGTCTTCTTGGTCCCAAGATGACCAGCCAAGGGCACCTCATGCGCCAACTGCAGTAGGAAGGGCCTGTAAACCTGGGGTACCACCAACCTCTTGCGGGCACCAGGTTCGGGCTTAGTGGGCTCACTAACAAGGAGCTCACCCTCCCAATAAATCTTGAATGTCCTAGGCACTTCACCTTGTGCCTGGGACAGGGCCTGTTTCCTCAGGCCCTCGAGAGAGTGGCACTCTCTCTGTCCCTTACAGAAGTCTGCCCGGGAGGGTCCCCCTTCAGCTAACAAGCATTGAAGGTCGGGATGATCCTCCGGGTTGAGAACCTCTCCCACAGGAGAGTCTTCTGTCTCTTCTCCCACAGGAGTTGAGTTTGGGTTTTCCGCTGGACCCAGCCCGTCCGGAGCATGGATCCCATTGGGTGCTGTCGGAACAGCAGGAAGAGAAGGTGTTCCCTCCACAGAGGTGGCCTTCTTGGTCTTCCTTCTTCTTGCCTTAGGCCTCGCCTTTGGCTCGGATACCTGACTCACAGCCAGACCCGGTGTCACCTGTGACCTAGTGACTGCAGCAGCAGTCATGGGAAGACCATCCGAGATCAACCCCAACTCTACTAGATCGTTTCCTAACAGAATGTTAGCAGGGACATTGTCCTGAACCAGGACAGGAAGCTTTGCTGTCTTGTCTCCAATCATGAGTGTGACTAGGGTTACAGGCGATAATTTGGGAGGCCCACCAGCTAACCTGGTGGTTCTCAGAGGAGCACCTACATAGTCCTCTGGCTTGAGCAGGGTCCTGTCCACCACTGTCATGCTTGCCCCAGTGTCTCTCAAACCAGTAGAAGGCTGGCCATTCAAGAGGACACTTCTCAAAAACCTACGGGTGTTCTGCGGGATAGTCGCCAGTACTTCTGCGTACTGGTCCCAGGCCCCAAGGGACACTAAGGAAATCTCTACTGGAGCACCAAATGTGATTCCTGTAGAGGAGGGGAGGACAGTGGCCTCCACCTCAGACACGGGGTAAGGGTAGGTCAGGCTGACAGCCTGTACTCCAAGTGCCTTACCTTTACACTTGGGGTCACCCCTTTTGTGATCCAGAGCCCCACAATCCCAACAAGTGCCAGGAGTGCGGGGTACGGTACTGGAACCACTGGGAGCCTGCTTTGCAGCAGGTGGACCACTACTCTTATTCCCACCCACAGAGGACTTATCCCCACTAGATTTTTGGGTCTTAGGAGAGGAAGGTTTTGGTTTACCCGACTGTGACTGCTTTTGGGACTCCTCAGCTTTCTGAGAGGCCCCCTTTTCTTTGTCCTTGTCCTTCCCACTGGAGTCCTTAGGGGACACCCGGTGGGAGACCCACTTGTCAGCCAACCTAGCCAGCTTAAAGGGGTCCAAAATGTTCTGGTCAGCCACATACTGACGCAGCTCTGGTGAACAGGCTTCAGAAAAATGCTCAAAAAACAAGAGGTGGGACAACTCAACAAAAGTTTTCACCTTGTATCCATCAATCCACCCCATCATGTTCATGTGCGCAGTACTCACCCAGTCAACCCAAGACACATTCTCTCTTTTCTTAAATTCCCTGAACCTTTTAAGGTATTGGGCAGGTGTCTTGCCAAACTTGGCAATCAAAGCAGACTTCATACACTCATACTGACCCCTTTCTTCCACACTCAGCTTCAGAATACAGTCATATCCAGTTTGAGGCACTCTGCTTAACAAACACTTAGCCCAATCTCTTTTATCTACATCATGAATTGCACAAGCCATTTCAAACGCTTCAATCCATTGGAGGATATCTGAACCCTCCACAAACACACCAACCAAATCTTTCATAAACTTGGTGGCTGGGGACCTGACACTCTCACTGGATCTAGCTGAAGTCTCCACTCTGGCTTTCTCTAGCTGGATTCTCTGACATTCAGTGTCCTGGCTTTTGAGTTCAAGGTCCTTATTTCTGAGTTCAAGATCCCTATTCTTGAGTTCCACTTGCTGTGCCAGCTCCTCTTTCTTAAGCTCAGCTTCTATTTCCAACTTGCGATATTCAAAGGCTAACTTCATCCTCAATAACTCAAGTTCCATGGAATTGCTGGGGTTTGGAACAGAGGCAGCAGGAATGGTGGCATTCCCAGAAACAGATTCAGCGACAACCCCAGGGGCAGAGTCCTCACTGGTTGCATCCCCCCCTTCCTCAAGAGTTTCACCATCAGTCTGGTAATCCACCAGGGCAGCTATCAGCTCAGCCCTAGACTTATCCACAAAGTCTAACTCCCTGGCTTCACAAGCACTCTGGAGAGCCTCTAAGCTCATCCGAGTCAATTTACCATTTGCAATGGCCTCCATTGCTTGTAATGCAGTTATTTGGTACACACCCAAACCTTAATCTAATAAAAGTGCGGATATTTTGTAAGTGGCACGGTTATACACTGAGTCTTAAAACCATAAGCATCCCACCGCTGCCACCAGCTTTGTAAAGAAGACCGGTGGGGGGGTCTGTACTTCTGCTCTCTATATGGTAGAGGGGAGGCACAGAGGACCCCAGCCAAGATTCTCTAATACGGTAGCGATGGACGAGCAATCAAGGCCTAGCTTCTCAGGAGGTGATGCAGGCTGGTTCTTAAGTACAGTGTATCCCCAAGCCCCCACAAAGGAATGTCCACACACTGTATTACTGAAAACACAGTCTTTATATAATTAATATTCAAGGGTTATGTACACTTATCACAATAACGCACTTTGTGCTCAGGAAAATCAGCAATGGTAAATATCTACAATTCTAAAGTGGTACCACTAATATTAGACCTCATTAAAGTGCATTCACAATACTGTAGAAATGGCACACAGATCAATAAGAAGGAAACCAGCAATAGAGAGAGGAGAGATAACAGAGGGTTGAAACAATAGGCAGAATACTGGCCCTTGCTACTGGACACAGTTCTGTGTGGAGATCCCCCCACCTGGGCAACCTGCAAAATAAAGAGATATAACCCCAGCCCAGTCCAGATATTGTTCAATAGTCTATTTTTCTCCTATAATGTTTTTACCCCCCCAATGTACCTGGTGGAGTCGAGTTCCTCGAAAAGGCGTCGACAAGCGTCGAGGGACTCGCTGTTCGGCGACGGGGAATCGACGGCCCTTCTTGAATGCCTTCCTTTTCAGGCGGGAGGCACGGGGCGTCGAACGTCCGTCGACGAACGAGGCCGAACGTTGTCGAAGAGGCGGCAGCTCCGTCCGAGCGGTGCTCGTCGGCGTCGGGGCGTCGGCGTCCTGCAAGGCGGAGGTGTGCGGGGCACCTCGATGACAATAGTTCTGGACCGCAAAGATTGTAGAGACGGGAGCCCAGCAAGGGCGTCGAGTCGTCCGAGTCTTTGGGGTCGTCGGGTGGCGGGAAACCCACCGGCAGGTTTCTCCTCGGCGCGTTGGTCGTCCTCGACTTTCTCCGGCAGGATAAGCGGTCGACGATGCGGTCGAGAGAGTCCTTCGATTGAATGTTCTTAGGCAATGGAGCGGACGGCTCCGATCGTCGGCGGCACGGCGTCAAGTGGTTCCCACGGCTGGGCAACACAACTTCGACGGGCCTCCAGCGGTTACACAGACCTGCGAACCCTGGTCGACGGCAATGGACTTCGACAGCGTCGATGTCCGGGTGCTTCACTTCGATCTCCTCGGCGGTCCCGTCTCGGGTCGGCAGCCTTTCGAGGGTCTGACTTCCAGGGCGCTTCGGCGAAGATTCAGCGGTGCTCGATGGTCCCTCGGAGCACGGGAAGAGGGCGCCTTACCAGGTCCTCTCTCGGGTCAGTCCTCGACGATTTCGACAACCTTCAGTTCCGTCGAAGCAAATGCCACAGCAAGTCTTCTTCTTCCAGCTGGACGTCGAGGATCAGCAAATCCAGTTACTCTTGAGTGGAGACTCAGCTTCTGAATGCTTCTGAACAATTTCCAGTGGTGAGAGGTCCCCAGATATACTATTCTGTCTCTCATCCACACTGCTGGCACACACACAGCAGCCAATCACACAGAAGGGCATTCATGCAGTCAGTCAGCCAATCAGGCACACAGTGCATTCAGGCCACACTCCTCCCTTTCAGACACTCACAACAAGGAATGTGGATTGGGACAAGTACCCAGCCATTCAACACTACACACTGCATTCAGGCCAGTTTCGGGCAGGGCTGTCTCAGTCTTTGTCTCTCATGCCAGAAACCAGACAACCACAACAAGGAGTGTATATTGGTCACACACTCCATTCACCCAGGTCCCACCCACAGGAGGTACCCACAACATACAGTCACTGGGAAGGCTCCAGTCAGTCTAGCTGGGCCTTCACAACAACACCATATATGGAACTTCCACCCAACAGCCAGTCAGGGGGAAGGGACAGAGTCAGGGCATCCCAGGACTTTGGGAAAACAAGACAACAGGCAATAGAAAGCAAGAGGCCACAGGGGCCATCTTGTTTCTATCAGGAATCAACTGATCCCAATGGCAGGGCCTGGGTATCCCAAAATGGAGGACACCCAGAGCACCTGTCCAATTCAGCATGGAGCTGCCACCAGCCCATACCCTGCTCTGTGGGCCACCCACAGGTGCCCAAAAACATACACTAGGGGCACAGGGTTGTACCCCCCCCACCCATGGGTGCCATAAGGGTATCCCAGGGGTCTGTTCACCAAACCAAAAGAGAGAGCTGCACTGCCAGGAGTCCCAAATGGATTCCTGGGCAGAAAACATAACAGAACACACGATAAAAGGCAGAAGAGGACAAGGATTCAGAGGCCCTGTCCCTCTGATACATTTCCAGCATCACACCTGGCACGAACACATGCACCATCTTTATATGATCGCAAGAGCACTCCAGAGAGCCAGTTTAACAGCCAAACCGAAGTAATGTCATGTGGCCGAGTCGGCGGTAAAGTGGTTATTTTGTGGGAAACTAATCGATGAAACCTCAGAAAGAAAAGGTCAAAGCGGTACAAGCAACATCTTTACCAAAAACCAAAAAGGAACTTTGTGCTTTTCTTGAATTGACTGGCTACTATAAAAGGTTCCTACCCAAATATTCCACCTTGGCCGCCCATCTTAATGACAAGCTCAGGAAAAAGGTCAATTAAGATTTCAAGGCATCAAACAAATCTTATGCAAAGAGCTTGTCCTACAAATGCCTGGCTTCAATCCGGAATTCATTCTGCAGACAGATGCTGCTAAAGTGAGAATAGAAGCCATGCTATCACAAGAACATGTTGGCTTGGAACATCCAGTCCTATAGACCAGCCAGAAATTATTTCCCACAGGACAGGCATACAAGACAGTGGAACTTGAAGCCCTAACCATCAAATGGGTGATACTGAACTTACTATACTACCTTACCAGAAGGATATTCCAGCTTGTGACTCATCATTATCCCTGAACTTGGATGAGTCTGGGAAAAGATTCTAACGCTTGAGTAATGAGAGGTGTTTTAGATTTACAACCATTTTGTTTCTGAGTTGAACATCAAAGGGGAAAAGAACAAGGCAAAATGGATTTTTTAATGTAGTTTCCCACTACCAAATCAAGAGGAAGCCTCTCAATTGGTAAGAGAGGTATGTGACGAATCTGTACAATTTGTCCCTTCTCCCCAGAGGGTAGCCAAACTCTTTGAGGCTAGGGAGATCAGTCTGCTACACAAGATCTTCCCTAGGGGTCTGGGTAAGTGGAAGCTCACTGGGAGTGACTCTGCCTTTTGGGTACAAGGACTCTGATTCCACAATTGAACTCCCCACTGTAAGAAACTCATAGTGGCAATAAGTAAGACAGACACAAGTTATCACAGTTCAAGGGTGTATATTGAACAATGAAATGCTGAATGCAGGTTGGAAGAATGCCTAATCTAAACCTACATCTAAGATGGGAGCAAGCGTCAACCATAAAATGAAAATAAGGCAGTCCTAGTAGCGTTGTGTCAAAATAAAAGGGCCTATACTAAGAATCCTATTGGCAAACCTCACAACTAATACAAAAAGGGGTTTTGGATAGCTTTTAAGAAAATAAAGAAGTGTTCTCAAATAATATGTCAGGATATGGTAGCCTGGGTCTCCTTTTCCCACGTTTTGGGGTCTCTTCCATAAAGGTTCAGCGGACCTTGGACGAAAAGGGCAAGGTCACTTCTCTCCTCGCCACCCTCTCAATTCCTGCCACCTTTCTTCTTCTTTCGAACTGCTGCATATGTAGCCGTCTCGTCATGCTGTCTGCCGTGCTCGTACTGTGCTCTCTGGCTCCACCTTTTATCCCTGTGGGGAAAGGAAAGAGACGTCAGGTGTGTGTGATTCTAATCAATTGCCTGACTTGGCCTGACCCTTGTATTGGGACGTCAGGTAAACGGCTCTGGTGTTAGTCCTTTGTCCTTTGTGTTGTGCGAAAGTGTTAGAGTTAGAAGGGGGGGCAGTGGTTTGGAATGTCCTCCATCAGAGGATGGGGAAATGGTGTAAAAGGAAAGGGGATCCCGCATCTCACGCTTCAGTGTCCCACTCCCATTCCCCGAAGGCCCTCCATCCAGGTGATCCGCCCTCACTGTTCCACCCACAGGAGCTGGATCCAATAGTGATGGCTGTGCCCTGGCCACCTGGATGACAGATCCCCGGGGACTAGCTATGGAGACACCTTCAGGTTTCTCACAGCTCTCCAACTAGTATCAATTGAATCATATTCCACTCTGACACCATATGTAAGAAGCTCATGGTGGCAATAAGTAAGATAGACACAAGTGATCATAGTTCAAGGTTGTTTATTGAACAATGAAATGCTGTATGTAGGTTGGAAAATCCCCTAATCTATACCTATATCTAAGACGGGAGCAAGCATCGAGCATCAATTGAAAAATAAAGGCCGTCCTTGCAGCGTTTTGTCAAAATAAAAAGGGCCTATACTAAGAAACCTTTTGCCAGACCTCACAACTAATACAAAAAGGGGGGTAGGATAGATCTCAAGAAAAGAAGGAAGTGTTCACAAATAATATGTCAGGATGCGGTAGCCTGGGGCTCCCTTCCCCACGTTTTGAACACAGGAGGTTGGAGCACAGTGCAGTCTCTGGCTTTTCCAGGACAAGATGACAGTTCTAATGGCAGCTCTCAGGACCGTTGATGGCCAAATCTCGTTTCCTTGAATGTCTCTTGCCTTCAAGGACATGACCTACTCAAATAAAAAATCAAATAAACAGTCTCTTTTCCATTGGCTTTGGGTGACGACTTTCACCCCGGGATCCCCCTCTTCTGGGCGCAAATCCCTAGAAATGATATCAAGACCCTGGATAGCTATGTTCTCTCGCTTTCAAGGGCCTCTCAGATTTCAAAATATAGTTCAAACAAAAGAGTTCCTTTAACAACCAAATAAAGTTTGTTTCCAATGTTCGCTGGGTGATGGGTTCACCCCAGGGTTCCCCTCTTCTGGGTGCTGACCCTTCTCAATTGTTTATCACAGTTTCGCGTAGGGTGATGGCTTCACCTCTGTGTCCCGCTCTTCTGGGCGCTGATCCTTCTCACATATCTCATTCTACAAATTATATGACAGTTCTTTTTTAATAAACGTTCAGCTGAAAGCTTCACCCCTGGATCTCCCTGTCGGGCTCAGACCGATATTGACTGCCAATATTTGGGTGAGGCCTTCACCCCAGGATCTGCCTCCGTCAGGCTCAGATCTCTCGTGACTGCTAGTTTTTGGGTGATGGCTTCACCCCTGGATCGCCCTCCATCGGGCTCAGACCCTGCCAACTTCACCTTCGCTTGTATTTGCGGGATTCACTTCCCTTGCTTTCTCTCACTGCAGGATTCACTTCCCTTGCTTTCACACAGTTTGCAGATCAAAGACTTTTGAGTGTATAGGGATTTTACTAGACCTCCTGTATGACCACATTGACCTCTTTTGGTGACTCCCCTATGGCCTTATGGTACCCGTAGTTTCGTTCAGATGGGGAACGACCAGAGTCTCCTGAATTACTACCCACATGGTGCCGGTTTTCCCTTTGCAGCTGGTCTCCCCTTAACACTGTTCACAGTTCTTTACATAGTTCATTAACCTTGGTTAAAACTTGCCAATTTGCGCTTCTCTTTCCACTCAGCCCGGTTCATATCGATTCTCCCCTTGACTCACCGGCTGTGATGAACCGCTTGACTTTTGGCTTCTTCGGAGTAAAGGCCGGTACCATGTGCGCGGGAGCTTCTCTACTTATCGACACAGGCTTGCCCTGTGTACCATTAACATCTGCTGCATGACACTTGTGCTGTTGTTCGCAGTCTTAGGCTCTCTTCCACAAAGGTTCCACGCTCGTGGGACAAAAAAGGCAAGGTCACTTCTCTCCTCACCCCCTCTCGATTCCTACTGCCTTTCTTCTTCTATTCAACTGCTGCGTGTATAGCCATCTCATCGTGCTGTCTGCTGTACTTGCCATGCTCGTACTGTGCTTTCTGGATCCACCTTTTATCTCTGTGGGGAAGGGAAAGAGCCATCAGGGGATTCTGATCAATTGCCTGACTTTGCCTGACCCTTGTATTGGGACATGTCAGGTAAATGGCTCTGGTGTTAGTCCTTTGTCCTGTGTGTTGTGCGAAAGTGTTAGAGTTAGAAAAGGGGGTGGGGGGCAGTGGTTTGGAATGTCCTCCGTGAGAGGATGGGGAAACAATGTAAAAGGAAGGGGGATACCACATCTCACCCAACGGTGTCCCACTCCCAGAGGACCCTCATCCAAGTGATCCTCCCTCACTGTTCCACCCCAGGAACTAGATCCAATAGCGATGGCCGTGTCCTGGCCACCTGGATGACAGATCCCCGGGGACTAGCTTGAGAGACACCTTCAGGTTTCTCACAGCTCTCCAACTAGTATCAATTGGATTATATCCCACTCTGACACCATGGGCCTCATTACGAGTCCAGCGATAACCGTGCCAGAAATGCTGGCAGGTTACCGCCGGACTCGTATTACCATTCCGCCTCTGTGATTGCCGGGATCACCGGGGCATTACAACCCTGGTGACCCGGTAATTCCAGAGGCGGAATTCTGTTAATCCCCATTCTCATGGAGTCCCATAGGAGTCCATGGGAATGGGGAAGTGGAAACACCGGCACCATGCTGTAATGGTGCCAGTGTTTCCATGTCTGCCTGCAGGCAGTTGGTGTTAAACCCGCCAGGTCAGACCTGGCGGGAGTGACACCTCCCACCTGCAGGACTCTCAATCATCCAGTCTGGAAAGAACGGTGGTGGCGGATTTACCACCACCGTTCTTTCGGGGCCAGCAGGGTCGTAATGAGGCCCCATATATAAGAAACTCATGTTGGCAACAAGTAAGACAGACACGAGTGATCACAGTTCAAGGGTGTTTATTAAACAATGAAATGCTGTATGTAGGTTGAAAAATCATCTAATCTATACCTATATCCAAGAGGGGACCAAGCGTCGACTATCAAATGAAAAATAAGGCTGTCCTATTGGCGTTGTGTCAAAATAAAAAGGGCCTACACTAAGACACCTAGTGCCAAACCTCACAACTAATACAAAAAGGGGTGTGGGATAGATCTCAAGAAAAGAAGGACGTGTTGTCAAATAATATGTCAGGATGCAGTAGCCTCTTGCCTTCAAGGACTGAACCTACTCAAATAACAAACCAAATAAACAGTCTCTTTTCCATGGGCTTTGGGTGATGACTTTCACACTGGGATTCCCGTCTTCTGTGCGCAAATTCCCAAGAAAGTGTTTAATGATATCAAAACCCCAGATAGCTATGTTCTCTCACTTTCGAGGGCCTCTCAGATTCCAAAACATAGTTCAAACAAAAGATTTCCTTTAACAACCAAGTAACGTTAGTTTCCAACGGTCGCTTGGTGATGGGTTCACCCCAGGGTCCCCCTCTTCTGTGCTCTGACCCTTCTCAATTGTTTGATCACAGTTTCACGTACGGTGATGGCTTCACCCCTGTGTCCGGTTCTTATCGATTCTCCCCTTGTCTCGCCGACTGTGATGAACCGCTTGGATTTCCTGGAGTCAAGGCCGGTACCACAGGTGCAGGAGCTTCCCTTGGTCTGGTTTATCGACATAAGCTTGCCCTGTGTACCGCTGACATCTGCTGCAAGACACTTGTGCTATTGTTTGCAGTCTTAGGCTCCCTTTCACGAAAGTTCTGTGGGTCTGGTATGAAAAGGGCATTGTCACCTCTCTCCTCGCCACCGTCATGCTTTCTGCCATGCGTGTCTTGCTTGTACTGTGCTCATTTACTTCACCTGTTATTCCTGTAGGGAAAAGGAAGAGCCGTCAGTTGTGTGTGATTTGAGTCAATTGCCTGACTTTGCCTGACCCTTTGTTTGGGACAGGTCAGCGAAACAGGTTTAACATGAGTCCGATTTTGATCACAGTTCACAAACGTGTTAGTTCGTTGTTTTCTATATCGGGAGACAGTGTTGGTATCGGAAAGGAGGGTAGAGATTTCAAGTGTTCTACGTTCTAGGTTGGGAAAAAGGTATTAGATGGAATTATAGATTTTGTACCAAGGGGGTTGTCAAACGTAGAAGGATGAGACAAACGGGAAGAACCGGGTTTTCTAACTTGAAATAAACAAGGGGGGTTTTGGGAACGGTAGTATTTCATTTGAGAAGGTTGGGAGTACGGGAAATAATCAGAGGGATGGGGAAACGAATGGCTTGGAGTATTCGGGCAGGGACCAGTAAAACAAACATACTGAGAGGGATGATTTCTGAGTGTACCGGGGTTTGGGGCCTTAGAGGATTGGTTATGTACGGACGGGTTGTTGGAGCTAAGTAAGGGAGATCATTTAGGTGAAAGGGAGGTTGAGTTGGTGCAACCTATAAACGCTTCAGGAATCTCATCTTCCTCGCCCCTTTCTTCGGCATAATACGGCGTCTCACCTTGGATATTCCCCTAAGCATAACCCTGGGTTCCCCTACCCAGGTGATCCTCCAGCACTGGTCCACCCTCAGGAACTGGATCCAACAGCGATGGCTGTGTCCTGGCCACCTGAATAAGGGATTCCTGAGGCTTATCTGGGAGTATACCCTCAGGTTTCTCACACTACCCAAACCACCTTGTCTGCATACATGAAAATTAAAAAGACGTGTATATCTCCTGCAAACACAGTATTTTATATAGATCCTTCTTTAAATTCCTTGGCTGCTGGTAATGTTGAGCACAACCTAAATGCTCTGGCCAACAAAGAAGGACACTGTTCAAATTGTTCCTGTGAAGAGGACAGATTTTAAAGCAAAGGGAGACTGCTACAGAGGCAGTGGGACTGCTACGCAGAGGTGAGCCTCTGCAGTATTGACATCCTGGAGGGGCAGAGCCAGCGGAAGCAAGGAGGGTGAATGAAATGCTAACCGAAACACCCACGGGTTGGCCATCTATCTGTCCTAGAAGCCCAGGTCAGAACAGCAGCAGAGACGGAAAGACACCCTTCTCGCCTGGTGGCACGACCATGCAGCACCTGTGGTGGCCTGGTGGGCCGGTAACAGATGCTGAGACCAGACCGTATGAGGGAGCTCTGTACACATCGAACAACAGATACCGAGATATGCAACCATGGGGAAAGCCAGCAAGGTTTCGGGAGCATGAAAAACACAACAGAAGATATAGCGCTACAAGGTCCGAATATTGCGAATAATAGCTGTGGAACATATCCAGGTTATGAGAGCCTGAGAAAGACAATTGTGCAAATACCCTATTAAAGGGGGCGTGAGAGTAATACGAACATTGTGAAAAATCGCTGCAAAAGTTATTCAGGTTACGGGAGCATGAGAAACCTGAGAGTAAAAACCCTATGAAAGGGGGACTGAGAAAAGTACTAACACTGTGAATAGAGGCTGGAAAAAGATATTCAGGTTACGGGAGCCTGAGAAACTAACACATGAAAGGGGGAAAGAGGGAGATGTTAATAACTGAATTAAGACTAAGAAAGCTTGCAAACTTTGAACAATAAGGTTGGACTACCGGTATTAAGTGAAAAAGTTGTTACAAATCGAGAAAGAAATGATTGATCTAGAAAGACCGCTCTGCGACCGTACAGAGAGGTCTTTCTAAATTGAACCGTTATGCCCCTGCCGCATATGAATGTGTGCAGGGGCTGACAAGCGAGGGCAGGAGAGGAAAGGCGCATCAAGGGTGGTAAGTATGTTTGTTGTGTGCGTTTGGGGAGTAAGTGTTTGTTGGCTGGGAAGGGGGGGAGTGAGGAAACGGGCGGGTTTGTGGGAGTAAACCCCCCTGATTTAAAGGACAACCAGAAGGAGAGAGTGAGGGTGGAGACAGGATTGCCTTGCGAGGAGGGGGCAGTATGTGATATTTAAAGGACAAACAAAATCAATCTTTGTTGTGTTTGGCCTTTAAAATGCAGAAATATCACACAGAACCGGACCACCACCCTATCTGAAATAAGTTTTGTGAACTAAGGACTACAGGACTTTGGGGGAGTCCCAGCACCAGAATTTATTTTTGTGTGTGTTCACAAGCAATCCTGGAGGAATGGAATTGTTTGCATCAAGAAATAAATTAGAGAGTGCAAAGCTTAAATTGGTATCAAGGCTGAAAAAAGTATCCTGCTAAGGAAAAGGAACTTTGTAAGACTGTAAGGAAGTCAAGTATAAACTGGGCCAGGCAGAAGCCTTCCTGAGACTAGTATATACAGCCGCCCCTTTTCCTTCTTTCAGTTAGGTGTTTTCTAAAGTGGTAAGGAAAGTTAGCTGGAGGATAGGATTCAGACTAAAGAGCTTTAATCCGGACTTAAGCATTCACCCTTAGTTTTTGTTTTGTTAGGTAGGGAACTTCACTCATAGAAATAGGTCAAGTTAGGCGTTTGATACCTTTTCAAAAAAATAAAAACCCTTTGAAACATGACAATCATTCAAGTTCTTCTTCTGGTTCACCACAATTAATTGTATGGGAGGTCGCTTTTGTAACCTGGAATGGCTGACCTCTTTCCTAACTGACCATGCTTCCCATGTCATCTTGGGCACCTTCTCTTCTCCTACTTCCTTCTCCACCTGTGGTGTCCCCCAGGGATCTATCTCCCCCCCCGGCTCTGTTGGGGTAGTTTTACAAGGTATACCAGAGGATGGCTGTGGGTCCGCCTGACCCTCAAGGGCCCGACTCCTTAGAATAAATAGAGGACTCTGCCAACAGCAAGTTAGAACTGCGGTTTATTGCAAAAACCAACAGGGATCATAGAAGACAATCAAGATTCTCCAGTACTTCTCAGCTCTCCATGGTGTGCGCTAGTTTTGTGCAAATTGTATGTCATCACCTGGGCCCTTTCCTGAAAAAACCATCACCCTAGCGGATTGGGTATCAAGAGTAATATTACCTATGGAGGTACCCTATAGAGGTTATTCTATTGGCCCTCACATGTCAGGTGGCTGGCCTGTCCCATCCCCAAGAAACTATCTATTACAGTGTTGCAGAGTAATGGGCCTACCATTGGTTCTTGCCCTTTGCCATCCACCCCTGATTTTCTATGCTTTGATTGGTTAGGGCTGATCTCTCCTGGCCTGAGACACGATTCTGTTCCCAACCCTCTGTGCACCTCGTCAAGGTGATGTGAACAATTATGTGTCTGTATTGTAACTTGAAGTGTACCACCTTTGCCTATGAGAGTGCGTTCAGATGTTGCAACACTTGTTGCTTCGTCCGTCTGGCTTGGCTAAGACTGGCTCCGCTTTCCCAACATGGGTGAATGTTCTAAGGAACTCATAGTGGCAACAGTAAAGACAGACACAAGTGATCACAGTTCGTAGGTGTTTATTGAACTATAAATGCATGATGGAAAAACACCTAACCTAAATCCAAGATGGTGGCAAGCTTCAACCATCAAATGAAAAATAAGAGAGTCATTGTGGCATTGTGTCAAAATAAAAAGGCCTATACTAAAAACAAACTATTGCCAATTCCCTACAACTAATTACAGAAAGAGTGTGGGATAGGGTTTCAGTAAAGAAAGAAGTGTTTACAAATAATAAGTCAGGATGTGATTGCCAGGTGTCTCCCTTCCCCGCGTTTTGAGCACGGGACAAAGTGGTTCTCATCAGCACAGCACACACTCGAGCTTTCCTAGCACGAGCCAACAGTTCTGTATCAGCTATCAGGTTCTTTGATGGTTAAGTTTCTTTTCAATAAAAAGTATCTTGCCTTCGAGGCCTGATGTATCCAACAAACAAACACAAAGTTCTGCTTCACGTATACTTTGGGTGATGCTTCACCCCTGGATCTCCCTCTTCTGGCCTCGGACCCCTTTCAGACATCAGCCTCCCTCCTTTGGGTCTATTGTGGATTTTCTTACTTTCATGAATCTTAATATATTTTCAAACAATTCTTCAGGCTTTGTTCCTTTTTGAGGGCTTCCCTCTGCCGGGTTCACTCTGGCCAACTTTTATAACAGCACACTGTTCATACGCTCATTTCACAAAACAGGATTCATTTCCCTGAGCTTTGCAATCATCTGTCGGTCAAAGACTTTCGACGGTACAGAGGATTTTACAAGACCCCTATATGACCGCTTTGACCTCTTTTTGCTTCTTCCCAAGGGCTTCTGGTTATGTTAGTTTATACCATCGGGTAATCGCCCAGAGATTCCTGCCTGAGCACCCTTGTGGTGGCGGACTCCTCTGTTGCCGGTTTTCCCCCTCTTTTATCAATAGTTTCTTTATGCTTCTTCAAAAGTTCAAATTAGCCATTGGCTATTTATCGTTCAACGCAGTTCGGTTTCTTATCGACTCTCCCTCTACTCATCGGCTATGAGGAACTGCTTGGCTTTCTTCTCCTTCGAATCAAGGTTGGTACCATAGAGACCCACGTTTCTCCCTGGCTTGTTTATCAGGAGGGTCTTATGTACCGTAGAAATCTGCTGCAACAAACGCTGGCTATTGTTTGCGGACTTATGATTCCCTCGGTGGAGGCTTCACGGGCTTTGGTTGGAAAGGGCAAGGTCGCTTCTCTCCTTGTCACCCTCGCGGTCTGCGCCAGCTTTCTCCTCCTCTTGAACTGCTATGCTTAGTTAGCTCTCACGTTGTGCGGTCTGCTTTGCTCATCCTGTGCTCTTGTGCTCCACCTTTTGTCCCTGTGGGTAAGGGAAAAGGCCATCAGGTGTGTGTGATTCTGGTCAATTGCCTGACTTTGCCTGACCCTTGTATTGGGACATGTCAGGTTAACGGCTCTGGTGTGAATCTGTTGTCTTTTGTGTTGTGCGAAAGTGTTTTTGTGGGAAAAGGAGGGGGCAGTGTTCTGGAATATCCTATGTGGTAGGATGGAGAAAAGGTGTTGAAAGAAGGGGGATGGCGTGTCTCAACCGTTGGTGTCCCACTCCCACGCCCCAATTCCCCAAAGGCCCTCCATCCAGGTGATCCTCCCTCACTGGTCCAACCCCAGGAACTGGATCCAACAGTGATGGCCGTGTCCTGGCCACCTGGATGACAGATCCCCGTGGACTAGGTAGGGAAACACATTCAGGTTCTCACACACCCTTCCTCCATGCGATGTAGCCATTTGTTTCACAGGGGAACCGGTAAAGAAAATCCACATTTCCCTGGTCTTTTCCTTTTCACTGTTCCACAGTGAAACAATAGGGTTGTAGGTCTAGAAACCATTGCATATCCCTAGAGTTGGAGTCTTTGTGTTGGCTAATCCAAACTAGGAGTGAGTGGTCTGTAACAAGTGTGAACTTTCATCGCAGTAGGTAGTACCTAAGATGGATAATGGCTCACTTGATGGCTAGGGCCTCCAGTTCCAAGACAGAGTCATTTTTTTCACATGAACAGCTTGCGGCTGATGAATATGGGATGTTCCAATCCATCGCAAACCTGGGACAGGATGGCTCCTAACCCTGTAATCGAGGCATCTGTCTGTAAGACAAACTCCTTAGACAAGTCGACTACCTTTAAGATTGAGTTCTGATGCAGCATATTCTTCAAGGTGTTATAACACATCTCATACTCGTCATTCCAATGAAGTTCCTGGGGTTTGGCATTCCTATGTTTATCTGTTAGCCGGACTGTTTTGTCCAAAAAATTGGGGTTAAACCTTGGGTAGTATCCTATTAACCCGAGAAAAGCTCTAAGATCTCTTTTGGTCTTGGGAGTTTGTGTATCCAAGACAGCTTTTACCTTCTCATGTTGTGGTTGTACATTCCCGTTCCCTATTAAAAAGCCAAGATATTTAAGGCTGATTTCACCAATGTGCATTTAGCAGGATTAGCAGTTAGGCCAGCGTTTCTGAGGACTTTCATGATGGTATAAAGATGAAAGAGATGATACTTCAAAGTCTTACTATAAATCACAATATTTGTCAATATAAGCTCCAAATAAATCAGAAAAGAGTTGTAGGATTTGATCCATGAGGCATTGGAAAGTGGCTGGCGCACCGTGTAGACCGAAAGGCATGATTTTAAATTGGAATAATCCTAGCGGCATTGAAAATGCGTTCTTTTCCTTATCTGGTCCATGTACAGGAACTTGCTAGTACCCCTTGGTTAAATCTAGGGTAGATAGAAAGGTGGCTGCTTCGAGTTTATCATTTAGGTCATTGATGCGTGGCATTGGATAGGCATCGAAGTCTGATATGGCATTAACTTGATGGAACTCGATACAGAATCTCCAGGAACTGTCAGGTTTAGTGACCAGCATTATAGGAGAGGATCATGAACTTGAGGATGGCTCAATAATGTTGGCTTTCAACATTTTGTTGATTTCCTCAATCACTATCTGCTTATGAGATTCTGGGAGTCGATATGGTTTTAAGTGTACCACTTTACCTTTAGGTGTTCTAATACACTGTTATGTACCTTTTACTCTTCCTGGTTTTTCTGAGAATACATTGGGGAATTAAATTACTACATCCTTTAGGTCTTGTTGGTGTTGAGTTGGTGTTGAGTAGATAACAGAAGGAATGAAATCAAAGTTATCTATGTCTTGGGGAGCCAGACAGGCGAGTACTTTGGCATGGTTGGCTGACAGGTTATCTTTCCACTCTTTCAAGAGATGTATGTAATATGATTGGATTTTCTGTTTTCTATCCGGTTGGTCTACTCTATAAGTACAGTTTCCCATTCTTCCTACTACTTCATAAGGTCTGTGCCACTTGGAGACCAGCTTGTTTTCTGAGGTTGGTAAGAGGTACCAGTTTTCCGAGAATTAGTTTTAAGGTTTTATTGAATCTTTCTACCAAGCCATCAGTTTGGGGATGGTACACAGTTCGCAAGGTGGTAATGTGGAGTAGGTCTTTGACTTTGGCCATAAGCTTACTCATAAAATTCGAGCCCTGGTCCATTAGTATTTCCTTCGGAAAACTGACCCTGGAGAAATAAGGTAGAAGATGTTTAAGATCTGCTGGGTGGTATTATTTCACATTGGGAATGCCTCGAGATATCGGGTTGCATAACCAACCATCACAAGGACATATTTATTGCCTAATCTGGAGGTTTCAAGCAGTCTAATTATGTCCATTCCAATTCTTGAAAAGGGGACATATATAATCGGCAACGGATTCAGAGGAGCAGGTGATAGGATGTGCGTACTGGTCTTTTGACATATTTCGCATGTCTTTATGAAATGTTTTACATCGGTGTGGATACCTTGCCAGTAAAACTTTCCACCAATATGCGCCTGGGTTTTAGATTGTCCTAAATACCCCACTGTAAGATGGGAATGTGCGATTTCTAGTACAACTTTTCGGTGGCTTTCGGGTATTACCAATTGCGTTTTTACCATACCTTTTGGAGAGGTTCCCTTTCGGTAAAGCAATCCTTATTTTAGAAAGAAAAAGGGACTCCCCTTCTCTAAGCCTTCTTTTTCCAGAACTTCTTGTAAAAACTCTTCAGCGACAACTGGATCATTTCGCTGACCGAAGGCTAGGTCAGGATAAATGGTGGTTTCCTCTCCCTTCATTTCTTCGATGTTAATAGATTCATCAACTTCCCCAAACCCTCTTTCTGTTTTATCTGGTTCACTTTCTTTAATCTGAGGAAATTGAGATATTTCCAAAATCCCCTGGGCAATCCCCTGGGCAATTTGATCTCCCTGACGTACCTCAAAAGGGATCTCACCATGGTTTTGTAAGAGAACGTTCACATCTCCCCTAAAATCAGGATCAATAATGCCTGCTAAAATGTCCATCCTGATAAACCAGGTTTTGGGGCCAATCGAATGTAACACCCCAGCGGGGGTACCAACACTAAGTTTGTAGGAATCATTCCTCTTTGCCCAGGGGGAATGGTAGCTTCCCTTCTGCTACAGATATCAAACCCCATTGATTCCTTGGTGGGGATGGAAGGGTTTAAGATAGATGGTGACTTGCAGTACCCCGGTGGTAAACAAGTGTGTTTCCACTTCTGATTTCTCTACATAATGCTGGTCAAGTCTTGTGATTCTGGTGTAGTGGCACAGAGAAGAATGCATTCTTCACATCAATGACATGAAACAGGCAGCTTCCGCTGGAATGCTGCCCAGAATTGTTGCTGGGTTTGCAACTAGAGGATACTCTGCTTCTACAATATGGTTAAGAGGTCTTAAATCCTGAATGAAATGCCATGAGTCCCCATTTGCCGTGCGCATGGGGTACACTGCTGTCTTACATAGGGATTCTGATGGTACCAGAATACCTCTCGCAATCAGAGCTATGTTTGTCTCATAAATGCCTTCATCAACTTCCTTTGTTAGGGGGTACTGTTTTACTCTTGGCAGAATCTCTCCTTGCTTCAATTTGATCTTCACTCCCCCTATGCTCTTTATGCACCCCACGTCATAAGGACTTGTGGTCCATAAACTGCTGGGTACCATGGCCATGTCCTCCTCCCAGAATGAGGGTGGCGCTTGCATGCGCCATCACCATTCTCTGTGGTACCTCCCTGTAGTATATCTGTAACAAGTATGTTACACTCATTTGGAACACCATCTCCAGTTCCTGTCTCTCCTCCTTGAACAGTTTGTCGTCTGCCACAGTATTTAGCCTGCACCCCTCTACAACTGCAAATATTGCTCTCCATGCCCGCCCCCTGTGTAATCCATCCTGTGCTTTGCAATCCAATCCTCTCTTGCCACCACTATCTCTATTTCTATGGGCACTATGGTTCCTTCGCGCTCGTCCAGTGGTGTTTCTGGCCTGAAGAGGTATTTGTTTGGAACTACCCACACTTTTCCTGCAATGCCTGGAAGCCATGCGACAGCAATGTCAGAGCCACACTGAAACATCTCTGGGTCCACTGGCACCCCCCTTGGTACTGTGCGTCCACAGTATTGGACAATTTGCAATCTGACTTACATTTAACATGTGTATGCCTGGTGTTGAGCACACTCTGCCTTTGTCTGTGAATGAGATGGTCATGTTCAGTCTGCTCAGAATGTCTGTTGAGAATACAGTAAATGTATTGATAGATCGTGATCTCCTATAAATGAAAAGATGTTATCTGTAAAAAGAACCACTTCCCAAGCCCCAGAGAATCATTGAGTATTCATGGGCATATGTTGCCCAAATCCTCAAAAAACTCCTGGGAACCCCCCTTGCTTGTGATGCATCTGTGGTCCGAAGCCACGCCCCCTTTGTAGGCCCCCTCTGCCTCGGAACCCCTGTTACGGGCTGCCCCTCCCCATGTACCCTCCTCCTATGGGTGGTGCGAACTGCTGCAGTTGCGATTGTTGCTGCTGCTGTGCCTGTGAGGTGGGGCTGGTTATAACTACCCCTTCCATCGCATACTTTGATAGCTTTCTCTGCACTAGTTTCGCTTCATCTGCCTTCCTGTCCTCTGCTTTCTGCTTAACCTTCTCTTGCCATAGTCTACAACGATGCACTATCGTGAGCTGTATTTCAGGCCATCCTTTTGCTTCCATCCCTACCAATTTCCTCAAATTCTTCTGAACTTGCTCTGGTAGTCCCTGTGCTAATAAGTGGTAGTATATTGCTACTGTTTTGTCCCAAGGCTCTCGAGTTTCGAGGCACCAAAACTCTTGAATCTCCTGAATGTACTGCACAGGATCTTCATCCTCCCTCATTTTGCGTGACGTAATCGCCCAATGTTTGATGTGGCTGGGTATTGTGTTCTCAATGCTTGCCATACTGCTGACTTGCAGTTTGCAAATGGTGACCCGTTGTGTGCTGTGTTCTGTGTCGTCACCCCTGGGAACCCTCTTCCATACGTCATCTGCTACATCTCCTAATATCCATACTAATAGTCCCTTTACGTCACCCACTGCCAGCCTATGGCCAGTTGTAATTTTCTCCATCTCATAAATCCACTTCCCTCTCCCGCACTCAACAAGGGTAATCTACATTTCACATTCTCCTTGTCTTTGTGCTTCCATGGCACGTACTGAGGTGTCACCCCTCCTCTCTCCAACAAGAACATATGTGTGTATGCTGTCTCCTTCTCATGTGTCCTCCTCGTCAGTCTAATTTGTGGATCCCCCATCTTGCTCTTAATGCCTACGCATACATCTACTGGTTCCAATATGGGCACTCTCCTGTTGTCGTCATAAGCCCTAGTCAATCATCCCCTTGAACAATCTATGGCTGTCTCCCCTCTCCTTCGTCCTGGGTGATCCGTTAGTCTGTTGATATAGGTGCTGTGTGAGGTGCAAAAGTCATCCGTCTGTGGTGTCTGCTCATCTGAGCCACCTCCCCCTTCTCCCTGTGTATGCGTCCTAAACTCCCATGACACACGTTTGTCTGTCCCCATCCCTGCTGACTAGGATTGATACTGCTGCCCCCTCTCATCCCCACTGTATTTGTCCTCGTTTTAAGACCCTATGTCCATGTTGATACAGAAACCGTCTGCAAAACTCAGTCTCCTCGATGTAAAGTCTGTGTTGGGCTTCATGCTAAGATAGATGTCTCTCAAGTCATACTTCCAACCTCCTGCCCAGGCCCCTAGGCCAGCTCCGCCTCCCCCAGTTGTGCCCCTGCCCCGGGAGTTTATACTGTCCGTCTGTCCTCCTCAAATCTAGCTTTTCCACCATCTAGTGCTACTTGTGTCTTTACTGCTCTTATTGCTTGCTTGTCCTCCTCCCTGCGCGCTCGTTCCCTTGCCAGTCTGTCCAACTGTAACTTCCTCTGTTCCCTCTCTGCTAACTTGCGTTTTTCTTGCTCTGCTATCTCCCTCTGTCTTTCTGCCTTCTCCACCTCCCTTTCCCTTTTCTCCCTCATCTCTCTCTCAGCCCTCTTCCGCTCTTTGAGATCTCTCTCGATCCTCTCTTCCAATTCCCTTTCCATGTGTTCCTTCTCTTCGTCCCTCCTCCATTCCCTATCTTCCTGTTCCAGTTTCTCCTCTCTCCTTTCTCTGTCCTCGCGCTCTAACTTCACCTCCCTGTCCTTCTTCCTCCGTTCCTCCTCGTTCATTATCTCTGCACAATATGTTGTGTCACTGTTCCTCTTAAGGCTTTCCATCACCTTGGTCGCCCCTTCTGCCTCTTCATTTGTCTTCCCTTGAAGTTTCAGGAGTACCTGGGCTGCTATCCACTCTTTCGTAGTTATGCCCTCAAGTCCCTTCTTTGCACCCTGCTGTGCCTTACTGCCCATCTCTAGGTCGCTAACTAGCTTCCCTGTGCCTTTTGGCTTCTTCTCCTTTGTGTATAGAGTTGGTTTATATGCTGGGTTTGAATACCCCTCTGCTGTCCTTAGTTCCCTCATTGGATACATTCCCTGTTCATCGTCTGTATCATCGGATGCTACACTCGGAGGGGTAGGGAAGGTACGGAGGGATGGGTCCCTTGGTCCTTCACCTCCTGCTGGCCTCGCTGCGTCCCCCTGGCCCTCCTAGAACATGTGCACAACTTGCATATGGCTATGTGTTTTGTCAATTTCTTCCCCTTGTAGGTACCCTGTATGTGTGTCAATAGAGATTGTTGCACGTCTTTGGAGAAACTTCCACAAGGTGGCCATGGTTTAGTTAATTTTCCCTCTGTACTTTTAGACCATTCTATGCTATATTTACACATTTTCTCCCTATAGGGTGGAAGTGTCTTACACTAGTGCTGAAGGGGCATATCCTCCCCCCGGCATTTGCCCTGATGCATCTCAATACCTTTACCTGACCTCAAGTTGAGGGTTTCGATAGTCCTCTGTGTAGGGAGAAAAGCACAATGCAATGATAATACTTTTCAGTTCCTACGAGCCTCTCTGGTTCCACAACTTATCAGTCGTGTTCGGTGGGTCACCTAGCTTGCGAAACACCCCACTCCAGGAGACTTAACCAGTCGGCGCACCTTCCGCAATCTAGGCCAGCTCCCTTGCTAACCCTCATGGGGATACCATCATCTATGACCCGAGCTAAAAACACCCAACACACAGGAATACTGCTATTTACATATCTGTTATCATCCAAGCCCTCAAGTCAATAGTCTAGTTTATTCACCAGAACCTTTTACCTCTAAGACCGAATGTGCCCTAAACATAGAAAAGGGACTTATACCTCCGCTGCTGTCCCTACTCACTCTAACAATACTAGATGATACCTTGACAATACTTGTCAGTACTAGACAACACTCCACAATACTCAATACCCTCCCTCACACTGACAGTTGCTGTTAGACTGGATCAATACTTACACTCTGTGGTTTGCTAGCTCTGCCAGCTACCCATCAAGGCGCTCACCTCCCCGTCTTGGTCTGCCTGGACAACATGCTGACTTCGGGCAGGATGATCCACAAGGGGCTCCTGACGACCTGTACAAAGGCACACGTTTTCCTGTATTCTCGAAATATGCGAGGGTCCTGCAGCCTCTCAGGCTCGGCGGCGAAGGAGGTGACCTGGTGCCGGGCTGGCGCAGCCAACCATATTGAATTAACAGCATTACTCAAAATTCACCCCCAAGATGGCGGTCTGGAAATGCCATGTTAATCACTAGCTTTTATTTAGAAGCTTCACAGAGCCGTCGCCTAGCGACGATCTGTAGCAAAGGAAACTCGCGTCAGGGTGGACGAGTCCTTCGGTCAGGAGAAGCGCTTAATCAGAATGTCATGTAAGTCTTATGTTATTTACACCTAATGCGATAACGCTACAACGTGAATTATACCTTAAACTAAGGCAGAATCTAAAATACTTCGATCCGTGCTTCTCGTCATTTCCAGCACGCTGTATCCAAGCCGATTTCGGCAATCACGAAAATGACTGAAATAGGGACTTGTAGCACCAACGGGCAACTCAGCTGCCAGCATCTGTCAATGGAGTGTTATGAAATGCTCCGAACACAGAGGAGCTCCTGTTCATTCTTGTGATACTCACCGTATCACAAAGAGGCGTACCGATTCCCTAGTAGGGAACTCCCGGTCACGTGTCTTTGTGACGGGGCACTCTCGACTGCTGGAGCGTTGGAGGTTGCCATGGAGATTGGCTTCCTCGTTACGCTTACGCAATGCTTCCCGATCACGTGACACCGCTGGCCAATCAGGAAGCTCCTTGCCTTAGCCCGGTGCTTCTGATTGCGGCGCTACGGAGGTTTTGTTTGTTCTTGCTGTTTCTTCCTCGTTTGCCTGTTGCCAACCTTGCTTTGTATTACGGACTGTTTTCCTGGATTGCCCATTGATCTGCTGATTTCACGCTGCCGACCCTGTTTGCTCCAGGACTGCCTTGGTTTTGCGATTTTGCTGCTGCCTGCTCGGAACCTGTTTTGACCCAGAATTTCTCACAGACCTTCCTTGGATTTCGTTTTGGTACTTCGCCTGTCTTGCTCTTCTGGAATTGTCTCCCGCATTGTTTTTGGATTGTGTTCTGGTTTTGGATTTAGTTCTGCTCGCCTGATTGTTAGTAGCCCCTCATATTACACACACAGTGACTAGAGACTGCCGATAGTGTGTGGCTCCTGTTAGGCGTCCTCGTGTCGTCGGGTCCGGTGATCCCTTCTGGGACTTGTGACTGGATCACCCTAGCATCAGGCGTCCTCGTGTCGTCGGGATAGGGGTTTTGGATAGGGGTTTTCAACTGGTTTTCGATAGCAGTTTCAGGCTGTACTTGGAATTCTCCTATTATGTGGAACACCGGTAGGTCTTGTTTACTGCTCATTACATCTGGTTTATTTACTCTATGCATGTTCAAAGAGGGGAGAGGGCAGTATACTAATACTAAACCTTGACTTTGAGTTCTGGAAAGTGTATGCTATCAGCTCTTTTGTTCTTGGATTTTCTGGCATACCATTCATTGAGGTTATCTAATTGTCTGCTCCCTGTTGCAGTGGACCTCTTGGGGCTCAGCATCTGGACAACATTCTGCAGACTGTATTGGTGTGACATCTAAGAAGTTGTTCCGGCCTTCGTCTGGTGTTCCTTTCTTCCTGCTAATTGACTCCTCTGTGTGTTCTATCACTCAGAGGGGTACATTGGTCAGAAGAACTCTTCGTCCACGCTACGTGAGCAAGAGTCTTGAGTGGAAGAGTTCTGACGTGGAGCAACTTATGAGAAACGTAGTAAACTCCAGGTAAAATACCTTTAATCTAGCATTGCGGTGGATTTGATTTTGAGATTATTTACAGAGAACTAAGTTAGTTCGCTTTGCCCTGACACATTTGTAACTTACCTTGTAGATTGCCCAGCGCGTGAAGGTGGGAATTGAATAACTTAAAAGGCATCATGGCCCCGAATCATAAAAAGAACCTATGATATATTTGAAGTGAGTGCCATATATGAAGTTCACACTTCAACAAGCAACGCCTAAGTTGATTAATAAATATTAACTTTAGCTAATATGCCATTACAGCATTCCCATTTGCACTTTACCAGATGTAGAAGATTTGAAGACGCTAGAAAAGATCTAATCTTCTTCCAGGACATGATACGACATCCATATAGCGGGTGAGTTTATTTCAATGTATTGAGGTAGCTAAGACTTTCTACCACTGTTGGTTGACTCTCAGTGGGACACAGCGCTTATTCTGCGACTTGTCCCACTGGAGACCAACTTTTTAATATCTTATTTTGACACATTTAGTAATCTCAGGCACCTGCCTTTTTATCCACAGAAGTAATATTCTTTTTGAAGCAGAATGAATGAATGAAGGACATTACTCTTGTATGAGTCCTTCTACAGGTTAGTGCAGTTACGCTAATCTTAACCTTTTCTGGTTTAAATTATGTTAATTAATATTAGAATTAGCTCTCTAAACTAAATAGAATTCACTTTTATTATAATTTCAGAACTTTATCGCCCCAGATACCTATACCTGAAGAAGGGCTATATGCCTGAAACGCATAGTAGAAGATAGGTGGACAGTTTTAGTCCCTATGCAAACAGACATCTCCTATCAAGATATCTGGAAATTGTCACTTTGAGAACTTTGTTATTTTTGAGGATTGTATAATTCAGTGACCGATTGCATATTCTTTCTTGGAACTGATGAAATCGATGTTTTTTGTTGTTTATTGAATTATTAGCAGGAACAATCACTGTATGTTGAAATTACTTTGCAATTTGATGAAAAGTGAAAAAAATTATTGTTTTTTTAACCCACTCTCAAGAGTCCAATTGAGTCTTTTTTTGAATATTTTGGCAACACTTTCACAACTGTTTTGTTGTTTATGTGTGCCCTTGTTTGTACCTCGGAGTGTCCGAGGTACCAAATCTCTCTGCATTGTTCCGATCTGGTAGTACAGATCCAACAAGGAGCACCTGTAAGTTTAATTACATTTATTGACAATATTTATCTATATATAGTGACTTTGAAGAAGGAAATTGAGTGCACCTCTACAACCCTACTAGACAAATGTCTGGGTAGGCCAGAGGGCCTCTAGGAGTTCGCAAACTCTCAGAAGGCCCAAACCTTCCACAGGATAAATGGAGGACTCAGTCAATGGCAAGTTCAAACTGCGGTTTATTACAGACAAAACTAAGAGGGACAGAAGAAATCTGTGGATGTCACAACTTTTCCTGGCTCGCAGGCCAGTTTTGATACAAAATTACGTAACTGCTCTGTCACTAATTGGGCCTCTCTCCAAAAAACTATCGACGTGTGGGATTGACTGTCAGGAGCCTAAGAACATAAGGACCTATATGGTCACCTATACATGCTATTCTACTGGCTCTCACATGTCAGGTGGCTGGCCTGGTCCATCCCAGACTCAGTATCTATAACAATATTGCAGTGTGAGGGTCTTGCCATTGGTTCTTGCCTGTTGCTACCCACCCCTAGGATACTGCACTGTGGTTGGCCAGAATTATCAAAGATTATGTAAGAGCACAAGGAACATGGGGATTCTGTGCTGAACTAGTCCAATAGGTATTGATACGCTAAGCTGCCAGTTGTAAGATTCCCATGGGACCGTGCTCATTTGCCCCAAGCAAGGAGGCAAGGGGATGTTGTGGGAATCTTGTGTGGTTGGTGCTGCGTATGAGTTTTTTGATAGTCGTATTTAGCAGAATTGTCTCACAGTAAATAAAGAGCATGCTAGCTTAGATTTCTCGTAATTGGCTCTTTAATTGTTGCTTTGAGGTGCAGACATGTGTTTCGACCCCACAAGCGTCTTTATCAAAGCAAAATAAATTGTTTCTGGATAGTTTGATTGGTAAGGCTTGCTTCCAGAGGGTGTTCTGAGATGATAAAGATCACTGCCACGGGAGACGTATACAACAGAGGCAGCCGGCTTCGTAAGATCACTAACCAGTGTAAATCTATAAAGAACACCCTCTGGCACCAGGCCTTACCAATCAAGCAATCCAGAAGCAATTTCTTTTGCCTTGATAAAGACTCTTGTGGGGTCGAAACAGGTGTCGGCACCTCGAAGCAACTATAAAGGACCCAATTACGAGAAATCTAAGCTAGAGTGCTCTTCATCCTGCCATGAATCTGGGAGTGAAGAGGGGCATTTGCGGGTTCCTCTCTTCGGCTCTTTAACATCTACCTTGCTCAGCTGGCACTCTCATCTCCTCCTTCTCCCCCAACTTCCAGGGTTATGCAGACGACACTAACTCTTTTTCATACTTCCTGCTGACCCACTCGAACCTTCCTTCATCCTTGACTGGCTATCTGCCGTCCAGGCCTGTTGCACTTCCAACGATCTCTGCCTCAATGCTAGAAAAACAGAGATCCTTCCGATTGGGACCCTTGCTCCCTGCTTCTTCCCTTCTCTCTGGCCTCCCACTTTGGGCTCTCCCCCTACTCCTTCTTCTGAAGCCAGAAACCTTGGAGTCACCTTTGACTCCTCTCTCTCCTTCCTCCCTCACACCCAGGACATTGCTAAGAAGTCACACTTTTAACTCTTCCTTCTCAAAGGAATTTGCCCATTTCTCTCTTTCCCCTAGAAGCTCAGTGTTTCCCGAGCCCTGGTTCTCTCTAGGCTTTACTATTGCAACAGTCTCCTCCTCAATTTACCTTCTTCCACACTGCAACCCCTTCAGCTAATCCAGAATAGAGCAGCTAGACTTATCCTTGGCCTTAAGCCCAGGGACTGCATCTTTCCTGCCCTAAAAAGTCTCCACTGGCTCCCGTTTGCTGCACGGATCAAATTCAAATCCCTCTGCACCATCCGCAAGGCTGTCTGGGGCCAGGGCCACACTATCTGCAACTCTCTGTTAAGAAATACTCTCCTTCTAGACCCCTACATTCCTCTGGCACCAACTCCCTGTGTGTAAAGCGTTTTGCTAAACAGAGAGCAGTGGGTTGTTCGCTGTCCTCAGCTGGATCCCTCCTTTGCCATAGCCCCCCACCCCTGTGTCTTGAGAAGAAGCTTCTTAAGTTCCGAAATCACCTGAAGACTCTCTTCTTTTCCTCCTCTAATAATCCCACAGTTGCTGTGATTGGTGTCTTTGACCCTTATGCTTCTTTGGGGCCCCTGACCATTCACACCCAATCTCCCTAGCTTCTGTCTACCTTTAGTACTTGCCTCGACACACCCTCCGCAATGGAGACTCGCACTTTGTCACCCAACGTGGCTCCTGGCTGCATAGCACTTACCATACCTTGCACTTCATATGTGGCTTACCCTCGAGCACGGACACCCCAGCATCTACCCCACTGCCCTCTTCCTTGCTGCGCTTGCATGTTCTGAATACCCATTGTACTTTTGTATTTGTTAATTGTACTGCAATCTCATGTTCCCTCCCTGTTGATCTGTGGGCGCTTTGAAACAGAACTTATTTGCTGTATAAGCGCCTAACAAGCAAACAATAAATAAATAAATAAACTTGAATGGAGCTGTATTTTTTTATGCAAGAGAAACAAGGTACTGTAGTAAATCCATACACCCTATGAGTTGGCCATAAAATCACCTTGAGGGGGGACATTTTAATGAGCGGTATCCTGAAAACCCGACATGGATCTGGCCCTCGAGGCCTGGAGTTGGGCAACCCTGATAGACCAATCTTAGAAGGCTTTGGAATAGGGCTTTGGAATAGAGCTTTGGCTAACCTCTTAAAGAAAGAAGAAGGCTACGCCAGAACCTATTGTAGAGCTTGACATATGGTCAGCAAAGGAAGTGTACTATACTATGCAGATTTTCTGGGAACAGGATGAAAGAGCCAGTTGATTGCTGGCCAGCAGGGTTAAAAAATGACAGATCTCAAACACCAACACCTCATTGAGAACTGGAGTAAGTGAAATGGTCACGAATAGTGTTATAATCTTCCTGAGCTTTTCGAAGGACTTGCATGCCGCAGGCTCAGTTCTATCTAAGAAAGAGTTGGAATCCATTTTTTGCAATGTTGCTCTTTCAGAGATGGAGGTGGCTGATAAGAAAAGGCTTGACGCATGGCTAATGAGGAGATAAATACTGCACTATATGTTAATGAAGCCAGGCAAACCGCTGTGGGCAGGTATCTTTCTGGTTATTTATTTATTTATTAGCATTTATATAGCGCACAGCAGCCCTGAGGCATCGTGGCGCTGTTACAGTGAACAAATCTGGTTACAGGGAGCATAACAGTCAACAGATACAGAGGCAGTAAGCAAGCTTAATTACAGACAGTCTGTTTGGTTATACATACTTTGTTACAGTCAATACAAGGGGGTGCATAGGAGGTAACAGCAGGAGTGTCAGTTGAAAAGTGTGGCTTTGAGACTTTTGCGGAAGGTAGTGGGGGTAGTTTCAGCTCGAAGGGCATTGGGCAAAGCGTTCCATAGTTTGGGGGCTAGGTGAGGAAAGCCTATATCCCCTGCTTTAGCTTTTTTGATGGGTGGGATGCAGAGTTGGTTACCGTGGTGTGTTCTTTTGGGATGCGCGGAGGTGTCTCTGTTGATGGTTTCGGATAGGTAGGAGGGGGCAGAAAGGCTAAGGCATTTGTGGGTTAATGTAAGTGTCTTAAATGTAATTCTTTCCTTAACCTGGAGCCAATGGGCATCTTGTCTGGCTTGTGTAATGTGGTATCTTTTGGGGATGCTGAGTGCTGCTCTCAGCGCATTATTCTGGACAGTTTGGAGCCGGTTTAGGTTTTTTGTTGAAGTGCCTGCAAGGAGCACATTGCAGTAATCTAACTTGGCACCAACAGTGGTTCGGGTGATGGAGAGGCAGTTTTGGTTAGAGAGGAATGGTTTGATGGCGTTTATTAGTTTAGTGGTGTGGGCAGAGGTGATGCACTGACCTGTCTGCTCATGGACAGGGTTGAGTCAAGATGGATCCCAAGGGCCTTAACTGAAGAGGAGACGGGGATGGTGGTGTTGTCAATGATGAAGTTGCTGTATTTTTGGTTCAATTTGTCGAGTATTTCTTTGGGACCTAAGAGGATGATCTCTGTTTTGTCTCTGTTGAGGCATAGTCTATTGGCTGCCATCCAGGCTTTGATGGTAGAGTATATTTGGAGAAGGGCTGCAGAGTCGTGGTCATACGAGCCAGTAAGGGGAAGGAGGACTTGTGTATCATTGGCATAGTTGGTGTAGGCTATGCCGTGGGAGTCCAGTTTATCAAAAAGGGGCTTGGTGAACGGGTTGTATAGGGTGGGCACAGTGCATGAGCCCTGCGGTACACCACAGTGGATGGTGGTGGGAGCAGCGTTGGCCGTGTCTGAGAAGACTTTCATAGCTCTGCCTTCTAGGAAGGAGGTTATCCATGAGGTGGCCTGTCCAGAAAAGTGGGCTGCATTGGTGAGGTGGCAAGTAAGTATTTTATGATCCACAAGGTCAAATGCGGATGATAGGTTCAATAGCAGCAAGATGGCTGGTTTACCTTTTCCATTATCTTAGTTATCTGGTTTTTTTAAGTCCAAGGGGGCAGTTTCGGTGCCATGGCCTTAGCGGAATCCAGATTGTCTTTTGCCTAGGATGGAGTTGGTTTCAAGGTAGTGCTGGATCCGGTTGTGGGCGGCTTTACCTAAGATATTAAGCAGGAATGGGACGGTGATAATGGGGCGGTAGTTGTTGGGGGATGATGGGTCAAGGGAGGGTTTCTTGAGAAGGGGGCGGACCCACGCTTCTTTTAAACTGGATGGGACAATACCTGAGGTAAATGATGCATTCATGAATGCAGTGATGAGGGGGGCCAGGTATTCTGTGCTATCTTTAATGATGATAGGGGGACAGATGTCACCTTTGTACGTGGATGGTTTGAGGTGTTGGAGGGGAGCTGTGACTTCGGTTACAGAGACGTCTCTGAAAGAAAAGAGGGGGGGGGGAGTCTTCTGCGTGGGGGTGGTAGGTGTGGCAGGGGGGTCAGGCTTGGATAATGCGTTGTGTTGGGCTACTATTTTGTCTTGGAGATTTTGTTTAGAAGTGCTGCCTGTATACTGGTGCACCAAGCTTGATCTTTAATGTTTTCATCGGGACTGGAGGGCAGGGTGGTGTGATCTTTGAAGATGGAGAACAGCTCTTTGGACTTGGAGTTGGAATTGACTTTAGAAATACAGAGGTTGATGGCATTGGATTTGGCATGGAAGAAAGCGTTTTTGTATTGAGTAGAGGTTCTTTTGAATTCTTCATTGGTGGAGCCACAGGGGTTGGACAGCTGGTTAGGGCCACGCGTTTGTGAGTTGGTGTTCATAGATTTTTTTTTTTTGCTTCAATTGGAGCTATGGCGTTAATGGCTCTGGTGAGGGTAAGAGTGAAGGGGGGGTTGTTTGCTGTGCGTTATTTGGAGCTTCTAACCATAGCTGTGGGGGCATAGGTTAGTGATTTGGTAGTGGGCTTAGTGGGGATGGAGAATTGGATGCAATTGTGGGCCGTCCAGGGGTATGCTAAATTGGAGGTTATGATGGAGGAACAGTTATGGTCTGCAACCCAATCAAATGTGCCGCCTTTGGAGTGGGTGGGGTGAGTCATGTTTGTGCGAAGCCATGGTCTTTGAGTTCCCTAGCAAGGGCTGAGCTGCTTTGTCCTTGGGGTCGGAGAGGCCTAGATTGAGATTGCCTAGTAAGATGGTTTTGGTGGAGTTTTTTAGATTATTGTTTAGGACGTGGAGGAGGTGCCCTTGGAAGTCATGGGCTGTGCTGGGCGGCCTGTAAATGACATGTATATTTATAGAGCAGTTTGCAGCTAGGGATAGTTTGGCCAAGAGGAGGTCAGTGGTGCCTTCCCAAGTGTGGTTGCATAGTCTGACGGGGAGCTCGTCCTTGGATATGAGGGCAAAACCTCCACCTTTAGAGAGCTTTCTGTCCTGGCAGAGGATGGAGTAGCCCTGTGGGAGAGCAAGCGGGAAGGCAAGACCAGAGGCCTTGTTGAGCCAGGTTTCTGTGATGGCAAGTAGGTCTAGGTCATGAGTGGAAATGAGGTTGTTGATCTCGAGAGTGTGAGCTGAGAGAGATCGAGCATTGATGAGGGTGCATTTAAGGGCGTGGGTAGGACTGATCTTTCTGGTGTGGGAAGAGTGAGGGGATTTAGTGGGGTGTAGGGATGGAGTGGCTGAGGATGTGGTAGGGCGAGTATGACTGGGAAGGGGGGTCCCTGTGCACTTGAGGGTTGTGTGCGGAGGCACTGTGGCGTGGTCAGGCGTGCTAGTGCTAGCTTGAATGGTTTGTGTTTAGCCGTGGAGTGTAAGTAGCTTTGGTGCGAGAGCCTAGCTTGAGATTTCTCCTTGCCAACGGGTTAGAGAGGCTGAAGTGAGGCAAGGGCTCAGTGCGTGCTGAGAGCCTTAATTTCCTGGTTTTAATGTGTGTTTTGAGGTCTGGGGGCTGGAGAGGGTACCACTCGTGGTGGTGTTGGCTGGCCTGGTGAGCTTGTGTGGAGAAAGTTTGGAGAGGTGTGTATATGATGTAATCGGTATAGTTGGGTCCGAGTGCAGGAGAGTGGCTAGTATGAATGGTATTGCAATGAGTAAGAGAGGTGAAGGTGCTGTGAAAGACGTGTCTCGAAGTGTATCCGTGAGCGGTGAGGTGGACATGGATACATTGGTCCGTGAAGTGTACACCGCCGTAAGAGGGCGAGATGCAGTGCTAGGGCACATCGGTAAGATGCAGTATTCAGGACACAGGTGGGCTAAATGCAGCGTTTAGTATTCAGAGCACAAGGGGGCTATATGCAACATTTATTAATCAGGGCACAATAGACTAGGTGGAGTGGTCAACAGTCCTGGCACAACGGGCTAAATACAGCATACAGTGTGCAGGGCACAAGTGAATTAGATGCAATGATCAGTTTTAAAGGCACAGGGGGGCTAGATGCAACATTCAATAATCAGGGCATAGTGGGCTAAGGTGCAGTGTCAACAGTCCTGGTACAGTGAGCTAAATGCAATAATCCGTGTTCAAGGCACAAGGGGACTAGATGCAAAATTCAATAATCAGGGCACAGTGGGCTAAAATGCATTGTCAACAGTCCCATAGCTCTCAACCATTTATGTCGCAAAGGCGGGTGAAAACACCCGATTTTATTTTTGGCGGGTGAGAGGCCCATTGAAACGAATGGGCGTGAAGTTGGCTTGGCGGGTGAGTCAGCTGTTTACAAGGCGGGTGACACCCGCCAAAAGCGTGTGAGTTGAGAGCTATGACAGTCCTGGTAAAGTGAGTACAGTGAGTTAGATGCAATAATCAATTTTAAAGGCACAAGGGGGCCAGATGCAGCGTTGTGCTACGGTAGGTTGCGGGGCTGTAAGTCAAGTGGATGCGAATCAAAGTTAATCTGGAAGTTGGGAGATATGATACTGGGTGTGCGTAGTGTAGGTTGCGGGCAGTTTTAGTGCACGGGTACGTCGTTTACCAGACATCCGAGTGCACGTTATTGAGAAGGTGGCTCAGGTCTGTGCAGGGAGAACTTGATGAGCCCTTATAGATGAAAAACAGGCAGAGTTCCCGGCCTCGGCAACTCTGGACATGCTCGGGACAAGAGCCTTCTTTCGGGGCCTTACTTCGGAGGCTGCCGCTCGTCTGCCGGCGCAGCACGATTAGCTGTTGTAGTATGCAGCAGCCAAGCTGGACACTTCAAACAGCCGGATGGGCTTGGGTGTGGGATAGGCTAGATTCGGCCCAAAGCGGCGGCCATTTTAGCAAAGGCAATCGCTTCAATGAAGAAATGGAGTTGGCTTTGTGTTTCAATAATTACAGGGAGCCGTCGTCGAAAATAATAGCGAGCTTGCTCTGAGGTGTTTTTTTTCTGCTGTTACTGCCAGATGGAGTGTTTTAGAGTGGCAGGTCGAGCATACTGCGAAGGGGCTTGCTGGCACACGGCAATTGTGCCCAGAAGCTTACCTTTCCATCCTCATGTGGATGATGCTGAGTGCTGCTCCTGCAGCACGGTCGATGCCGGTGAGCTCCTGCTCAGGCGGTGAGGTCTTGTTGAATTTTATAGGTGCTTCACAGTCATGCTTACTCCTTTGTTATGTAGGCTTCTTCAGCAAATCTTTAAGTACAGAGGAGTCAATGTGCAAGGCCATAATTAGCTGGATCCCCAAACCTGGCCGAGACCAAGCATAGTGTGCAACTATAACCCCATTTCACGTTTAATGCAGATGCAAAAAGGGTGAAACACATCTTTGCATTTCACTGGATCACACACATTGGAGGCCTGATCCACTCCTTGCTTTATACTTTAATAGAAGAAGGTCAAGCAAAAACTATCTAAGAATGTTAATAGATGTTATATGCGCATATACTGATAGGGAAGATGTGACAGTTCTCCAGCATGGGGTCTGGCATGGATTCACATGCTCATGAATGTTCCCCGTCGTCAGGCTGGGAATCCTCGGTTTATTCCCCGTCGTCAGGCTGGGAATCCTCGGTAAAGAATAAATCAGTATCAGTTTCGTTTCTGATCTGTCTTTCGTAGTAGTAACCAATCACTGATCTCTGCGTCATGCTGACCACAGCCAATGACTGCCCTCTACCTAAGCCCCGCCTCTGGCAGCCATCTTCAGATTTTTACCGCACTTTCAAGTGTTGGGATCCTCGTGCTATTGCTCTCGAGCGTTAGTGCTATTTTTCACGTTTTTTTCTCAAAAAAAATCTCTTTTTCGGTCAAAAGAGCCTCAAGCTCCACCGTTTCTTCATCCGATCTACGGGGACCCGTGTCGGATTCGTCTACGCCACTCAAGGGTGAAGATTTCGTAGAGGCACGCTTTTGGAGGACTCCAGAAGTTTCTCAGGCCCATCTCGGACATGGCCCAGGAGAAGGGAAGCTCGACGCCCGGAAAGCTGTTCAGGGTCTGCCCTGGATGCCAGCTTCAGAATGTCTTTAAGGAAGACGAACACTCCCTTTGTCTTTACTGCCTACATGAGGACAAGACGCACGTGGAGAAGGACTGTGCGTTTTGCGGCAATATGTCGGAGCGGACCATGAAGGACCCCCATCAACGTCTCGCCAACTGGCTGGAAGGAAAGAGCCCGTCAGGCGAGAAGAAGAAGCAGTCCGAGCGGTCTTCTAAGACCTTTGAGGGCGCCCCGGCGACGGGGGTCCAACAGAAGGCCAAGCACCGCGAGTCTGCTGTCACCGGGAGCGCCGAACGGTCGGGATCTACGGGCGCCAGGCAGGGCGCATCCTCCCCGGCGCCATCAACCACGAGCCAACGCTCTGGCTCGGGTAAGAGGAAGGCCGAGCACCCGGCGAAGCTCCTGGAGAGACCCCGGTCGAGCTCGAAGGCCCCATCGGAGGGGGAGCGAGGCGGTGACCCTCGCCCCAAGGAGAAGGCGGTGAGTGCACCTAAGGTAGTGAAAGCCTTAATCCATCCGGCCAAGGCCTCTATCGAGACAGTCGCGGTGGCCCTGGCTCAGCCTGTGGAGGCTACACCAGTGGTGGCGACCTCGGGACCCAGAGTCTCCCTGCCACCGCGGAGGGAGTCCTCTTTCATGCCCATTGACAGGACCCCCGTGAAACCTCCGACGGAGAAGAAAAAGGGGGGCAGGAGGTCGTCGTGGATTCGGCCTCAACCTCTGAGGAAGAGCTGATCGAAGTCTTAAGCCACGGCGTTGGCGTGGAAGAAGACCAGCCCGTCGGGAGGGACCCCGACGTAGGAGACGACGAGAACGTCGAGGGTGCCGACGGGGCTCCTGACTGCCCGTCGGACTCCCCTCAACCAGTGCCGCAAGACAACTCGGCAGCCATTTTGTTGTCCATACAGAGATAAGGACGAGACTGCCGTTACCACCAACGGAGGAACCGCTCCCGATGGGGGACCTGGAGCCAGGCCCTTTGGGGAGCCCTCCCCCTAAGAGAAGAAGGATTCATCCTCCACCTCCTTTTCAGCCATCGTGCCCTGTTCAGCCCTCCTCCCCGTCCACAACACGTGGGGATGATACAGGGACTGACACGGCCGCGACGGGTACAGATGACGAGGTTTACCTCCCACCTGGGCTTCCCCACCCGAAGAGATTGGATCGTTTCACTCCATGATCGCCAGGGCATCCGAGCTTTTCCAGCTCTGCCCGGAAGAGAAGAAGAAGGAAGGTTTCCTTTATCAACGGCGCGAGGCCAAGAGGAAGACGTTCCTCGCTGTACCTCTACTGGAAGATATTTGGGATGAGGGCCTCGCCCTCCTCAAGAACCCATCCACGACGCCGGCTAGAAGGGATCGGTACGAGAAGAAGTACCGGGTCCCGGACGCGGCCCCCTTGTGCCTTCGGGCAGAGCTGACCCCGGACTTGGTCGTCTCCGCGGCGGCCAGGAAGAAAACGGGGGGGGCGCGGCCTCTACGTCTACCTCCCCGCCGGACGGCGAGGGAAAGAAATTAGACACGATGGGACGCAGAGTCATCTCGTCGGCAGCGACGACGATTAAGGCAGCCAACGCCTTGGCTATCGTAGCCCGCTACGACAGGGAGTTGTGGTACAAACTAGCCCCCCTGCTGGACTTCCTACCAGACGACAAGAGGGCGGAAGCCCTAGAGATCTTGCAGGAAGGAGAGGTGGCGTCGGACCACGCCATTACGATTGCGACGGACATCGCTGACACTGGATTTCGCCAGTTGGGCAACAGCGTGTGCCTTAGGCGGCGTGGATGGCTCAAGGCTACTGACTTCCGTCAGGACGTGCAGACCAGAGTCTTGGACATGCCGTTCGATGGAAACAACCTGTTTGGGAAAACAGTGGACGATTCCCTTCAAGCCATCAAGGCGGACACAGAGACGGCCCGGGCTCTTGGGGTTCTCCAGCAACGGCGGCCGCTCTTTCGGAGTGGCAGAGGCAAATAGGGTGCCTCCAAAGGTTCCAGCGGCGGATTTTCCACCTACCGTCAAGCGGCCCGTTCGTCGTCACAGGAAGCTTACAGGGGACGAGGCAAGTCAGGCGGACCCCGCCGGCGTCGCCAAGGAGGACAAGGCGGCAAAGCCTCGTCGAAGCAGGACTGAACCGGCCGTGGGGTCGGGCCCCCGCCGAAGCACCCCGGTGGGAGGCCGGCTGGCGAGCTTCGTCAGCGTGTGGGAGTCCATCTCCACTGACCGTTGGGTGCTGGCCGCCCTAGCTCAGGGTCACGCGCTCGAGTTTCTAAAGAGGTGCCCGCGCGTCCCCCCTGTGGCCAGGAAAGAACATCACGTCCCTCAACGTCTCTTGGAAGTAAAGGCGATGCTCAAGAAGGGCGCCATCGAGCTTGTCCCAAAGAGGCTTTGGGGCTCCGGAGTTTACTCAAGATACTTCCTCGTGAAGAAGACGAGAGGATGGCGTCCCATCCTGGACCTACGACTGAATAAATTCATCAAGGCACAGAAGTTCCGGATGGTCACCCTCCAACACGTCCTGGGTCAACTGGAGGAGGACGATTTCCTGTCGTCGTTGGATTTGGAGGATGCCTACTTCCATATTCCCATCCTAAAGGGACACCGAAGGTTTCTCAGGTTCGTGGTCCAAGGGCGTCACTACCAGTTCAGAGCCCTTCCCTTCGGATTGAGGTCGGCACCCAGGGTGTTCACCAAGTGCCTTGCACCGGTGGCGGCGCAGCTGCGCCGAGAGGCGATCCACGTCTACCCCTACCTGGACGACTGGCTCATCCGAGCAAAGACGAAAGAGCTCACCGTGGAGCACACGGCAAGGACCGTCCAACTACTCACGGACCTGGGATTCTCCATAAACTACGGCAAGTCCCACCTGGTGCCCGCGCAAGACGCACTGTTTCTGTGAGCGAAGCTCGACACAGTGTCGCTCCTGGCCTCTCCGTCAGAGGAAAGGACGAGGGCCATCTTGGGCAAGGTGCAGCGGATGCTGGTTGCAGACGCGGCCAAGGTGAGTTCCATCAAGTCCCTCCTCGGAATGATGTCTTCTTGCATTTATCTCATCCGCCTGTGCAGGCTCCGGATGCGCCCATTGCAGGAGTTCCTGGACGCGCGCTGGATCCAGACGACGGGCAGCTTTGAGGAGAGGATCACACTCGACGAGAGTTTCCGACGAGCGATCCGGTGGTGGGGCACCCGCGCGCATCTGACGGCGGGCATGGACTTCCAGACCCCCGGCCACCAGGAGACAGTGATCACGGATGCCTCCCTGGAAGGGTGGGGAGCGCACACCGAAAATCTGCACGCGAGAGGCCTTTGGCTTCCTACGGAGAAGTCCCTCCATATCAACGTCCTGGAGCTCTGTGCAGTGTTTTGGGCCCTCAGGTCCTTTCTTCCGTCCCTCAAGGGCAAGGTGGTGAGGATCTTCACCGACAACACCACCACCATGTTCTACATCAGGAAGCAGGGCGGAACCAGGTCCCCAGCCCTGTCCAAGGAGGCGCAGGATCTCTGGCATTGGGCCGTCGCCCAAGGGATGTTTCTGGTGCCGTTTCATCTGGCAGGGATAAAAAACACCATCCGAGTGGGAACTACGACAGGATCTAGTGGACCGCCTCTTCCGACGGTGAGGCACACCCCAGATCGATCTGTTCGCGACGGCGACGAACTCCAAGTGCCGGAGGTTCGCCAGCAGGTTTCCCCAGCCGAGGAGCATGGGCGATGCTTTCTCGTTCCCCTGGGAGGGCCTGTTTCTATACACGTTCCCTCCATTGCCATTGCTGATCCGGCTCATCAACCAGCTCAAGAGGTCATGGTGCAGGATGATCCTCGTCGCACCTGCGTGGCCGAGGCAGATATGGTTCCCGGACCTTCTGGACTTGTCAGCGTCCCCGTCAAGCAAGCTGCCAGTGGACGCGGATCTTCTCTCCAGGGAAGGAGGCGCCATCCTCCATCACGACCCGAAGTCGCTGAACTTGCAGGCCTGGCTCCTGCAGCGTTAGAGTTTGGAGGATACGACATACCGGCCGACTGCAGAGAGGTTCTTGCAAAGGCCAGGGCGTCCTCAACTCTTAAATGCTATGGACACAAATGGAAGAGGTTCTCTGTCTGGTGCCACGCACAAAAGATTAACCCTCTACGGATTACGGGTCACCAGGTACTGCCATACCTTCTGACGCTGGCCAAGGCTGGACTGGCGCACGCGTCCATCAAGATTCATCTTGCTGCGATCTCCCGATACACCAGAACCACGGGGCGGACGTCTTTGTGGTCTCATCGTCTGGTGAAAGAATTCATGAAGGGACTGTTCAGATCGTTCCCGCCGGTGAATGCTCCGGCCCCGGCGTGGGAGCTTAACGTGGTGCTGACCAAGCTCATGGGACCTCCGTTCGAGCCTCTGCACTCGGCTCCGTTGAAGTTCTTGTCGTGGAAAACAGCGTTTCTTGTGGCCATCACCTCCGCATGAAGGGTTGGAGAGATCCAGGCCCTTTCCTGCAAGCCCCCGTACTTGACTTTTCACAACACGAGGGTAGTGCTCAAGACGCACCCCTCCTTCATGCCCAAGGTGCCGTCGGACTTCCACCTCAACAAACCCTTGGTGTTGCCTGTTTTCTTCCCTTCGTCGCCGGCCGAAAGGACTTTGCACTCGCTGGATGTGGCTAGAGCGCTGAAGTTTTACGTGGACCGCACGAAGTGTTTTCGGAAGACGTCACAACTTTGGACCTGTCAATCAGGGGAAGGCTCTCTCAAGGCCTCCATTTCCAGATGGCTCTCCGGCTGTATCATGTACTGTCATCGGTTGGCAAACCGACCCCTGCCTGGCCGTCCGAGAGCCCATTTCACCAGAGCGATAGCAGCTACTACGGCGTTCCTATCTGGTGTGCCCTTGCTGAACATCTGCAGGGCTGCTACGTGGAGGTCGACGCACACCTTCACGAAATTCTACTGCGTCGATCGGGATTCCAGGGAGGAGTCCAGGGTCGGCCAAGCAGTGCTGCGCAATCTGTTCGCCTAAGGTGAGCCTGGAGAGGAGGTAAGAATTGCTTAATGTTGAGTTTGATGTAATGCTTAATGTTGAGCCTTTGCCACCTCCCGTGGTTGTGCATGTGTGTACTGCTATGTATTCTTTATTCATGAGCATGTGAATCCATGCCAGACCCCATGCTGGAGAAGGAACAAGTTACTTACCTGTAACTGTTGTTCTCCAGCATGGGTCTGGCATGGATTCACATGCGAACCCTCCCGCCTACCCCTCTGCGGCTCTTCACTTGGTCATACTGCCACTTCACGTGCTACCATATCTGAAGATGGCTGTCAGAGGCGGGGCTTAGGTAGAGTGCAGTCATTGGCTGTGGTCAGTATGACGCAGAGATCAGTGATTGGTTACTACTACGAAAGACAGATCAGAAACGAAACTGATACTGATTTTTTCTTTACCGAGGATTCCCAGCCTGACGACGGGGAATAAACCGAGGATTCCCAGCCTGACGACGGGGAATATTCATGAGCATGTGAATCCATGCCAGACCCATGCTGGAGAACAACAGTTACAGGTAAGTAACTTGTTCCTTCATGGCATCAACTAACAAACTTCCAGTATGAATCCTGAAATGGAATCTGTTCTGAAACCCAGTCAATTAGGTTGCAGGAACAAGAATGGTGCATTTTGGTCCTTGCTTTTGTGAAATCATGGAACATCTGCACGTGCAAGGGCTGTGCTTGGTTCTGGCTCCAGCCTATCAATGTGCAGAACTCCTGGTAATTAAGTCCCTAATAAATAACAAACTCAAATTCCAGTATATAATACACTTATGTTTTTACCCCATTCCCTTCCGTCAAATCGTGCAAACACCACGGTCAGGAGGTGACGTCCTGTTGTTTACATCTGGGGCAATCGCTAGTTGCTTTTAGCTGTGAGCTTGCAATTGTAAGCCTTCTGATTGTTTAGGTCAGTGTTCCAGGTCACTCTGAACTAGATATGCACTCTGGCTTGCTGGTTCTACTTTGATCCTGATTTGGAGAGCCAGCTGTGCTAATTTGCTGCTTGATGTCTTACTTTCAAGTCACCTGTTGCTAGTCTGAAGCCTCGCTTGCAAGCTCCCTCTTCTGTAGTGAAAAGGGAAACTTTGAGTGTCCCTTCCCTCCCGACGGGCCCCCCAACCGGAAGAAGCACCCCCGACAGAATAACCACCGACCGTACGAGGTTGCACCAATCGCCACCGCTCCCAGCATGAGCACGCAATACGAACAGCATCCAGCCGCCTGACCATATAACCCTTCGATGGTACGGACTCTATCCAAACCAAGCGACGACAGTCAAGACCGAGCTGGAGATGATTATATGGACCGAATCGACTGAATCTCCCGCAGACCATGCTGCAGGTCGTTAGAGACACCATGATGACATAGCTGCGTTAGACAGGAAGCACACGTGCAAACTTCACATTCTGGACACTCATACATCAATCCACACGCAGAGCACACACGTACAGTTCTATGAGTTAGAGGATGCTGACATATACATACTGTCTGCATGTTTATTATTTTGCCACTTAGGTTCGCTACAGCAACGCAGAAACGCAAGATGACAGAAGAACTTGTGTATATGATTGCACATGCTACACGCTATTAACCCTATGGATGAACAGGAGCATTCAAGGGACCTGACCGACCATGACATGCCTTAAACCGATGGATGATTACGCCAAATGCTTAACCGGAGCTGAAGTAGGCCTTAGGGAAATCCAGAAAGCCAGAATCATCTCACAGACATTCCAAGCCACAAGATGCTGCATAAGCAGAATAGCCCTGGAAAGAAACGCAGCCGCCAACGACATGATGTTGCAAGTGACATTCCTCACCCACCGTACCACGGTGAGACCGGCTACAGGAGAGAATATTCCAAGCCAAAATAGAAATTAAATCAATGTAATTCGGCCTCACCGACGGTCTCCTCAAACGTGACTCGGCCGAACTGACTTGGTGCCAAGGCTTGGAAGCTGGGAAGACGTGGCCGTCTAACGTCTGGGACCAAGCTTGCAACAAATTTCAACAATCCACCTACAACATGCGCTAGGAATGGACTGCTCTCATGGCATTAGCAGAAGCACCCCATTGTTACACACTGTCACACCTTATCGATACACATTGTACATAAGCAGGTGTCTCACGGGCTGGGAACAATGGTAGTCCCAGGCTTGGGGGCCCGCGGCCTGACCAATGAGGACACTGGGGGATTGGGGCTGGCGGCGGGAACCCCCAGCCAATCATCGGGCTCTCTAATGTAACACTTTTCAGGTAGCAATTTTTAGGGATCATCCAAGTATATCACCTGACACAGTGTCCACCAGTAACACCGTGCACTATATGGTTCTATACCGGCCCCACCACTCAGGGAACCAACCAGGAGTGGCGTTAGTTTTGGGGAAGAATTTTGGTAAGTGACGATGTTTGTGACGTCACAAGTGTACAAAAGTGGCCTTCAAGCCCAAAATCGGTGAGATGTACCTGGACTGGATTTTGCTCCATGCATGTGAACCCTGCTTGTTTGCTATAATAAAACAGCAGTAACCCTTTGCTCCTTTTGTGGAACTCGACTTCTTTGGGACATTGGAAGGAGTTAGGGCCTTCCGAGAGCTGGAGGTCCGTGGACCCTAGGTATGGCTCTACTGACCCCAGAAATTACCCTAACAAGTTGGAGGCCCCAACGAGATTGTTTGTGACGTCAGCTCGGCAAGGTGCTGCCCCCTCCGTCGTCGGACCTCGGAAGCCTGCAGGACCCTCGCGAATTGCGACACAACCGGGGCGCAGGGTGGTGTAACATTGTCATAACGTTCAGTACTGAGGCAGTGGTTGGCACGTGTATGATTGTAGGGAACGGAGCAGAGGTAGTCCCTCTGGTGTTAGTGAGCGTTTTGGGGGCTGGGCAGCAGGTCCCCGTGTGACAGAAGGATTGTTGCGCCGATAGGTCTGGACAGTGAACACATGTGTCAGGGTGTGATCTTCCTATGAATCAACGTTGTAGCTCGGTGAATAGAAGTGGTTTTACTATGAATTGAGCGTTCTAGTTCGATGAGTAGATGTCGGATTCCCGTGAGATGTAGCTGAAGCTATCTTAGATTGCGGAAGGTAGTTGACTGGTTAAGTTTCTATGGTAAGAAGCGTATCACACATCAGGCGACGCAACGGGTGCAGTTCAATTACAAAACGAGTTGATTGATGACGTATACTCCACTCCGGGGGGGAGGTGGTACGACAGCTGTGGGGATTGTGGATTTTTACATGAGGAACTAAAACGGTGGGATTGTTGCGTGTAACATGTGAATGAATTGTCTGGTTGTGAAGCATTAGCTTGGTGACGTCACCCATAGGTCATTGCATAGAGCACTCTGTTATCAGCGAGCACGGGCCTACCAACTCAGCGCTGAAACTACAGGACAGGTGAACAGGCGTCCGTGCACGGGCAGCACGGGCACAGGATCGAGGGGGCGAGCCGTGCAGTGGCAGCCCCAGTGAAGGCGGGCGGTACAAGAGTATGCTGCGCAAGGTGTGAGGCCGCAGGGGGCCGCAGGCATCGAAGGGGCGTACCGGGTGGCGGCTGCCCCAGTGAAGGTGGGGTGGTACGAGAGTACGCCACACAGGGTCTGAGGCTGCAGGGGGGCTCATACAGCGAAGGGCTGTGCCGAAGCAGCGTCATCTCTAGTGAAGGCAGAGCGGCGCAATAATCCGCTGGAAGGTGTAAGGCCAAGAGAGGCCGCATGTGTTGCTGACTGAATATTGAACTGTATAACAAAATACATTTTTACCCTTGCACTGACAGTGGAACGTCGAAATCCTCAACTTGAGGTCAGGTAAAATTACAAACAAACAATGATGCACCAGGGGGGAGGAGGAGGGGCGTCGTAAGGAGGTCACGGACTATAATGACCCCAATTCAGTACATTTGTAAAACACTGCCCATTTATAAGTATTGAATAGTGAAATACAGCATAGAATGGACTAAGGGTATGGATGGGAAAATAACGGTACCATGGCCGCCTAACGGCAGTTTCTCGAAGGACGTATTACAGTCACTACTCACTTACCTGCACGATACAAACATGGGGAAGAAGTTAGCTAACCGTATGGAAATATTTGAGCTCTGGCGCATGTTTCAGGGGTATTATCCAGGGATGATGAGAATACCGGAGGTAAAAGAAGAGGGAGAGGATTCCTGTGCTCTGCCCCATGCACCTCCCACTGTCGTCTCAGACGATGCAGAGGTGGAGGAGGCGGAGCAGGGATTATACTCGATTCGAGAACTAAAAGAGGCTACGGAGCCCCGAGAATTAACTGCAGCAGAGAATTATTCAAACCCCACGTACAAACCACCCCCGTATGGCCCGAATGCATACGCCCTCAAGGCCCCGCAACACAGGACGAGGGCAGAGGAGGGCAGCCCAGGCCCTGATGAGGGAGGGCTGCGACAGGCAAAGAACGGATTTACAGGGGTGGGCCCAGATGAATGGATAGCAGCACAAGTAATCCTGAAGTTACAAGGGACCACTACAGGGGAAACAGAAGGGGCAACTAAGGCCATAAAGGGGTTGGAGCTGAGACAAGGATGCAGAGGAAAGCCAGTGCACGACGCAAGGGGGGAGCTAGTATGAGAAGAAGAGGAGGCGAAGTTAGAAGCAAGACTAGCAGAATTGAAAGAAAAAAGGAACATGTTAGTGAAACAACTAGAAGAGAAGGAACGGGAAAGGAAAGAACAGTCAGAGCTAGAAAGGAAGGAGAAGGTGGAGCAGAAAAGTAGGGAACGTGAAGCGCTAATAGAAAGGGAACTGAGAGATGTAATGGAGAGAACCATGATGGGAGGGAGAAGCCAGGTGAGTACGGAAGCGAGGGGAGGTAGAATACAAGAAGAGGAAAGAGATAAAGCTTAACGAGAAATTGAATTTTGGAGGCAGAAGATATTTTTTGAAAACAGAGGTAAGTACGAGGAAGGCAGATTGAAGGAGCTAGGGCTAGCAAGGGCAGTGGGAACCCGAAGTCAGAGAGATGAAGACAAGAGAGCGCTACGGAAACTAAGCAAAGAAATCATGGAAGAACTGGATCGGGCCAGGGGGAACGAGATGGAACGGGAAGAGCAACCAGGCTGGCAGGGTATCGAAGGGGTACATAGGGAGTAGCATGAGAAGGTCTGGGGTGCACTCGGGGGGTGGGGGGAGGCGGAGTACCGAATACAGAGGGGAGGGGAGAAGAGAATGCAAATAATTTTACAAACATTGATCTTGAAAGTGTAACAGTGCGCTAACCACTCCCACGCAAACTAACATTCTTAGACGGATCTAAGAATGTTAATAGATGTTCTATGCGCATATACTGATAGGGAAGATGTGACAGTTTTGGCATCAACTAACAAACTTCCAGTATGAATCCTGAAATGGAATCTGTTCTGGAACCCAGTCCAGTAGGTTGCAGGAACAAGAATGGTGCATTTTGGTCCTTGCTTTTGTGAAATCATGGAACATCTGCAAGTTCAAGGGCTGTGCTTGGTTCTGGCTCCAGCCTATCAATGTGCAGAACTCCTGGTAATTACGTCCCTAATAAATAACAAACTCAAATTCCAGTCTATAATCCACTTATGTTTTTACCCCATTCCCTTCCGTCAAATCGTGCAAACACCAAGGTCAGGAGGTGACGTCCTGTTTTTTACATCTGGGGCAATCGATGTAATGATGTAGGAAAGGAAGGGCTAAACAAACTCTACACGAACAGGCACAGGAATGTCATGGAAATGCAGGACACAAGATGAAAGGAGTGGAGGACAGCACACTGATTAAACGACTGCGAACACGGCAGCAGCAGTAACCCCGCATACACCCTACGCGAATCGGCTCCAAGACCTCCCCGGGTGCAGAAGAGATGGGTCAGCTGTAACACACAATAGGGGACACACATGTCAGCGGGGCAGGCACACAGGAACACAGGATGCCCCACGCGGGTCACACAATGTAGACATCACAGACATTGGAGCAGACATGGAAGATGAGAGAGGACCTATCCAGATACGACAGTATAGACGGTCACCTGAAGAAAGGGCTGAATATTCACAGATGCCATTGTTAGAGAGAGGGGAGACAAGGCCACAATATGTACCCTGGAAACACACGGACAAGGAAAAGATTAGGTACAGGTTACCATATTTAAGTGGAGGAGCAGGAAAATGGATATACGAGATGGAAAAATTGACAGCGGGGCACAGGCTGGCAGTGGGGGACGTCAAGGGGTTGCTAATATCCATATTGGGTGAAGCAGCAGATGACATCTGGAGGAGGGCAGGGTTCCCAGGGGTGACGACACAAAACATAACACATGACGGATCTCTATTTGCAAATTGCAGGCATGCGGTTTGGCAGGCATTAAGGACACAATACCCTGACACATCAGACATAGGGGCAATTACGTCACACAAGATGCGTGACGATGAGGATCACGTTAGCTACATTCAAGAGATTCAAAAGCTTTGGAACCTTGAGACTGGAGACCAATGGGACAAAACAATAGCTATTTCCTATCACATCTTAATACAACAGCTAGCATAGCCAGTGCAAAGGCAACTGAAGAAATTGGTGGGGATGGAAGCAAAGGCATGGTCAGAGATACAACTAACAATAGTGCACCATTGTAGATTGTGGCAGGAGAAGATGAAACAAAAAGCGGAGGATAGAAAAGTAGACAAAGCTAAATTAGTGCAGAAGAATTTGTCAAAATACACTCATCAGCCCTGCAGCACAAACGCAGACAGCAGTTTCCCAACTGCAGCTCCAGCAGCAACTGCCACAATATAACACAGCCCAGCAATACCAAGCACCCATGGTGGGATACATGGTATGGGCTGATACCAACCAAACTTTAGAGGAGGGGGAGGGTTTACCAGGGGGCGGGGCGTCACACCACTAGCACACCATCCTGGAGGTGGGTTCTGGGCCTACCCACAGCATGGGTTGCAAGGCCCAGAGGAGGGAGGGGGTGGATTCCCATTGCAGGCGTGAGAACCACCCCAATGCTGGACGTGCGGACAGCTAGGTCACATTTGTCACACGTGCAGATACAGAGCAATACAACAAGAGCAACACAACTACCAAGGAGGCCAGAGGGGGTGCTATCCACAGGCAGTGCAGCAGCCAATGACACAACAGCAAAGCATACCCCAGCCACAGACACAATATCAAACGGTGCCAGGGACAGCGCAACAACAACCACAACAGACACAACAACAACCACCACAACATAGACAAACAGCACAGCAACTGATCCAGTTACAGGACAATGTACAGCAACCAATGAAAACGGTGGCAGTGGAGCCAGTGATAAAAATGGGAGGGGTAACAATAATGGGACACAACCCTTACACTGGAAACAGACACTCATTATACCCACAATAGGACAGCCCACAGACTACCTTGCTGTGTCCCATCCTATCAGTAACAACCCTGCGGAGGAACCTTGCATAAAGTTGGTGAAAGTGGACAAAACATTTCCTTTCTGGTTGACACAGGGGCCACTACGTCATGCGTATGGGAGGGGAAATACACATTGTCAGGCAATGCCATGAACACTCAAGGATTTTCTGGGGCTCGAGAAGTGGTTCCATTTACTGATACCATCTCCTTATCTATACGGGATCACGACTTGTCACTACCCTTATTGTACTCTAAGCACGCGCCTGTAAATATCTTGGGACGTGACATCATGAGTAGACTGAACATGACTATCTCCTTCACGGACAAGGGTATAGTGTGTTCCACGCCAGGCATACACATGCTCACTGCCAGGCAAATACTTCAGGCTTACTGTGGTAAAAGCATACAGAGGGGGGAGCCAGTAGACCCCGAAATAGTTCAGTAAGGGACAAACATGGCATTGGCTTGGATACCTGGGATCACAGGGAAAGTGTGGAGAAGGCCAGGTGGGTACCTCTTTAGACCAGAGACACCAACAGATGAGAAGGAAGGAACATTTATATCAGTAGACATAGAAGGAATAGTGGCAAGGGAGGATTGGATTGCAGTACATGCTCTAGACCACGAACGAAAGGCATGGAGGGCAGTAATAGCACTATCAGAAGGGTGTCAATTGACTCAAGTTTCAGATGAGGAACTTTTCTCACAAGAAAGAGGAAAGAGCAAGATGATGCTACGGATGAGTGTGTACTTTTGGCTACGATTAACATACAGAGAAGTGGCCCAGAAAATGGCAATGGCATTGGAAGCACCCCTCCTGGCACCACCCCCCTTCTGCGAGGAAGACTTAGTAAAGGTACCCACTTCACTATGGACAACTAGTCCCTATGATGTAGGGTGCATCAAAAGCATAGGAGGAGTGAAAATAAAACTGAAAAAAGGAGCAATTCTGCCCAGAGTTACACAATACCCACTGTCGAAGGAAGCAGATGAGGGCATTTATGAGACAATAAGCACCCTCATAGAAAGAGGCATCCTGGTCCCATCAGAATCCCCCTGCAACACTGCTGTGTACCCCGTCCGCAAGGCAAAATGGGGTTCATGGCGTTTCATACAAGATTTGAGACCCCTCAACCATATTGTGGAAGCAGAATACCCAGTAGCGGCTAACCCGGCCATAATATTCTTGGCCATTCCAGCAGAGGCTACACGGTTCACCATGATTTACCTCAAAAACACCTTTTTCCTCGATACCATTGCACCCAGATTCACAAGATCTAACAAGCTTCATGTACCGTAACACAAAGTAGAAGCACACTAGATTGCCCCAAGGGTACTGCGAGTCACCATCCATTTTTAACAGAGTGATCCAGATGGACAAACGCAATATTGAGAGAGTATGATTTTTCAATATGTGGATGATATCCTCATCTGCAGCACCACAGTCCCGGAAAGATTTGGTTAAAATTCTCACTCTATTAGCAGAAAGAGGATACAAGGTAGACAAAGCAAAGCTAAAATACTGCCAGGAGGAGGTACCGTACATAGGCCAACTAATATCTCAAAAGGGCAGGCACACATCACCACAGTGGGCACAGGCAATACTCAACACACTCCAACCAAAAACAGTACGAGGATTACAACAGTTTCTCTGTCTATGCAACTATTGTAGAGCATGGGTATTCCACTACAGCACATACACAGGTCCTCTGCTTACAGCCCTCAAGGAAGCACAAAGGGGAAGGTAGACGCTGGGATGGACACGGGAAATGACGGACGCGTTCAATGAACTAAAGGAAGCAATATCAACAGCCCCAGTCCTGGGTACCCATGACTAAAAAAAAAATTCTTTATATTCTCACACTCTGATGGAGTGGTAATGAAGACAGTGCTCACACAAAAGACAAGCCTGGGCCACAAACCAATTGCATACTACAGCGGGCAACTAGACCCAGTAATGACAGGGCACTTCCCTTGCAAACAACACATGGCTGCTGTAGCTTTCGCTGTAGAAAAAGCATCATCAATAACTATGGGATGTTCTGAAACACTTTATGTGGATCACACCCTCTTCGCAATTCTGCACAAGCCAAAAAGCACACTGACAACACAGAGGGCAACAGGATATGAAATTATCCTATCACGACCTGAACTAAAAATAGTGAGGTTTAAAAATTTCAACCCAACACACTTCCTGGCAGAAGAATTCAAAGAAGGAGAATATGTCCATGATTGTACAAAAGCAATTGAATACTACACAGAGACACACAAAGTAGAGGAAGATGCACTCTATATTGATGGCTCCTCAACAATGATCAAAGTGACGGGGTAAGAAGAAGAGGGGTGGCAGTGGTAATATTAAGAGAGGATTGGACAAACGAGGCAGTAAAATGTGTTAAATTACCCCCCTCACCTCCAATATTCATCGCGAACAACAGAACTAGTGGCCTTGATATTAACACTCAGAGAAAGTGAAGGGAGAGGGTCACTGTCTATTGGGGTAGTGCCTACGTAACCCGTAACCTCGACAGTACATTCTGGCCTAGCAAGATGGTTAAGAAGGGGGTTCAGAAGAGCAGATGGCACACAAGTATAACATGCCCTCCTACTAGGGGAACTCATAGTTATAACATACCCGGCAGAACTCGCATTAGTGAAGTGCCAAGCTACACACTAATGGGGAAGACCCGATATCAAAAGGGAATGAAGCAACAGACGTCTATGCAAAACACGCCTCCTATTTTGGGGAAGTGTGGGACCTCCAAGAAAAACAAAAAGAGAGGGGAGGGGCGGGACAGATGCTAATGAAAGAAGGCTATAACCACCCACCACAGACACAGGTAATGGAACTACAGGCAGCAGCCCCAATGACGGAAAAGGAACTCTAGGTAAAAAGGGGGTGCTCAATGTCCCCCACAGATGCCCTGTGGAGGCAGAACAACACTGGAAAAGTAGTCATGCCCCTTGCACTATTGAACACAACTACACCATCCTACACATGGAGGAAACGAGGTGATCGTGGCATGTATTGGAGAATCATGCTTCTGCCCTGAGTTAAATGCCCATGTATCCAATTTCACTAGCAATTGCCTAACCTGCCAACAATTTACTGCCGGCCACACACTACCGCTACATGATTGTGGTAGTTTGACCCTTTTTAAGGTGGAAAGTGGTGGGCCCGTGCTCCCATGCTGACACTCTAAGGGCAGCCAAATTTCTGGTTAGAGAGGTATTCCCAAGGTGGGGCATCTGCGAGGTCCTGCAGTCCGACAACGGCCCTCACTTTGCAAATGAATTATTTCAGCACATCACCACATTGTTAGGGACAAAGCATAAGTTCTCTTGTACATATCACCTGCAGGCCAATGGTGTCTGTGAGTGCCTCAATGGACTTCTCAAAGAAAGTATAGCCAAAACACAGCAAAGTACCAAATAAAAACTGGCTTTACTGCATGCCCCTGTCTCTGTTTGAGCTGCGGAACAAACCCAGGTCAGATCACCACCTCACACTCCATGAAGTGGTGACCGGGCGCCAAATGCAGTTCCCGTTAGCTCCACCTACAAGGGCTCTCAGGGATTGTGAGGGGGCGGCTGACATTTTTTGGCACAGAAATGTATGAATATGTCAATTTACTTGTTTCTAGCACCTCTTTTATCTCTCAACCGATTCGACGGGCACAGGGGAGGTCGGAGAACGACAGCCAAGGAACCAACCAGACACAAGAGCCCATAACCGATCCACCTATTAAGAAGGGAGACAGGGTCCTTTTTAAAAACTATTTGAGGAAGTGGAATTCACCCAGATTTAACGGGCTGCACATAATTGAAGCGGTCGCAGATAGAGCAGTCAAACTTGAAAATAAAACTGTTTGGTATCACCTTCACGACATCAAGCCCTACAAAGCATTGGCCTCGCCCCAAAGAACCATTGACAGGGCCAACACTACAGCAACGACAGACAAACAAGACAGCAGCAGTGTTCCACCAGCAATAATTTCAAATGTAGATGCTTCCCTGAACACAAGTGAGAGAGAGAGTGTAGTAATCACCCTATGGTCAGGCGCTCACAAGCACTTGATTCCCCCACGGCTTCACTGCTTCAACTAAATTAATAAACTGAATTTCAATAGTAAATGATACAGAGTTCTACAGGAGATACCCACGGAAAAGAGCAAGAATGTCCTGATGAGATATGACCATACAGCACACATAATCTAATTAGGAATATAGTGCCTTAGCATTTTCTCTTTTTATCCAGAGATGCAGGGTTCTGTGTTTAATAAAAGTATATGAATGAATGTTAGAGGTAGATTGAAGAGATAATTTAGATGTTATACTCCCATTGAACACCCTGAAGCACTGTCTCACCAATATATTCATGCTCTAAGAAGGCCCAAACACTCCAGACCAAGGCCACCACGTGTATATTACAACACAGTCATATAATACATAGCCCAAATGTACCAACAACTCCACCACGTCATGCCCATACTTAGAAACAGATCCATACAGAAAATTTGGGAAGAGTTATTTGCATGGGCATTGAATTATTATTTAGTGAACCGGGCTTGAAGTACTTATAAAAACTAACCTCGTAACGCTTTTATCGCGATTTTCAGGCGGGCAACTTTATCATCTCATCAACAGATGGACAAGGTCGGAAGCAGTGTATATATATACTCTTGGCTGTGATAATAAAATGTGTTCTGACAACCGTGTGGCTAATGCTGTCCACCGGATTACTGACCGCTGTCATTTGGCAGCTGCATACTGCTATGCTTGTCTCTGCAACCCCTGATATTAACACTTCCACTACCCAAGCTGCAAGGAGCACTGTCAGGTGGTATGACTAGCACAGTTGAAAAGGTAAGGAGAGGTAAGCGTAGCACTGGTACTGATGTTAATGGGGTTGACACAAATCTCACTGGTACGGCACACATAAACAACATGTGATATAAACATATGTAGAAAATTGGTAAGGACACCACACGGGACAGCTGCTATGTCTGCACATTGATCCCATATGCCATGAGCGCTTCCAGGACCTTTGTAGCTACAGAAGGACCAGCAGCGACGGCACAATGTCTCCTATATCTCGCACTGTTCCAGACACGAGGGAGATTCCAAGGGAAGACAGCAACACTCAGATGGTGATCAAAGGCAACATACCCATACAAGGATAGTTTTATAAAAACACTGCCTATGTTCGATAATTATTGGCAGCACACTCAAGCACTACTGTATATAACTGACGGCCCAGAAAAAGGAAAAAAGAAGGAAGTTACATTGGACTACCTGCCGTGCAAATGGAATGCTAGGGAAACAGGCAAAGAACCCGGTTGCTGGGAGCGGCCCCAGATGTTGGTATTTGGGAAAGTATATACTAAAGAAGGATGGGTAGATGGAGTGGTGGGAAGCAAACCACTAATGTTGACAAAAGCTGCAGTAAGCAAGGTTGAGGAAGAAAATGACAAGTGCCACAAGGAATGGGCCAGGAGCGCAAGCTTGCTGACATGGCTAGACAAAGAAGACGGACCACTTACAATTATTCCTCTAACAACACCAACATTGTGCTACCAACATGACGGGGATATTGAAACGAGGGATGCATGCAGATAGAGAAGATAGTGAAGATGGGATCAGGCATGGCAGTACTCATGGATCATTATTGGGCCTATGGATCAAAAGCATACGACCAACTACCACCGAACTGGGGAAGGATCTGTTCACTGGCACATGTAAACGTACCCTCAATGGTAGTGCCTAAGAAACATGTCAAAATAGACGACTTCCCGAAAATGGATGAAGGAAACAGAAGAAGGACGAGGTTGGTATCCCCAGCTGAACTACCACCAGGCAACACCACCACCAAAGATGGGATATTACAGAGAGTAAAACGACAAGGGAATTACTCCTGGGGCAAATCAGAAACTGCTCCCGACTAAGTTCTTCTCAGCAATAATACATCCTGGGTTCCAAACGTACGCAAATGCTAAATGGCTACAAATAACAAGATGGGAGCTAATGATGACAATAAACTCAACAGTGAATGGATTCAACCAATAAAGGAAGAGCGCCGAGCTATACGATTTGTGGCCTTACAAAACCGGTAGGTCTTGGACCTCCTTACAGCAATGGAGGGAGGAGTATGAGCAAAGATCGGAGGTTCCTGTTGCACGTTCACACCGGCAAATGATGAAGACAACGGGACGTTATCAGAAGCAGTATCACAATTAGCGAAAATGCACTCTAAGATGGAAGAAAAATCCAAAGGCCTAAAGAAGGACGAAAGCTGGTTTTCATACCTTTGTTCCTGGATGCCGTCCTGGCTATCGGATGGCCTAAAAATGCTGGCAGGAGGCCTGATCCAGGGGATGGCCTCACTACTTGTGGTAAAAGCGTGCATGGCAAAATCTAAGACGACTGCAGAAGAAATGTTTGGAATGAAGCTACTCCTGCCTGCACAGAATGACCAGCAGACAGACATCATACATATGAAACGAGAGAGTCTACAGCAACAGCTAATGGAATCAGACATGTATCCATCATCAATGAAACTAGAGAATCCAAGGAACCCAAAGATATATGTTGGAAAATGGATTTACTGCAAGTCTGGAGGAGGATGCATGTATATGGATTGGTCCTTTAAGGATCATGTAAATCACCACAGACATCTGGCTGGGATCACGAAGGTGTGGTGCCTAAGAGATGACAAATGGAGCAATAATTTTGTGGTCGACAAGTCGACCAGAGGGGGTACTGAGGAGGGAGAATCTGAATGTCCCTTCCCTCCCGACGGGCCCCCCAACCGGAAGAAGCACCCCCGACAGAATAACCACTGACGTATGAGGGCACCAATCCCCACCGCTCCCAGCATGAGCACGCACTACGAACGGTATCCAGCCGCCTGACCATATAATCCTGCGATGGTATGGACTCTATCCAAACCAAGCAACGACAGTCAAGACCGAGCTGGAGATGATTATATGGACCGAATCGACTGAATCTCCCGCAAACCATGCTCCAGGTCGTTAGAGACACCATGGCGACATAGCTGCGTTAGACAGGAAGCACACGTGCAAATTGAACATTCGGGACACTCATACACCAATCCACACAAAGAACACACGCGTAAAGTGCTATGAGTTCGAGGACGGTGACATATACATACTGTGTGCATGTTTATTATTTTGCCACTTAGGTTCGCTACAGCACCACAGAAATGCAAGATGACAGAAGAGCTTGTGTATATGCTTGCAGATGCTACACGCTTTTAACCCTATGGATGGACAGGAGCATTTAAGGGACCTGACCGACCATGACTTGCCTTACACCTATGCCTGATTATGCCAAATGCATAACCAGAGCTGAAGTAGGCCTTAGGGAAATCCAGCAAGGCAGAATGGTCTCACAGACATGCCAAGATGCTGCGTAAGTAGAATAGCCCTGGCAAGGACCGCAGCCGCCAAGGACATGATGTTGCAAGAGACATTCCTCACCACCATACCACAGTGAGACCGGTTACAGGAGAGAATATTCCAAACCAAAATACAAATTAAATCAAAGTAATTCAGCCTCACCAACGGTCTCCTCATACGTGACTCGGCCGAACTGACATGGTGCCAAGGCCTGGAAGCTGGGAAGACACGGCCGTCTCACGTCTGGGACCGAACTCGCAACAAATTTCAACAATCCACTTACAGCATGCACTGGGAATGGATCGCTCGCATGGCATTAGCAGAAGCACCCCATTGTTACACACTGTCACATAGTCACACTTTATCGATACACATTGTACGTAAGCAGGTGTCTCGCGGGCTGGGAACAACGGCAGTCCCAGGCTTGGGGGCCCACGGCTTGACCAATGAGGACACTGTGGACTAGGGGCTGGCGGGGGAACCCCCAGCCAATCATCGGGCTCTCTAATGTAACACTTTTCAGGTAGCAATTTTTAGGGATGATCCATGTATACCACCTGACACAGTGTCCACCAGTAACACTGCACACTATATGGTTCTATACTGGACCTACCACTCAGGGAATCAACCCGGAGTGGTGTCAGGTTCGGGGAAGGATTTTGGTAAGTGACGATGTTTGTGATGTCACAAGTGTGCAAAAGTGGCCTACGAGCCCAAAATCTGTGAGATGTGCATGGACTGGATTTTGCTCCATGCATGTGATCCCTTCTTGTTTGCTATAATAAAACAGCGGAAACCCTTTACTCCTTGTGTGGACCTCGACTTCTTTTGGACATTGGAAGGAGTTAGGGCCTTCTGAGAGCTGGAGGTCCGTGCACCCTAGGTACGGCTCTGCCGACCCCAGAAATTACCCCAACAGTAGTCTGTAGCCTGGCGTGCCAGTTACCTATTATTGTAGTCTGAAAGCAGGCTTGCAACATCCCAGTTTTCTAGCCTGAAGACTGGTTTGCAAGGTACCAGTTTTCTAGTCTGAAGTATGGCTTGCAAGCTCCCTGCTTCGAGCTTGAAACCTTTGTTTGCAGATTTCTTTTATGATGCTGATCCCTGTGTTTTCCCAACTCTCCCATGCAGAACCACTTTCAGGTGTCCAGGTTCTAGGTATTGTAACAGACTTTGTGGCTATTAAGAATACCAAAGCTCCAGTTTACAGTTATTTTGACAGCATTCTGTTAAGATTTATCTCCATGATAAATTGCTGTCATTTTCTAAAGTCATTTCATGCACTTGTGTTAGTGTGAAAGTTCAGAATAAGGCTTCTCTTTCTTTCTCATGCCTTCATTTTTTATTGACCTGTATTTCGAGCACCCAAATTAGGTTTGTGACGAGGCTCCCAGCTTGGCTCTAGGGAACCTCAACAGGCTGCCTACTTGCTGAGCCAGTAGATGAGGGGCCCGGGGAAGGATCCCCTGTTCTCTCATCCTTGGTGCAGGGTGTATGGCAGAGAATGGTGAGAGAACCATCTTAAGTGCACGAGCATCTCCATAACTCAGAAAGTCTGAAGCTCTCTCTCTCTAAACAGAGCCGCAGCCCTAAAGAGAAAGGAAACACTCCCCTTTATTCACAGCCAGTTTCATTAATTCACCATTAATAACATTTCTTCTGATACTGTTTCACTTAAATGAAGGATATCAGAAAAATGATATTTCAGAGCCTGGCATGATGCTCCAGGGTGCCACCCTTGATACAAGGTGGCAAGATAGCGGCATGCTCTGATGGCTGGAGTCTAAATCTGGATACAAATGTGGAAGTTTGCATTTTTCAGAAGGCAGGCTGACTCGTGTATGAGGCAAGGTTATAAAAGTGTTGTTCCGCGTCAAATGTATAGAAAGCTAGCAATTCTTGTACATTGAGGAGGTTTATCCTTACCAAGAGAGTTTCCATTATATGCTGCGGTAATAGGAAACCGCAGCCCTGCAGAGGTGCCTAGAGAAAAGAACAGAGGGGGGGGGGCTGAGGGAGTGTAGGACACTAGACCCAAAGCGAGGACATGTGTAATCACCAACAGCAGCCATCCCCAACTATTCCCCAATTACCAAACACAAATGCAGCCACTCCCCAGGAGCCCCGCCCCGGAAGACCAGGTTGGCCAGGTAGCCAGTGTGGGTTTTTGGAGAAGGCTTTGCGGGCAGTTGGGCATCAATGGAGACTGATACAAAGAGTGCTAGAGACAAATGGGGTTAAGGCTGTGGAGGAGGCGGTGAAAGGAGGAGCAGAAGGAGGGAATAAAAGTAGATGAACAGAAGGGAAAAGGAGGATTAAAAGATCTAAGGAAGAAGTGGTGAGAAGAGAAGCAGAGAAGGAGGAGATAATATGATTTTAGGAGTAGCTAACTTGAAGGAGGAGAGAAATCCCTTAGCCATAGAGAAAAGAGGAAGGTTCCAGCAGGCCTGGCTGGCACGAGGCAGGATCAGAAGGGCATGAGAATAACAAGCAGTCAAGGCGACAAAGGAGACGACCTTCATATGTGAAAGGAGGAGAACTGATGTTAGAGTTAGGCAAAAGGCTGGGAATCGGAGGGAATTATTCCTGGTTCCTTCTCATCCTAATGGAGCAGTTTTATACGACAGTTATATCTGTGCCCTAGTTGATTAACCTAACAAACCGGCTCACTCAGAGAAGTTGGGCAGAACAATAACTTGAAATTGGATCTTTCAAAAGCTTCACGATTCCCCGGGAAACATGCAATGCCACTAGGAGGTGAGACCTTCTTTTGCGATTTGTATCAGTTTCAAACTGCTACCTATATTTCACGAAAGGTGCCAGTGAGTAGGTACTTTATAGTGCCTTGCATATTCAGAAACACTCCTAGGTCTCTTTCTAGACGATCAATCACTGTGTAAGAGCAATGGCTGCAACATGAGCTGGTGATCTCTTTGCAAGTTCATAGTTTGGTCACATTGACACAGCCAACAAACTAGAATTTGCTCCATTGTCGGTTGCTCTGCGTTCTCTTCATAATTCTGCCTTTAAACCTGTTCCATTATCTGTTGCCCAACCTCTTATCTGCTTGTATCCTGGCATTTGTTAATCCTTTAAGCCGTTATGCTAAGCCCACATTACCAAAGAAGTATAATGTGTGTATGCTTGTCACTTCTTGTGGCAGGCAGGCAGGTTTCAGCCCCCTACTCCTGCCTGATTCTTTGTTCAGTTCAGTCCACAGGTATTGCCCAATCCTGTTACACTATCCTCCCAACTGCCTTAACACTCTAGTATATGCTAAAGAATCACTCCTCCCAATTCCTTCGATGAAGCTATGTGTGAAGGCCCCCCTGATCCGGTTTCACCCTTTGGGTTCTAACATTCAGCAGTATTTATTGATGCTGAAAAGGGGTGGGTTGGCCTTATTAGAGTTCTCAATGCAGGAATACGGCTGTCTTTATTCATAGCACTTTACTTAAACACTGAGGCGGCACGGGTCCTTACCAATGGGGTGCAGTCAAAGAATTTTAAGTTGGGTAGAGGAACACGACAGGTGTCCCCACCCTCAGACTTGTTAGACAATTTAGGTTTTGAATCTCTGGGGGCATTTGTACACCAATCACCACAGGTTGAGAAGTTGTCCATTAGGGATGTGCTAACATAAATGTTAGCTCATGCTATGTGGTTTGTTCGGTAGGACTTTCTGCATGGGTTCTCTGAGGTGACGGGCATGAAGTAAACTGGTATAAGAGTGAGATATTTCCTTCATCCAAGACTTGTTTTAGATGCCATTTTTCGGGAAGCAGCATGAAATGGTCAGACAATGTGGAGCTGTATTTGGGGGTGATGATTGTGGGTGGCCTAGACATGTAAATGTCGGTAAACATTATAAAGGTGTTAGGTCGGGTGAAGGAGGACATCTGTAGATGGTCTTACCTGAACCTGGCCCTCTAAGGTAAAATCGCTATAGTGAAGAGTGTGATTTTTCCTAATTGTTCTTTTTTCTTAAAGCTTTCCTTGATGAAAAGGGAACTAAACCCCATCTATAATACTTTTGGTTACTTGTTATGGGAGGAAGAGAGTGGGCCAGTTTGAATGGCAGACCCTCCACAGAAATGTGTTGAGGAGGGAGAAGGGTTGAATTTCTGGTGCAGATTCAATATCCCAAGGATTTGCTTCTGAAGGCAACTATGTATTGAAAAATAAATGCTTGGTTTTGTTTCTCCACCCCACCGTAGTATAATGAACTGTTAACGATTGGGGCTGCTGCACATCTGAGTTGGGGTACAATAATTGATTAAACACCGATTCCCCATCATAGGACAAACCAGCAAAAAGATCCAGAATAAAAAGTTATACTGGAAGACGTAGATCTCAGCTGGTGTTCTGAAGATTGAAGACATCTGGGTGGTGTGTTGAGCTTAGGGACCTTTATGAACATGCATATGTAATGGATGGGATCATAGAGAATAATTCAGAGTACAAATGACCGAACCAACTCAATAAGATGGCAAAATACATTTTTTATTAACAATGATCTAAAACCGGGAGTTTACAACGAACATCAATGGTCGTACTCTCAAAAACCTATAAAGCGTCGGAATTGTCTAAGGGGAACATCTAAGTATACTTTTCTATAGGGACTAAGATTATGCTTGGCTGTTCATTATCAGGTGGACAACATATGCCTACCTCTAAAACATGTAATCTTCAGAAACATTACATATGCAGTTTCTGATTGCTCTTCAAACTATAATGTCCTTTGTTATGTGGACTAATATAATTGATTGGCACACGTGTGCCAGGTTTGGAACATTCGGTTCACTACGCAGCACGTAAGCCCAGACCCAGGTGCAAGGAGATGGGGCATGACACTACCCTACCACCCAATTAGCCCAGCATCTCTCATCTCCCATGCCTTCTGCCATGGAGATTGTCTTTGAACTTGGCCTTGCAAAGTATCCTTGTCTTTTAGAATACATAGGAGTGAGAGCACTCATTATCGTGTTCTGGGACTCAAAGTTCGAACTCTATTTTTATCCTTGGTCCACGTAACAGGAGACTACGATTTGGTCAATTTTGCAGGTTTTAAATGCTGAAAATGAATTAAACCTGCCACTCTTGGTGTTCTTTCTTTGCACCTTAACAAGGGATGATTTATCCTCCACATGTTTGCTCATTTCCAGAATAGATGGCCGACATTGCTTGTTTCAGTCTTGACTCCAGGCTAGACAGCCTCATCTTGCAGCTCCGCGATTTTGCTTATTTTTGTTGCAACACAGTTTTCCCTTCCTGCTTCATGGGTCCTGGCTTTCTAAATTCACGATACCAATGTCCAGCTTCTATATAATGGCTGCTTCACCTGCGTTCTATTCACTATGAATAGCCATCTTCTATGACGACTTGGTCTACGTTGCGTTTCAGCATCTGTACATTTATTGAGCAGTTGATTTTCTGCAGCACTTTGTGCACGTGCAGTCTTTTTTTCGTAAAAAGTTCACTTGATTCTTTACTTCATGATTAGTTTCATAGCATCTATAGATCCTCCTCAGTCAGTATCTCGGGAAGTTGCGCATACTTTTTATGGTGCCACTAGCTTATTTTCTTTGCTCTTTCTCATATTCCTTCAGGGAGTTCCTCCCTTAGGTTGTCATCACTTCAGGGATACATTTGGAAGGGTTGTGTCAACGGGTATCTTCTTTTGAACACATGCTGTGGTATTGGCACAATGGCTGGTGTCAAATATTGCACGGTCTCATGTCTACAATATATGGGAAGAGGGGGCAGGGTTTCCTGCAGAGATATGCAGCTGCTCCTCTACATTCTGCCCTGTGGTTGAGTCCTCGACCACCTCCTTGAGAGTTTCTACATCCTGGTATTTTCTCTTGAAGAAGTGTTTTTTAGGTGTCCATATTTTCATCACCCCCCTCAGGGTGCATGCTGATTTGACATGTTCATCTACACTCCAGTCATGTAGTTACATTGTCCATTCGGGGTACAATAGACCCATCGTCCTACATACTTCTGATGACTCTTTGTATACAGAAACTCTGTTCCCTTAAGTGCTACAATGATATCCTTTATGTATTCTCTGACTGCGTCGTCAGTTTGCTCCTTGGCGTTTGGTTAATCTTTGGCTACCCTTTTTGCTGTTTTATTGCTTTGGGCAATCACCATCCTGACTATACAGAATCCAAACATTAGTAGCACCAAAATTACTCCAAGAACCTTGAATAGATTTGCCAACCACTGAGGAATCCATGAGAACAAGGAGGTAAACCAACTGACATCTTGAATGTCATCTGTCCCGTCTTCCATCTTGGTATGCAGGTCTGTCAACATCGATATGGCCTCTTACAAGGTCCCATTCTGGCCATTGTGAGAAGGTATAAATGTGCAACATGATGGCCCGATTTTGGTGCAAACTCCTCCTTCCATCGCTGTGATCATATCAAGGACATACCTATTCTGCAGGGTCATCAATTGTATGGCCCACAGGTCTTCTCTAATGATGTTAAATCCCTTTATGGTAGCATTGATCATCTGCAGGAGGTCTCATCTGGTGATTTTCAACCATTTGGCGTTTGCCACTGTTTGAATTCCAGGCATAAATATAGCTGGCATTATCATAGCAATCTTGCTGAACAACTTGTGCTCATCAGGAATGGTTTCATATGCTGTAATTGATTTTCTGAGAAATAGATTTCTCATTTTGTGCACCGGAGTTCAAGCATTCTTCTTTTTCTCAAATGGTCATCTACTTTTGGAAAGTAGTTAATGTTTAAATTGCTCTGAGGAATCACTAATGCTGGAACATGGATGAATACCAGGGAACACACTCCACCCCAATCCGAGGCAACTTCATATAGGCTCTAGATCCACGAGCCCAATATTGATCCATAAGGACAGCTGTCCCTTCTCTCATTCCAAGAACGTCAACTGTGGTTTTGCATCCTTTATTATATACCACATGGTTCTTTGCATGGCTTCGGAAACATATTGTCGCATTAACCAATGGGATTACAACTACCGGGCCGGATTCGTCTTCTACCGATGTCAGTAACTTGGAGTGCTTGGCCCATGACTTTAAGCATCCATCATTCACTCTCTGCACTTCTTGTACGTATTCCGTTTTCAACAGATGCGCTGCACAGGACATCATTCCATCTTCCCATCCCTTCTTGGTATGCACTCTTCCATAAATGAACAGTTGGGATCGTTACTAACATCCAGATGATCCTACTATTTTCGTCACATCAGGACAGTTCGTTCTCTTCATTTCTTCAGTGATCACCTCATCCTGTCCTGCAGCAGGATACACAAGCATTTTGTCTTTCCATCCAGTCTCCTTCTCCATTTGTCTGGTCTTTATATAATCATCATGGTTTGGAAACGACCATTTTGATCTCCATTGCAAGGTTGCCCAGCTTCCTTGGAACTGTCTTCGAGTAGTACATGCTGCAAGATGGCTGTGATATTTTGCATCGTCTGCTGATACTTCTTTTGAAATGAAAGTCCTTACTGTATTAATGGCATAGGGGATGAGAGAGCAGACATAGCAACTCTTATCAGATGGTCTTTCCCTCACCTTTTTCATGTGTTGATACCACATGTTATTCCCCAGGTGAGCTGAATTATCTAGATAGGTATTTATCCGTCCATTATAATCCTCTGCATCTCTTTTATGTCTCCTAACATACCCAGAGAGATCAAGGAAATTAACATCATTCATACTCATAGTGGGTAGAATCATGGGAGCTCTTTCTTCAGTGGAACCATTAAGATATTAGAGACTGTGACAAATACGGAACAATAAGATACAGAGAACAATCATGCAAATATATATTATGCATAGAAATCTGGACAACCATTTCTCATGCCATCCCACTGCTTGGTGGACTAGTGATCGCTCTCTAATCATGTCTTCTTCATTAATCATTTTTAATACAATTATTGAGTTTCTTTTACATTTGTAACTGTACAATTTGTTCAATTATATCAATGAGGAGTCTTCTTATTACTGGACGTTTTTAGGTTCCTGTAAACAAGTGTAAACATTAACATCTCTTCTAACAAGAGCAGGGTAAGATTGAAGTATGAACACAAAGAGAGCAACCACAAGCCAATGATCATCACTATTGGCAGGCATCATGTATTTTTATAACCTAAAACCATATATTCTCCATGAAATGAATTTGGATATTGATCTCTCTTTCAATTTCTGATCAAGAACTAATGTTTAGACATATTTCTGATGCATTATTCACTGCTTCAATATATTTCTAAAAGTTCATTTCAACCCCTGGAATTTCTCCAAATCTTCACGTTATTCAGATGCAACCATGCTCGTCTTCCCGAAACCTTGACCGCAAAAGAGGAAACTTCCTCAACAAGGAAGGGGCCATTAAATTGAGGGTCATGCCACTTCCGGGTGAAGTCTTTAATCAGAATCAGGTCCCCAACATATAACATAGGTGGTTGTAATAGATAACTTGGATTTTTTATTTTTTTGCATTTTTAAAGCACTCACACAGCCCGGGGGCATCGAGGCGTTGTTACAGGAATATGACTTAGTTGCGTATTTATAACACGCTTAATAATGAGAGGTTTCTAAGCACGGACCCGGGGATCCAACCTGTGTTGCTTTGAGTCATCTTGTTTCCAAGGCGAGCACATTGCAGCTGAGCTATCCTCCCGCGATGATTGGTCACCGAATAAGCTTTGTCCATTTTCCTAGACCTTCTCCCCGATTCTTGACTTGATCTGAAATTAAAGAAATACTGGTAGTCATACATGTCAAATAATCATGCATTTCATCACCTAGAGTTTTGGCTACACTCTGCCCATCACTCCTGATCCTAGACAGAGGTGTAAGGGGCATTCTCATTCGACGCCCTAATACTAGCTTGTGCGGAGTGAGGTAGTGGTCTGACCCTGGCTGATTTCGAAGGGCATATAAGTCCTGGGGTAGGCAAGACAGCCATCCCTATTTCAAAGTCAATTTAATCTTGGCAATCCTCTCTTTGAGGAGGCCATTGAGTCGATCACATATTCTGTTTGCTTGTGGGTGATACGTAGAAGAGAACTTATGCTTTATACTTAATAAAAGCCCTATTTTTTCGAATAGCTAACTGATAGAATGTGGCCCATTATTGAATCTTAGTACTTCGCCACACACCCCACCTCAGGAAAACTTTGCTAACTAAAAACTTTGCTGCGCTAGTGGCATCAGGGTGTGCACATGGACCTGCTTCGATTCATCTAGAGAAGGGGCACAGATACCTATATCCATTACATGTCTGCAGCATGTCGATATGTAACTGCTGAAACTGACAATTTGGTTGAGGTATTACTCTTCTAATCATTCTCAGTGTATGCCCAGCAGTAGACATTTGACCCACAATGCAATTCACCATAAACAGTCCAAGATGTTCCAATAAATTAGGAATGAACCAGTCTTCTGAAATATTGGCAGCAATACTTTCTCTAGGTACATGCTTGGGGTAATGCAGCTGTTCAAGAGTGACTTTCAACAAAGTTACTGGCATTTCTGGCTTTCCATTGCTTTCCTGTTGCCATAAAGCTTCCATGGCGAATAAAGAACACCCCCTTCGCTTCCACAGTTTTTGCTCTTCCTGTGGTGCGCTTCCCTGAATCTCTATTAATTGGGTTATTGACAGCATATTAAACCCCTCCTATACTAACATGGTATAGCCAAATTGTCTTTAATATCTTCAGTATCAAAACTCAAAATGTCTGGAGGATATGCAACCCTTTTGGCTTCTATGTCTGTGGCTTCATTCTTTCAAAAGACAATGTCTGTTCATTTAGTATGTGCTGCGATTATATGACCACTATGGTTACTGAGAGTTGTAGTGCCTTAATGAGCCTATCCAATAAGGACGCATGCTGCATTGGAGAGCCGTCTGCATGGAGATAGCCCCTTCTTTCCAACGTGACAGCCCTGCGTCTACAGTTGACGTCACATAGGCAGAGCCACTGTACATCGTCACTTCTTGTTCTTCATGTTTCTCAAGCGAGACAATGAGCGCTACTAATTCTGCTGCTTACGCTGAAAAATGAGATGGTAGCCTCGCACTCGCCACTACATTGAATTCTCCATTTAATCTGTGTCTTACTACTGCAGCGCCTAAATGCTTTTCCCCACTAGTCAGATCAATTTTCGAAGAACCATCAATAAAAATTATTTCCCCTCCTGACAAAGCATTCTCTTTCACATGGGGTATGTCATCATAAAATTCAACATAATTGGCACAGTCATGCACACGATCACCTTCTTCTATGGGTTCAGCTAAGAATGTGGCTGGGTTCACTATTTTACACCTTAAAATATTAATCGTTGGGTTAGAAATCATTACTTAATAAGATGAAGCTCTTTGGGATGTCAATGGGCCCTTGGTTTTCTCTAGAATGGCAAATAGAGCGTGCTCCATGTAAAGGGTCGTAGAACAGCCCATGACAATACTTGCTTACTTCTCAATTGCAAATGTGTCAGCTTCCAAAGATTGTTCACAAGGGAAGTGTCCTCTCATAACTGGATCTAGAATACCATTGTAATATGCCAAAGGTTTATACCCAAAGGTTGTCCTTTGTGTAACACTGCTGTCATTACTGCCCCATTTGTGTGTGAAAACAAAATTCCTCGCCATAATTGGGAATCCCTAAACCTGGGGCTGTACAAATTGCTCTTTTCAACTCCTCAAATCCTTTCTCCACTCAATTCTACTTTTGCCTTACCAACTGGTTCTTTCTTTAATTCTTGCATAAACGGTTTTGTGCTTGTCCGTGCTGTGGCACCTGCTGTACTTGCGGTGCTTGTGCTGTGTGATCTTGGGCAAAGCCCTCTATGGTTGGTGTGCTGTATGGCTGGAGGATAAGCTGTCCCCCCCTCTGGAAAACTGGCCATTTTGTACACTTCCTCGTCTCTCGCATACACTCGCAATATGTCCTGTCATTCAACAATTCCAACATACTAGGGGACCCCTTCTGGTAAACCCTCCTTGGTTATAGACTCCATGAACACTCTGGTACTCGTTCTGACTTTTGTGAAAACCACCTTGGTTATTCTGAAATCCGCCTACTCTTCCCCTATAACCTATACTTCTGCCTCGTGGCGTGAACCCATACCCACCTTGGTCCATCGGGCACGATTATTTGCCTGTGATGTATCCATTGCTTCCTGCATTCCCATTCCTTCTCTGCTTGTCAATAGCGCCCCTTCTATGGAACATTTTTACAACTTTTTCTGAACCAACTTGGGTTACTCAATCTTTCTATTTTCATCCTTCTTTTGTTCTTCTCCTGTAATAATTAGCAATGGTGTACTGTTGTTAACTGTATCTCAGCCCATGGCTTCGCTTCCATCATTATTTGTTTTTTCAACTGCCTTTGTACTTGTTCTGGCAACACCGGCCATAAAATATGGCAAAATAATGCCACTGTGTTTTCCCACGGCTTGCGAGTTTTAAGCTGCAATTTCTCTTGAATATCTTGAATATAAGCAATAGGGTCTCCATCTTCTTTCATTTTACATGTCATAATTGCACCCATATCCGATGTGTGAGGATATTGTACCCTTAGAGCCCTCCAAACATCTGCCCTACAATTATTGAATGGTGCTCCATCATGTGCTGTGTTTTGTCCAGTCACATTTGAATATCTCGCTCTCCTCATTATGTCATCTGCCCTTTCTCCAAGAATAGCTACCACGAGACCTTTTACGTCCACTATGGGTAGCGTATTTCCTCCTGTCATTTTCTCTAATTCATATATCCATTTCCCAGCCCCTGAAATCAAGCTAGGGAGCTTACATTTTAAGTTATCCTTGTCCACCTGTGGTCATAGAACATATTGTGGTCTTGCTCCCCCTTCTGTAACAACGGGAACTGTGTGAACCCCATCCCATAGTCAGAGCCCATTATTAGTCCATCCATGGCAGGGAAAATCGTCCCTTTCTGTCTTCTTGCCGGCAATGACCTTAACTTGCTTACATATGGTGGAGACTCTCTCATCTCACTATGTGATCGTCCTCGGGGATGCTCAGGACATGCTATGGGATCTGGTGTTTCTTTTTTAGGATGTTCCAGATCTGACCATTTTATTTGCTTATCCATCTGGTGGTTTACTCAGGATGGCATAAGCGCCCTCTCTATCTCCTTCATGACCTGACTCTCGGTCATCCGCTGACATTTCCGGACCCCAACTAGTATGACTGTCACCCCCCTCTTGCTCTAAATCTAGTCTACTCAAGGACAATCCTTGACGTTCATCACTAAACAGGTTTCCTTTCTCACTCTGTTATTGAGGTACTGTGGATCGATCATTGTTCCCTCGAGTTCCATACTCACTATCTCGTCTTAATTGTTGCTATACCTTGCTGATCTTTTCTCTAATGCTTTCCGCATCATCTCTTTCTTCAGCTATTGCTACTCTAGATGCTGCTGACGTTACTTCCTTTATTGAGAGAATCTCTTCCACTGTATCCCATCTTATTTCTGGTCTCAGCCTAATTTGTTCTTTGCAAACAAGACTAGTTTCTGAACCTCGCAGTCTCCATTTTCGCTCTATTTCTTCATCTACTTCCCTTTGCTTTGCAGCATCTCTTCTCTTTCTTCCTCCTGCCTTCATTCTTCCCTCCTTACTTTCCTCTTCCTCCCTTTGTCTCTGTAATCTTGTATCCCTCACCCTTTGTGATGCTTCCTCTTCTCTCTTTCTTTCCTTTCTGGCCCTCTCTTCTATCGCTCTTTGTCTATTGTCATACTTTCTTTGTTCCTATGACCGTTTTTCATCTTTCTCTTGCCCCTCTGATATATCTGTTCTTGTCGATCCCTACTTTTCATTCTTTGCTCATCCTCCTTTAATCTCTTCTCTCATTCCTTATGCTTCCTCTCTTTTTCGTCCTTATCTTCTATTTGCCTAACTTCTCTGATACTTTTCCCATCTATTTTAAGTAATATCTGTCCGCCAATCCATTTGTTTTGTACGAGTGCTACCTCGTCAGCCTTATCTTTTTCTCCTTTCCATCTCCGGATTTCTCTGTCTATATCTGTTAACAAATTCGACAGTTCACTTATTTTTTAATTGTCTTGTATGAATTGACAAATATTTTCCTTTCTTTTATTCCCTTCTGGACTATTGTCACTACTGTAAGCAGGGGGTTCATATATTGGATTTCTATACCCCGTTGCTGCTCGTAAATCCTTTAAAGGATACACTCCTATCTATTTTCCGTAGCAACACTCTTTGCTTCAGGCAAGGTAAGGGGAGCTGAGGGCTCAACGCCTCCCCCCTTATTTTGATTAAGCATCCACTCCTCAGGTGGTGGGTCTTCTTTTTCCTCTCGTACATCTTCCAAAGTTCTAAAATTGCTAATCTTTTCTCTAATTTCTTCCATGTGTACGCGGTGAATTTGTGTGTCTAACACAAGACCTTTAAGACAAGGTAACAATACTTTGAGATAGATGGGGATGCAGAATATACTCAAACATCAATAATCAAACTGAATCAGGAAGTTGGCAAAGTACACCTGTTTTAATATCAATTATCTAAAACAGGGAGTTACAACGAACATCAACAAACTCGCTCGATCTTCTCACTCCACGCATTTCATAAAAAATGTAGCTTATATACTAAAAACTGGTCATCATTGATGTCAACCTGCGTGGTAAACTACAAAAAACTACTTAGGAAAGTGATTGAATTACAGGGAACATCTAGGTATATATTCCATACTTATTAGGGAAGGTGATTGGTTCTCTACTGTCAGATGGGGCAAATAAACCCTCCTTTTGTGCAGGTTTATATGAACATCATCAAACACACAACGTCCCACTGGTTATACAAACTATAGGTCTCTTCTACTACGTGGCCCTCTATAATTGGTTGGCACCCTCATACTCCTCTGTAATATTCCACACACGCAAGCAGCACGCAGGCAGGCATCCAGGTGCAGGTGGGCTGGTCATAAACATATCTATAATCACTCTTGCCTTCTGCCAGTCATTTAAGGCTTTGAACTCAGCCTTGGAAATGTTTTCTGCACCTGAGAATAAGAAGGAGTATAGGCATACTCTTGGTTTCGATACAGCTCGTCCCAGTATCTATATGCATCCATCCACGGGACTACAGACCATGTTTTAGAGTCTTTCTGTACTTAAAATACTATTAAATGACGAACCTCTGATGACGTCAATGTTTTCGCTCCTCACCAAAGACAAGTTCTGTAACCACTGCATGAACATTCAGGCTCACGGTGGCCTGGACTTCCTGGTACTGGGCCAGGCAAGCCTTTCTTGAATTCACCTCCATGATTAAGTTTTGATTTCTAATTGTGACACACTGAAAAGCCTTTCTGCTCATGAGATCCAGCTCTTCTAAAGTGCGGCGTGCAATCATCCATCATCCGTATATTCCTATGCATATACGTTGGCGCATCTCCACAATCTAGTCACTACATAGCCAGCCTTTAAGAATACTTTGTCTACTTGCATTACTGCATCTCTACAATTGTAAAACGACTTCACATCTTCTTCTTTATTTCTGTAGCATGAGCATCTTCATCTCGAGCCCGAAATGTTGGTCATCTTGACACCTCCTCTTAAGAGCCTATAAAATGTCTACGGTCTTCAGCTTCTCGTCTCTTTTCTAGGTGCATCGGCTCTACCTTTCATGTTGTCACCAATCTTCTCTTTTGCTCAGTTTTCACACTTCGCCCGGGATTTCATTCAAATGGCCATCATATTGTTGTGAATGCATGTATGGCTTCCTCAAAGGGCACCTTACTTCCAAGATTCTTTTCGGTATAGGTATTTTCACTGGTACTGCACGTGTCTCACACTCTGGCTCCCAACATATTGGCAGCATGGGGGAGGAGCTTTGGGTAAGGGTACTTGGCTCCACCTCTACACTCCCCATCTCTGGGCGATTCATCAACCACTCCCTTATCAACTTTCATATCTAGAAATCCTAGTCTAAAGAAATGCTTCTTTGGGACCCATATCTTTAGGACTTCTTTCAGGCATCCTGCTGACTTCAAATGCTCATCCTTACTCCAGGACATAAGCATGCATTGTCCACTTGGACAGCAGTAGATCCATTTCCCCACATACTTCTTCTGGTTCTCTGGGTACAGGAACTTCGTTCCCTCAGGTGCATGAATGCTGGCCTTCACGTAGTCTCTGATTTATTCATCTGTCAGTTCTTTAGTTTTCCATCCTGATTCAACATCAGTCATGATCTACATTCCTACAGCTTTCTTTGCAATTTTCTTGCATTGTGAGATAATTATCATGATCACACAAAATCCAAGCAATACCATTACTATCGGGGCTCCAAGGAACTTGAACATATCTGCCATCCATTGTGGAACCCATGAGAATATTTATTCCAAACCAACTGTCATCAGCAATGTCTTCCACTTCATCTATCATCTGGACGTGTAACTTCGTCAGCATCGTTATGGCTTGTGTCAAAGTGCCATTTTCGTCATGATGAGAAGGTATGAATGTGCAACATGATTCTCCAATTTTGGTACAAACACCTCCACCCATAGCTGTAATCATGTCCAGGACATATCTGTTCTGAAGAGTCATCAGTCGTATAGCTCTCAGCTCCTTGATAGCACTGAATCCCTTTATAGTAGTGTTGATCATCTGCAACAATTCCCATCTGGTTATCTGTAACCTTCTGGATCCTGGGCATGAAGATTATTGTGAATATTGATGAAGTCTTACTAAACAATCTGTGCCCATATGGGATGGAATCAAAGGCTTCTATTGACTTGGCTGAGAAATAATTCTCCTTCTTCATTCGATTCAGGAGTTCAACAGATCTAAAGGTGAGCATCTGCTTTTGGAAAGTCACCTATGTTTGAGTCACATTTAGGAATCACCAATGCTGGAACATGGACGTTCACTATAGAACATGGTCGTCCCCAATCACAGGGCAGATTCATATAAGCTCTGGAGCCACAAGCCCAGTAGTGATCCATTAGCACTGCTGTCCCGTCCTTCATTCCTTGCACGTCAAAGATTCAACCACAATTCTGATTCTCTCCAACTTTTCATGTGCCATTATTTCTGAAACATAGCTTTGCACTATCCAGAGGCACTATCTGCAAGATCCCTCCTTTATCTGTGACCCATTTCGGTAGTTTGGCAAGTCTTGGCCATAGAGGTTTACATCGATTCTCCACAATGTAATGGTCGGTTTGTAGCATCCATTCATTACCCACGCTCTGCAGATAACCACTCCTTCCTCCCATCCATCTGGAGAAAGTACTGATCCCCAAATCTGCATTTGGCCTCTGTTCTTCCATCTTCGAATTTCTTCAGCAGATTTTCCTGAACTCTTAAGCTATCTGTTCACTTCCCATCTGATTCCAGCCCCTTTTAATCCAGGCTGTTTGCATCTTACCTCATGGTTTCTGGTGTGGACTCTTGCTCTTTTCTTTGTATCTTGAACATAATCATCCTCATCTGGAGCTGTCCATTCTGTTGCTCATATCAAATAGGCTGTTTGGCCCATGAACTGACCTCTTGCTCGGCAGAGTGCAATGCGAGATAGTGTGCTGTCTGTACATCTATTTCAATGGCTATGAATATATTTGACTTCCCCATACTATAAAGCAGGAGTGCACATACATAGCATTCCTCCTCTGAGGTTCTCCTTCCTACCTCTTTCATGTGCTGATACCACATGTTGTTCCTCAAATGTACTGTGCTGTTTAGATAATCATTCAAGTCATGATCATCCTCCCTTGTACTTCTCTTAGGTCTCTTTCTTGCTTCATGTGCTTTTACAATCATCTCATGAAGTATATCAGCATAATTCCTTCTCACTGGGGGATTCATAGGGACATTTGTCAGTGAAACCGGTGTCTTTACATGTACTGCTGGTGTAGGAACAATCACATAAATTGCCACATCTGTACCTTCCTGCTGCATTTCAGATATACAGGAACTATTGCCCTCTTTGGATCTACATAATGGACAGTGCATATCGTGAGAGAGAGAAAAATGACAATGAACATGATGCATGTATATATTATATACCAATATGTCCATTTCATACAGTAATAGCTTCTTGCACATCATGGTGCTCTCTCGTTGTTTGCTACATTATTGTTACTATCAATGTTGCCCATATTGCCTGGGATTACTTTTAAGGAAAGAAAAACCACTTTAATCAGGCAATGTCATTAAATATTCTGGCAACTGTTGAATTTGCTCCACAAGCTCCACAAGCAGCTGGCTGATTGTAGGACGATTGATAGAATTCCGAATGAATACAAAAGAGTTGTCTTTTTGCCAAACCAAATGAGGATGAGCTTTCAGCAAATAAAAGACCAAGGCCAGTAGATTGTTAATATCATCACTCGATAGACCCATCCATGCATTCAAAGAGATGTATCAGGCAACAAACAAATTTGCTTGCAAATTTCATGTATCAGCCAATTTATTGTAGGTCGATTTCTGGGATCTCTCAGAAATACGCAAGTATTGGTTTGTCGTCCAACAAGATAAGGATACTCTTCAATCAAGAAATAAAATACCATTGCAAGCAGTTTGTGAGCATCTTCGTCAGACAAGACCATCTGTACTTTCTGTACAGAACTCAGGTAACTAGAGGATTTGCTTAATTATGGCTGTAAGCAGTCTCCTCACGATTGGACAATTTTTAGGATCTTGCAGAAAGAGGTGAATGTCAGTAGTTCTCCCAACCAGTGGATGATATGCACGCAGAATGAACAAGAAAAAAGCAAACATGATCCAATGAACATTGCCATTAGACACCACCATGGGAGCCTCCAAAGAGCAATTCAGTGAGAAAGGAATCAGGGAACTGCTCCTTCTTCCAGTCAAAGATGAACTCTAGGTCTGGCATTTCTTTTTCCATCAAGACTTCAATACATCTCAGTCCAATGTTAACAATATCCTGTGGCTCCAAAACAATAGCTTTTTCACTCCTTGTTTAGCATTTAGAACGAATGTCTTGAGTGAACCAGAGTTCAATGTACTCTTAATCTGTCTACTGAACTGTCTTTGCGTCCTTCTTCCTCGTCATTGATCTAGTCTGCATATGCTAAACGTCTTCTCTGTGACTTGCTTCCTAATGGGGTGGGGGTGCAGTGGTCTCTCCAGGCGCCAGGGCTGTGTCCAACCAGGTCCCCCATGTATAAATGTCCCAACGGAACGTGCATGACCCATGATGCCCCCTGCTCCCGCCACTTGATGGTACCACTCTTGTGATCCTGGGCAAGTGGCCATGACAGCACTCCTCCTCAAGGCTCTCTCAAGGGTGGTCCTCCTCCCAGCCCTGGTTTGGTGAGGTTATTTCGATGGAATGGTCTGCCCAATCGAGGGGCATGAACATATTCACTGGGTTCCCAGGTTCGGCCTTGAGGTCTGCATCCTTTCCGGGCTATTAGGTAATACAGTTTGGATCGAACCACCTTGGAATCCAGGATAGGCTTAACTTCGTATTCGGGTTCCCCATTTAGTAATTCGGGCTCTTGCGGAGAATCAATCCTTGTATTTGGTTTCATGGGTGAAACATGAAATACCGGGTGGATTTTCATGTGCGATGGTAACTCCAATTTCATGGCGGCAGGGTTGATTATCACTTTGATAGTATAGCGGCCCAGATATCTGGGGCAGAAGGCCCGTGGTCCTTTCAAAGGTATGTGTCTAGATGCTAACCAGACTTTATCTCCAATTTGGTAATTGGGAGCTTCTTTTCAGTGTCAGTCAGCAAACAGTTTTTGTCTTTCCCTGGCCTTGTTCAATTGTTCTGTTGCTTCTTCAAGAACTTGAATGATGGATTTGTGTAAGGATTTTATTGCTGGCATTTCCAATGTGTCAGGTAGATCAAACACTGATGTCCGTGGATGTCTCCCATGTAGAGTATAGAATGGAGTTTGTCCAGTGCTTGTATGAACCAAATTGTTGTAGGCATACTCGGCTACCCAAAGTATGTCTTTCCAGGAGTTTTCGGAGTGCTGAAGCATATATCTCAAATATTGTTCTAGTGTCTGATTGGTTCGCTCGGTTTGTCCATCGGTTTGAGGGTGGTGGCTAATGGACAACCGGGGGTCCATGTTGGCAATCGCACAACACCTTCTCCAAAAGGCGGAAACAAATTGAGTCCCACAATCCGATATCAAGATTAATGGAAATCCATGTAACCGGACAATTTGTTCCAAGAACACAGTGGCGAGAGTCGATGCAGTTGGAAGGCCTTTCAGAGGGATGAAATGGGCAATTTTTGAGAAGGAATCTAAGATGACTAAGATGGTGTTGTAACCATGTGCAGGGAGGAAGATCTGTGATAAAGTCCATCGATAGTGTATGCCAAGGTGCGGGTTGAATCATTAACGGACGTAGTAACTCAGCTGGATTTTGCTTCTGAGATTTGTGCTTTGCACAGACACCACACGTTGTAAATAATTGGGCAATGTCTTTCCTCCAAGTGGGCCACCAATAGTTTTGTTTTACCTTAGCCTGTGTCTTGGCTATTCCAGGGTGTCCTTCCACTAATGAATCATGGTAGTTTGTGATGATTTGAGTTTGCAGTTTCTTGTCCTGGATATATAACCGTCCTTGGAAATCGTAAATTCTTCTCAATGGTGTACCCGTCTACCTTTAGAAGACATTCCTGTTGTTTTACCTGAATCATCTGTGACTGTAAACTGGTTTTTAAGTCATCTACACACTTGCTAACAGCAATCATGGTTTGAATTTGCTCTTGTTAGACGCTCCTCTGCACACCAGAACACTGCTAACATCTCCACAACACCTTCCCCGGGTTCCCACACTACTCCCTCCAGGGTTCGAGACTCACGTGATGTGGTTACCCCAAAGGACCGAAAGCTCTGTACCAGGTACAATGTGCGTGCCCAGTTGCAGCCCTTCCTGCATTGGCAGTTGCCATGGAGAACATACAGCAGAAGGGGCGGTGGAACACCTCCGCATAGATCATTCATTTGCTCACGTGATTCAGAGCGGCGTTTCCCACGTGACCATGGTGGACGTCACATGACTCAGAAGCGCACAGTATATAAAGCTTGATGCACGGAGCACTCACCGCTTCTCAGCTGTCTTTCGACTCCGTTTGGCGCTACGTTTGATATACTGTGTTGGTTTACCTTGATCTTGGATCTTTCACCTGGACTCCTTCGGATTACCCTTTTGTACCTTTGCTTGGAACTGTTTACCCATTGCTGAACCTCGACCCGTCCCTCACCTGTCTTCGGATCATCCCTTGGTACTTTGTTGGACTTCTACGCCATTGCCCTTTGGGAACTCAAGCTACGTCTTCAGCTCTACAGGTGGGTTATCCTGTGTACACGCTTGACTCCGTTCCCTGTTGTTCTGGGGACCGCCTCTCATCTGAGTCTCGAACCTCCTTCACTAGGTTTCCCGGGCTTTCCAATCACCGGATAGGTAAGATTATTCAGATCCTCTGATTCTTGTGTTATATTGTATTTGCCTGGTACTTGACCTCGTTCTTTCTGCAGCAGCATCGGTGTTCCAGAGGTTCCGTGGATCCGGGAAGTAACATCTCCCACCTGTGGCTCCAAAGGTCGCACAGCGGGGTTCTTTTGGTTCCCCTGTGCGTCACTTGGGGACGGAGGTCTCAACGGTCTACACGACACTCAAGTCAGAACAGACTGAGAAGCCGTATAGTCGTGTTGGATAATGCAGGGGACCACGGAAGAACCCATAGCTGCTTTAGTTCAGGCAATTACAGTATTAAGGGCAGATATGGCCGCCGCAAACACGGTGATTCACCAAAGGCTAGATTCCATACAGAGTGTCCAGCATTCCCTCCCTGCAGACTCTGAATTCGGAGATGCTGCCACTCGAGCCACACCTCCTCCATTGGCAAGTACCCCAGCTCCAACCCCGGTGGTCCTTCCAGCCCCTTCTCCCTTGGCCGGTCCTGAACGTTATCAAGGCGACCCCAAGAAGTTCAGGACCTTCATCAATCAGTGCAAGTTACACTTCCTGTGTAGACCTCTGGCCTTTCCTAATTCCACTGCTAAAGCGGCCTTTACCCTTTCCCACCTGGCCGGAACGGCTGCCGCTTGGGCTAATCCTTTACTGGAGAGCAATAGCCCGGTTCTCTATGATTTTGATTTGTTAGTTACCGAGATGTCCCTAGTCTTCGACACCCGACACAAGGCACAATCTAGGGATCTGGAGTTGTTAGAACTAACCCAGGGTAGAGGGACCTTGATAGACTACATCACCCACTTCAACCAATTGGTCGCCGAGACATCATGGCCAGAAAGCAATCGGGCGGTCATATTCTATAGAGGGTTGAATAATCCAATGAAAGATGCCTTAGCCGTGATCCCTTCCATGCCCACTCAGTATCAAGAACTAGTGGATCTTGCCCTGCAGGTAGATGCACGTCGCTCAGAGCGCAGGGCTGAGTTGGGTTTTTCTCATCCTACAGCTGTCAGTACTCCCGCCTCCAGCACTGAGGAACCTATGCAAGTGGGAGGTTTACGTAGTCCTATCACGACATCTGTGAGAGAACGTAGGAGGGTGGATAATGCATGCTTTTATTGTGGCACCACGGGACATTATGTTAAGGAATGCCCTCGACGTCCCAAGAAGTCCCAGGTTTTTCGGACAGCTCGACCTTAGATCCGGAGACCAGGTCGAGCTTCCAGTCCTCATCTCCGGGTGCCACTCCTGCTTTTGCTCGTGTCCAGCCCATCTTTGTACAGGCCACTCTTTGTCCTTCTGTGGGTATCTCTCACGCAGTCATGCTCATCATTGACTCTGGTGCCACGGGGAACTACATAGACATTGCTTTAGCCCATTCTCTCAATCTACCTTTAGTGGTGAAAACCCGACCTGAACCGGTTCAGGCCGTAGATGGCACTGCCCTAGTCTCTGGTCCCGTTAGACACCAAACTGCTCCTCTATTATTGACTATACAAGACATTCACACAGAGATGCTAAGTTTTGACTTGATCACCACACCCCAGTTCGGTATCATATTAGGAATACCATGGTTGCGTGAACACAATCCTCTGATTAATTGGCAAACAGGCACGGTTCTCTTTGAGTCGGATATCTGCCAGAACTTATGTCTCCCAACCCATCTAGAAACAGATACTCCGTCACGGGCTTTCAGAGCTCTCGCTCAGCTCACATTGAATGATGGTGGATCAGCAGTTGTGAATTCCCATACCGTCGGAGGGGTAGTTACCGGGATTCCCTCTGAGTACAAAGCATTCGAGTCAGTTTTCGATCGCGGTTCTTCCGAGGTGCTTCCTCCACACAGATCATATGGCTGCCCGATTGAACTAATCCCGGACTCTATCGTTCCTTCGGGCAGGATCTATTCTCTGTCCCCCTCGGAAGAACAAGTTCTGAAACAGTATGTCCAGAACGCCCTACGACTAGGAAACATCCGCCCCTCTACTTCACCAGCTGCAAGCCCTATTTGTTTTGTACCCAAGAAAGAGGGGGACTTACGTCCTTGTGTGGATTACCGACGCCTTGACGCCATCACGAAAAAGGACAGGTATCCAATCCCTTTGATCACCCCCCTCCTGGACCGCTTATCCCATGCCTCCGTTTTTACCAAGCTGGACTTTCGGGGCGCATACAATCTAGTGCGCATCCGCGAGGGCGATGAGTGGAAAACTGCCTTTTGCACCCGTTACGGGTTGTATGAATATCTAGTCATGCCCTTCGGCCTATGCAACGCCCCGGCAACATTCCAGCGTTTTTTGAATGACATATTCAGGGACATTCTGGACGTATACATGGTTGTTTATCTGGACGACATCTTGATCTTTTCACGGAATCTTGATGACCATGTACAGCATGTTCGGGAGGTCTTATCCTGTCTGAGGGAACATTCGCTGTTTGCCAAACCCGAGAAATGTCAGTTCCATAAAACGTCTGTTGAGTTTCTGGGCTTCCACATTACCCCTCGGGCACTATCCATGAACGAATCCAAGGTTAAGGCGGTCTTAGATTGGCCGATTCCTCAGACACTCAAGGCCTTGCAGGCCTTTTTGGGCTTCGTCAACTTTTACAGACGCTTTATTTCGTCCTTTTCTACAATTGTGGCCCCACTTACGGCTCTGACTAGCCCTCAAGTACCCTATCAGTGGCGAAAGGAACATCAGGAATCCTTTGAGGCTCTGAAGACCGCTTTCACCACTGCACCGATTCTTCAGCACCCCAATCCCTAACTTCCATTCATAGTCGAGGCGGACGCCTCTTCTTTTGCCCTCGGTGCGGTGTTGTCTCAGACATGTTCTACGACGGGCAAGTTGCACCCGGTGGCATACCACTCCCGTAAGTTTTCCAGTACTGAGACCCATTATACTGTAACGGAGAAGGAATTTCTGGCTGTCATGGATGCCTTTTGTGTCTGGCACCATCATCTCCTGGGGGCTAAGCATCCAATCACTGTCTACTCCGATCATCAGAACCTACAGGATCTGGCCTCCCTAAAGTGCATCAACAGCAGACAGGTCCGGTGGCATCTCTTCTTTTCCGCCTTTGATTTTCACATCACTCATCGTCCTGGGATCACTCATGGAAAAGCGGACGCCTTGTCACGCTCTCAGGGTGGAGTCTCGTTGCCAACCTTCCCCGATACCGTTCTAGGTAAGAGTCACGTGATTTGTCTCTGCACTCCCTCTCTATCATTCTTGGATTCTGTGCGAGCATGGACGAGCAGTCATTCTGACCAACTGCGGGATAGGGATCCCGTGTATTGTGATGGTTTACCTTTTGTGCATGATCGCTTGTTTCTCCCCACGCCTGACACCCGTAACCTGGCCCTTGAATGGTCTCATGATGCCCACTTTAATGCCCATCCTGGCCAGGGGCGTACCATGGATCTCCTAAAGCGTTGGTGCTGGTGGCCCTCTATGAAGCGCGACGTGGAATGCTATGTCAACTCTTGCTCTGTCTGCGCGCAGGCCAAACATCGAAGAGGTCGTCCAATCGGCCTGCTGCTTCCGCTACCGGTACCCCCCAAGACCTTGGCACACACTGACTATGGATTTCGTGACCGATCTCCCCAAGGTGGGGGGTTTTGATACCATCTGGGTGGTGGTGGATACATTCACAAAAATGGCTCGCTTTGTTCCCTGTAAGGGGATCCCTTCGGCACCGGTCCTGGCTGTGTTGTTTTTTGAATCTGTGTTCACGTTGTTTGGGCTTCCTTCTGTCATTATCTCCGACCGTGGGTCGCAGTTCACCTCTCGTTTTTGGAGAGCTTTGACTAAGCTGCTTGGCATCTATACCAGGTATTCCTCGGCCTATCACCCCGAGACTGATGGGCAGACTGAAAGGACAAATCAATCTATGGAGCAGTATCTCCGGTGCCTTATCTTGCAGCAGCAGTCCTCCTGGCTGAGTGCTTTACGGCTTGCCGAGTTCGCATACAATAACGCGGCTCACTCTGCTACAGGTTTTTCTCCTTTCTATGCCCTCTATGGCCAACACCCCAAGGTCTTGCCTGTCCCTGACGCCTCTGTCTCTTTGAATCCTGCGGCCACGGCTTGTCTTAGGGATCTGTCTGCTGTTCATGCTCGTTCTCTGGTCCGCCTTACTGAAGCAAAGGCCTCTATGAAGTCCCATGCTGATGGCAAGCGCTTGGCTGCTCCTCCCCTTGCGGTGGGTTCTAAGGTGTGGTTGTCTTCCCGTCACCTTCGTCTGGTTGGTTGTCGGAAACTTCTGCCTCACTTTGTTGGCCCGTATGTGATCTCTCAGGTTGTGAATCCAGTGGCTTTTCGTCTGGTTCTCCCGAACTCTTGGCGTATCCATCCTGTTTTTCATGTCTCTCTCCTCAAGCCCTGCCCTGATTCCTCCCGTCTTTGGGCCCCAGCAGCCCCGGTGTCCCTGGCCTCCCCTGATGTCTTTGAAGTGTCAGCTATTTTGGGTTCCCGTTGGTTTAGGGGTGGGCTCCAGTATTTGGTGGATTGGAAGGGTTATGGCCCGGAGGAGCGCTCTTGGGTTTCCGCCCTGGACGTGAACGCTCCTCGGTTGGTGGCCCGGTTCCATAGGGATCACCCGTCCTGCCCACGGGGTCGTGGGCCGTTGGGGGGGCTATGTTAGACGCTCCTCTGCACACCAGAACACTGCTAACATCTCCACAACACCTTCCCCGGGTTCCCACATTACTCACTCCAGGGTTCGAGACTCAGGTGATGTGGTTACCCCCAAAGGACCGAAAGCTCTGTACCAGGTACAATGTGCGTGCCCAGTTGCAGCCCTTCCTGCATTGGCAGTTGCCATGGAGAACATACAGCAGAAGGGGCGGCGGAACACCTCCGCATAGATCATTCATTTGCTCACGTGATTCAGAGCGGCGTTTCCCACGTGACCATGGTGGACATCACATGACTCAGAAGCGCACAGTATATAAAGCTTGATGCACGGAGCACTCACCGCTTCTCAGCTGTCTTTCGACTCCGTTTGGCGCTACGTTTGATATACTCTGTTGGTTCACCTTGATCTTGGATCTTTCACCTGGACTCCTTCGGAGTACCCTTTTGTACCTTTGCTTGGAACTGTTTACCCATTGCTGAACCTCGACCCGTCCCTCACCTGTCTTCGGATCATCCCTTGGTACTTTGTTGGACTTCTACGCCATTGCCCTTTGGGAACTCAAGCTCGTCCTCAGCTCTACAGGTGGGCTATCCTGTGTCCACGCTTGACTCCGTTCCCTGTTGTTCTGGGGACCGCCTCTCATCTGAGTCTCGAACCTCCTTCACTAGGTTTCCCGGGCTTTCCAATCACCGGATAGGTAAGATTATTCAGATCCTCTGATTCTTGTGTTATATTGTATTTGCCTGGTACTTAACCTCGTTCTTTCTGCAGCAGCATCGGTGTTCCAGAGGTTCCGTGGATCCGGGAAGTAACATCTCCCACCTGTGGCTCCAAAGGTCGCACAGCGGGGTTCTTTTGGTTCTCCTGTGCGTCACTTGGGGACGGAGGTCTCAACGGTCTACATGACACTCAAGTCAGAACAGCTCTTCAGAAATGATTGCCATGGGATCAGATGCTGTGAAGGCCTCTTTTTCCTCACTCATGCGTGATAATGCGGCTGCTTTTCCATTCTGCACTCCAGGTCTATAGGTAATAATAAAGTCGTATTCTGCAAAAAACAACGCCCAACGAAGTTGGCGTGAGGATTGCGCTTTGGCAGTCTTTAAATATTGTAAGTTACGATGATCTGTGATGACGGTGACCGTGTGTCGTGGCCCAAGGAGATAATGTCTCCATGCCTTAAATGCAGCTTTGATTGCCAGTAGTTCCTTATCCGTGATTGCATAGTTCAGTACGGGAGCTGAGAATTTGCGGGACCAGAATGCGACGGGATTTAACTGTCCTGTTTCCTGGTCTCTTTGGGATAACACTGCTCCCATGACTGTGTTTGAAGCGTCGGTGTCTACTACGTATGGTAGGTCTGGCCGGGGGTGTTGAAGAACCGATGCTGTGGTAAATGCTAGCTTCAGTTTCTGAAAGTCTTCTTTAGCTTCTGTGGACCAATGGAATTTCTTGTTCTTCCTCAGTAATGAAATGATTGGATGAACAATTTGCAAGAACCCAGGAATTAATCGACAGTAGAAATTAGCGAAACCGAGCACACTTTGTACTCCTTTCGTGGAAGTTGGTGAGGGCCACTGGAGGATTGCGTCAACTTTCTGTGTGTCCATAGGCACTCCCTGCGGTGTGAGCATGAAACCAAGAAATTCGACTTCGGTCACATGGAAGAAACATTTTTCCAGCTTGGCATATAATTGGTGTTGTCGAAGCTTTTCCAAAACTGCTCGGACATGAACAACATGTTCTTCCTTAGAATTTGAGTAGATAAGAATGTCATCTAGGAAGACAAGTGCGCAAATGTGCAATAACTCATGGAGTACATCATTCATAAAGAATTGAAACGCCGCAGGGGCGTTGCATAACCCAAAAGGCATGACTTGGTATTCGAAGAGGCCATACTTTGTGCGAAAAGCCTTCTTCCAACCGTCTCCTTTTTTTACTCTAACACGGTGGTCTGCCCCTCGCAAATCCAGCTTGGTGTAAATCTGAGCGTGTTTCACTTGGTCCAGGAGCTCGGGTATAAGTGGCAAAGGATAGCGTTTTTTTACGGTCATTTGGTTGATCGCTCTGTAGTCAATACAGGTCCTCAGGTCCCCCTCCTTCTTGGGCACGAAGAAGAGGGGGGAGGAGGCAGGAGACTTGGATGGGCAGATAAAATCATTTGCCAGATACTGATCCAGGTAAGTTTTAAGATGTTGGTTTTCTTGCTCCGTTAAGGTGTAAATCTGGCTACAGGCTATTTGGTCTCCGGGTATGAGGTCTATTTGGCAATCGTAGGGTCTGTGCGGGGGCAAGTTGTTAGCTTGTTCTTTTTGGAAGACATCCTGGTAACAGTGATATTCAGTTGGTAAGGTGCCAGTAAGGCCCAGCACGATGCTCTTCTTAGGACTTCGGTTGATGACGTCTTTGGTGTAGCAGGTGTCGGCGCAGTCTTGACGAAAGGTCAGAACTCGTTTTCGCCAGTCGATTTTAGGATTATGGGTTTCTAGGCAGGGCATCCCCAATATCATCTGGAACTGAGGAGCACCGATGAGATAAAAAATGATGTCTTCTTGGTGTCCATCATGCAACAGAAGCTTGACTTTCTCAGTGCATTGCGTCACCGGGCCGGATGATAACAGACTCCATCCACTGCCGTGACATTTTCCGATTTCTGCCTATCAGTGTTGCCAGATCTTGATCAATGTAGTTTCCTACTGCCCCACTGTCAATGTATGCCTCCAAGGCATGTATTTTTGACGGCTGTTTGTGATTTACCAAAAGTACCGGAAGGACTAGTTGTGAGGTCTGTGCGTATTTCTTTTTCTTGCTCGACAAATGGACCCCTAGGCTTGCCAGGCATTGGAGTATCCCAGAGTCCGGTGTTTCTTCTTCTTCGTCGTCGTTTTTATCGGTTGCACCAACCATTTTCTTGGGAGGTTTTACTGGGCAATCACGGAGGAAATGGCCTGCTTTCCCACAATATAGACAAAGTAGTTGTCTTCTTTTTTCTCTTTCTGCCTTGGTTAGCGGACTCTGTAACCTACCGATTTGCATTGGTTCCGAGTGTTCATGTGTTTTGGTGTGGGTATCACAGGGTCGCACAAAAACGGTCCTACCTTCTGTTCTGGCTTGATCCATTTTCCTATTCTGCAACCTATGGTCGAGTTGCACTGTGAGGTCTATGTAGTTTGCACACCCCTCAGGTGGGTTCACAACTTGCGCCAACACATCCTTAAGTTCCCCACGTAGCCCTCGATAGAAGAGTGTAGTTATTTTCTCTTCTGGCCAGTTGGTTTGAGCTACGAGATGATTGAAAGATGGAATGCAGGTTCATAGATCTATATTTCCCTGTCTGAGTGACAGTAGTTCGTTGTGCAGGGCTTGTCCCTGAGCATGTCGGGCAAACAATTTCTCCATTTTGTATTGGAAACCCCCAAAGTTCCAAAGCAAAGGATCATCTTGGGTTACTAATGGTATTGACCAGTCTACCGCATTACCCCCTAGATATGAAAGTACAACTGCCACTTTGGCTTGATCATTAGGGAAGGCTCCCGGTCTGCATAAGAAATGTAGGCGACATTGGTTCATGAATATGGCAAACTTGTTTGGGTCGCCATTGAAGCGTTCAGGCGGGGCCAAGGGCACTGCCCCTGGAAGGACTACCTGAACTGGTGTGGAATGTTGTGGCAGAGCAGCGTGGCTTATCCTAGGCAAGGGAACCTGTCCTGCTTGTGCCTGTAGCACCTGCCTTGCTATATCATCGGTCCTCTCCCGAGTTACGATAAGATCCCGCCTTAATGCACTGGTCTCTTGTCGTGAGGCATGTACTTCAGCCCGTAATTCCCCCAGTAGTTGGGCCAACAGATCTGTCTTAGAAGTTTACATAACGCGCAGGCAGAGAGTTGTTGAGGCTTCGCGTTCTGTTATGCTCACCTGGTCTCTGCGGAGGCATTGGGGCACTGTTGCATCCCTCCCTGGTGTTAGATCTCCCCCTTCTGGTTTCATCCCCTGCAGCTCAGCTATGGGCGGTGACAATTGGTGGCACTGCTCCTGCGTGGATATGGGAAAACGTGAATGCACTGGTAGGTGACTGTGGTATCTTCCAACCCCTTCGACGCAAGGTGCGAGTTCTGTGGGCACGTACCGGCCCATAAGGCTCACCTGGTTAATGTGAATGATGAGCTCTCTGTCTTGCTACTTCTGGCAAGGGCACTTGTTGATGGAATCTAGTTCCTTCACTGATTCTTTAGTATTAGTCCAGTCCGGCTGCGACTAAGTTCCTCTTTCTGCTTTCTCTCAAAGCCTGTGTCTTTTCCCTCTCAATGTCTTGATGTTGTTGCTCACAATGTGGTTGTTTTGCACTGAATAACGTTTCTCTCTGTTTTCTCCCAAATAGGTGGAAATGCGCCTAACAACGGCTGTGGAGACGCGGAACATAGCTGAGCGGAAGATGGATGCGACCACGATGTCCAGCAGCAGGTGAGTGATGGCTTTAGGGAAGGTATGAGGTTTTAATGGCAGCGAGCCCTTAACGTAATATCTGTTAAGTGTCTAACCTTGTCTTTTGTCTTTTCTTTGCAGGTGCGGCAAGTTTGGATGGAGCACATCGTACCGTGGTGCCTAGATGATGCTGTCTGCGTTCCGGGGTTATGTGTTGCAATATCGCTCTTGACAATGATCCCCCTTGTGGCCATGTCATGGACATTTTATCTGCTGCACTTTTTACCCATTCTGCACTGTACTGTTTGAGCTTGGGCAAGTGTTTTGGCAGTGTCTTGCATAAGTGCATGAGAGTCGTGTCCTCCATTATGACAAGTCTTACTTGACTGTCAATACTTACCAAATCGTTAAATTAACCTTTTACCTTGACTTAAATCACCACTTTTAACGTTTTGAAACAATTTTTGAGCAAGCACCATCAATCGCTGCTCAATCCTCTTATTTCAATAACCTATCTATTCTTTTGATTGGCGCCAATCGGTTCGCAACAGTTTATCTTTAATCACTGTTACTTTTCCAACTCTTCACAATTCTATTGCTCCTCAATACTTTATTCAACTAACAACATTTAGACTAGTCAGACATTACACATTATAAAACACTGATCACCTTCCCACTTATTTCTCATTTATAAATACGGGGTACTCTTCTCTTGCCTTTATTTTACCCTATACAGGGTTTGAGACATCACCTTGCATGGTCCTGACCTGTGCGTTTTTTTCTATTTCTACTCCCGTTGGAGTTTGAAATGTCTCCTTGTAATTCCCTTGAATTAGGACTCCTACACGGTCTCTCTTATCTTCACAATATTTCCTGTTACTCAAAATTATCACAATCCTGTCCCTTTATATGACCATTCCCCTTAGTCTACTTACCATTCGTAAAGCGACTCAAGGCCCTCGGTATCGACTCCTCCTTCAATCCAACCACTTCACCCCCATCCGCAGAGTGCCTGTGGAAACCAAGCAGGGATTTCGTCAAAGGGGAGCTGCCCACCGTCTTGGTTCTTCTTGTAGGTTTATTTCCATTTGGCCGCTCTCCACAGGAAACTCTGCGATCTTCCAGCTAATGGTGGAGGAGTTCCAATCGTCCGAAACTCTGGAGCAGAACTAGTTTGGATCTTAAAACCACCCGCACCTCTACCACGTGAGCTTAGGGCTCTTCAGGAACATGCATATGTAATGGACGGGATAGTACAGAATAATTCCAAGTCCAAATAACCGAACCAACTCAGGAAGATGGCAAAGTACTGTTTTATTAACAATGATCTGAAACAGGTAGTTAACAACGAACATCAACGGACCTACGCTCAGTTTCTAAGCAATCTTTAGACAAAACATAGGGCCTAATTACAAGTATGCTGGTCTGGAAATAGTGGTGCCGGCAGCACTGTACCAACACCATTTTTCAGACTGGCATATTCTGAGGCACAAGTGCGGAAACACCATCACCGCAAAGTGATCCCCACGGTGCTAATGCACCTGTTAGCACCATAACTGCAAACAGCAGAAAGAGTTATAGGACGTCCCAGAACTACCGGCACAGCAGTTATGCAGTCACATTCAGAGTTCCGCCTACACAGAAACACTGCCATAAAAATGGTGGTGGCACCGTGACCACCGTTCCTGTAATACCGGCACCGCGGACCAGCCATTAAACAGTACCAGGTGAGCAGCAATAGGCTAGAGGTGTAGTAACTTAGCCCAGCTGCGCACAATTTACCACAGGGAATGTACTAAAGGACCATACCCACACCCAACCCAGCTCCCAACACAACCATGCTGGCAGTCGCTCTAGCAGCAATTGGGCTGGGGAACCTGCAAAGAGCTATTGAAGATGAAGCAGCAGAGAGGCAGAGGAGGTGGCGTAGGTGCAGGAGGCAAATGAGGAACCAGTTGGCCATGCCTAACATTAATGTCCAGCAGGTAACACCCCGCAGGCAGGCACCAATAACCTGCATCAGGGCCTCGCCCTGGAACCCGACCCCAAGCCAAATCCACACCTTGTACCGGCTTGACAGCAAGACCATAATATCAATAGTCACCCTCATTAATGACATCAGCAGCATGATAAACATATGGACTGCAATCCCACCCTTGCTGAAGGTAGTGTCGGCACTGCACTTCATGTCAACCGGCACATAACAGCACACCGTGGGCGAGCTGCACGGCCTGTAAAAACCCTGTTTTTCCAGGATGTTGTTCCAGGTACTGGCTGCACTGCTGCACCTTGGTGCAGACCACATTGCCCTACCCAGAACCCCAGCCAAGGTTAATGCCACCAAAAGTGGCCTTCCATGCCCTTGCAGGCATGCCCAATTGCATTTGTGTATTAGATTGCACCCATGTGGAGTTGGTTGCCAGACATGCCATTGAAGCAGTGTATAGAAATCGCAAACTATTCCACTCTCTCGCCATTCAGATGGTCTGTGATGCTGAACACCTCATCACCCATTGCTGTGCACATTTTGCGGGATCCAGTCACGACTCAATGGTCTTAAGGAACTCCACGTTGCCAGGGTACATGGCACGTCACATCGGAGAGAGCACCTGGCTGTTGGGTGAGTAGAATGACCAATGCTTGACTCTGTGTAGTGGGGGTGGGGGGGGGATAAATAGGCACTCACCAGAGTGCACCTTGCTGTTGGGTGAGTAGAATGACCAATGCTTTACCTCTGTGTAGTAGGGTGGGGGGTAAACAGGCACTCACCACAGTGCAACTTGCTGTTGGGTGAGTAGAAGGACCAATGCTTGACCTCTGTGTAGTGGGGGTTGGGGGTAAATAGGCACTCACCAGAGTGCACCTGGATTACCGTTGCATGAGGTCCATGACAGTTTTCCATGTCACAGGAATCCATGTACCTGGAAATCGAAAGTCCCCCTAACCACGGAGTGGCACACTATGCAATGGCGACATGTACATGGGAGTATTGCAACCAGTGAGAAAGTAGCAGGTGCTCGCATGTGCACAGTGCCTATTGGTCCCACTGTGCACAGCAGTGTCTTGCCTCTTGTGTGCTGCGGGTGCAGAACACAGAAACACAGATTGTTAGAACCATACAAGAAATGAGGCTCCTAGTAGGCAGACACATACCATTGTGTACATTGAAAGCAATAAGACATGTAGTAGCATTGAAGGCCATATCATGACTGCAGACAGTGAGCATGCCAAACAGTCTGGTAGGAATGAGTGACCAAACATTGGAATACAGAGAAGTTGTCACATGGGTCATCTGTTGCATGTACAATGTTGTGTGCTAACAAAATCCTAGGAATATGTATATGTTATAATCAAGGACAGGAAATGTCCACTACAAACATGCAATCACCTTTCTGTCATTCGCATGCAGGTAATGGCGGATACCCCCTCACTCCTTGGCTGATGACACCCGTTAGATGACCACGGAACAGGCATGAGGAGGCCTACAACCGGGCACACATCCATACATGGGGCATCATAGAACAGACTTTTGGACTGCTCAAGGCCAGGTTCCGCTACCTCAGCCGATCCGGCGGGGAACTAATGTATAGCCCCATCAAGGTTGGCAAAATTGTCCTGGCGTGTGCCATGCTGCACAATATGTGTATTCAACATAACATTGCCCTGCCCCTGGGCATTGACCTACCAGATGAAGAGGATGGGGATGACGATGATGGGATGGGAGAGCGACCCCGGTGGGATGGCATGCATGGTCGCACGGGCTGCACTGATTCACAAATTCTTTTGAGCAATCCTCACAAGCACATGGAGCACAATTTCTGACATGTAATTTGTAATACTTTCATTAAATAATTAACAATCACACAGAAGAAGAATGTCCACTCATGATTCAGATGCACAACCCAGTGTGTTATGATCAAGAGAAATGAAAACATGTGCTACAACAATACCCTCTAAAGCGTACCCTCCCACCTCCCAGGCCACAACTGTCTATGCCAACTATGGACCCCCTACCCTTTCCCAAATGTACCCTCCCACGTCCCAGGCCCCAACTGTCTATCCCAACTATGAACCTCCCATCCACCTCCCAAACGTACCCTCCCACCTCCCAGGCCCCAACTGTCTATCCCAAACTATGGATCACCCTTCCAAACATACGCTTCCACCTCCCAGGCCCAAAATATCAACATGTGGAGCAAGTGTCAATGATTCGGCACTACTTCCTGCCATGCTTGGCGGCATTTTGTCCCTCCGAGATGAGCCAGACAGGCGCATTGATCTTCTCCTGGGGCCGCCTGCCTGGGAGCTTGCAGGCGTGGTGCTGGTGGAGGGCACATGCGTGTTTTGAGGTGGTAGACGTGACATGAAACCTGTAGGGCCAGTGCCATTGTCTTTGCTATGTTAGATTGAACACTATTGCCCTCATCGACCCTCCAAGACATGAGGACTGTGGCACAAGCCAAATGGCATGGGCAACTCGGCAGCCAATAGCCTGATTGCTCTCTCTCTGAAGCTGTGAGTCCTCCAAGTGCTGCTGCACCAGTGTGGTCAGTGTGTCCTGGCGCTCCTCCATTCGTTCGAGACGCGCATTGAGCTACTGGAGTGATAAGTTTGGCGAGCGCATAGGACTTCTGGGGCTCATGGGGCTGAATGTGCCCAGAACATCTGAGGTGTGCTCAGTGTCCTCGCCACTATTTCCGCCTACCTCAAAAGCCCCATTCCCAGCATTGCTGTCTGTGCCATAAGACTCGTGCTGGTGGGCAGGTGGTGCTGCACGTCCCAGTGGGAATGCACATGTGGCTGCGTGTGTCACAGGGGCAGCAGGTGGAACAAGCAGAGGTGCTGCCAGGTCACGGGGTAGCAGGTGGGACAGGCAGAGGGGCTGCCTGTGTCACAGAGGCAGCAGGTGGGACAGGCAGAGGGGCTGCCTGTGTCACAGGGGTAGCAGGGGTGTCTTCCGGGTCTGTGTGGTGTACCATTGCAGGCGTCACTGCCCTGATGGCCGAGGTGCTTGCAACAGAGGTTGAGAGATGTTGTCCCTTGAAGTTTGTGCTTGACCGCCGTCTGCGTCAGATGATATTCCTGTGGGTGAATGAAAGGCATGTTAGGGAACTGACTGGATGAGTATTGTACAATTACATGCAACATGGTCATCGTGTTATATTACATTGTGGGGGCAGGCAATGCTGCATGGAATGTCTACCTCATGCATGGGTTGTGTTGACTCAGATGCAGGCACTGTTCAGGCGGCACATGTGACACAGCTGTGCTGGGTATGCTCAGATGTACCTCCACATTGGGCTGTGGGTAGTGCCTTGCGTGTCTGCCCATGTGCAGATATTTGGAATGTGTTGCAAAGGTTGCTGGGGTGGTGGGGGGTGCATGCCTGGAGTCGATGTGTGACCTTATTGCATGGCCAGCATGTGTGCGGTGTTTTCCTGGTAGGGCTGCCAGGGTCATATGAGTAACATGCACTCCACAATCAGTGTGTGCCCATGTGTTTGTGCAGGTGAGGGCGTACCAGTGTTGTGATGTGCTGGCAGTGCCCGAATGGCAGACACATATGCAATACTCGTAACCAGGATGCACATTGTCGCCTTCGTGGGTTATGTTTTCTTCTATAGACCTTCCAGGATTTTGCGGCATGAAATGGCAAATTTTGCGGCATGAAATGGCAAATTTTGCGGCACAAACCTTTATTTATTGCGGCATTTTTGCGGGACATTTTGTATTACCTGGAGGGTGTAAGATTGCCACATTGCAGGAAATAGGTAGAGTGCAAGGCTAGAAGAGAGCCAGGGTATCATTATTATGTGTCTTTTGTATTAATTTAATAGGAAGAGTCCCAGATGTCTCTGGCTTGGCAGAACAGTGTTTGATTTGGCTACATTTCTGGTTTAATGTTCATGCCTATTTAATAGTATTAACTAAATTGATCATTATCAATTGTAATGCTGAAAATATTCCCCTTCTATGTTCTCCAATCCCCCAAACACCCACAAACATCTCACCAACTCTCCATCATAACTTACATTCCTTAACCTCTCACTCTGTCATACAAATACTCACGTGCTATGTCACACTGTCAAGTCACAATCTGCACTGCCCAGCCCCTGCCACACTCCAAATCATACTCCCAACTCACACCTTACACTCTACAATTCCTCCCTCAATTTACAGTCCTTCATTCTTTTGTGCTGCTTCTGCATCTTGCATCTTTTCTCCCATTCTATCACATTCTTCCCTCATCCTTTTTCCCAATCTGCAGCTCACTGCCTCTTTCTGGCCAACCGCTTCCTCTACTTTCTGTACCTCTGCTCGCTCTCAGATTTCTGGCCCACCGCATCACTGCTTCCTCTGCTCTCTTGTGCAGCACTTCCTCCTCTGACCCACTGCTCTTCCTCTGCTTTCTTGCCCATCACTTCACATCTCACCCATCACTCTCCCTCTCTCTCATAGTGTAACCATTTTTATTATTTTTTTTTAAATGTAGATTTTGTCCCAGTTCCTCAAATGAGGGGGCATTTAAAAAAAGAACGGAGGATATGCTATTTTTAGACAACCCATTTTTGGAAATGAGCAGGTCACCTTATTCTCAAAGGTGACCGGCGCATTTCCACAGGCTTGAGCTGTAGCGCAAATTGTGCGCTGGCAGCTGCCTTGAATGGTGTTCTGGGTTGTTTGAACGAAGTGTAATTATTTGCGGCGGAATTGACCAATTTTGCTGCAAATTGATTTGCACTTCAGCCAAACAACCCAAAATGTACCTTTCACCACCACCCGACCCCCTCCCCTACTTAACCGCTCTGTCGCTGCAGCTTCCCCTGCAACCCTGCGGTGCCAGATCCGTCCCTCTAACGCGGGTCGGATCCGTCCCTCTAACGCGGGTCGGATCCGACTCTGCAGGGTCCTTTTTTCGTTATTTTCCTTTTTTTTCTGTCCCCGCCTCCAATTTTGAGGAAAAAGGGGAAAACACTTCTGCAACCACCCTAGACCAAAAATACTAAACAAGGGGAGCGGGTGACACCCCCGCAACACATGTTCAGTATTTATAAAAATCGATCGAATAGAACTGCACGTAATTGGTCAAATTGTAACATTCGATAGATTTTTGTCATCAAAATGGGGAGTACTTTGAATAGAATCGCTCTCCCGACAGTGTTCTGCAAGCTCCCAGCGCCTTTCACAGGGACAGGCACTCTAGGTGCCTGCCGCTGTAAAATGTGACCCAAAAAATTCATTTTTATCCTGTTTGAGGAACAGAAATGCAAGCGACTCAGCAGCGGTTCATACCTTAAAATAAATGCATGACAGGGTCAGGAAAGACCCTGTCATGCAGTGGCAGCCCCACATCCCGTGCGCGTAGGGTTGCCTACAATTTCTGCACATTTAAAAGTGCATCTTGCTTGGAAATGCGGGATGTGCTTTTAAATTGACAGAAACGCCACTTTATTTGATCAAGGAGGTGAAAAAGGCCATCTGAATGGGCGCGCATATAAAATGTGCCCATTCATGTGTCCATTGTGGATTGGGCTGCAATTTTTGGGGCGCAAGTGATTTCATTTCTTGTGTAAATAAAAACAAAAAAAAAAAAGTTGAGCACCTGGCACCCTGAGGATTCTTTTTTTCAAAACAGTAATTTTTGCAGATTACTTAAAAAAAAAAAAAAAAAAAAAAAAAAAAAAAAAATTATTTTTTTTAAAAGATGCTGTTTTTGCACAAAACGGCCATTTTTGCGGCATTTTGCGCAAAACGGCCGTTTTCGCGGCATTTTGCGGGATCGCAAAATCGCAATAAGCTGGAGGGTCTGCCAAATGACAATGATTGTCATTTGAGCCTGCTGAAGAGTTGTTCATCTGTGTTCACATGTGCGGGTTGGGGGGGTGCCTGGGTGTGTGGCCTACGCCGTAGCCATGCTGTACATGCAGCTGTGTATGGGTGTCCCTGCATGGGTGTGTGTGCTGCAGTATACAGGTGACACTGACTCATTATGAGTCCTGTATTAACTATGCCAGTGCTACTGGAGCCATTGCCAATATACATACACTGATTTAACAGTGCAACTGGACTAATCAAAGTCCAGGGACGAGGAAGATAAGCGGCAGGATGTCCTTGAATCACATTCGCATTAAGTCCCATACGGTCCCATGTGGGTGGGGAGTGTTAGGCAGAAACCTGTGCAGTTCCCTCTGGGACCACTGCAAAAGATTTAAGACTACAGGTGTTTGGCGGTAAACCCACTTGGTAGCAGTCTGTACCACACAGATTCACTTGGTAGCTGTGGCTGAGCAGTCAGACTTCCCTCAAGAAGAGTTAGGCAGTATACAGAGTATTCACAATAGGTCAAAAGAACATGGTAGAACAAGTAAACACTGACCAGAGCTTGGTGTAAAAGAGATATAATTATTTATTCAAAACCACATCTAGAAAAACATGCAGGCACTAATAGTAAGCAATTCAAAAACACGGTCACTAAAAGATATACACTCCCTTAGAAGAATTTTAGACAAGTCTTAAGTAAAGCCCCACTTATTTTCAGACAACGGTGAGCGCTTAACGCAGATGGCACTCTAATAATTCGTTTAAAAAGGGAGAGAAAAGCAGAGTATAATATAAAACAGATCCCAACACTTTCATAAGAACACAAGAGAGGAAGGCAAGTAAAACCGTGAAGTTAGAGTTCAGAAGGCTGGATCCACTTTAAGAGGATCAGAACGAAATGTGTCCAAGGTCACATGGTTGAAGTGCACAAGAGTCTTGCAAAGGTTCAAAAAGAGTTGGACCAAAAGAAAGGGACCAGTTAGAAGGTCAAGGCGGCCAGCCCAGTCCAGAAGGTTAAGGGATTATTATTACCTTGTAGCAATGTTTAGAAAGGGAGGCCTGGTGGACACGGTACCTTAAAGTGGTGAGAATACTCCAGCGGGGGCAGTTGTTCCTGGCAGCAGACGCAAGTCAGTGCTTCGTCCAGGGGAATAGAGGATCTCATCGGGGAGGAAGACAGGAGTCCGTTGCACTGTCAGGGAAGAAACCAGCCGCGGAGTTCTCAGGTAAAAGGAGCGGTCCTTTTATCCGCGGTCCAGTGGTAAGTGGCTATCCGGTTGCCGGGGTGCTTGGCATGGGCAATTCGACCACAAGACGGCCTGGGATGCGAAGAGAAGAAGGTAAACTGGCTGTGCCCACCAGTCAGGGGAAGAAGCCTCTCCAGCCGGGAGATCTTCTCTGTCGTCGGGAAGTGCAGGGCTCCACCGGTGGTGTCGTCGTGGTAGGTCGTCTCAGCTTCTCCCTCGTCGGATTCTCAGGTCCTGTGGCGACTTCTGAAGTTCCAGTCCCCAAAGCCCTGCTTTTATGCAGCACACCCCCATTCACTCAGCCTAGCTGTCAAACATGCGACTTGAGTTACCAAGGTAACTCAGTCCAGGGTGCCTAAACCCCCTCCCACGCCCCCTGTGGTACCCAGACAGAGTGGCACCACTTTTGGAGGCTTCTGTGGAGAAGCCCGCCAAAAAGTGGAACAAAGGGCTCGACTTGGGTTGGAGTCACAGAAGAGAACACAAACGCCATTTTAGAATCGAGTCCTGGCAAAAAATACCAACCGGCGAATTAATATTAAATAAATAAACCGGCGGTATGTTCGAGGCTATGAGAATTAAATAATTAAAGTTAGTAGCCTCGAACAATGGGAAAATCCCATAGGGATATATTCGCGGTCGAATATAGAAAGTAGTATCCACTGCCACCAGCCAAAACTCGATCAGGGGGGACGGAGAAGTGCCCCCTCGACTAACAGACCCCGGGGCAATCGAATTGCCCCGACCAGTACGTCCACAATATGATGGTTTGTACTGGTTTCTGTTCATAATTTGGGACTAGTAAAGCCAATGGTGACTTTACATGCCCTGGGAGACAGTAGTCAGTCCCAGGGTATGGAGTCTACGGTGGGGTGTCACTATGACAACCCTGTGTTACTGCACGGAGGGTGCTGTGTAACACACATAGTAAAAACACATGAGACCCTATGGAGTAAAGGACCCCATAGCCAATAAAACACATTAACAGTCAAAGGAACACCATAGATCATGTCCAAGATTGGGAGAAAAAGAGTCTCTCTCTTGGCAGGAGAAAAAACAAACTCCAGAAATCCAGCAAAGCTGCTGGGGGACTCGCTAGGTTAGGAAATTCAGCCTAAAGAGAGAATTCTCCCTAACAGGGAGGCATGTGCAGTGGCAACGTTGTTGACGGTGGTAGTGATTACATGGCAAATCAGCATGCCAGGACCACAGCACACGTCACAGACAGGCCTGTTGGCCGCTGCAGCCCTGGGAGCCACTGTAATGGGCCATCCTCATGTGTTTGCTGGACATGTCAGTTCACATGCAGTCATATGTGGTGCTTTGTCATGTATGGGTTATACTTGGGGGCAGGGCATGTGACCTGCTTTGCACTGTATGCAGTGAGGGGGCATGGAGTGGTAGGTGTGGTCGGGGTGATGTGAACAACGCTATGGGCATTGATGGTAGACGGGGCGGCAGGATATGCTCTAGTGAGCTTTATTTTTGTACAGGTTCTGTACTCACCAGCCTCGACAGATGTCCCAGTCCACCCCTACTGCACCAACTCCCTCAATGCCCTCCAGATGCAGCACACTGCTGCACTTCTCCTCCCATGGAGGCAGCTTCAGGGGTGAGGGTGGTCCACACCTGTCGCTGTGCATCTGCGGCGGTGTGCAGCCAGATGTTCTGCACCCTTAGCCGTAGGTCATCACACCGCTTGTGGCAGTCTTTTACACTCTGTGCTGTCACACCCACAGCTGTCACCTTCCGGTCTGCTTCTGCCCATATTGCCTTGCTCGGGAGCTGCATGCTACGCTGCTGGTCTGCGGAGAAAAGCTCCCCACCATTTTCCACTATGTGCTCCACCAGCATGGTGAGCTCTGCCTCACTGAAGCGTGGCTTCCGCTGACGGGGTTGAAGTACCCTCAATGTTATGTCCCTGTATGTGTTGGGGCACACACTAAGGCTGGATGGCTTCTGGTACATGGAGATTGAAACAGATTGTGATTTTTTAAATGGCCGCTGGAATCATTCCGGTTCCGGCGATCATATTATTTCCGGTTCTGGTGTTTCTGGCTCTGTGTACGCAGTGATGCTAGGTCCAGCATGCACGCGGCGGAGGCAGATGCATCACCACCATAGGTGGCAGTATATCCATCTACACTGGTGTTACCGTGATGAAGGTATCACTAGTTCCATGGATAAGGGATGCGCGCGGCCGACAAGCCGTAATCTTAGCTTGTTTCTGGAACCACACAGTGGTGGACCCGGTAGGACCACTATCACACTAATACCGGATTTCTAACACAAAACTCGTAATGAGGCCCATTGTCTTTTATAACAAAAATACGAGGTGACGTCATAATACATGGCAATAATGAAAAACCAACCAAGGGTCTGGATTGGCCAAGGGGAACATCTAAGTATACTTTTCTATAGGGACTAGGATTGTGATTGACTGTTCACTATCAGATGGACAAGATATGCCTACCTCTAAAACATCTCATCTTCAGAAACATTAGATACACAGTTTCTCATTGGTCTTCAAAGTATAAGGTCCTTCATTATGTGGACTAATATAATTGGTTGTCACGCTTGTGGCAGGTCTGGAACATTTGGTTAACTTAGCAGCCTGTAAGCCCAGACCCAGGTGCAAGTAGATGGGGCATGACACTACCCCACCACCCAATTAGCCCAGCATCTCTCATCGCCCATACCTTCTGCCATGAAGATTGTCTTTGAACTTCGCCTAGCAAAGTATCCTTGTCTTTTAGAATACACAGGAGTGAGAGCACTCACTATCGTGTTCTGGGACTCCAAAGTTTGAACTCTATGTTCATTCTTGGCTCACGTGACAGGAGACCACGATTTGGTCAATTTTGCAGGTTTTAAATGCTGCAAATGAATTAAACCTGCCACTCTTGGTGTTCTTTCTTTGCACCTTAACAAGGGATGATTCATCCTACACACATACGCTGATTTCCAGAATAGAGATCTGACCTTGGTTATTTCAGTCTTATGTTTAAGTTCATTTAGTTTATATTGCACTTTACACCAAAGTGCTTTACATAATAACAACAGGTACAGTAATGAATGAAGCATAATTTACAAACATGAAAAACCAGTGGAACAGTGTCTAGAACAATTTACTCAGAGGAGGGATGGGGAAGGAGGAGCTCCACGATTCTGCTTATTCTTGCTGCAAGACAGTTTTCCCTTCATGCTTCATGGGTCCTGGCTTACTAAATTCATGATAACGATATCCAGCTTCTATATAATGGAGGCTTCGCCTGTGTTCTATTCAACAGCTTCTATGATGTCTATCTTGCGTTTCAGCATCTGTACATTTAGTGAACGGTTGATTTTCTGCAACACTTTGTGCATCTGTCATCTTCTTTTTCATATTTAAGAGTTTACTTGATTCTTTACTTCATCATTAGTTTATTTAGGATCTATACATCCTCTTCAGTCAGTATCTTTTTCCTCCCTTAGGTTGTCATCACTTCGGGGATACATTCGGTAGGGTTGTCTCAATGGGTATCTTCTTTTGAACACATGCTGTGGTATTGGCACATCGGCTGGTGTCAAACATGGCACAGTCTCATGTCTCCAACGTATAGGAGGAAGCGGGGCAGGGTTTCTTTCGGAGGTATGCAGCTGCTCCTCTACAGTGTCAATTCACTCAAATGAGGATTTAAAATTTAAATACAAGTCCCAGAATAGGGAAGACTACATATATGGTCAGATGAAATCCTTCCTGGAATCACTTGGTGGTATGCCCACATAGGGGGTTTCTGGAAAAAACAAAATGTACAAACCTTTGTTATCCGGAGGATGCAGAGTTGGTGCTATTTTAGCACTTTAAAGTAATGAGGCTGAAAGATTTTGGGGTATGTGGTCTCTTGCAGAAGTGGTGATGTGACCAGGTTGGACTGAGTCTTTTGGGGTGGGGCCCAAGCCTGATTTGCATATGTTTTTTCTCCTTTTGAAACGGCTTGGCAGATGAAGAACAACCCTTGGCAGAGTTGCCCAGAGCAATGCCATCACCTCTTTTGTTGTGCTATAGTCACTTTAATGTAAGGCATAGGAACTAGAGTTAAACATAGATGCAGGGAAGTCTGCAAACCGTGTCTAATGATGTGTGGGGGAGATATGTGGTTTAATGGAAAATAGCAAGTGTTATTTGTAGCTCTGCCTTTGAATGCAAAGAGCCCGAATGTGCAATTTTTGGACATTAAGGGGACTATATAGGCTGTCCCTCCTAGAATCAGACACATGCTGGTCATACCCAGGTGCTTGGGCATCGTTGTTGCACATGGTCTAATAGGATTTCATGGGTGATTGCTAACTCCTTGTCCTTCCTGTCAGCAACAGCATGCTTTAAGTATTGGCCCCTATTCTTGTTCCTACGATTTTCCACATAGTGGGAAATCTCTTCACTGAGTCCCCGTGGCTGCAAGGATCAACTTCAAGACCCTCTGCATTGTCCACAAGGCTTTCTGGGGCCTTGGCCCGCTCTACCTCCAACATTCTCTTCCAAAACATCTTCCTTCTCGAGCTCTCGGCTCATTCACCTCCAACTCTCTTATGGCCAGACGCTTCTCCAGGCAGACAGTTGGGGGCAGATCTATCTCCTCGGCTGGGGCCTTCCTCTGGAACAGCCTTCCTGCCTCTCTCAAACTTGAGCTGAACCTCCTCCGGTTCCGGATTCAACTCAAGACATTCCTATTCGCTTACGCTTTCTCTCTTCCTCTCCCCTGCTGATGCACCTGACTTCGCCGCGCACTGGTCACGTGAATTCAGGCCCAGGCTCCTGCATGTCCAGTTGCCTTCACACTACTTCTGCCCCCCCCCACTTAAGGGTCTGTATCTGAAACCCTACAGTCCCTTCTCTCTGCACTTATGAGCCACCCACTAGCTGCACTTGTGAGTGAACTGCACTATGCCTTCTCCTCCCCCTGGCACTTCTCCCCTTCCCTCTTCCCCGGACTTGGCAATCTGAATGACACATGGCCTAGTAAGATCGTTATTGTTTTCCTCCCTTTGTTTCACCCTCCTTGTCTTGTCGCGCCTAGAAACACTTGTGTACAGGCACGTTATAAATGACATCATATCATGGAAATACATTTTAAAGTTATGCAAATCCTGCAGATAACCCTCTGTTGAGGACTGGATCTGCAACAGGGTACTCTTGTTAGGCTATGAGAAAGCAAGGTTTTGAAGGTGGGACAGGCCTGATATTTATGAAGACCTCCTTAATGGGTTATTGCAGCTCAATCTGTGCCTGTGCTATGTGGTCATACCTGTTCTCCTGTCTGTTTTTCCCTTACATATGTTTCTGTTGTTTGTGTTATATCACTGGGGACCAGGCATTTTAGCATAAGTGATGAGCAAGTGAAAACCCTCATTTGTTGTTACCAGATTATGACATTAACTGCTTTTTTGGAAGTACAATTGTTTGTATCCCTTGCTCATTTAGAGTGGATCTTGCCATGTACCCATTATTCAATTAAAATAAAGTAAAGGTATTTTACAATATATGATGAGAGGATGGTTTGAGCAAGCATGCCGCCTCCAGCTCGTACAATAACAGACATTTGACCCTCGCCGCCATGGGCACCTTCCATCCTCCCGGCAATAGGGCTACCTCATTTGAGCATGTACATGGAGTACAAAACTGCTACTGCACTGTGCGAAGCAGGCGATCATGTGAGCGATGGATCATTGCATGACAACATTTTCAAGTAATCAACGTGGTCAACATACATATGTTTTTATGCGAAACTGCAATTAGAACACAGCAATGCCACTGTAAAGTGCCCTTTGGGCCACATCGTGGGAACTATTGTTGCATGCAGAATGTGGCAGAACTGCTCATTGCAGGGCTGGCGGTCCGGAAATAAGGGTGCCGGTTGCAACGTACTAACACCCTTTTGGGACCACCATGCTACGAGATTGCCTGCAGGTCTGACCTGCCGAGAGTACTGACCCCTGCAGGCATGGTTTTAACGGAACAAATGGCACAGTTACCAATGGTTCCGGTGCGTCTGTGTCCCCATTCACGTGGAGTGCTGTGGTACTTATAGTTCCCACCACCTGACATCCCGGCCGCCGCGACTTGCAATTTCCCGGTAGCACCGGGATATCAGGTGGCAGAATTTATATTACGAGGTCAGCGGCAACCCTGCGGTAGCACCGGCGGGTTACCACCGACCTCGTAATGAAGCCCAAAATTGTTTGAATATTGTGATTTTTATCATACCCTGCATTCCAGACCTTAACCCCCATCCCAAAGGCAGCCCAAATGCCCACCTGGGGCTTTGGCAGTTTTTGTGGCAAAGAATAGTGCTGTACATGGAACAAGGCCCTGGAAAATTTGGATCACTGTGCTTAGCACATGAGAAACTACTACTCCTGAGCAGCTGGCAGGCTTACTACTGGAAAGAAATGTTGTCATGGATCTACCTCTAGAGCATCTTGGAACCAATTCCTATTACCCCAGTGTGTATTATTAGCACCACGGTCCAACTGGCCTGGGTACTAATAGCAAGAGGCCCTTGCTGGTGGGGTTGGGAGGGGGGGGGTCATTACCACTTCAGGTAATGCCCAGGGGCCTGCGTTGAAACTGTGGGCCCAGGGCATTACCTGAAAGCGGTAATGCCTCCCCACCCCCAGCTCAGGGCTTAATGCTTAATAAACATTAAACATTAGCAATATCTTCCCTACACGGTTGTATCACTAAAACTACAGGAATTTATACATACATCATGATCTTTCTATACTCCTAAATAGAAATACATTAAGAATGCTCTTGCTCTTTTTGTTTAGCATTTATATATTTTTCGAAACCAGCAGGCGTCAAACCAAATAGTCCCTTGGGATCTGTCATCCAGGTGGCCAGGACACAGTGTAAGGAAGTCATGGTGGCAACAGTAAAGACAGACACAAGTGATCACAGTTCAAGGGTGTTTATTAAACTGTATGCAGGTTGGAAAAACACCTAATCTAAACCTAAATGTGAGACTGGAGCAAGCGCCGACCATCAAATGAAAATAAGGCCGTCCGAGTGGCGTTGTGTCAAATAAAAAAGGGCCTATACTAAGAAACCTATTGCCAAACCTTACAACTAATACAAAAAGGGTCTGGGATGATTTTCAAGAAAAGAAAGAAGAGTTCACAAATAATTTGTCAGGATGCAGCAGCTTGGATCTACCTTCCCCAATTTTGAGCACAGGGTAAAGTGGGATCTTGGAGCACAGCACACACTTGATCTTTTCCGCCATCAGTTGACAGTTCTGTTCCAGTTTATCAGGAGCCTCGATGGCCAAGTATCGTCCACTTTCAAAGTCTCTTGCCTTCGAGGGCCTGATGTATTCAACAAATAAACAAACCAAAAAGTTCTATCACACAGTTCTCTTTTGGAAGCTGACACTTCAGAACACCACCCTCTTCATCTCCCTCGGCCGGACTTGGGTCCCAAATGACAAGGGGGTGCTTCTCTTCCCCTTGTATTGCAATACTTGTTGCTTCACAAATCTTAATGTCTTTTTAACCAGTTCCAGTGGAGATCCCTAGGCCGGGTTCACTTTTGTCAGCATACTGTTACTTGAGACTTTAGACTTTGCCCCCTTCTGGCATCCTTCTTCCGGGTTCACTCTTTCCCACTTGACATTCACTTTGCTTTCAATGATTTGCGAATTCACTTGTCTTGCTTTCTCACACAGCGGGATTCACTTCCCTTACTTTCTTTACAGTTCTTAGGTCAAAGGCTTTCAACTGTACAGGGATTTTTCTTGACCTCCTTTATGACCACTTTGACCTATATTGGCGGCTCTCCTACGGCCTCTGGTATCTGTAGTATCACTCAGACGGGGATCAACCAGAGTCTCTCAAATTAGCACCCACCTGGTGCTGGTTCCCCCTGCAGCTGGTCTCCCTTTCACATTTTTACAGTTCTTTGAACTTAGTTCTACTTGCCACTTTGCCGCCTTTCTCCTCTTGAACTGCCGGGTATGGATAGCTGTCTTGTTGTGAGGTCTGCCTTGCTCTTACTGTGCTCTCTTGCTCCACCTTTTTATCCCTGTGGGGAAGGGAAAGGGCCATCAGGTGTGTGTGATTCTCATCAGTTACCTGACCTTTGTATTGGGACATGTCTGGTAAACAGCTCTGGTGTTCGTCCGTTCTCTTGTGTGTCGTGCAAAAGTGTTTGTGTCAGAAAAGGGGGGCAGTGGTTTTGAACGTGATATGTGGTACGATGGGGAAAAGGTGTTGAAAGAAGGGGGATATTGCATCTCACCCGTTGGTGTTCCACTCCCACTCTCCGATGACCCCCCCATCCAGGGGATCCTCCCTCACTGGTCCACCCCCAGGAATTGGATCCAATACCTATGGCCGTGTCCTGGCACCTGGATGACAGATCCCAGTGGACTAGCTAGGGAGACACCTTCAGGTTTCTCACAACAGCCATCGGCCGATACTGTTTCAACCCAACAGAAGCCTATTGCCTCTAGAAGACCTTGCTGTATTGCCACTAAGGAACAAAACATGTTGGGCAGGAAACACAGCTAAGACACACCCATGCAGGACTTTGGACTAAATAAAGAAATTATTATTGTTCACAAACTACAGGTCCTGGGGATTTGTCATATGTATTAGGCATGTGTCTTTAGCACGAGTATTAGGATATACTATACTGAATGCAACTAATATGGTACATTGATTAACATTAAAGTTGTTTTTGATGTACAGTGATTAATAATGTGTAAAATATGTATACAGAGGGGCAGCTCCAACAATCCATGCAGGGAACGCCACAATATCCTAAGGGAATTCAAGTCACCTAGCTGACTAATTCCCCCTCTCCTAACATACAAGCAGTCTGTGATGAACTATCCAACCACTTTCATAACATTGCACTTGAAAGGCATTGCACCATCACTGCAAAAGTACCTCTGATCAACCCCTCGACCACCTGCCCGCTCTCAAACCCAACCCTTTCCCCACCCTCTCTACCAGCCCTCTCGTCATTCAACACCTATTTCCCAGGCATATTTCTACAACCTAATAGATTTTAGGTGACCCTCGGGGTCCCGTGGAGACCCTTGCCCACCCTCCCTTCTGAACAAGATCCTTACTGCCACCTGTGCAGGTAGCGTCAACCCCACTCCATCATCAATAACTCCCTCACATCTGGCATCTTCTCAGAGGCATTCAAAACCTCTCATGTCAAACCGCTAGCGAAAAAACCCAGCCTCGACCCACTCTCCCCATCGAACTACCGGGCAATCTCCAACACCCGCTTCATTGCTAAACTAATTGACTGCGCTGCATAAAAGCAACTTGGTCTCATCACAGAAGCCAATAGACACCTTGACCCAGCCCAATCAGGCTTCCGACCCCTCTGTGCAACGGAATCCTCTGTGATGTATCTAGCGATGTCACCACTGTCTCTCTAGGAAAAGCCTTTCCCCATGTCGCCAGGGAATGGCAGCCGCTACCTGATCCTGACCCTGCGGATGGCTATATGAGGGAAGACCCCCAGGGGGAGGTAACCCTCAGAAAGCCTTATCCACTCTAGGGTTCACTCAGGCCCTCAAAGTACCCACACATAGCAAAGGCTGCACCCTCGACTGGGTTGCTCATCACAACTGCTCCATCAGAGTCACGGACGTTTCTCCCATTCCATGGGCTGATCACCATTCTATCATGTTTGAAATTAAGGTCACCAGAGACCAACTCAAACTCACCCCCCTACCCGCTACCATGGCAAGAAGTGCCCGGCAACTAACTAAAGAAAGGCTTACACCCTATCTGTTAGTACCAGCCCTCCAGGCCCCTGGCTCCAGTGACCCAGAAACCCTTACTGAAGTGTTTAAAACAGTCATCTCTCAGGCAGTGGACGCAATCGCCCCCCTCACCTTGAAAAAGGCCAAGCGGTCCAAGCATTCCAACACCTGGTTCTCCAAAGAGCTATACGACCTCAGAGCCAAGAAAAGGAAAGCGCTCTCCCATTGGAAGGCAAAACCCAATGACGCCACCAAGTCCACCTTCAAGGCTATATCCAAAGAATATAATACGGCAATTATTAAAGGAAAAGCCTCTTCGTTCAACTCTAGGATAGCAAATGCAGAATCCGACACCAAGGACATTTTTGCCATTTTCAGGGAGCTGGAAACTCCCACTACCCCCCCACCAACACTCCAAAAGGATGAAGATTGGTGCAACAAAATCCAAACGGCTATGTTGGACAAGCTTAACCTGCTCCAGAACAAAATCCTAGCCCATCAACAAGCCCTGAGTAACCCGATATTTCAATCTCAGACCTTTACTAGTGTTGTCTCCCCCTCATTTGAGTTCAAGGACATGAGCGAACAAGAGGTTATCACTCTCCTCAACTCAATTAAACCATCATCCTGCAAGGGAGATGCTTGCCCAGCTTAACTTATCAAATAATGCGCCGTCCCACTTGCCCCCTTCATCACAGCGTTCATTAACGCTTCCTTCCAATCTGGCCATGTCCCCACTAGTCTCAAGGAAGCATGGGTTCGCCCTCTCCTTAAAAAGCCGACCCTTGACCCTACTATCCCAGGAAACTATAGACCCATCACGACAGTCCCCTTCCTTCTAAAAATTCTGGACAAAGCAGCCTATCTGCAAATCCAAAAGTTCTTGGAGGAAAATAATGTGCTTGGCCTTAGGCAGTCGGGATTCCGTCCAGGACACGGCACCGAAACTGCCCTCTTAGACCTAAAGAATCAAATGGATGACCTGAGAGACGCCGGCAAAACCGCTCTTCTCCTGCTCTTTGATTTATCAGCAGCATTTGACCTAGTGGATCATAAAACCCTCTGTCACCACTTGTCCACTAGTGCCAACTTCTCCACTACAGCCATTGCTTGGATCACCTCGTTCCTTCAGGAAAGGGTTATGAAAGTCTTCTCGGACTCAGCCTGTGCCCTCCCAAGCTTCATCAAATGTGGAGTCCCACAAGGATCCTGCATTTCTCCCACCCTCTACAACCTGTTTACAAGGCCTCTGTTCCAAATCATGGACGCCTTGGGCATCACATATACCAACTATGCTGATGACACACAGGTCCTCATCCCACTCACAGGTGACTATGGAGCCGATTCGGCCACCCTCGAGTCCATCTATTCCACTATCCAAACCTGGATGGGCGAGAATTGGTTATGCCTCAATGGGGAGAAAACCGAGCTCCTGATAATAGGATCACCGACCACACTGAAGAAAATGGACAAACAATACAGTTCCATTACTATTGACCACTCGTTAATCCCAGTATCACAAGCTGTAAAGACACTGGGTGTCTACCTGGACTCGGACCTCTCGATGAATAGGCAGGTCAATGCCATTGCCTCAACCTCTGCCTATCACTCCAAACGAATTAACGCTGCCAGACCTTATCTCTCAAAGACCAACTGCCTCACCATTGCAAGAGCCATAATCGGATCCAGATTAGACTACTGTAATGCCCTCTTCCTAGGGACCTCCAACAAAAACCTCTCCAAACTGCAGATAGTCCAGAATAACGCCCTTAGGGCAGCTACTGGCATCTCTAAAAGGGAGCACATTTCTGAGACCAGAAAGCAAGCTCACTGGCTACCCATTAAAGAGAGGATCGTCTTTAAAGCCCTTGCTCTAACACACAAGTGCATCAACAACCGCGCACCCCTATACTTAGCACAAAGAGTTGTTAAGCAGGTACCAACCAGACCTACCAGAATAGCCTACACGAACATGATCTCTGTGCCTAAATCTGAGCGAATGCGAGCAGGAGGCTCCAGCTTTCCAGTACTGGCAACTACACACTGAAATGCCCTCCCTCCGCTAGCCAGAAAACTTGAATCACACCTTGCTTTCAGGAAAGCTATCAAAACAATGCTGTTCACCTAAGGGACTTGCCCCTTCAATGTGGCTGATTTGTCATACCAGCCCATTGCTGTTCTGTACACCTAAAATGTATCTTGCTCACTGTAACCGAGAGCTAAATTGTGTCTATTGTATGATGATCTCCATTTGCAATAATGCTTTCGCATGTTTCCTGCTCACTGTAACCATGAGCCAAGCATACTCAAGTAACTAAGACAAATATGTGCAAATAAGACAACTGCAGCAACAGCGCCTCAATGCCTGTGGGCTGTATGTGTGCTTTAGAAATACAAATAAATAAATAAATATATAAATAAAGAGATAAAGTGACATCATTGGGGGAAACCACATACACCCCTATCCCTTCTAAAATGTTCCTTTAATCCCCCAGACCTTAATGGCATATTGTCATGTCCATTCCTAACCTCTTAGTAAAGCTACTTTTGTTCCCCCCCAAATTCCAGTAGAGACCAGGTACTAAATACTGACATGAGAAAAAAAAACTTGGAATAGCAAAGACTACTCCCAATAAAGCTCAGCCTTTAATTCCTCAATACCATGCAAGAGGAAATTCCATGGCCACTGACACGAGGAAGAATGGTGGAGTAGTGATGATTACTGGGACCGAGTATCAGGTGCAACGGTATCATTTTTGGAGAAGGAATAGCTGAACCAGGAAGTTTAAATACAACCCAGACTCAGCTGATGGAGGTCAAGGCAGTCACGAGAAGGAGAATGAGCGAAGAGAACTGCAGATCGGAACACTGCTGAATACCATGCAGAGGAAAGATGCGCTGTGACAAACAGCAGAGAAGCCAATGCGACCACGGGAAGGCAGGAAGGAGGTGCTGGCAGTTCACAGCAGAAAAGGGCACCATTAAGGGAATTGCACACCGAAGAAACAAGTACGGCGGCAAGAGGGCGCTTGTCCGGCAGCACACCGAGCCAATTCAGCAGATTGAAGAAGAAACAACGCCAAACGAAACCGGTAAGCCCAGGAAAAGTGAAAGGGTTACTGGGTTGCTGGCGTACCAATACCATTACTCACAGGCGAACTGAAAGGAAAGTAACGAGAACCAAGGGAAGCTTGTAGCTATTCAAGTACATAAGTTAAATAAGTGGAAAGGCGGATGGTGTACAAAACTACACCGCTTCATAAAAACAAAGCAATAAAGCAATTGGGACAGATGAAAGTATTTGTCAAGAAAATTGTAAATGGAGCAATAAAGTCATACCTGAACGATTAGGTGGTTGTGTAATAAAGTCCTGGCAGGGGAGAACACCAGGTGAAAATAAGTTAAAATGTATCATATGCAAAGTCCTGGTAGGGGGATATACCAGGTGAAGATAAGTGTGTATGAATTAGTGTATAAACTGTTAAAGGGAAAAGCAATATATGAACTGTGAAGTGATGAGAAGAGAAGTTACAGAAAAGCAATAACGTTTTGAATTGTGAACTGTGAAAAAAGTGCTGAAAGGAAAGGAAAGGCCCTGAGAAGAATGGTGTCTTTGAAATTAGAAGTTATGTGAATGCTCTGAGGGGAGAGAAAAGTCCTCTTGGAAACTTGGTGGTCCCTTTTGATATTGGATGTTGAATGCAAAGAACCAAGGAAAGAAGGTTCTCCCTAGTACCGTGAACTTGGTCCGTTAAGAAAACAGTTTGTTGGATTTTGAACTTTTGTGTTGAACTCTGATCACTTTCGAATACTTGAAGAAGACAAGGATTATTACCATTTGCACCTTATAGTTGTTTTAGAGTGTGAGGGCCAGAATAGGACTACAGACACAGGACTTACTTTATTTGGACGTGTTGACATTGACAGACTAATTCGTTTTTGGTCGAGGTAGGGAAATTCCTCATATATTAGGGATAGTGAGGCATTGCCCAACCCTTTTTCATTTAAATCAAAGTTTGTAGCCACAAACGGTTACATGTAATTATAACATGAAATAATAACTAATGAAAAAATAACGATACAAAATAACTAATTCTAAAATAACAAATTCATTTTTCGTTGTTTTTGGGGTGTTCCCCCAACCCCTCCCCCTTTTTAAAAATAATAATACTTTTCCCCCACTGCCAAAACCACTATTCCCTCTCACAACCCAATTTTGTGTTTTTTCAAAATTTGTTATTTTTTCATTCGTTATGTTTTCATTCTTTATTTTTTCATTAGTTGTTTGAATTCGATATAATCACTGCATACCGCCACAAACATGTCTCCTCTGTGTATGTGTCTGTGTCTCATTTTGGCTCCTCACACCTCCATGGTCTCTATCTGGGACGACCTAAAAAGAACTGCCAATTGAGAAGGATGCCCTGCCCTCATCCTCCTCGATCTATCCGCTGCCTTTGACACCATAAACCACACAATACTCAGGAAAAGGCTCCTCACGCTAGGCATCAAGGATTCTGCCCTCATTTGGATCTCCTCATTCCTTTCTAATCGCAAGCAAATCATTCTCCTTCCATCTTTCTCCTCCGTCCATCCCCCGTCACCAAAGGGGTCCCACAAGTATTCTTCATTTCACCCCATCTCTTCAATGTCTTCCTAAGCCCACTGCTGGCTGTACACCAATCTCAGTCTTACCTGCTACAATTACGCAGGCAGCATCCAGATAATTTCCAAAATTCCCAAACTCCAGCCTTTCCCCTTCACATCCTTGCCTCTTGCCTCTTGGGTATCGACCTAAGGATGATGAGCAATCACCTTATCCTCAACCTGGGCAAATCAGAAATCCTAATATGCGGCGAAACCACTATCATTCCCCAACCTATACCATGGCCACAAGCCCTGGGAGTCCCTCCTGCTGCATCCACCTCTGTTAAAAATATTGGATGCACCATGGACACTGCCCTATCTCTGTCCAAATATATCAACTCTATCCAGAACTTGCCACTTCCACGTATGCATCCTAAAGTGAATATTTTCCTATATCTCCTATCCTCAAAGAGTCTCCGCAATACTGGCCATTATCTCCCGCCTAGACCACGCCAACTCCTATTTCGGAGTCCCAGCACGCCAGCTCCGGAAACTCCAAAGAATCCAAAACTCAGCAGCCATATTGCTGATTGCCCTCTCTCCCAGAGAGCATATCACCCCCGCCCTGGGAGTACTACACTGGCTCCCTAACAGCCAAAGAGCAACCTCCAAAGCCATGTGCATCACACCAAGCCCTCCATAACACAGGACCAGAGTTCCTTCATGAGAAGATCATCCAATACCAACCCCCCAGAAAACTCTGATCTGGCTCAGCTCTCCTCCTCGCTATTCCCCCTTACCACTCCACTAGAGTTGGCGGCACGGCGTACTCTATCCTAGCTCCCAACAAAACAACTGCAACACTCTTACTTTGCACATCCACCTCACCAACTACCATTCCTTCCAAAAAGTCCTGAAAACCTGGCTATATCCTGCATTATCCTGAAACCCATCCCTAATCTTTCAATCCCCAACCCAAGCATAAGAACATTCACCAGCAGGTTGCTCCGGCCGCTATTGCAGTGGCCCCAAGCTTACAATCTCCGGTGGCCCTGTGCGTTATCGTGGCAGCCCAGACATCACACACTATCAAACACCAATCATGACCTTAGCTCTCTCAAGCACCACCAGCTGAACACAGTCCTTCATCTCGTTTTCAGACCATGAAATGTCAGAGGATTGATAAGTCACTGCACCTGTTAAGTATGTGGAAAACAGGCAAATCGCAGTCAAAGTGGTTGAGATAGAACGACAGCACCACAACACGTGGCTAGACTGTGATGTCTTGTGCGGCATTATCCTGGGAGGAATTGTGTGCCATGGCCATGTATCACACCAGAAGTCCAGGTGGGGGTTTCTCTTGTGTATTACTCCTGAACGCAATAGAGTATTTGTGTAAGGTTTGTGTGAACACCAATCGTACTGCGCTGAGCCAAATGTTCTTTTTAGAAATTTAATATCCAAGTGTCATTACAAATTTCCTGTGCTCCCAAACAAATAAAATGGAGCGTCATCACTAAGCCAACACATGTTTTGACAATATGGTCTTTGTCGTGGGGACAAGAGGGAGGACGTCTGTAGGACTCCTGCACAGCAATTCAAAGGTCGGCAGCAGCTACAGGCATTCTTCGGATAAGCGGCACTTACTGGTTTCAGCGCTCAGTAAACAGCACCACTGCGAGTCTTGGACACCGGTTGGGCTTCCTTCACTCCTTGAGTCCAGAACTCTGGTGAGGTGATTCGAGCTTGGGTCATCCTGCTTCAGTAGGGTCCTCAGGAGACTCCTGGATCTTTTGGCCGGCTTACAGACGTTGCACACGACTACGGATTTCACAACCCCTGGCATTCGGTTCCAGCAGCAGCAAAGAAGTACAGCCAGTTGGGGAAGGTCTTCCAGCCAAGTTCGTCTCAGGGTTAGTTGGTCCCACTAGCCCAAGGGAAGAAGTTATCCTTTTCGGAGCTTCTCTTGTCCCCTCCTTATACACCAACGGAGGAGGACTGTGAAATGGTAAAAAAGGCCTTTGAAGATAAAACCCAGAAAGCCAGAGAAGCCATCATCCTAGCTAGAGAAACCGCTAAGGAGATTTATCTTCCTAATGCGGCTAACTTACAGCCCTACGAATTAGACAATTTTAACTTTCAACCCATCTCAGAAGCTGAGATGGTGAAGGTGCTAGCCAAGATGAAGCCTTCCTCTTGCGCTGAAAATCTAATCCCTCCCAAAATAATCGTGGAAAATAAATAACGGTTTGCTCCAGTGCTGTCTAAGATAATTAACGCATCCTTCCATGATGGTAGGATTCCTCAAACCACAAAAAAGGTGACCATTACACCACTGTTAAAAAATCCGGGTCTGGATCCTAAAGATCCCAGTAACAGGTGCCCAATCACTAATACTAACTTTGTCCTAATAATCATGGACAAAATTGCTACAGGACAATTGCAGGCACACGTGGAAGCCAACAACATCATGCAGAAGCAGCAGTCTGGCTTCCGTGCTGCCCACAGCACAGAAACTGCAATGTTAGATCTTTAAACGCGCATGCTTTCCCTAGTGGACAAAGGTAAAACAGGGATTCTAATGCTTTTAGACCCAAGTTTTGATCTTGTGGACTATACACTGCTACAACACGTCCTGGAGAAAACTGCAGAATGCTCCAAGGCAGCCCTGGCATGGTTAGCATCTTTCCTTAAAGACCGCGTAGCTAGAACACACTGGGAAGAGAAGATTTCAACACCTACCTCAGGGAGCCAGCATATCCCCTCTTCTCTTCAATCTATTCATGAAATACCTATGTGTACTCTTAGAATCCATCGGCGTTCATTTTACTAACTATGCCGATGATACACAGGTGCTTGAACTGGAGGGTGACTGTCAATTAGATAAGGAAAAGATTAGGACCGTCTACAATCTGATAGAGAAATGGCTGAAAGACAACTGGATGTGCTTGAACAGTAAAAAAACTGAGCTTATGATTTTTGGCCCCAATCGAGCAAGGGGTAAGCTCGGTAAAGATTCCGAAGAGTTTATTGATATTTTATTTCTATCGCGCTCGTACACAAATGTTTCAGAGCGCGACAAGGCAAAGGAGGGGAACAGGGGAGAACAAAACAGCGATCTTACTAGGCCCAGTGACATTGAGAACGCGCAAGTGCATGGGAGAGGGGGAGTGGAAAAGTGCATGGAAGGGGGAGAAGTGGAAAGTGCGAAGCAGAGGAGAAACAGATAAATAACAATAAATAAATAATATAGGCAACAAACAGTTTTAGTGCAGCCAGCAATTTGCAAGTGCTAGGTTTAAGGCAGCAGACAGGGTAGGCCTGATAAGTGCAGGAAGAAAAAGGGGGAGCTGTATGGTTACAGATACAGACCCCAGTGCAAGGGGTGGCCCGTAGGCAGTGCGGAGGGTGGCAGGGTGAGCAGGTACCTGGGCCCGCAGGACAGAGGATGCCCAGGTGCATGGTGCCAAGAGAGAACAGATCAGCAGGGGTGAGGGGGAGCGAAGGCAGAAGAAAAGAGGACGGTCTTGAGGTGCTTCCGGAGCCGGAGATGGTTCTCCTCATGTTTTAAAGTGGGAGGGAGGCTGTTCCAGAGGGATGCCCCAGCCGAAGACAGATCTACCCCCAGCTCGTTTCTTTGAAAAACAACTGGCCCCGAGGGAGTTGGCAGCAGAGGAGTGAAGAGCTCGAGAGGGGAGGTATTTGCGGAGGGATAGCTGAAGGTATTTTGGACCCAGGCCCCAGAAAGCCTTGTGGACAATGCAGAGGGTTTTGAATGTAATCCTTGCATCCACTGGGAGCCAATGGAGAGATTTCAGAGCTGGAGAGATACGATCCCAGGGCTTGAGGCCAAGGACAAGTCTTGCAGTCCTCTTCTGGATTAGTTGCAGAGGGCGGAGAGTAGAGGCAGGTAGATTTTGAAAGAGGCTGTTACAATAGTCCACGTTAGAGAGAACCAGAGCTTGGGATACCATGAGCTTCTGGGGGAAGGAGAGGAAAAACAGAGTACCTCTGAGGAGGGGCAGTCGGACATTTGATTATTTAGAGACCTCAGAGGTGTGGGCGGAGAAGAAAAGTGTGGAGTCAAAGATGACCCTGAGGTTCTTAGCCTCGCAGGTGGGGGTAGGAGGAGGGCCAAGGGAGGCCGGCCAGAGAGTGAGAGGAAAGGATGGTGAAGTTGTGCTGATGAGGAGGATCTCTGTCTTGCTGGCATTCAGACAAAGATCATTGGCAGCACACCAATCTTGAATGGCAGTTAGGCAATCAGAGATGAGAGAGGGAGAGGAGGTGGCAGAGGGCAGCCTGAGAGTTGAGTGTCGTCAGCGTAGCACTGGAAATTTGAGCATAAAGTGGCAAAGCAGTGGGCGAGAGTTGCCAGGTATTGGTTGAAAAGCCAGGGTGAGAGGATAGACCCCTGGGGAACACCACAGGTAGAAAGTAAGATAGATGAAAGGAAGGACCCAAGTTGGACCTGGGAGGGTCGATCTGAGAGGAAAGCCAGAACCTGATCAGTGATACCCAGGTTTTCACAGAGACGGTTGAGCAGGATGGAATGGTTGATCGTGTTGAAGGCAGAAGAGAGATCGAGGAGGATGAGGACAGAGGAATGTTAGAGTCAAGGTTGGAGAGCAGATCTTCACGAATGTTCAGGAGAGTAGTTTCTGTGCTTCTGGCAGCTCTGAAGCTAGACTGGTGGTAATGGAGACAGCCAACAGAATTAGAATGAAGGTTAAGCTGAGAGATGGCAAATTTTTCCAGGAGTTTGCCAAGAAAGGAACTAAAGGAAATTGGGTGATAGTTAGCTGGACAAGAAGCATCAGCTGTGGGTTTCTTGAGAAGAGGATGGACAAAGGAATGCTTCAGAGGGGAGGGGAAGGATCCCGAGGCAAAGGAGTGGTTGCAAAAATCAGCAAGGGCTGAGTGAGGGTGTCAATGTGGTCCTTGATGATTTTAGAGGAACAGGGATGAACCTGTTTTGACAAGGCTTTCATAGATCGGTCTTGTCTAGCGACCTCGTCAGGGGAGATAAGAGGAAAGGATGAGAAGGATGGTGGGGGGGTGGCTAAAGGAGGTTCAGCAAGCACAGATGGGGAGGGGAGAGGAGGGGTGTGGGTGAAGAGGGTGGACAGGATGTCCTGGGTTTTTTAAATGAAGTGAGAGGCAAGGGCATTGCAAAGAGCCCGGAGGCAACGGTAGGGGTGGAGACTGCAACTGGGTTGGCCAGCTCCTTGCAGATTTTAAAGAGTTCAGCCGAGTTGTTAGATGCCGAAGAGACACAAGCTTGAATGTGGACTCTCTTCTTGGTGAGTACAGAGAGTCTTTATTGCCTTTGTAGCAGGCGACAGGCCAGTTTGTCAGAGGATGAACAGGAAGTCCTCCATTTCCTCTCAGCCGCCCTACACTTACGTTTAAGTGTAGCTAGGTCAGAGTCATACCAGGAATTGCACTTGGCTTTGGACTTCAAACTGATCCTCATGACAGGGGCAAGAGCATCAAGCGTATCAGAAATTGAGTAGAGCAGAGACAGGGCTGTGTCAGGATGTGAGACAGCCAAAGGTGGAGGGGGAGGAGAGAAAGTGGCGGCAAAAGCCTCAACTGACACACGCTTCATGGGCCAGAAGTCTGAGAAGGTAGGTGGCAGTCCTGGCATAGGCTTGGCATGGGGGGAAGAGAGGGAGAGATGAGAGGAGATGAGGGAGTGATCATTCCAGGAGAGGGGAGTGGCCAGAGGGATGGAGAGGGGGAGGTCAGAGGAGATCAATACATCGAGTGTGTGCCCTGCAGAGTGAGTCGGGTCAGAGGGAAGGATGGACAGGGAGAGGGAGTCACAGAGGTCACGGAAGAGTACAGAGGAGGAGCAAGGAGAGTCTAAATGTATATTGAGGTCACTTAGGAGGAGGAGTTGAGTGGTAGAGGCCACGAGAGAGGAGGAGAGGTCTGCCCACTCAGAGAGAAATAAAGTGATTTGACCATGAGGCTGGCAGATGGTAACCACAGTAAGAGAATGGGTAGGCGAGAGAGAAAGCCGCCAACAGACAAGGCATTCAAAAGAGGAGTAGGTCTGAGTGGGAATGACAGAGGCAGGAATCCACTCAGGAAAGATCAGGGCTACCTCTCCCATCGGACTGGGAGGATCTGGGTGCGGAGAGAATCTTGTAGCCATCAGGGAGGAGAGTGTCAAAGCTTGTGACAGAGCTGGCCGTGAACCATGTCTCAGTAAGACCAAGGACATCAAGGTCTAGTTCTTCAAGGAGGTGGCAGATGTCAGAGGAGTCTTTGACAGCAGAGCGAGAGTTGAGAGTGGCAATATGAACAAGGTTGCCAGCCTTAAAGACCTTCCGGGGAGGAGTACAGATCAGAGATACGCCCTGAGGAGGAGAAAAAGCCCTAGGAGGGGCAGAGGAGGAGCAGAGAGGGCAAGGTAGCCAAGTGGGGGAGAGGAGGGGACAGCAGGAGATGAGAGGGCATTGATAAGGCGAGGGAAGTGCCTATCAAAGAGGAGGAGATTGGCCTGTGGGCCTTGGGCCATGACAGTGCCATTTAGGTAGACATTAATGATGACTTTAGAGGAGTCGAAGGAAGCCATGAGAACTTCCCAGCGAGTGCCACCATTAATGGGAGAGGAGGAGATAGGGCGGAGCACAGAGACCATATGAGGAGTCCATAGATCTGGCGAAGGAACGACAAAGAGGATGCCAGTGAGGGTCTGTCTGGCGGAAGCATTGGAGTAGGTGTCGGCGATAGGAAGACCAGAGTTAGAGGCCAAGATATCCTTTTTGAATTTCTTCCTACCAGACTTAGTGAGAAGGGAAGGATAGTCAATGGAGAAGCATTTGGAAAAGATAGGAGAACCACAAAGCGCCATTGGGGTGGAAGCGAGGAGAGGATGAAGATACTGGGGGGGGCTAAGGCAGATAAGTGTGGGACAAAAGAGTGGTGAGGTCACTGGGCTGGCAAGTTACAAAGAAGAAACAGTATACAAGCAAAATACAGAGAATTTCACAATGGGCAGCAAGATTTGACGTTTTAGAACAAAGCAAAAACAGCAAGATTTGACTTTTCAATCTTAGAATCGGATGTTAGCAAAGGGTTTAAGGAAGCACTGCCCATCAGGATGACAACATGGGAGTAACAAGCAGAAACAACAGTGATAGTCAAAGGCGGTAGGAGTAAGTCCATAAGGGGGGAACAAACCCATAGTTCTGGAGGAGGCAAAGTCAAGGCAGTCCGTATTTCTTAGAGGAGTGAGGTGGCAGCATCATTGTGGTTAAGGTGCAGGGAGGACCCCAATTAGCGTTCCGGAAGCAGACAGGGAGCAGACAGCGGCCTTAGAAGTGGGCCCTTGCTGAGAGGGCCGGCTGGAGCCTGCCGGTCCCTGATTGGATGGAAGAAAACACTCAGCTACCAATGGAAGTGCAGCACAAGGAGAGGTGGTTCAGCACAGCCTGCCTACACAACAAAGAAAACCACGGTGGCCATCTTGGAACGGCCAAAAAAACAGTTAAATAAGCAGGCAATAGTGGGAAAAGGGTATTAGAAAGCTCAAAAAATGGCAGCACGATAAAAATTCCAAATAAAACAGTCCTTTCCAACAATTGAATGCAAAGTTCGTTTTTTTTTCTTTTTCTTCTCTTTTTTTCCAATTTCGATTTTTCAGGATCAATAATTCCCCTACAGGTGCAGTAATGCACAGAAAGTGCGCCTACCTAATGGAATGGTCAGCAGCCAGGCACAAACTCCCCATGTGCAGGAGAACAACAGATGGACAGGAGGGTGGAAACAGGACTTCACTCTCATTGAGAAGTAGATGTGGATGCAGATGCTAGATGTTTACTATTAAAGACTCATGTATTAAGGTGTTCTCCCATGTTAAAACACTCAGGATGATGTTGGAGTCTTCCTTGGGATTGGAAACCCAAATAAACTAACTATACGCCCTCTTCTAAATGAGAACAATGCGGCTACAATAGCCCGGGCCATTATACTGGCGCGCCTTGACTACGGTAACTCACTTTTGCTGGGAGCATCAAAGAAATGCATCAGTAAATGTGTTAGGCACTCTGTCACTCATCCACACACACCCCAGAACACCGCTAGCATTTCCGCTACACCTTCCTCTCACTCGCACAACATTTCCAGGTTACGAGACTCACATGCTTTGGTTGCCCCACAGGACCGATTACTGCGTGCCAGGTGCAATATGCAGGCCCGCCTGCATCCCTTTTTGCACTGGCAGTTGCCATGGAGATCGCACAATAGGAGGATTGGCAGACGCTTCCGCATCGCCTAGCTGATTCTACCAGAGCACGTGGTGCGTGGTACGCGTCACGTGATCAGGAAGCGCCCAATACAAAACGCTCGATTTCCGAAACAGTCCTCACTTATCAGCTGTCTTCTGGACCCTGTTTGGCGTTACGTCTTGTTTAGCTTCCTGGAAATACCTCGACCTCGGATTACTCACCCGGACTTCTTTGGATTTTTCTTTTGCTTGTCACCTTGGAACTGTTACCTCGTTGCCGACTCTTGGACCGTCCTTCACACTGCACTTGGATTTCCCTTGGATTCTTGAAAATACTTTGGCTACGTCCTTGTTCTCTGGCAGGTACGCTACGCTACGCAACCAAACCCTTCGCTCAGGTGGGTTAGCCTGCGACCACACGTAGCACTAGTCCCTGCAGGACTTGGGGCTGCCTCGCACTTGAGTCTCGAACCACCACTAGGTTTACTGCATTCTGACCCATTGGATAGGTAAGACCCTTTCAACTTGTTACACTCTGCATTGCATTACTGTCATTGCCTGGTACTTAATATCGTTTTTCCTACAGCGGCTTTGTGGTTCTCGAGGCTCCGTGGATCCAGGCAGCGACATCTCCCACCTGTGTCCCCAAAGGTCGCACAGGGAGTACTTTTGGTTTCCCTGTGCGTCACTTGAGGACGGAGGTATCTTCGGTCTACACGACTCTCAAGTCAGAACAAAATGTCAGATAATGGAAAACAACGCAGTCCGGGTCATAAAAGGGATCAACAGAAGAAGCCACATGACAGAAGCCAGAAGATCCCTCCACTGGATCCCTCCAGTTGAGGAGAGAATCCTTTTTAAATCTATGACATTAGTACACAGATGTTTGTATGGAGCGGCCCCATCATACCTTAGATCCAAGTTCACTCGATACACTCCAACCCTAAGACCATAAGATCACAAACATTAGGCAAGTTACAGGTACCCCAGGCATCCCGAACTATGGGTGCTGGGAAATCTTTCCCGGTTCGGGCAGCTCAGCAGTGGAATAATCTTCCAGTAGCGCTGAGAGCAAAACCAAATTTTAAAATCTTCAGGAAAAATCTGAAGACTCACCTCTTTAAATAACGTGACACCTCCCTAGCCTCTATATGTCGTCCACCTAGCGTGAATCTGTCTCTCTGCGCCCTGATGCCTGCGGGCTACCGACGCATTATAAATAAGCATAAACATTGGAAAAAGGAGTCAGCACAGCAGCAGGGCTTTACCAGGCACTTCAATGGTCCAGGAGGATGCAGCAAGCTTCGTTCACAGTTTCTTCATCGGGGTGTTCTTCCCGGTGGTCGACTCTGTCTTCAGTCCAAGAAGCCTTGCCTTTAAGCAGGTTTCTCCCATTCATGCATAGCCTAGGTGTCACTCACAGAACAGGGTGACTGTGCTGCAAGGATAGCCATCCAGTCACGTAGGACTGGGTGCATTCAGGTAACCAAGGAGAAAATGGACAGGGGAGTTTCGGGCACCACCCTCACCTCCTGCCCTTCCAGACACAATGGAACCAGAGGCGGGTTTCAGTACTTAAGCCCACTAAAAGCAAAACAAAGGGCTCAAACCTGGTTTGGCGCACAGAGTAAAACCCAAGAAAGACCTCACAAATAAGAAATGGAAAGAAAAGAAGACCGGGCCATTTTGACACAATGGTCACCCAAGGGTGCTATACTGCAGCTAAGGATTCAGCCTGCGGTAGAAAAGCACAATGGTAGGAAAATTAAACCACTGCCATCAGCCATTTAAAGTAGTGAGGGTAACAAAAAATGTTACATGAGTAAGTAGGAAAAGGGGATACTAAGTAACCCCCGAGCACTCCACATAAAATGGGGTGTGCTGGACCCACAAAGAGAAAAGGTAAGTAAAGTCCATTTCACCTTACTATTCTTGGGAACTGTAGTTCACCCAAGAAAAGATATTTAAACTTCAAGAGAAATCTAAAGGATTTCTCTGTGACACTGCACTGAAGGTGCTGTGTATCACCATACAAAAAGTAGATGCCCTATGGAGTTTGTCAGACTCCAAAAATAAAGGAAACACATAATCCAAATCAGATAAAATACATGAGAGTGAGAAAAACGGCTCACTCTCTCAAGGGTTAAAATTAAAAAAGTCGTAAAGTCCAGCAAAAGAGCTGGGGGTCTCATAAGGCTGAAGGGAATTAGCAGAGAAATTAGAATTCTCCCCAGCAGAGGTGCATCCTGACAAGTTGACATTTTTTGTTTTGTGAATCTTGAGGTGAACCTTTTGCGACCAGAAGGTTCTAAGCGTGGAGAAGGGAACCCTGAGAGGCCCAGAGGAATTGTAAACTAAGAAAGTGTGAATCATTTTGAACCAGTGGGCCGTAAACTTGGGGAGGGGAACCTTGAGAGGCACATAAGAACTGGGAACTTTAAAAGGCTTGGGAAAAGGAATCCAAGCGACCTTAGGAACCTCTGGTGAAACTGTAGAATCAACGGGGACTTACACCTGGGGAAGGAAACCCTAAGAGGCCCAAATGAACTGTAAGCATTAAGAAGCTTAGGGAAGGGAACACTAGGAGAAATTCTGTGAAATGTTTTGTTTTGTTGCAAGAGGTCTGCCTGGAAGACCCAAAGGGCACCATTTTTGAGTTGAACTATTTTTGAACTGGCAGAACGAATCCGGACGATAAAGGCCATTTGAATCCAGCCTGATTTTACATTTCTTTTTAAGCCACCATTTTTCTTTTAAGAAGACCCAGCACCCCAAGAGTGGAGGCAAGCATGGGTTTGATACAGACAGATTTTGTTTTGGGACTTACAGACCCGACACTCCTTAGAAACATCAGTTGAGGAACCATCCCAAGTTAGGCATTCCACCACCCCTATTACTTTTAATAATAAAGATTTTCAAATAGTTATACCTGTGTCTGTGTCTCTCTTGATACCAGGCCTGTCTCATACTAGTTACACCAGATTACGCCTCAACACCTCTGACATCAGTATGAAGCGAAGACCTACAACAAATTCGGGCCAGCTGGACACAAAGTGAGTCTCTAGCCCTCACGCCATCTCCTGACTCCTATCAGCACCCATCCACATGCCTGACCTCATGGGTTGCTTACTACCAGAGCCTGGCCAGTCCTGCTAAACCTTATCACAGCCAAATGTACACATGTATTTTAATCCTACTCTGATCTCCAACACTCGGAACACCAGCGTATTGAGACTATAATAATGGTAAAATGTGCTATATAAATGACAACTACAATACAATGTAAGCATGTTTCTCAACCAAGGAAACCTATATTGTTGTGTTATGTGATTTTTATAGCTGCAGTGTCTTTCCTTGGTGGTTTTCCTGCAAATCTTTTAGCAAGTGCTGAGTGTCTCCTCCTTTTTGGTTGAGGGCTCACTTTATATAAAACACTCATATTTCCTTGCCATCCAATCATCACGTGTAGGCGTCAGTGACTTAATCACTAGTTTTCCTCTTTAAAAGTGCCTGGCAAGATATTTCCTATTGACTTGCAATAGATTTCAAGAGTTATCAGCGCCAAGGTTCATCTTGGTCTGTAATCACTCAAAAACTATAATCTTTCCTCCTTCCAAAATATGAGCCAGCCACCATCAAACATTGAATAGTGCCTGGGAAGTTTGTTTTCCATAGACTTGCATGGATTTTACAGAAATGACCCTGCACTTGTCAATAAGAGGCTAATCTAAAAATGGCAAGCCACAATAAAATGTTAGCCATCAATAAGGAAAAAAACAATCATCAAAGTGCTCTTTGTAGGTTTAAGACAAAGCATTGAATGTTAATTTCCCTTTTGGCATTCGGCAGAGTATTTTTCCAAAGGATAACATTGTCTTTCGGAAAATGAAAGTGCCAACTACATGACATTGCCTACTCATTGTGAGGAACTCATGGTGGCAACATTAAAGACAGACACAATGGATCACAGTTGAACTGTGTTTATTTAACTGGATAATGGGTGAGATAAATGCCTAATCTAAACCTAAATCTAAAATGAGAGCAGACTACATCCATCAAATAACAATAACACCATCCAGGTGGAGTCTAGTCAAATAGAAAGCGCCTATACTAAAAAACCTATTTCCAATCCTTGCCGCTATGCTACAAAAATAGTGTGGTATAATGTTCATGTGGAGGAACCGCTGCATGCCTCTGCAGGAAATCCCGCCCCCCTCCCTCCTATATGTTGGAAGTCGAGGACTGCGCCATGTTTGCCACCAGCAGTTATACCAATTCCGCAGTGAGTGCTTGAGAAAAGGTATCCTCTGAGAAACCCCTATCAAATGTATTGCCGAAGGGACAACAATCTGAGGGAGGAACTCGCAGAAAGAATATGAAAAGAATCAAAGAGAATCCAGTGACATCACAAGAGACGAGCATGACGCACTGACAATACTGGCTGAAGAGAATGTATGGATCTTGTGGAAACTGATGACAAAGTTAAGAATCAAGTTAACTTTAATATGCAGAAAAGGAGATTGCATGCATGCAAAGTGCTATAGAAATGTGACTGTTCAATAATTGTACAGATGCTGAAACGCAAGTAGACTAAGTGATCATAGAAGCTGGACTATAGGTAGTGAATAGACTGTAGGCAAAGCTGCCATTGTATAGAAGCTAGACATCGGTGTCATGAATTTTAGTAAGCTTAAACCCATGAAGAAGAAAGGTTGAGAATTGTGTTGCAGCACAAATAAGCTGAAATCCTGGAAGAGCCTGGCAGGGCTGTCTGGCCTGGCATCAAAACAGAAGTAGCCAAGGTCGTTATCTATTCTCGAAAGCAATAACGTAGAAGGATGAATCATCCCTTATCTTATCTAGGAGCAAAGAAAGAACACCAAGAGTGCCAAGTCTTATTTAATTAAGACATTTAAATTCTGCAGAATAGACTAGAATCATGGTCTCCTGTCACGTAAGCTGAGGTTGGAAATAGAGTTGAGCTTGGAGTCCTAGAAAAATGATAGTGAAAGCCTGTACTCCCATATAGTCCGTTGATGTCTGTTGTAACCTCACTGTTTTAGATGATTGTTAATAAAACAGCAACCATTGCCATCTTCCCGAGTTGGTTCGATTATATGGACTCAGAGTTATTCTGTAAACCCCATCCATTGCATGCACGATACTAAAGAATCATAAGTTCACATGGTAACGGTACGGATGGTTGGAAAAGATCCAAACCAGTTTGTCCCCAGTCTTTTGGACGATCGAGCAGGGTCAGACTGGGACAAGAAATAGGCTTGGTCACCCAAAAATAAGTTGCCCACCCCTCGCCTCAAAAAAGTGGCACACCCCTCGCCTCACGACTCTTGACCTCACCACAATGCCATTTGACCCCACCTCAAAGTGACATCCCGGCAAGCGATGAAACACGACCATTCACCCCTTGACAGAACAGGAAGTGGCATCAAATAGCATTGTCCCCAAGTATAATAAATTACTGTGAATCCAAGCAGACGTCCAAGGCCAAATGATAGGTTATTGTATAGCACTTCCTTAAGCTCTTTTATTATAGAACAAATATGCATACAATATCACCCAACCTGTGTTGGTACTCATTTATCGACCTAAGAAGGAAGAAAGGCTTTTTGGGAAAAAAAAGAAAAAAAAGATGAAAAAAAATCTTTTTTTTCCTTTTTTTTCCTTCCAAACCGGCCCAGGCATGGCCAGAAACCGGCCCCCACTCCTCAGGGACGATTTCGGCCCGGCCACATGCCGGAAGGCAGAGGGGCCAATCCGACCCTGCGATTGAGTATCTTCCACAATTAGCCAGCAGGGTTTCCTGTGGAGAGTGGACGTAGAAATAAACTTGCAAGAAGAACCAAGACGATGGGCAGGTCCTCCTTTGATGAAATCCCTACCCGGTTTCCACGGGCGCTCTGCGGACGGAAGGCAAAGTGGTCAGGTTGGAGGAGGAGTTGATACCGAAGGCCTCAAGTCGATTAACGAACAGATGGTGAGTAGACTAAAGGGAATGGCAAATGAAGGAGAGTTTCAGAAGGAGACATTTCAAATCCCAACAGGGGTAGAGCAGAAACATAGAAGGCATAAACAGGTTCACCTAAGGTGACGTCTCAAACCCTGTATAGGGTACAAAGTAAAGGCGAGAGAGAAAAAGGTGATCACAGTGTTTAAATAATGTGTAATGTTGACAAGTCTGTATGTTGTTTGATGAGTAAAAATATCAAAAAGCGGTATGTTGTGAAGTAATTGAAAAAGTTGAGGACCAATAGTGATTAAACATAGCAAAGTGATTGGTGCCAATCAAAAGATAGAGATAGAGCTAATCAAGAAATTAGAGGCTTGAGCAGCGATTGATAGTGCGTTCTCATATTTGTTGTTTTAAAGGTGTTGAAAAAGTGGTAATTTAAGCAGAAAGGCTATTTCATAAGTCTGGTAAGTATTGACAGTAAATTGAGACTTGTCATTATGTGAGATACTCCTCTGATGCACTTATGTAAAACATTAACAAAGCATATGCCCAAGCTCAAACAGTAAAGTGCAGAATGTGAAAGACACAGCAGATAAAATGTACATGCCATGGCCACAAGAGGGATCATTGTCGAAAGCGGTATTGCAACACATAACCACATAGTTGAACGCTGTGTACACGGGGAAGAAATTAGAGAAAAGGTTAGCGATTTTAGTTCTCTGGAAAATCTACCAGGAAGAAAAGGAAGACCCTCTAACTGAGGAGTGGATGCTTAGTCAGCGAAAGGAGGAAGGTGTTGAGCCTTCAGCTCCCTTTACCTCGCCTGAAGTAAAAGGCGCAAGCATGGAAGAAATAGGGTTGTACCCTTTAAAAGGAGTTGAAAGAGGTGATGGGGTATAGTAATCCGCTATACAACCCCCAAGCTTACAATAGTGATGGTAGTCTAGAGGAGAATAAGAGAAAAGAAGAGATCTATAAGATCATACAAGTTAAAGAAGAAAGGAGTGAGCGGTCGAAATTGTTGACAGAAATAGACAGGGAAATTAAGAGATAGGAAGGAGAGAAGGATAAAGCTGATGAGATAGCGCTCATGCAGAACAAATGGATGGGAGGACAGATCTTACTTAAAATCGACGGGAAGAGTATTGAGGTAGGCAAAGAGAAGACAAGGATGAACAAGAAAGGATAATGAACGATAGAAGAGATTGAGAGAAGATAAGCAAAAAAAGGAAGAGCAGAGAGCGATGAGAACAGATATACCAGGAGGAGCAAGAGAGAAAAGAGGAACAGGCAGAAGAGCAAAGAAAGTATGACAATAGACAGAGAGTGATAAAAGAAAGATAGACAGGAAAGGAAGAAAGAAGAGGAGAAAGTGCAAAGACTAAGGGACAAAAGATTACAGAGACGAAGGGAAGAAGAGGAAAGAAGGGAAGTAATAAGGATAGGGGAAGAACAAAGGCAAGAGGAAGAAATAATTGGAAGGGATGCGAGAAAGTGAAAAGAGATAGACGAAGAAGTGGATGAAAGAAGAGGCAACAAGGTCTTGAGAACCAGTAGAGCTAAGCCCAGAAATACAATGGGATAGAATAGAAGAGTTCCTTCCGACAAAGGAAGCAACGTCAGGGGCATCTAGAGTTATGTTAAACGAAGAAAGCTTTGATGCGGAAACGCATTGGAGAAAGGATCAAAAAGATCAATGAACAGTTGAGATGAAATAACGAGTAGGACACTCAAGGAAATCATGATCAATACCTAAAGCTTCAATCATGAAGAGAAAAGGGAAGCTTGCTCAGTGATGAATGTCGAGCATTGTCTTTAAGTAGATTGAATCTGGATAAGGGTGAAGGGGATGATAGTCACACTAGTTGGAGACAAGATAGGTCAGATGAGGAAAGACAGTCTACCCTCCAGGTAGGAGGGGGGAGCGTGTGTGTAAAGACTGGATGGGGTGTCTGTACTCCTGCTCTCTATATTGCAGAGGAGAGGCACAGAGGACCCCAGCCAGGATTCTCTATTATTGGTAACGGAGTCGAGCAATCAAGGCTTAGCTCTCAGGAGGTGATGTGGGCTGGTTCTTAAGTACAGTGTAGTCCCCAAGCACCCACAAAGGAATGTCCACACACTGTATTAGTGAAAACACAGTCTTTATATAATTAAGGTTCAAGGTTATATACACAATCACAATAGCTCACTTTGTACTCAGTTAATCTACAGTGGCAAATATATAAACTGGTCTACGTGGTACCACAATTACTATCAGATTTCAATAAAGTGCATCAACTGTACTTCGTTTAAATGTCACACAAATCACGTAATAGAGAGAACCAACGATAGACAGGGGGAAAGCAGTTGGTTAGAACAACTGGCAGAATACTGAGCCCCTACAACCAGGCACAGTTCTGTATGAGGATCCCCCCACCTGGGCAACCTGTAAATAAAGATATATCAAACAAGCCCAGTACATATATTGTTCACAGGAGTCTTATTTACTTCTAAATAATTCTACAACCCCAATGTACCTTGAATAGCAGAGTTTGACGTTGAGTCGTTGACTGATCCTTCTTGAGCGGCTCCCTTTAAGGCAGGAGCCACGGATCGTCGAGATCCCACAAGGAAAAAGGGGTAAACACTGTGTTTTGCGGCAGCAGCTTCGGTTCTTGTGGTGCTCATTTACGATTGGTCGAAAACATCCTGCAGACTGAGGTGTGCGGTGTACCTCGACGACAAGTGTTCGTTGCTGCAAAGAGTTAATAAAGAACTTGGGCGTTGAGTCGTCCGGCATACCTGCGGTCTTCGGGTGGTGGGAAACCCACCAGTGGATTCTCCTCAGTCATCGGCGGCCTTGACTTTCTCCGGCAGGACAAAAGCGGTCGACAAGGATGAGTAAGGGAATTCTTGTTTCAATGTTCTTAGGCAAAAGAGCACTGCGGCTCCGGTCGGCGATGGCAGTCGTTGACTGTGATGGACTTCAATGTCCAGGCCCTTCTCTTCGTGATTCTGCGGCGGTCCCCGTCTCCGGTCAGCAGCCTTTCGAGGGTCTGATGTCCAGGGAGCTTTGGCAAAGATGAGCTGGTGCAAAATGGTCCTTCATAGCTCGGGAAGAGGTCTCCTAGCCAGGTCCTCTTTTGGATCAGTTCCTTGAAAGCACAGCAGCTTTCAGATTAGCGAAGGACAGCAGTAGCAGTTCTTCTTCCAGTGGGCTTCAAAGTTAACCACCAGTTTCAACTTTAGCTTCTGAACGAATTCTAGCAGTGAGAGGCCCCCGTATATACTGTTGATCTCCCATTGACTCTGCTGGGTCACACTCAGGCAACCAATCATTCAGAAGGGCATTCAGGCAGTCAGGCAGCCAATCAGACTCGCAGTGAATTCAGGCCATTCTTCTCCATCCAGACACTCGCAACACGGGATGTGGATTCGGACAAGTACCCAGCCATTCAGCACTACACACTGCATTCATACCAGTTTCGGGCAGGGCTGCCTTAGTTATTGTGTCAACCACCAGATACTAATTAACTCGGAAAAGAAGTCCAGATGATGCAATTTTTTAGACAAAGTATCAAAGGGAATTATACCTGATACATTATTTCAACATACGAGTTTAATCATGATTTAATCAGCACTACAAATATTATTAATAATTCATCAAAATACCATTCAATCGTTTATTCATTCGCCCACACGCAACCATCATGCATCCATACACTGATACCAAACGACAATATATGTATAATAAAACCTATAAAAAGTCATGCTAACAATTTATAATTTTGATTTTTTTTTTTTAAACGTGCAATCAATGTACATGACCACAGTAGTTGAAAAGGTGATCTAATCTTCGGGTGGGTCAAGTAGATATCTAAAACGACCTCATCTCAAATTTCTCAACCGGTTTTGATATATTTACATCATTTAACTAACGTCTTCATCAGGAGACAAATATATACTCTAAAAGAGAGGGAAACATAAAACTCATGAGACCCTGACTTTAAGATAACAGCATTGACCATTACGTGGAACCTCCCCCTAGGGGGAGAGTTCCCACAGTGGACAGTGATTACAAACATTAACCTGCTATCACCCTAAGACAGTATCTCAAAGGTGGACCATAGATGTCGGACAAGAAGGGTTACCATCTAAAATTGGTGCCCTGAAGTGCAGTGAAGAAACAGGTCATGGCAATCAGGGATCTGAAGTGATAGATTAAAGTGCAAATGTATTACATTCATAGGGCCAACCAGGCCCAAGGTGACCCCAGTTTTAACATGTGCTGAGGCCCTAGCTTGGATAATCACCTAGTCAAGAGATACAGAATTTTGAGAGGCAACGGAAATGGCAGAAAAACCATACTTGTACCAAAGATGTAATGTACAAAGCATGACTTCTTGGGACAAACCTTACAGCAGGCAGCGAGAGGCTACTGTTCAAGGTGAAAGGAACGTCTGCGAGTGAGATTACAGAAACTAAGTCTTCTGAAAACACGGGCAACAACGGGGCTGGAATCCGCATCCAATCTGGGGGGCAATCACATGTGTTTACAGTCCCGTGGGTGCCAAAAACGAAAATTTGACAATACCCCAATATCTTCAACTAGTCTTACCCGATGGTGTCAAAATGGTGACACGATGAACAAATGAGTTGTGGGTTCCACAGGTGTCTTGTACCCCAAAATGGTGGTTTCAGACGGGCAACTGAGCATACAGATGGTAAATGAAACACTCCCCATCTTTAACCTTTCCTCCCGGATACTAACATCTTCCGAAACATCGATTCTAAAATGGGGTCTTTCTTTTGTCCTGACTCAGAACCCAAATGCGATGTCTCTCATAGGCAAAATTAAAGGTTTCCTGAGAAAACTTAGGTTATGATTTTATTTTTTGGATCACACAGTGTCCAGTGAACCCAACATTTCGGGTCTTTCTAGACCATCATCCTTTACCCCTAACTCAGGCGACATCCCTCCAGAGGTGGCATTTTTTGAAAAATTGGTACTTAAAGAAATAGAAAAACAGATCCAGTATTCCAGAAATCTGTCGGGACCCAACCTGCAAATTTCAGAATTTCAGGCTATATAAACATTGGCTCAAGACCATTCTATAGTCATTAAGGCCGCCGATAAAGGCCGTGGGATAGTGGTCTGGGATGCGGACAAATATGATCGAGAAGTTTTAAGACTTCTACATACCCCAGGCCACTATACTACAATAGCGAAAGATCCATCCAAGGCTATCAAGCAAAAGATATTCCAACTTACTGAATAAGTGAGCCAGGGAGGATTTCTTTCTACCAAAGAAATTGAATTCATCAACTATTCAGAAGATCGTATGCCTCTCTTTTATATTATGCCCAAAGTGCATAAAGCTACTCAAAACCCTCCTGGGCGGCCAATTGTATCGGGATGTGGTTTGTTACTCGAACCCTTATCAAAGTATATTGATTTTTTCATAAAACCGCTGGCGATGGCCACAACAACTTTTCTTCTTGATTCTAGAGATGTCATCAATCTTATAGAGGGCCTAGCATTCGATCCCAACAGACAAATATTGGTAACTCTCGATATCGAGGCTCTCTATACGAATATACCCCAAGATAGAGTGGTTCATAGTCCAACAACCATGCTGAATAGGCGACCTACTCCACACAATGTTCCTACAGACTTTCTTTGTAAAGCTGCTGAGTTAGTGTTAACTAATAGCTTCTTTAAATTTAAAGATCAATATTGTTTACAATGCAAGGGCACGGCCTTGGGCTGTACCTTTGCTCCCAACTTGGCCATTATTTTTATGGCCTAGTTGGAGGAAGAAAAGATTCTGGCTAACTCTAATCCCTTCATAGAACAGATTAAATTATATTGTCGATATATCGACAATATTTTAGTAATATGGGAAGGTGATTTAGTATATTTACTATTGTTTGTTGAATGGCTTAATCAAGTGGATTCAGATATCCACTTTACATTTGACCACTCAACCTCGAGAATTGCTTTTCTGGATCTGTCCATTTTCAACCAGGGAGGGCTTCTTTAGACTGAACTATACAGGAAGAATACGGAAAGGAATACCACACTCATATATGATAGTCAAGACCCTACTAGTCTGCTTCGTACCCTACCATATGGCATGTTTTTACAGCTACGCCGCAATTGTACGGATATTACTAACTTCATCAAACATGCCAATATCATGGAAAAAAGACTGCTTGAACATGGTAAACCCCAAAAAGCTTATCAAACACTTGAGGAAGAGAGCGCGGTATGCTAATCGTGATTTTTTACTGTTACTCAAAACTAATACTGACAAACAAGAACAATTGGTCTGTGTGTTGACCTTTTGCAACATAGTAATGCCATTAGAGGCATTATTCCAAAAAATTGGCGCATCCTTAATGCCTCAGGGACCAGAATGCCCAAACCATTGTTCGCGTTTAAGAAAAGTAAAAATTTGAAACAAAAAATGACCCGAGCCAACCGAATTATACCAAATATCACTTCAATCAGAGATACTAACTTGAATCCAGTAGTTGGTCATTAGCCATGTACTTCATGCACTGCCTGTACATTTTCCAAAAAACGACTTCTTTTACAGCAGAAAGAAAAACTTGGGATTTACATACCTTCACAACATGAAAAAGCAAAAATGTTATTTATGCTATCCTTTGTCCATGCAAAATGCTGTACATTGGCAAGACCACAAGAGAAGTAAGCACACGTATCAATGAACATCGTTCTAAAATAAAGACACGCAAATTGAATGCCCCTTTGGTTATTCATTACATGGAGATGGGCCATAATCCTGACCAAATAAAGTGGTTCTGTATAGAAAAAGTTAGGGCCCCCAACGATGTACAAATGTCAAAAAACCTGGCTTACAAGGAACAACTATGGACTTTCAACTTAAAAACGTTAGCAAAGGGTCTTAATACATTAGAACCCTGGTATCCCAATCTCTAAGCGGGTTGAATTGCTTGAATTTTGTGAGTAAAAATACGATCTTATGGCCATTGGGACTTTTTCAAGGACCAAAATCAGGTGGTATGCAATAAACCTATTTTAAATCTTCCACAAACTATCAGTTACGTGATAAGCAAATTTAATACTGTTTCATGACATTTGGGCTCTAATTTGTATTTAGATCATATGATGTGCTGTCAAAATCACCATCTGGGTTCATTATTAGCCATTTTTCGATTAGGTGCCTTACAACGAACCTTCTTGTATGGAATCATGTGATTCCTTGGGCACTAATCCAGCCCTGTCGCGTGCCGCTTCTCTGATTTGACAAGATCAGCTGCATGCAGTTGGTCAGGTAGGATAGCGTGGAGTTAGGCTGTCACGTGTCCAGACTGGGCGCAATTAATTCCAAAGAGAAGACATGATAGTGTCCTTAAGAACTTGCGTGCCGACAACGGTCAGCCACGCCTCTACATCCGACACAAGATTTTGGACTACTTCCGCTCGACAGCTGGGCGGCTTCTTCGAGCATCGGGGCTTCTTCGAGCAACACACCTTAGTGCATAATGATAAGCAACGATCTTGGGATGCGAAGATGCTGGAGTGGTTGCACAATATAACGTGGGAAGCAGACATATACGTTTATAATACAATGCGGGTACCAGACACACGCGGTTGGGCCGTTCTGGTAGACAGTAAGATTGGGCTGTTTTTGCACATTAAGTGGACTGGAGCAACTGTTTATATCCCTCCGTCTCCTTGCGGCAGTTATGTGCCGTCTTGGGTTATTTATAACTCATGAATAAGTTGCAGAAGGCTGCAGAGAATGACCACACACCGAGACCCTGACGAAAGCCCTCAAGTGACTCTCCCACTCGTGAACATATCCAGACCGGCAGACGCACCTAGATAGACGTTGGCCTGCGTCACATCTGGATAGGATTGAAGGACAACATGCCCGCCTAGGAAAAACGTGAATGCTAGCGTGTGCACACATGGAGTTGTGAATAGTAGCAGACCCACACCTGGACGGATCTCTAAACTCTAGCCTGCGCCGCATCTAGATAAAAGTGTGAATGTTGGCATGACCACACCTGGATGAAGTCCTAAACATTAGCCCGCACAGCGTCTAGATGGGAATGTAAGGGCCAACAAGTGCCACACTCAGACAGAGCTGTGAATGTTAGCATGGTAAAGGTCAGGTAACCCACTATCCAATATAAGCTCAAACTCTGCATTCTTACCTCACTCAAAAAACTCACACAACCATCTCTCGCACAACAAGCCGCACGCACTTCACAACACTGCAACAACACATAAGCCGGAACAACAGCACACGCGGACTGACTCCGATCCGATACCCGCACCAAAGCTCATCACCCGGTGTATACTGAGCTGAAGCTGCCAACAGAACACCACTCCTCTCGCTATCCTACTCCCTCCTTCACCTTACTAACCCATCCCACCTTTATCATTTACAGACCCTGCTTTCCTGGCCACACTGATGCCCGCATTGTTTATGCCGTTCTGAGACCTCGCTCGGACCACTAATCTGGGGTGCAAGATATTCTGTGGCAGCTCACATACTATAGTATAGATTTACTGCTTTTCCACTTTCCTTGGTTATACAGATGCCCGTAGTGCCTATGCCGCTCTAAGACCTCACTTGGACCACCATTTTGGGGTACAAAACACCTGTGGGACCCACAACTCATCTGTTCATCATGTCACCATTTTGACACCAGGTAAGACTAGTTGAAGATATTGGGGTTTTGTCAAATTTTCGTTTTTTGGCACCCACGGGACTGTAAACACATGTGATTGCCCCCTGATTGGATGTGGATTCCAGCCCCGTTGTTGCCCGTGTTTTCAGAAGACTTAGTTTCTATAATCTCACTCGAAGACGTTCCTGTCACCTTGAACAGTAGCCTCTCACTGCCTGCTGTAAGGTTTGTCCCAAGAAGTCATGCTTTGTACATTACATCTTTGGTACAAGTATGGTTTTTCTGCCATTTCCGTTGCCTCTCAAAATTCTGTATCTCTTGACTAGGTGATTATCCAAGCTAGGGCCTCATGACTGCGTGTGGGCGAATGAGTAAACAATTGAATGGTATTTTGATGAATTGTACTTAATTTGTATATGCTTAATTTTCCTGCTATGTAAATAATATTTGTAGTGCTGATTAAATCATGATTAAACTTATATGTTGAAATAATGTATCAGGTATAATAAATTCCCTTTGATAATTTGTCTAAAAAATTGCATCCTCAGGACTTCTTTTACGAGTTAATTAGTAATACTAATACCCTAGCCCAGAGTGGAGGGTTTCCTGTGTCTTTCAGAAGCATAAACCACCTGATACTAGACACCCACAACACAGAATGCGTATTCGTCACACACTCCATTCACCCGGGTCCCACCCCACGGGCGTACCCACAACATACAGTCACTGGGAAGGTGCCAGCCAGTCTGGCCTGGACTTCCCCACACTACCATATATGGAACTTCCAACCAACAGCCAGTCAGGGGGAAGGGACAGAGTAGGGCATCCCAGTATACCAAAATGGAGGACACTCAGGGCACCTGTCAAATTCAGCATGGATCTGTCACCAGCCCATACCCTGCTCTGTGGGCCACACACAGGTGCCCAAAAACATACACTAGGAGTACAGGCTTGTACTCCCACCCATGGGTGCCATATGGGTATCCCAAGGGTCTGTTCACCAAACCAAAACGAGGAAGAGCCGCACTGCCAGGAGTTCCACATGAACGCCTGAATGGAAAACAAAACAGAGCATACACGAAAAAGGACTGCCAGAACAAGAAGAGGGAGGCCCTGTCCCTCCAATGCATTTCCAGCATCACAGCGCGTGCCACTGAGGAAAGCTTGCAAATGGACAAAAAAGTGAGATGGTCTGATCTGGAACACCCTAAGTATAGGGCGCCAGATCCCATAGCATATCCTGAGCGTCCCCGAGGATAATCGTACAGTGAGAAGGGAGAGTCACCACCATATGTGAGCTGGTTAAGGTAGTTACCTACAAGGAGGCAGACAGGGATGATCGTCCCTGCCAGGGATAGACTAATATTAGGATCCAACGGTGGGGCAGAGTTTACGCAGTTTCCCTTATTGGAAAAAGGGTGAGCAAGACCAGAGTATATTCCATGGCCGCAGATGGACGAGGATAATTTAAGGTGTAAGCTCTTGAGTTTGACTTCGAGCACTGGGAAATGGATATACGAATTAGAAAAAAATAAAAGGAGGAAATATGTTGGCCATAGGTGATATAAAAAGGTCTCCAGGCAGCCATTCTTGGGGAGAGAGCTGATAGCATATGAAGAAGAGCAGGGTATTCAATTGTGACCGCACCGAATACAGCGCATGATGGGGCGCCGTTTAATAATTGTACAGCAGATATTTGGAGAGCGCTCACGGTACAGTATCCTGACACATCAGATATGGGTGCAATTATGACACGCAAGATGAAGGAAGATGAAGACCCAATTGCTTATATTCAGGATATTCAGGAGAAATGGCAACTTGAAACACACGAGCCATGGGAAAAGACAGTGGCATTATTTTACCAAATTTTATGTTAGGGGTTGCCTTAGCCGGCACAGAGACAGATAAAGAAACAAGTGGGGATGAAAGTGAAGCGTTGGGCTGAGATACAGTTGACAATAGTACACCATTGCCGGTTATTACAAGAGCAAAAAATAAGAAGAAAGATGTGACTAGGAAAATTGACGAAGTCAAGTTAGTTAAAAAGAAATTGCCAAAATTTGCCATAGAAGGGGCGGTATTGACAAGCAGAGAAGGATTGGGAACACAGGAAGGAGTGGGTACATCGCAGGCGAGTAACATGCGGTCGATGGCCCAAGTTGGATATGGGATTGTGCCATGAGGCAGGGGTATAGTCTATAGAGGAAGAGGAGGATTTCAAAATAATCAAGGTGGGTTTCAAGGTACACAAAGGAGGCACCAGAGTACTAAAGGAGGGCTTGTCAGAAGGTCACCAACAGTATGTTGAACTTGTGGGATGACAGGGCACATTGCACGCATATGTGAGAGCCAAGCAAATGTACCGAATGGCCACTTTTCAAGAGGGGGCACAGCTTATCCTCCACCATATAGTACACAGACTAGAGAAGGGTACGATCAAGATCAGACATTGTATCAGACACAAGTGCAGCAGGTGCAGCAGGTGCAACAGCAAGAATGAGTGCAAATGAATCCACCGCAAGGGCAGTCACAACAAGCCCCCATGCAGGCACAGCAGTATGCAAACACAGGACAAGTACTGACACCCAGAATAGGAGGTGTCACTGTGCTAGGAGGGAATCCTTTCACAGGGACGGGGAGGAGCCTGTACCCACAAGAGGACAGCTCACAGGGTGAATCTATGTGTTCAGTACTATCTGGGACACCATACCCCCAAGAGGAACCAAGGGTCGATGTGACAATAGGAGGCAAATCTTTTTCTTTTCTTATAGACACTGGAGCTACTCGTTCATGTATACGAGAGAGAAAATATCCAATGTCGGGAATTGCAATGAATGCTCAAGGGTTCTCTGGAGCTACGAGTCGAGTTCCTTTTACTAATGAATAACCAGCATAGGAGGTAATGATTTTGAACACAACAATAAAATTTGTAAGATATAAAATAGTGAATCCTGCCATGTTTATGGCTGAACCAATAGAAGAAGGCGATCGTGTGCTTGACTGTGTTAATTATGTTAAATGTTATGATGATATACCCCACGTGAAGGAGAATGCTTTAGCAGGAGGGGAGTTTCTCTTTATTGCTGGTTCTTCAAAAATTGATCAGACTAGTGGGGAAAGGCATTTAGGCTCAGCAGTAGTAAGATATAGATTAAATGGAGAATTTGAAGTTGTAGCAAGTACAAGGCTACCGTCTTACTTTTCAGCGCAAGCGGCTGAATTGGTAGTGCTCACTGTTGCACTTGAAAAACACAAAGGACAGAAAGTGACAGTGTACAGTGACTCAGCACGTCAGCCGTACATGCAGGGTTAGCATGTTGGAAAAGGAGGGGCTACCTCCATGCAGACGGCACTCCAGTGCAACATGCATCCTTATTGGATAGGCTTGTTAAGGCACTACACCTCCAAGCATCCATAGCGGTCGTTAAATACGCAGCGCACACTAAGTGAACAGATTTGATCTCTTGCAGGAACAAAGCCGCAGAAGAAGAATACAAGAGGGTTGTATATTCCCCAGATATTTCAAGTTTTCATTCTGAGAATGTTAAAGAAAAAGTAGTTACAACCATGTTAGTGCAAGAGGAGTTTAATACATTATCGATAACCCTACTAATGGAGATTCAAGGAAGTGCACCGCAGGAAGAGCAGTAATTATTGAAGCGAAAGGGCTCTTCTTTGTCCCCCACAGAAGCATTATGGCAACAAGATAGCACTGGAAAGCTGGGGATGCCTGTAGCGTTATTGAAGGTCGCGCTTCAACAGCTGCATTACCCTGCGCATGTAACTAGGGAAAGTCTTGCTGCTACAATTGCGGAAGACTGGTTCATTCTGAATTTGTTGGAACATGTTGCATTTTTTATGGTGAACTGCATCGTGTGTCGAAAGTTTACTGCTGGGCATACATTGAGGACGATTAGAGGGGTGCTCTGTTTCAGCATTTACATATCGTTTATGTCGATATGCTGCAGGTGTGTAATGGATATAGGTAACTATTATTGGTGGTGTGTCCCTTTTCCAGGTGGATCAAGGCAGGTCTGTGTACACACCCGGATGCCACTTGCGCAATGAAGTTTTTAGTGCACAAAGTCTTCCCGGGATGGGGTGTGTGTGAAGTGCTGAGATCTGACAATTGGCCACATTTTGGTAGTGAGCTATTTGAACAGATAGGGCTTTTATTGAACATTAAACATAGCTTTTTTTCTGCTGATAACCCGCAGGGAACAGGATATGTGGGAGACGCAATGGCATCCTTAAAGAAAGGATTGCCAAGATTAAAATGAAGAAGGGATGACTATATTGCCTACCTTTAGCCTTGTATGCCCTTCGGAATCAGCCAGGATCAGACCATCACCTCAACCCTCATGAACTAGTGACAGGGCGGCGTATGAGACTGCCCCTTACTCCTTCATCTAGGAGTAGAAGTGAGGCCCAGAGTGCAGCTAAAGCTTTAGGTGCTGAAATGCATGATTATTTGACACATATGACCTCTAGCATCACTCCCATTTCAGATCGAGTCAGGCGCAAGGGGGGTTGGTCTCAGAACACAGAAGAAGATAATTCAACAACTAACCCAAGTCAATTATTAACAGCACTTAAGTTATATGTTGGAGACCTAGCCCTAATCAAGAATTTTACTAGAAGGTGGCATGAGCCACTTTTTAATGGTCCCTTTTTCATTGAGAATACAACTCTTTCCACTGTGAAAGTCCAAGGGAGATGAGCTTGGCTTCACATACGGATGTAAAGGCCTCCAAAGTAGAGCCGCCCTCCCACCGTTGTCGATTTAGAAGCAAGACAAGAAGAAGAATTTCAGCATGTGCAGACATGATCAATGATGAAGAAGAAGGACGATAAAGCAACTACCAGTGGATAATACAATTTATCTTGGACTGAAATTCAAATGGACACTCCTTATAGATATTTTAGCAGTGAGTGAAAAGACTTGCAGAGAATTTCAGTAGGCTGAAAATGAACTTTAGAAATACACAATGAAGCATTGCACTAATGCCTAAGCTTCAGTTCTTGATTAGAAACTGGAAAAAAGATCAGTATCTAGATTCATTTCATGGAGAACACCTGTTCTAAGCAGTTAATCATATGGTGCATACCTATAGTGACGTTCATTGACTTTTGATTGATGTCTTTGTGTTTATACGTCAAGCTTATCCTACTCTTGTGAGAAGAAACGTTGATTTTCGCACTTTCTTACAGGCTACTTATTGCCATAATTCAGCACATTTTGCAGTTACAAGTATAAAAGAATGTTGATAAAATTATATTAAAATGTATTAAAGTGGAAAGTGGCACTGTTCAAGATGAAGAACAAGTGCAACAAGTACCAGGATGGTGCGAGAAGTGGATGCCTATGTTTTTGTGCATAATATATGCCTGTATGATTACTCCCTTTGTCTTTCTGTACCTCATCTTCCACAGTCTCTATTGTATTAGTACTTCCACTGAGGCAGAGGTCCCTATGGCTCTTCCCACTATGGGAACTTCTTTTGGTATACGTCATGAATTGTACAAGGCTTCTAAAAGACACAGGAGAGATGAAGAGGAAGACAAGCACATTTGGGTAATAACATGTGGTATCAGCACATGAGAACAGTAGGGGAAAACCATCTGAGGAGAGTGTCTACGTATGCGCTCTCATACCCTATGCCATGAATACAATATGAACTTTCATTGCCAGAGAAGTCCCAGAACATGATGCCAGGTACCTCATTCATCTTGCAGCATGTATGACCCGAGGACAATTTCAGAGAAGTTGGGCCACTTTACGATGGAGATCGAAAATGGTCGTTTCCATTCCAGGATGATTATATCAAGACTACACAGATGAAAAGGGAACCTGGATGGGAGAGCAAGATGCTTGTGTATCCTGCAGCAGGACAGGAGGAGGTAGTCATTGAAGACATGAAGAGAGTGGATTGCCCTGATGTAACGGAAAGAGCTTCATTGACTGCATTTTGGGAGCAAACCCAAGTCTTAGTCTAAGGACGATTGAAGTCCAAGAAGGGATGGGAAGGAAGACTGATGTCCTGTGCAGCTCATCTACTGAAGTCAGAATATGTACAAGAGGTGCAGAGAGTGAACAATGGATGTTTGAAGTCATCGGCTAAACATGCCAAACTATTGGGTAGAAGATGAATCAGGTCCAATGGTTGTGATTCCATTGGCAAATGCGACATTGTGCTTCCAAAGATATGGAAAGAAGCATGTGGGAGATAACAAAGGCTGCAAAACTAGAGTTGACATTTGTAGGATAGGAGCAGGGACAGCCGTCCTGATGGATTGATATTGGGCTTGTGGGTCTAGGGCCTACATGAAGTTGCCCAAGGATTGGGGAGGAACGTGCTCCTTGGTGCTCATTCAAGTTCCAGCATTAGTGATTCCTCAGAGTGACCTAAACATTTCAGAATTTCCAAAAGTAGATGCGCATTTGAGAAAAAGAAGATTGCTTGAATTTCTCAATCGAAACGAGAGAGATAATTATTTTTCAGCCAAATCAATAGAAGCATTTGATGCCATTCCAGTAACCAACTAAGGGAATGGTTTTCTATTATATCCAAATTCTGTAATCCAAAATGCAAAGCAGCATTGCCTGATTCTTCTGCAGTGCAGGCTAATCGTTTTAATTTGTTCTTTGTGGGTAAAATTGAATGGATAAGGGCCGATATTGAGCAGGCAGCAACTACAAATTCATCTGTGTCCCTGCACAATCAACCAGTAGGCAAGTCGGATAATCTACAAAATCAGATGTTAGCGCCCATTTTTGATTTTCATCCGGTTGCTGAAGATGATCTATTTCAACTCATGATGACTCTTAAGCCAACTATTGATTCTCTATCTACTCTGCTGGCTTGCGCAGCAAAGAGATTGGCGTGGGAACTCACTCCATTCATGACTATTTTTGTTAACAAAAGTCATTGACAAGTGGGACAGTTCCAGAGAGTCTAAAGCTTTCAATTGTTTTGCCTCTACTGAAAAAGCCATAATTAGATGTGGAGATTCAAAATTACCATCCCATTGCAGGGCTATCATGGCCAGCTAATATTCTTGAAAAGGTAGTCACCGATCAGTTGCAGGAATTTGTCAAACGTGAATCGTTATTGGACAAGTTCCAATATGGATTCAGACCAAAATAGGGAACTGAGACTGCTCTCCTGGTTGTACAGGATGAACTGTTAAGGGCCGTGGAACAAGGGGAACTTTCACTCTTGGTAATGTTGGACCTGTCCGCGGCCTTTGACACAGTGAATCATGGCATCCTTTTGGAACGGCTACAAGATGTAGGAAGAGTTTCTGACTTGGCATTGGGCTGGTTTAGGTCTTTTCTGACTGACTTTCAACAGCGAGTAAGATGTGAGAGTTCTTGTCGGACCTCATTAGTTAAATTGTGGAGTACTGCAGGGATCCTCCCTATCCCTACTGCTGTTTAATTTGTATATTCGGCCCCTTCACGAAAACTGGAGAAGCTATGAGCTGAATTTCCACTCGTACGCGGATGATACCCAGATTTTTGTCCAAGTTATTAATTTTGAGGAAGCATCCAGCAGACTGGGACAGTGCTTGGAAGAAGTAAGCGGCTAGATGCCAAAGAACCATTTGCAGCTTAATGCAGCCAAGACCAAACTTATTTTTTTGGACCCAAGCATCTGCTGAACAGTCAAGAAACTGCCAATCCCCATGCTCTTAGGCAAAAGCCTAAAATGTATATTTTTTTAAAAAATCTGGATTGTGTATGGCAAGAGGACCTTGGTAGTGAAGCGCAAGTGGGAGCTAAGATTAAAGCGGTGCATGTTGCCTTGAGACTGCTATGCCAAGTGCTCTCTTATATACCTAAAGAAGATCATGTGTCTGTGGTGGGTACATTAACCAGCGCCCACCTGGACTATTGTAACAGTCAAATGTTGGGTGTCCCTTCTGAACAACTTCAGCAACTTCAGAAAGCACAGAATGCCGCTGCTAGAATGATATTTAAGTTGAGTAAAACCGCTCACGTGTCCTCATTCCGCCGTGAGCTACAATGGCTTTCAATTGAAGATCGTATCAGGTTTAAGGCAGCTTGTATTGTTTTTAAATGTGTAAATGGCATTGCCCCCTTGTATCTGAGAGAGCTAATTCAGCTATACCACCCTGTGAGACAGCTATGCTCCAGTGATGGTAATCTTTTGGCTATACCCCACTCAGTATATAAATCCCTGGGTGACAGAAGATTCTCTGTCTTTGGTCCAAAGCTGTGGAACTCTTTGCCACTAGAGATAAGGGCAATGAGCTCACTTCTTCAGTTTCGCTGAGCAATAAAGACCTTCCTGTTTAGATAGAGAGGCCTCTGTATTCAGGGGGTCCCGGTATGGCTTCAGCTACATCCTCTATCAATTGTTGCCATCTGCGCCACTATACGGTTTATTCTGTTTTGTGCGCATTATAAATATTAAAATACAAATAAACTACAAACACAAAAGTTCCTTATGAACACAGGTTGTTTAGCAAGACTGCTTCAATCTTCATGACTATCTTCATGCCTGGGATCCAAACGATGGCCAACGCCAAGTGGTTGCAGATCGCAAGATGGGGGCACCTGCAGATGATCAATACCACCATAAAGGCATATAATGCTATCAAAGAAGAGCTGAGGACCACACGACTTATGATCTTACAGAACAGATATGTCCTTGACATGATCACAGTGATGGAAGGAGGAGTTTGCGCCAAAATCGGGCTTTCATGTTGCACATTCACACCTTCTCATGATGACGAAAATTGGACCTTGACAGAGGACATAACTTTGTTAACAAATTTTGTATAACAAGATGGAAGACGAGACATTATGGATGACAGTTGGTTTGTCTCTATATTCTTATGGATTCTGCAGTGGTTAGCAAACATATTTAAGATCCTTGGAGCGATATTGGTAATGGTGATGTTTGGATTCTGTGTGATCAGGATAATAATTGCACAATGTAAAAAGACAGCAAAGATGGCAGTAGGAATGAAAATCATGATCGATGATGAATCAGGGGTTGGACCCAAGGAATTGACAGATAAAGAGGCTAGAATTCTAGCACCCGAGGAAACAAAGTTCCTGTATCCCAAGAAGTATGTCGGATGATGGGTCTATTGTAATCCAAATGGTCAGTGCAACTACATTACCTGGAGTGTGGATGAATATGTTAAATCAGCTGGCACCCTGAGGGGGGTGATGAAGATCTGGGCTCAAAAGAAGCATTTCTTCAAAAGAAAATATCAAGATGTGTAAACCATTGAAGAGCGTTGATGGCTCGACCAGAGGGGGGAATGTAGAGGAGCAGCTGCATGCCTCTGCAGGAATTCCCCCTCCCTGCCTCCTATATGTTGGAAGTCAGAGACTGCGCCATGTTTGACACCAGCAGTTGTGGCAATTCTGCAGCGAGTGTTTGAGAAAAGGTATCCTCTGAGAAAACCCTATCAAATGGATCCCTGAAGAGATGACAATCTGAGGGAGGAACTCCCTGAAGGAATATGAAAAAGAGTGAAAGAGAAGCCAGTCACATCAGAAGAGACGAGCATGATACACTGAGAATACTGGCTGAAGAGAATGTATGGATCTTGCGGAAACGGATGACGAGTTTAAGAATCAAGTCAACTTTAATATGCAGGAAAGAAGAATGCACGCATGCAAAGTGCTATAGAAATTCGACCGTTCAATAATTGTACAGATGCTGAAACGAAAGTAGACTAAGTTATCATTGAAGCGGGCTATACATAGTGAATAGACTGCAGGCGAAGCCGCCATTGTATACAAGCTGAACATCGGTGTCATGAATTTTAATAAACTGAAACCCATTAAGAAGAAAGGTCGAGAATTGTGTCGCAGCACAAATAAGCTGAAATCCTGGAAGAGCCTGGCAGGGCTGTCTGGCCTGACATCAAAACAGAAGTAGCCAAGGTCGGTTATCTATTCTCAAAAGCAATAAGCATTAGAAGGATGAACCATCCCTTATTGTGGGGCAAAGAAAGAACACCAAGAGTGGCAAGTTTTATTCAATTAAGACATTTAAATGCTGCAGAATAGACCAGAATCATGGTCTCCTGTTCACGTGAGCTGAGGATGGAAATAGAGTTGAGCTTCGATTTCAAGAACAACTATAGCGAAAGCCTGTACTCCCATATATTCCCAAAGACAGGATAATTTACAAGGCCAAGTTCAAAAACAATCTGCATGGCAGAAGGCATGGGTGATGAGATGTTGGGCTAATTGGGCGGGGAGGTAAAGTCAAGTCCACCTCCTGGCACCTGGGTCTGAGCTTACGTGCTGCTAAGTGAACCGAATGTTCTAGACATGGCACGAGCGTGCCAACCAATTATAGAGGGCGTATAACGAAGGGCCTTATAGTGTGAAGACCAATGATAAACTCTGTACTTAATAGTGTTAAAGATGTCATGTTTTTAGAGGTAGGTATATGTTGTCCACCTGACAGTGGGCAGCCAATCACAATCCTAGTCCCTATGCAATGTATAATTAGATATGCCCCTTTCTGATTTGCCACGTAGTATGACGTCACCTCTGATGTAGTTTTTGCATGCAAGAATGTTTTTATGAGAAATCTGTCGAGAACTGAACCAACGTCCGTTGATGTCCGTTGCAACCTCCCTGGTTTAGATAATTGTTAATAAAACAGCAACCTTTGCCATCGTCCTGAGTTTGTTCCATTATTTGGACTCAGTTATTCTGCGAACCCCATCCATTGCATGCACGACATTAAAGAACCAGAAGTTCATTCACAAGAAAAGAAAGAAATGTTCATGAAATGATAAGTCATGATTGTATTGTTGGGGTTCCCCCTCCCCATGTTTTTAGCATGGGACAAGGCGCGACTCCTAAGCACAGCACACTTCTGGGCCTCCATAGTACAGGCTACAGTTCCTTTCAATGATACCAGGATCTTCTGGGGCCAAGTCTCTTTTCTACCAAGTATCTTGCCTTAGAAGGACTGCTGGACCATGAACAACAAACAAAAGTTCCTTGGGTAATCTTTCACATTGGGGGGATTGCTCTTTGCCCCTTTGCATTCCCTCAGCTGGGCTCTGATCCTTCCCTCACACAGCGTTTTATTCACAATGTCAGCAGCTTTTAACATTCAAGAGTCTTAATGTCTTTTTAAACAATCATTCACTGTGGACATTCCTCCATTCACTTTTGTCAACGCAATGTTCTCGGGTGTATTATGCTTCACCCCGGTTCACAGGCAGCCCTCAGCTGGGTTTACATTTGCCAGATACATAGTTCACTTTGCTTTATCACAATGCAGGATTTATTTCCTTCAGCTTTCCTCTTAGCGACATATCAAAGACTTTCGATTGTACAAGGGGTTTGACTCGACCCTTGTATGACCACTCTGACACCTCACGCTGGCCTCTCCTAGGGCCTTCTGGTATTGGTAGTTTCAACAAAGGGCAGCAGCCAGAGAGCTTCAAATGAGCACCAATGTGCTGCCCGACCACTCTGGAGCTGGCTGTTCACTGGGTTTTCTTGCAAGTTCAAAAACACATAAGTTCCTTGTTTACAAGTTCTTTGAGTTCATACAATGTTGCTGATTGTAACCTCAGCTCAACACAGTCCGGCTTACTATCAGCTCTCCCCGAGTCACCAGCTGTGCTGAACTCGTTGGTATTTCTTGTCTATGGAGTCAAGGACGGTACCACGGTAGCAGGCACGTCTCCCCGCTTTGGTTATCAGTCCGGGAGTGCCTTGTGCACTGTTGACATCTCTTACACCACACATCAGCCGTCGTTCCTGGTGTTACGATTCCTTTCAAAGAGGCTACGCATGTCTGGGTTGAAAAGGGCAAGGGCACCTCCTTCCTTATCATCCTTTCAAGTCTCGCCACTTTTCTTCTCCATTTAAACTGCTATTTTGGAAGAGCTGCTTCCTCGTGTGTTTGGATTTGCTCAAAGTGTGCTCTCGTGCTCTGCCTTTTATCCTTGTGGGGAAGGGAAAGGGCTGTTAGGTGTATGAAGTCATTGTCAATTGCCTGACTCTGCCTGACCCTTGTGTTGGGACATGTCAGGTAAACGGCTCTTGTGTTAGACCGTTGATTTTCACGGTGTAAGAAAGTGTTTGTGTCAGAAAAGGGGTGGGGAATAGAGCTTCTAAATGTCTCACGGGGTAGGATGGGGAAAGGTGTTAATGCCTAGGGGGTACTGCGTCTCACACTTCGGTGTCCCACTTCCACTCCCAGAGGACCCCTCATCCAGGTAAACCTTCCCACTGGTCCACCCCCAAGAACTGGATCCAATAGCGATGGCTGTGTCCTGGCCACCTGGAGGCCAGATCTCCGGGGACAAGCGGGTGAGACACCTTCAGGTTTCTCACATACCCTTCCTCCAGGCGATGGAGCTGCATCTGCTGCACAGGGGAACCGGGAAAGGAAATCTACATTCCCCAGGTCCTTTCCTTTTCGGTGTTCCAGGTCTAGAAACCATTGTGACACGTGGGTTGGAGTCTTTGCAGTGGCTAATCCAAACTAGGTGAGTATGGCCTTTGACTAGTGTGAACTTTCTTCCTAAAAGGTAGTATTCTAAGGTGGATAATGGACCACTTGATGGCCAGGGCCTCTAATTCCAGCACAGAGTCATCTTTTTCACGTGGAAACAGCTTACGATTTGTAAACAAGATAGGGTGTTCTAATCTGTTGCAAACTTGAGATAGGACTGCTCTTAGCCCTGTAAGGGAGGCATTTGTTTGAAATATAAAATCCTAAGAGAAATCTACTACCTTCAGGATCGGGTTCTGGCACAGAGTTTGCTTTAAGGTGTTATAGCATATATCATCCTCGTCAGTCCAATGAAGTTTCTGGGGTTCAGCGTTCTTGAGTTTATCTGTCAGTTTAGCTGTTTTTTCCAAAATGTTTGGGATAAACCTACGGTAATATTCTATTATCCCTAGAAAGGCTCTAAGATCCCTTTTGGTTTTTGTTGTAGTTGTATCTAGGACGGCATTCACGTTCTCATGTTGGGGCTGTACATTCCCATTCCCTACAAAGAAGCCAAGATATTTCATGGCTGACTGGGACAGCCTGCATTTAAATGGGTTATCGCTTAAGCCGGCCTCTCTGAGGATTCACATAATAGTATGGAGATGGAAAAGGTGGTCTTCCCAGATGTTACTATAAATGACGATATTGTCAATATAAGCTCTACAGAAATCGGAATAGGGTCATAAGTTTTTATCCATTAGGCGTTGGAAAGTGGCTGGTGCGCTGTGTAAGCGAAAGGGAGGACTTTGAATTGAAACTGTCCTAAGGGCATTGAAAATGCCGTCTTCTCCTTTTCTGGCCCATATGCAGGGACCCGCCAGTACTCAAGTGGATAGAAAGGCGGCTACTCCGAGCTTATCGATTAGGTCATCGATGCGTGGCATGAGCTAGGCATAGAAGTCGGAAATTGCGTTAACTTGGTGGAAATCTATGCAAAACCTACATGAACAGTCAGTGTTAGTGAGCAATACGATAGGGAAGGACCATGGGCTTGAAGAAGGATTGATAATATTTGCTTGCTACATTATATTAACTTCCTCAACCACTATCCATTTACGGGCCTCTGGGAGTCTATACGGTTGTAAGTGTACCACTTTTCCCTTGGGTGTTCTAATATAGTGGTAGGTGCCTTTTATTCTTCCTGGTTTTTCTGAAAAAACATCAGGGAATGATGTAACTACATCTTTTAGATCTTCTTCTTGTTGAATAGACAGCTCTGGAAGGATTAGTTCAAAGTTGTCTATTTCTTCCGGAACCAAACAAGACAGTACTTTGACATGGGTGGCTGACAGGTTCTCTTTCCACTCTTTTAAGAGATTTACGTGATATAAATGGACCTTCTGTTTTTTGTCCGGTTGGGCTACTTTATAAGTACAGGTTCCCGTTCATTCTAATATTTCATAGGGCCCATGCCACTTATAAACAAGCTAGTTTTCTGAGGTGGGTAATAGGACCAATACTTTCTGTCCTATGGAAAGCAATCTTAAGCTTAGGTTCTTATTGTAATTGGATTTGTGTTGGCTCTGGGCTTTTTCCATAGGAGTGCAGACCTGATCTCGAACAAGTCTCATAAGTTCTTGCATTCGAGTAGCGGTTTGAGAGATGGGAATGGGTGCCTCTTCTCGTTCTTCCCAGGTTTCCCACAGCATGTCCAGGACATCTCTGGGCTGCCATGAAGCGGTTCAAAAGGGGAGAATCCCGTCGAGACTTGGGGAGTTTTCCTGACTGCAAATAGTGCCCACAGGATCATTCGGTCCAAGTCTTTCCTGTCCTTCCCTACCAAATTTTTGCAGGAATTGTTTCAGGTATTTTGTTGAATCTTTCTACCAGGCCATCGGTTTAGGGATGGTTCACAGACGTTCGTAAGGTGGTAATATGGAGTAGCTCTTTGACTTCGGCTATAAGGTTGCTCATAAAATATGAACCTTGGTCGGTCAGTATTTCCTTGGGAAAGATGACTCTGGTAAATACAGTAGGAGGTGTTAAAGGATATGTTGAGTGGTGTTATTTCGCATTGGGAACACTTTGGGTATCTAGTTGCAAAATCAACAATCACGAGGACATATTTGTTGCCTAGTCTGGATGTTTCTAGAGGTCCAATAATGTCCAACCTGATTCTTGAAAAAGGGACTTCAATGATTGGTAAAGGATTCAGAGGGGCAGGTAATGGGATGTGTGTGCTGTTTTTTCAATACATATTTCACACGTCTGGATAAAGGTCTTTATATTGGGGTGGATACCTGACCAGTAAAACTTTCCACTGATATGTGACTGGGTTTTGGATTGTCTTAAGTGGCACCCGGCAAGATGGGAATGCGCAATCTCCAGCACAACCTTTCAGTGGGTCATGCGGATTACTAACTGCAACTTTAATAATCCTTCTGCAGATGTCTTCCTTCTATACAACAATCCCTGCTTTAAGATGAAAAAGGGGCTCCCCTTCTCTATACCTTCTCCTTCTGGAATAGCTTGTAGAAAAGCTTCAGCGAGAGCTGGATTATTTCGCTGGGCGAAGGCTACGTCGTGATAGATGGTTGGCTCTTCTCCCTTCTTTTCTTCGATGTTAAAAGGTTTATCAGCTTCCCCAAAGCCTGATGTACCTCTTTCTGTTTCGTCTGGTTCACTTTATTTAAAGTGAGCGAATAACACCTTTTCCAAAATTCCTTGAGCAATTTGATCCCTACAATGTGTTTCAAATGGGATTTCGCCATGATTTTGTAAGAGAACCTTTACGTCTCCCCGGAAGTCGGTATCGATGACGCTTGCTCTATTCCATTCTAGGCCAGATTCTGGGGCCAACCTTATGTAACACCCCAGCGTGGGTTCATGTCAGGTAAATGGCTCTGGTGTTAGTCTGTTGTCTTTCACGTTGTAAGAAAGTGTTAGTGTCAGAAAAGGGGTGGGGGTAGAACTTCTAAATATCATACAGGGTAGGATGGAAAAAGGTGTTTATGGTAGGGCGTACTGCGTCTCACCCTTCAGTGTCCCACTTCCACTCCCCGAAGACCCCTCATCTAGGTGATCCTTCCCCACTGGTCCACCCCCAGGAACTGGAACCAATAGTGATAGCTGTGTCCTGGCCACCTGGATGACAGATCTCTAGCAACTAGCGGGTGAGACACCTTTAGCTTTCTCGCAGTGGTTTAACAACTACACCAAGACCAGGAAACCCCTGTATGCCAACAAGGAAATCTGCTATTGTGTCAAAAGGAAAACTACCATTGGTGCATATGAAACTTGGGGAAAGGAACCCTGAGCTGTGATGAATTGTTGAAACTCAGTTTAAAGATAAGGCTTCAAGATACGTCTTTTTGTAACAGCTTTTAATACTGAACTAGAGGAAGGGCATCCTGACATTTACAAAAGGTGTGGAACTTTATGACTTTAAATCCAAAAGAAGGCAACTTGAACACTGTGCTGAACTTGTTGACATTTGGGGTAAAGAACCTGAAGAGTAAGCGCAAGATGGAAATAGCTCAGAACTTTACTTTTGGAACACTATTTAGCTTATGGTTGATATCCCCACACGTCGTTTTGTATTTGTTGTGAGGGCAAGCGTAGGTTTTGGATACAGACAGACGTTACAGTTGAACTTACTGAAACAGACTATCCTTTGTCTCTTTAGGTTGGGCAGTCCCACCTTAGCATAGAGCAAGTTAGACTTTACACCGTCCTGACATTTTCAATACTAAAAGTCTATTGTCTCACTTAGCCCCCGCTGCAGCCGAGGAAGGGCAGGAGCCCTCCTCCACCACCAGCCTCAGCCAGCTCCAGGAGGAGCTCAACAGCAGCAGCCTGCTATGGGCCTTGCTGCCACCACGAGACCAGCATCGGTAAGATCAACGGCGACAGCAATCTACACGTTGCCCTCACCGGAGTGGCCCCCCTCCCATCAGACCCACCCATCCATGATCCGCTGCTGCCCACGAACCCCCTCGAGGTTTACTGTCCGCAAAATGGCGGCGCACTGATATTTTTATTTACACCCGTTGCTAAGCTACCTCTCCTCTCGTGATTGGCCGCTGGCCTCATTAGCACGATCCTTAAACCGGAAGGCGAGAGCCGGCCTCGATCCCAAAGGCCTGATCCACAAGGCTGAGTGCCTGTCCTCTGCCTGTCCTGTGGCTGCCGTGGCCAAGGGGCCAGAAACACTGCCCAGTTCCTGCAAGCACGTCTACAGCAACCAATCCTACCACCTAGGACACCAGATGGACTTCCGCTTACCACATAAGGTAGCACAATTCCAAATATCTTGTTTTGCTTCCACTGACACTGTACCTCAATCTGGCTTGCACCTTATCTTCTACCCCCAGCGGATCGCCTGATATCCCTACTGGTGCCACTCCCCACCGAAGCAAGCACCCCCTGACCTAGTGCGCTCATATCACACCCTCAAAAGCACTACGCCATTTACTCAGCTTACCACATGCTATGTACTAGGTCCCTAGTCAAGCCCACATCACCTACCCATCCTGTACATGTGCTTCTGCCCCAACTGTCCACTTAGCGCTGTGCCCTCGCCCTATCACCTGCCCATGCCTACTAATATTACCCCCTTCCCTCCAAGCACCTTCCTATTAACCCCCACAATCACGATAACTTGCCCATGTTGCAAACCCTGTACAGTATCAGGCCCTTTCAACCCAACTCCCACTAACCATCACCATCCTATCTGCCACACTCACTGTCGCCCACTGCCCGTGGACGCAAAAAGCGCATCCTGAACTGCACGCCACTTGAATTGCATTTTGTGCCTGCTGTCCATTGCCTGCGACTGCCTCGACACTCCTCACCCCTTACTCTGCCCAAAGCAGCACAACCCATTATGTTAAGTCTCTTAGCCACCATCATGTTCCCTTTTTGCATTATCCACAATTCCATACCATGTTCAGAAGGAACCTTCATCAAATACGACAGTGGACTAGCTAGACTTGCCTGCCTGCGATACCACCACCCCATCCCCTCCCCCACCCCATTCCTTCCCACCAGCCCACCCTTCCCCTTTCCTGACGAACAAAGATCAATGGAACCGAGAACTCATCCAACAAAACAACCACCAACTTTGAGCTCACCACTCCCACTGAGCTCACCACTCCCACTCTGAGCTCCTTTAAACCCGTCCCAGAGTCCTCTAGCAAGGCAATACCTATCCTGGGTATTGATAGATATAACAGACTCAGAACTTGCACCACATTTTTCCAACCTACCAATCCTACCATCTCCACCAAATCCTCATCCCCGAAAACAAACACCACACCTACCACCCACCATCATAACAGCTCACATAAAGCCTCAACCAAAGCACAAACAATTACCATAGCAGCACTTCCCACACTAAAACCAGGCAATACCCCCCCCCAGACCCCTCACCAAACCTCAAAGGTTCACTAATTAATGCACAGTCTCTTGGCACACATGCCATTGAAATCCACAACCTCATTATTGACCAAAAACTAGACATCCTAGCAGTAACTGAAACTTGGCTACACCCTGCATCAGGACCTCTACTAGGACTCGCCATCCCCAAGGATTCACCACAATCAGAACTACCTCCCAGGGAGGTGGAGTGGCTTTAATAGCCAAAACCATGTTGCCAATCAGAGCCTGTCCCATTGATGTAATATAAGGATACAAACTTCTCTTAGCCAAATACACAACCAACCCCAAAACTACCACCAACTTCCTTGTCTGTAGAGCTCCTAACAAAAAGACGCACCCAGAACTAGATATTCCGCTATTGCTCACCCCCTACATTAAACCAAACACCAAATGCATCATTCTAGGAGACCTAAACCTAGGGTGCAACGACCCCATTAATCATGCAGCCAAGTCTTTCCACATAGCCATGCAAGACATAATGCCCCCTCCGACGACAAAGGTAGAATACTAGACTGGGTCCTAGCTCTCAACGTTTAAAATTTCCATTGACTCCATCCTGACAACCATTAGCTTCACCCTCTTCACCAAATCTGCAGACTCTACCACGACTAAAAAACCTGATACCTATGAAACCAGAAACATCAGAAAACTCACAGCGAACAACCTATCCCCAGTCCTTAGAGAAGCACTAGCCTCCACCACCTCACTTAGCAATAACCCCAATGACCTGGCAGACTGCTACCACAAATGCCTCTCTACCACCATCAACTCACTAGCTCCCATTACAACTAAAACCCAGAGACCAGATAAACGCACCAGCTTCTGGTTCAATGAGGAATTAGTCTCCCTGAGATGCGCCAAAATAGCACTAGAACACCGGCATAAAAAAACTAACACCCCAGAATCAGCAATAGCATTCAACGACGCCAATACAATATACAAAAAAGCAGTAATATCACACAAAGGGAACGCTATCAATCTACGGATCACCAATGCCTCTTCCACTCCAAGGAGCTATTCTCAATTCTGAGAGAACTAAAGAACCCTTATCAAGACACATATCCCATCATTGCCAGCAAACCTTGGTGTACTACAATCCAAGAAGCACTAGCATCAAAAATAACTCTCCTACAGAAAAAAAAATAATAATAATAACTGCTAACAAAAAACGAATCCTCGCAGGCAAATCCCTTCCCACCGTCCCAGAGGAGACCTCAACTGCCATCCCTAGCGAACCATTCCACTTCACACCTGTCTCACAAAAGACAGTACTAGACACTATAGCCAAACTAGCATCTAACTGTAAAGAAGACCAATTCCGCCCCCCCCTCCAACTAGTAAAACTCTGCACCCCCACACTTACCCCCATTATCACTAAATTCGTCAATGCCTCCTTCAACTCCAACACAGTCCGCACCAGCATCAAAAAAGCTTGGGTGACTCCCCTCCTGAAAAAAAACCACACTTGACCCCCCCCATCCCCACCAACTACCGGCCATCCCCACCAACTACCGGCCCATAACAATGATCCCCTTCCTACTGAAAATAATTATTAAAATAGCATACACCCAAACCCATAACCACTTAGAACACCACCAACTACTGGGCGACCGACAATCAGGATTTTGCCCGAACCACAGTACTGAAACTGCACTTTTGGACCTGAAAATACAAATGGATGCCACCTGAGATTCAGGAAAACTTGGTCTCCTAATGCTGCTAGATCTCTCTGCGACGTTCGACCTAGTCGACGACAATAAACTCTGTGCCACTCTGTCCAACAACTTTAACTTCTCCAACGACGCCACCAAATGGGTCAAGTCCTTTTTAGCCGACAGAACATCAAGCGTTTCCATCGGTAAAGTATGGGCGGACCCCATACCAGTCCCCATAGGAGTTCCCCAAGGGTCACGTTTATCCCCCACCTTCTACAATGCCTATACCAAGTTACTATTCGCAGCCCTGGATGCCATGGGTGTCATCTACAATAACTTTGCAGATGACACCCAGATCCTTATCCCACTGTCGGGCAACCACGAGCAGGACTCACTGCTCATCAACCAAATGTACGCCCTAATTCAGAATTGGATGGCACACAACAGTCTCTTCCTCAATGATGATAAAACAGAGTTACTCATAGTCAGATCCCCTGCGAGAATTAACTCTCTCCAGCCTGACTATGTATCATTCATCATTGATGGCACCACAATCCCTATACTCAAGCAGATCAAAACCCTCAGGGTCTACCTAGATGCCTACCTAACTATGACAAAACAAGCAAACGCCCTCTCATCAGCCACCTCCTACACATCCAAACTTATCTCCCTGAGTCGCAAATTCCTCTTGCCCAAAAACTGCATCACCCTAGCAAGAGCCCTCATACTCTTAAAGCTCTACTACTGTAATGTACTCCTCCTAGGTACCTCTAACTCCAATTTGTCCAAACTCCAAATCATTCAGAACAAAGCCCTTCGAGCAGCACTAGGCATAAAAAAATCTGAGCACATCGCCAATACTAGGAGAAACCACCACTAGCTACCCATTAAAGCGAGAATTGTATTTAAAACATTATGCATCACACATAGATGCATTGCCAACACAGTACCAAAATACCTCAACAATACAGTCAGGAAAAAACTCCTCACCAGATCCCTTAGATCCAGCAACCACGCTTTTCTAGAAATTCCACGATTCAACAGTTCGAGAACGGGAGGCAACAGCTTCAAAGTCCTTGCCCGCAAACACTGGAATGCCCTCCCGACCAACTTCAAAAATGAAGTCTCCCACCAACAATTCAAAATGTCACTGAAAACCTGGCTATTCATCCAATACTAAAGTACCCAGTTTGCACATCCCAACATCCCTATTATGCGTAATGGACCTGACTCACCTTGTTCTGTATTCTGTGTTACCCTTCCCCCTAGTCAATAATGTAAAGATTGTAATGATTGCATCACTGAACTGTCTGTAACTATACCGTGATACCTCCGGGTCTGGCCGTATAACAAATGTAATAACTAAATAAATAAAATAAATTGTGACATATTGAATCTGTTGTCTGTGTCTTCTTCCATGGTGCCAAGCTCATATGGGGCGTTGCTTGGCAGCCTAGGAAATGGCCGCAAACCTCTGTGGTTCCGGACCCCACAGCGGTAATGGCACAAAATTAGGCAGTATCTGCAAGTCGCTGTGCTGGACTTACTGCATCATGATCCGCTGAAGGTCCCATCACAACCGGAAGGACGAGAACCGAGACAGCAGGGCCAGCTGTTTCCAGCCCTATGGGTGGTGCTGAAGTTGGTGGAGGAAGGCCGGGAGCGTTGCGTGCCATTAAGCCAGGTCTGCTGTGCAGCCGGTAAGGCGGAGGGGATCATCTTCGGCGCCGGTAATTAAAGATCCAAGTGACAGCGCTGAGCGCACCAGGAACTGTGGAGAGGCTCAGCGGGCGGAGTTGAGAGGCCAGGATTCAGTGTTGACAGTAGGAGCAAGTGCAGCTTCTTCTGGAGGCCAGCGAAGGCCATGTGGAGAAGCTGATACAGGGATAGCTTGAGGCCCTCTTCAGTGTTGCCTACACAAGGACTCAGAGTCAATCAGGTGGCCATCTTGGAATGGAGTGTGAGAAGTGAGCTGCTACCTGAGTGCCTTTCTAATGATTCACGGTCTGTGACATTGAAGAGATGTCAGTCAGCTAGGAACTATTAGGATACAAGAGGGCACTTTATATTTGCACCAAGGCTTTTGGTCTGCCCCTGGACCAAAGCATTGCTGGCCTAGGTGTCATGAAGAGAGTCTGGACCCATTGATTCTTGCCGTCCTCAGCTGTGTGAGGGGGTGAAGCATGACATCAAAGAAATCCACACATGCAAGTGGTGGGAAATCCTCACCCTCAGACCCAGCCTCACAGTAGATGTTCCAGTCAGGCCCCAGACACTCTGCAAGGGGACCTTGCACTGACCCTGGGGGATCTGGCCAACATCAGGCTAACCATGAGAGCGGTGCATCAACGAACACTGGAGATGTAGGCCGAGATTAAATCTTTGCGACGGAGGTGGGGCACTTCACTGGGCAGGTACAAGAGGCTGAGGAGCGGATCTTGGCATTGGAAAGACCGGATGGAGGGCCTTGAGCACGGAGGCAAATGTTAATGAGTTGGAGGACGGGAACCACAGAAATAATATACGAGTTTTAGCAGTTCCGGAAGGCACAGAGGGACCAGATGTTGTAAAGTGGATGGAACAATGGCTGCCCTCATTTCTCAACTTAAACTTCTCGCCTGCACTAGAGGTTCAAAGGACTCAAAGGGTGCGGCCTCAGGATCCAAAGCACAGAGTGGCCTGAGACCCATTATCACTGGCTTCCTCTGACAATCGCAGGTGTTGCAAATCCTGGATAAAGCGAAACTGGCAAGGTGGGGAAACTGCACATGCAGATCCAACCAGTATCCATTGTGCAGGCTATCTCCAGACACACTATGGTGAAAAGGAGGAGATTCTTCGATTTCAAGCCGGAATTGCCGAGGCGGGAGCTCAGATATGGTTTGTACCCACCATATCTCAAATGCGGATGGTTTCCCCAAATTCTTTGGCGGCCCAGCAGACTTGGAGGGATATCTTAAAGTGACACGAGGAAACTGGGATGGATACGAAATGGAAGTCAGCTACTCCCCTGGCCTCACAGGGCCCATTTCGGGGTATCCTGAGGCCCTCCCTGGGGAGGGGGAGGTGAAGGAGGGGCATGAAAGAGATAAGTCTTGCTCTCCACTGAAATCTAAAATGCAGGCTGCAGAGGATACATGAGGTCAGAAGGGGACCATAAGAGTGGTAAGGGAGGCCAGCACAGAGTTATTGGTGGTGGTGTTGTTATAAGTTTATAAACTGTGTGCCAGCGTGTGATGGTGGGCTTTAAAGCAGGTGTGGGGGACGACGCTTCCTCCCCTGTACCCGTTCCTGAAGCTGGGGGTTGGTTGGTCAGATGGGATGTTTCGTTTAGTTAGCTTATTGCCTTCTCAGGACTCCTACGATAGCGAATGGGATCACTCCGGGGATCACCTCAGTCCGACCACCACTACATCTCCTTCACCATCCAGGGGAATGCACCTGCGAATCCAAATCCCGCCATCGCTCTGTAAGTCCTCGCCAGAAACAACCGAAACATAACACTGAAAAGTTTACTCCTCCTCATCCAGAAGATCCTAGACCCTGCCAACTACAAAGACTTAGATTCAAACAAGCTAGTTGAGCTCTATAATAAAACACTTGAAACAGCGGTAAATAGCATGGCCCCCCATTAAACTATCCAAAGCTAAACCAATAGCACATCTTAACAAGTGGTTTACCCCGGAAATAAAAATCCTTCGGAACGCCAAAAGAGCGGCAGAATCAACATGGAGAAACGCATCCCACAGTACTAACAAAGCATCATTCACCTCAGCCGCCTCAGCCTGCAAATCAGCCATCCTTAGCGCTAAGAAAGAGACCTATGACAACAGAATCCTTAATGCCAAATCTAGGACCAAGGAGCTCTTCAATATCCTTAGGGAACTTGAGTCCCCATCCCCACCATCGGAAGCCTGTGTGAAAGATGCAGATTGGTGCGCAAAAATACAAAAAGCTCTTGCAGACAAAATTGCTCTGCTCCAATCCAAAATTGAACAAAAAGAGGACAGCCTGGCCAAGAATGCCAATACCTCCTCAACTCCTGCCCACCTTTCTCCTCACCTGTTTCACCTAGTGAAGTGGAAAATATCATTAAAGGCCTCAAACCTTCTAGATGCCAAGGAGATCTCTGCCCAGCCACGATCATTCAGGAAGGTGCCATGGGCCTGGCCCCTTTCATTACTGCCATAATCCACCAACTCAGTACCCAACATCCTCAAGGATAAAGATCTTAGATAGAGTGGCCCATCTTCAAATCCAGAAGCACCTGCAGGAGAACAACTTACTGGGCCTCAGACAATCGGGCTTTATGCCAAGACATGGAACGGAAACAGCCCTCCTGGACCTTAAAATTCAAATGGACGAGGCTAAGGACAACGGTAAGCTGGCTATGCTCCTGCTGCTTGACCTATCAGCAGCCTTTGATCTTGTCGATCACCTGATCCTCACTGATCACCTGTCCACAGCAGCTGCCTTCTCCAGCAATGCCTCTACCTGGATACAATCATTCCTGTCCAATCGTACCACCAGGGTCTTCGCACCCTCAGCCGACCCTATTCCCATCTATTGCGGTGTCCCACAAGGCTTGTGCTCTCACCAAGGCTTTACAATATCTTCACTAAGCTCCTCTTCGACCGTCTTGACAACCTGGATGTCACATATACGAATTACGCTGATGACACCCAGGTTCTCATTACGCTGTCAGGGTGCTATGAAGAGGACTCCAAACTGATTAATGACATTTACTTGGAGATCCAGGCATTGTCAGGGTCCCCTTGGACTCCTCATTTTCATGTCATGAAGCAGGCACACGCTTGAGGAGATGTTCCCGATTCCCAAGTAGATTCAACAGTATACCGAGAAAGTCGGGATTCACATTATGTCCTCGGAACTCTTGTTCGTCCAAAAGTAGGCGTCCTTTCAGAGAACGCTATGGGTTACCCTGTAAACGCTGGCGCCCATTGCATACAAGTAGGCATTCAAGTTTACGGCGGCACGTTGTGCGTGCGGTCAGCTGATCTGTATGTTAGCCCCACCCCCGCTACACGGCAATGCTTCTGAATTTGTCACTTCTAAAGCTTTGTACTTTGTTACCTTGTTCCTCTGTTTCTCAATCCCTGTTCTGCTCTTGGAGTTCCCTTGCCTCGTCCCTTGTCCTTGCCTACTTGATATCTGTTGTCGACTCGGAACGCCTAAGGTTTGCAACCGCTTAAGCCATTCACGTCTTACCTGCCCGCTGCCAGTCCGGAACATTATTTGGATTGCATTCGCCTCATCCTCCACGTCTGACCTGCCGCTGCCAAACCGGAGCGTTTATTGGACTGCATTCGCCTCATCCCTCACGTCCTACCTGCATAATGCCAAACCGGAATGTTTATTGGACTGCATTTGCCTCATCCCTCACGTCTTACCTGCATACTGCCAAACCGGAACGTTTATTGGACTGCATTTGTCTCATCCTTACCACGCCTTACCTGCCTGCTGCCACACCGGAGGACTCTAAAGAACTTAAAGGACATCAGCGCTAGGATCAAACTATTTAGGCGTCCTCGTGCCGGCGGGAATAGGAGGCAAGACTTTGTAGCTCCAGAATGACCACGTAGTTACAGCAATCTCCTCTTCAGAAATTTCGTCAGAACTCAACACCAGTCCATTGGTAAGCTGCTACTGTTGGTCATTCCTTTTGTTTTGCTACCTTGTATTAGTAGTAATACCCCCATCTCTTGTTTCAGGGCACTCACCAATCTAGCTTGGAGCTTATCAGTCCCAACTACCATTCTTGCTTGTGAGTATCAGCTCATAATCTTGCCTTAATATGTATGGCTCAGAACAATGAAATACTAACACTTGGTTACTTTCTCTTGCAGCCAGCTGTCTGGGTACCAGGGTGTACCAAATATTTTCGGGCAATACTCACCTCAATCTGTCCTTTTGTACTCTTGAGGGGTATATTGTCAGAAAGACTCAACATCATGACGTGTCAAGCCACCACTACTGGATTTAGTCCTTGGGCCCTGACAGGCGTGGATGGCAGACAACAGTTTATGCCTCAATGAGGAGAAAACTGAGCTCTTCTTGTCGGATCCCAAGTTCGCCTAAACAAACTAGACCCACAATATGCATCCATCAACATTGATGGAAATCTGGCCAAAGAAATCAAGACCTTGGGGGAGTCTACTTAGACACCACCCTTTCACTCAAGAAGCAAGTGAATGCCACTGCATCTAAGACTGCCTACACCAACAAGCTGATCAATGCATGCCTAGTAGCTGCATTACACTGCCCATGGCACTAGTGCTGTCCAAAATCGACTACTGTAACACCCTCTTCATAGGCACCTCTGAACAAAACCTCAACAAACTCCAGGTCCTGCAAAACAATGCCTTAAGATCGGCATTGAGCATCCCTAAATCTACCTACATCACCAGCTTCAGACAGGACGCCCACTGGCTCCCAGTTCGAGATAGAATCTCTTTGCAAACTCTTGTCATTACCCACAAATGCTTAACTAACTCTGCCCCCAAGTATCTGACAGACAAATTCAACAAACACCATTCAGCTTGACCGACGAGAGCCCTTGACTCGCATTGCCTCACCATCCCCAAATTCAATCTAAAAAGAGCCGGTGGAGCGAGTTTCCCTGTCTTAGCCGACAAACAGTGGAATGCCCTACCCCTCAACCTCAGAATGGAACCTTTGTTCTGGATCTTTGGAGTCAAAGTAAAGAACTGGCTCTTTCGTAAGAGACGCTAAAGTCTGTCCAACTTGCATCAAAACACTTCACCTGCTTATATCACTGTATGTCTTGCTGGAACACAAGCAACTTGGTATTGTAGCATTTTTTCTCAACTATCGACCGTCATGTAACCTGGGTCATTTGCAATTATTGTTGGTGTTGTTGTAAATTCTGATATATGTCTGTAACATTTGCTTAAAGCTTTGGCGCCCAGTTACCTCAGGGTTCGGTGCGTGGTACAAATAAAGAAACTAAACTAAACTAAATGAATGAGGAGATCTTGGCGCGGATGTGTGGAGAAGAGTTTTTAGTGGATATCGGGTGCGATATAAGGATGAAAATCAGACATGGGACTCAGTCTGCGTTACTCACACAAACCCTATTTATGATTTAGAATAGAGTCCTGTTTACTCCTTCGAAACTGGGGAGTGTGCGTAAGGAGGTACAGGGCAAGCTTTGTTGGTCATGTTCGCAGGGCGAGGGTACTTTAAGGCACAAGTTATTTGGGTGTACACATATGGCTAGGTTTTAGGCATTGGCATGGCCGCAAATATTGCAAGTGTGCAGTGTAAGTCTACCATTGTCGTTAGCCTCTATAATGTATGGAAGTGTTTACCTGGAGTTTTGGGGAAGTGAGTCCCAGGAGCGCCTGTTGGGCATTTTTATCGCAATAGCCCTCAAGCACATTAAGGCCAACTGGAAGACCATGCAGTCCATTGTCAAGGCCGGGTGGGGGAACTTGGGGCACTTACACACAGGATTGAATCCTTTCTCTTGAAGAAGGACAGTGGTAAAGAGCAAGAGAAGGAGACGTGGGCATTCTTGAAGGACGTTATGGGAAGGACTCACTGAAGCACTATGACATTTAAAGAGTGCTGAGCGAGGGCAGGGCAAGTGGGGCCCCTCGGACGAATGGCATTGATGCTTGGACGGATTCTATTGGCACACACAAAAGTGCTTATTGAGGTGAAGGTGGAATGGGGCCTGTGATTTGGACTTTAACGGCCTCTATGATGAAGTGGAGCGGGTTAGCTCCTGGCCCTCTACGTGCCCCCGGAGGCCAAAGATATGGTTGCAGAGGAGACTCATTGAAAGCTGGACCTGCAAGGGGGACTTTTGTTATGCGATGTAACATCTGAGCTACGTTTCTATCTCCATTTCTGTTCCCTCTTCTGTTCTGTCCTTGCTGGGATCTCTTCTTTTTTAGCCCCAGCCCCAGCTCCCTGTTTCTTCTGTACGATAGCCCCTTTTTTCTTCTTTTTTCTCCAGCAGTCTCGTGTGCGTCGATCCGCAGATTTCCCATCTTTTGTTCCGGTTACACGTCAGTATCTCAGAAATGTTTACTTCAGTCGGGTAGAGAGGAGCTGATTTCTGTTAATGTTTATGATTGATTCATTAATTGATTAATGAGCGGAATTGAATACATTGATTATCCGCTGTTTTGTTAATGCTGGTTTGGAGAATGTTTACGATTCTTTGCGACTAAGCAACGCCATGAACTGTTTACATGGATTGGGAAACTTTCTCTAATAAAAAGATTGACATTTTTTTTTAAAAAGCAAAAGAAGGTTGTGAAAACGGTATTACCCAAATTGTTCGTTTACAATTGTTCGAATGAACAATTGACCGAATTTAAAGGGTCACAATTGACCGAATATATTATATATATATATATATATATGTTTGTTTTGGGGGGTTGTGGGGGGTTGGGGGGTTTCCCCCCACATATATGGTACAATTGACCTTCACAATTGGGTCAATTGTGAAAAGGTCAATTGTCATTCGAGCAGTTGTAAAACGAACAATTCGTATACAACCGTGAAAAAACCTCTCTTTCCCTGAATCTAAGATGGGCTTTCATGTATCGTAATGTTTGTGTCAGAATGTCCGAAATAAAGTTCTCTGTCCTGTGTCCAAAGTCCTAACCTGGCCCTCACACTCTAAATTTAATAAAAGTTGAAAAGGAAAGATGTCTCTTGTTTGGCCATTTGCAGCCTTACTTTGTAATTCCAAAATAACATTTCCAACAAGAAAACCAAGTTTCTCCAAAAGAAAAGTTCCACACTGATCAACGGGGTCATCTCTTTTCTTTTTAACAGTCTCTTTTGTTTTGCACAAATAATGATCCACAGATGGAGGCAAGAAGCAATTTCCACTTGAGATGATGTTGGGACTAAGAAAATGCCCTCCTTTCCTTGGCCAATGTCAGCTTCTCTGTGTTCCAATAGAATGATTTCCTCTTGGCTATTTGTTCACGTGTTTTTCATTTGGTTCTCCACATTCAGAGATACTTGGTTCACTAACCTGCAAAGTATTGATTGCCTTTTTCGTTCTCAAAAACACTGGGACGAAGAAGAGGGGTGATAATGATTAGTGTCCGAGTCCACAGCGAGCCTATTTATTATTTTGGCTCCTTGAGATAGACTGGGTTTACTCCCCTGCCCAACACTACCAGGCTGCTCCTTTAAAGTTCCCAAGTTGGTTTAGTATGGCACTCCCTGGACTTTCTTCAAGCCAGCTGTAAAGCCGCCCCCACCTGCACCGTCCATTTAGCTCTTTGCTCTCTCTGACAAGTCTACGGGCCTCCCGTGTGGTGTTCTGTCAACTCTGGCTCATACAAGCCCGTCGGCGTCTCTGGGCTGTTTATCTGGTTGCTATGGTTTCGAAGGATCACGGTATGCACTGGGCTCTGGTGTCTTGCCTAGCGTCGGCAACACCATTCAGTTGCCACAGCACGCAGTCTCCGTCCTTCCGCCGGCTCTCCGCCTCTGCCAGAGACCATGGGCGAGTCGGACGTCTCTTGACTCGTTCGCCGATGTTCTGCCACTCTTGTTCTGCCACTCCAGCTCCTACTGCGTTCCATCTCTCATCCTTCCTCTCCATTTATTCTGTTCTTTTTTTTTTTTAATAAGCAAGAACTAGACTGTTGATCACAGTTCTCATGTCTTCTTCCTCTATCTCCTTAGGGCCTCCTCGTCACAGTGCAGTACTCCTGATTCTCTATGGGATCTTTATTGTTCCTTTTCATCTCAGTACTATGTATATATGCTACTGGTATTATCTTGCCCACATACATTAATCTATGTAATATTTGAGGGCTTAAAGCGTTGTGGGACTTTTTAGGAAATGAAGTGTACCAAAAGAGACTTTCTTGGGACCTGGGGTCTCATGTGTAAGGATTGATATAATGAGACCAGTCAAAGGGGGTCATTGTACGTTCTGATCAGGCAGTGTAAACCGATTGGTGGGGGCGGGGCTAGCTCACAGAATCACACAGGAGAGAGAAGGAATGCCTCATGAATCAGCCAATGTTTTATCCAGCACTTAAAGGGGCTAATATTTGCTTGGACTCCAGATGTTCTGGTGGATATGAAACAGTGGTGTGGGTTAGGTTAGTGGGGAGAGAGCGAGGGGACAATGCAAGATAGTTTTGCTGTTTATTGTGTGCAGACTGGAAGTGCCGTGAGCTGGCACGATGGTGTTTTTCCAGTAGTTCTGTATCGAGGGAATGCTGCCTTGTGTGCCCGTGGTGCATGGGTGCATTGCGGGACAGTGATATGCAAGCTGGTTGGATAGGTGGTGTTCTGATGTTTGGGGTGCTCATCTGCCACATGTGAGTGGCTTAGTTGCTATTCCTATTCTGTGATTAAGGGCAAAAGATGAGGATGTTGGAGAGTTCATGCTGGAATGTCAACAAGTTCACCTCATATGCTTTTTAAAAAACATTGTATTTTTTAACTTAAAAACCACTAAGTTTGCTGGACCGGTACGACGTTCATTCATCACCAGGGTTTTTTAACTGAGGTTTTTGCTGCTGTTTTTTGGCCATAGGTGGGAAAACGGGTATAAGGGATAGGTTGGTTATAGGTAGTAAACAAATGGGAAGGGGTTTTGGAGGGGACCCTCTAATCAAACAAGTTTATTTTCAGCCAGAAATGAACAGCAAAACACCCTGGTGATGGAATGACATAGAACCAAAGTTCCCATTACTTTTTACAATGTTGCAGAAGGTGGGGGTTGCAGCACTTTAAAAACATATTTTATTGAAACAACTTGCGATCTTTACCACTATGTTGTGATGAACACTCTTTTCTCACATACAATGAAATTCGGAGGGGGCGATTGCACTTTGTGTAAAATGTCAGTGTTGGTGATCTTGTTTGTGCTCAAAACATTGTCCTTCCAATGAACCATTTGTAGAGGAGCACATAGACGCCATCCTGCCAGCTCCCGCCCCCTAACTGCCTTTATATTGGAACAGTTGCAGAAAAGCTATAGATGGGACCCCCTGCATCGTTCCTATACTGCTTTGAGTGTATAAGAGACGCTATGCACTCAGACAGCCATACAGAATTTACCCTTGCGCTGAAAGTGTGGAAGGAAGTCGTATGGAAGAATGCTACATGGAAGGATATCGCCTGCCGAGATGTCAGAATGCATCAATGAATACTATGGATGGACGTTAAAAGTGAAATCTGACGAGGACAAAGTGACGTCATAAAGAAGATATATGAACCTATGTTGAAACAATATGAAAATACCAAGTAACGATGTAACTGAAGCACTACGAGTAACATGAACCTAAAGCTAAGGTAATCATGGATCTAAAGAAGAGGAAGTAATTTACTGACCAATGACTGTAAATATGCAGTGATGAAAGGTAGAAAGGAAATGTACAGAAGCTTGCATTAGAGGAATATATATAATGTGGCAAGGACGGCCATATTAGGAAAATGGACGCTGGCTCACGTTTAACATAACCAAGCTACCTCAGAGACAGGCCGAGGCTGTAAGAATCAGGGGATGGAGGAAAATAGCTCTGTGAGCAGAGCCGACGATGGGTCAAGGTTAGGCTAGAGCGAAGATGTTATTTTCAAAGGATACAGACTGAGCAAAAAGGGAGTACATGGATAAGCTCTGAAAGTGGGACATTCTTCATAGATGAAGGAAGACAAAAACATCTATGATAGCCAAACAGCTGGTCAATTAAAATCATGCACAGTTCATATGAGATAGAGTGAGCAAGTCTCTAGAAGCCAAGAGGAGCAACAACACTCTGCATAATTAAATCAAATATCATTACATGAAAGGCTGAAATGGAAATACTCATGGTCTCTTCACATGTGACTCAGAAGTCTAAAACAAAGACTATTCATTAGAGCCTCAAGTTGAGATACTGGTGTGCTGACACTCCCTTGAATGTTCCAGGACAGCGAACAGCAACACGGTCAATTACAAATAGAAGGCTTTGGCTGAAGGCCTACCAATGAGAGATGATGGACTAATTGGGAAAATGGGGAGTAGTCAGACGGGATTCGAACACCTAGGTTTCGCTTCACGTACGTGCTGCTAAGGAGTCGAAGGTTAAGGTTGGGCTAGTATGCTAACCAATTAGTGGGGTTGAGGGACAACCTAACACACAATGTTGCAAGAGCCAATCCACTGTTTTTTCATCCACTATAATCAATGCTATATGTGTTCAGAGGTAGTTCAAGGCATGCCCTAGAGATAAGAAGTAGCCAATGACGCACTAATCCGCATATGTTCTATAAGTAGATATGTTCCCTTAACCAATCCCTTCCCTTGATATGTTTTATATTTTGCCATGTAGAATGATATCATAGATGACACATATTGGGGTGTAAGACCTCCATGCAATCAAGTTTAGTTGCAAGTGTACATGCATCAGTCCAATGTCTGCGAATTCCCCCTACTTTATTGAGTTGATAATAAAGCAGTACATTGCCATATTCTTGAGTCTGTCTGGGTATGTAGTTTATGATATTATTCTAATTCCATCTAGCACAAAAGACGCTTCAAGATGCTATTTGTTACCGATCCAATATGAAAGTATAACAATAATTACAGAATGAAAGCAACAGCGCCCAATATAAACGAGGATCCATCTATATGCAAATGGACCCTGGCTGCTTTCTGCAGCACGCATAATAGGCACCGCTCAGAGAAATAAAACACAAATAAGGCGGCAGAGAAAATGGAAAGCTTTGCAATATGGCAAATGTTATAAAGTGCGAAATGTGCTAATTTTCCTCAAATCGGTTAGTCCTGGCTTTGCAAACGCAGGGTGGGCCTTTTTTGTCTGGCAGGGGTTTCCAAAAAATTGTGTTACGCGCTACAGTTACAAAGCCAGATCTATTGACTTTGCATATTCGTATTTCTGTGCGAGACGATTTTGTTTTTCTTTTCATTTTTCTATACAAAGAATCAGTGGCACAGAGACCCCTACTATCTGACCATCTCCACTCCCTTACAGTCGCCTTACACTTTTCTTGCTTCTTTTTCTGTGATATAAGTGTACCAAAAAAGTAGTAGAACTGTGACTCTGGTGGGGGTGGGGAGGGGGCATAGTAGGAAGGAAGGGAGCAACGCGCAACACATTTCTTCTAGGCTTGCATTAATGCAGGTTGTGGCCAATTGAGTTGAAATAGATTTCAGTTTAGCTGTGACTGATAACCGGTGGTAAAGTGGAGATGAAGAACAGTTCTGGCACGGTGAAAATGGCTGCAAAAAATAGTGGAGCTGATAACAGTAAAAGAAATAAAAGTGTGGAACACCGTTCCCGCTCACTTCAACCACTGTAATGTTTTTTGTGATCCTGAGGGTCACGGGCTGTAAGAAGGAAGGGGCGCGGGAAGGCCCATTCATCTTGTACTCTTATAATTATGTCTTGTTAAATTTTCACTACCAATGTTTTGCTCCGACACGTGCAGAGCTCCGGTGCTCCCGAGATAGGTTTGTGCTGTAAAAATATAGAGTAATAATTATGATAAAAAAGACCTGCCACCCTACTTGGTTGTCGAAACTATAACTTGCCTGTTAAAGCACATTTATCTGTCTATGCGAGATGGAACCTATCTAAAAAACCCTGGTTTAGTACGTAGGTTTTGGGCGCCTGTGCCGGTTATGTTAAACGTTTCTATAAAGTGCTTAAGTGTGTGCGGGAGCTACTCCGGTCCACAATATAATCATCAACCCGAGCACCAGTGCCCAGAGGCCATTCAACTCCCAGTGTGCGCTATACTGTAACTGCTGGACCCATATGCATGCAACTTACATTAGCCGAACCCTTTCCCTCCCAGAGAAAAGTTGGTCCACACGGCTGTCAAGTGTTGGCAATAAAAGGCTGTAGGATTTCATTGTTACAGATATGGTTATGGAAACAATAACAACTATTATATATACTAACAATATTATACTTTTGTGCACCGGGTCTAGAGGTTACCCCCTCTGGCCCGTGCCACCTTCTTGTCCCACGACTTGTTGTGGTCACCGTACAGTGTCCTATTTTTCTCTTCCTTGTTCTTTTCCCTTCTTTTCTAGGGTGGGAGGGTTTTGTGGAACAGAAGAAAAGAGTGGAAGACGCTGAGTGAACGGCGAACCTCCTGACTGTTTGGGTCCCAGTTCAGGGACCACAAACAGTTTCTATTTCTTGTGAGCTGTGCAGCTCTTTTTATAAGACCCAGGGGTAGCCCTTGGTCTTTGATGTGTAGCTGTGGGGGCTGAGGCCAACCCCCAGGCCGGCTGTAGCCAACTGTCTGGACCCCCGGGGGTGGGGCAGGTCTTTGTGCTCCTCCCAGCCTGACTGCTGGTTTCCTCTGGGTGCTTAGCACCCTGTTGCTTTGTGCAAGGGTGAGGTGTTTGTTCACACCTCACCCTTCCTGTGCTTTGTAGAGGGAGAGACTGCGTGTCTCTGTGTATGTGGGAGAAAGGGGAGAAGGCTTGGGGGAAGGAGCTGCCCCTCTCCCTGGACTGCCGGATGGTACCAGCAGTTACCCTGCCTCACTTTTGGAGGCCCTGCAGCATTGTCCAGAAAGCCTGGTCTGCCATCCGCCCAGAAGCCGAGGGTAGCGAGTGCAGACTGTGCAGGCAGCCACGCCCCTTTGGCACAGAGCTCTTTACTGCCAGGGTAAAGGGCGACTCTTAGAATTCGTTGGAGTCGGAAACCCCAGTTTGGTAGCAGGAAGAACCAGCTTGGGCAGCTTCGGTTGTAGGACAGAGGCCAGGTGCGAAGATAGCTTTCAGAAAATGAAGGTGGGTGCATGTTTGGCAGCCGTGTATGTTCTTGGCATGGCAAGCTGCTGGTGCCAAAGGGCACGACTACAACCTATGCCAGTAAATTATTTGCCGCATGGCACACCTTGACATCGTTTTCAGAAACAGAGTTAGAAACAATTTTTAATCCAATTTCAGGACCATATGTTTCATATCGGGCTATTTGACAGCAGCCGCCTGTAATAATTTATGGTAGCCGTCCTGTGCTAGAGCCACACCATGGCACTGCCCTCGAATGATTAACGAACTCAGTTTCCTTACATCACTGGGTGATGAGGAAACATGGAGGACAGGGGCAAATGTCTGCACGAGAACACACTTTACAAACCAGCTCCAACGCTGAAATATGTTAAACATTTTACAACATTTAGGGGTAACTGAAATCAGGTGGTATTTGGAAATACGGTCACTTTTACTGCCTGCCACATTAAAGGCTTGGGGATACTTGCTACTGCGGATATTGCAAGGGCATTAATTACTGCCAGATAACGGGTAGAGTACCACCCGAAAATGTCACACATGTTCACCTGTACCCTAAAACTCGAGGTTCTTTTTAAAAGGTGTCCAAGACGGTTTTAGGATGTTTTGCCGCTAGTACAGGGAAGCACCGTTACTTGCCTTCAAAGCAGGAGGAAAAATCCTGCCTGGAGACCCCAAGAAGGGGTGGGAAATTGGGCATTCCTTATGCCCCCCTTTGCAATGTAATCAGAGAGGGGTCAAGAATGACCCTCCTGTGCATTGCAGAAAAGTGTACAGTTGTGCTTTGGTCCTCTGCTCTGCATAATGCCTCCCATCTTCGAGGTGGAAATGTTTAAAAAACAAAAGTATTCAATGAATACAGGTGGATTTTCTGACTGAATTTCAGTAAACCTACATCTAGGGGGGGATTTCTGTACCTGGTTTAGACCCTCAGATTACCAGTGCTAACAATTACTCCCAGCTGTACTCCAGCCCACATTTGCAAAATGATGCTAATTATCTGTTTCTTTTTATTTCCGCATTACGCTGGGACACTTGTTCCAGAGAGTAATCCCGGAAGATATTTTGTGCTGAAGAGAATGTGGTCTTGCATAGGACTGTGGAGCACTGGAGTTTGGGATCACCTGGGTTAAGATATGATATGATCTGGCATTTGTAACGCGCCTATACACAAGTGTTTCAAGGCGCTATGAGGCAAGGAAGGGGGAACAGAGGGCGGACAGACGATTTTACTAGGCCAAGTGACATTGAGATTGCGCAAGTGCAGCGGAGAGGGCGGGGAGAATGCCAGGGGGAGGGGTAGGGGAATAGTGCCAGGGGAAAGGGGAGTGGGCAGTGCTGTACATGGGACCAAACAAATAACAAGAAGTGTGGCCAGCAGGGGGCAGGTGCCAGGGTAAGTGTAGACAGCAGGTGTCCAAAAGTGCAGGTAGGGGAACTCTAGGGTTACAGATACAGACCCAAGTGCAAGCTTGCCGGGAAGCAGTGCGGGTGTGCAACAGGGCGGTTAGGGACCTGGGCCCTAGACAATGAACTAAACAATCAAACCTACAAAACTAAGACAAGAGGGCAAACATTTGATGAATACAGTACTAGTCTGTTTTTTTATGTTTGTCCATTTCTACCGAGTTAGCACATAATGTCAGGTTCATGCCTCGATGGCATATTGCTGCCAGTTTCCAGTACACCGCCTCAACCACCAATCCTTATTGACGCCCACGCTCTCCAAAAGGTTCAGTTTTCCTTGTGTCCCCTTTGCACATCATGGCAGTTTTCATCAAGTGAAGTAATTCCATCATTGCCTGATTTCAGTAGGTTTTAACATTCCATGCTAGGCTGGAAAGCATGGAAGACCGAGCTCCTGTTAGGCAGAAATACCTGCAGTACCCTTTGGGAACACTACAGGCAATTAGGACTACAAGTGTAAGCACAATTTCACCTTTGGTACAAGCCTGTACTACACAGTAATGTGGTAGTAGTGGCTGAGCAGCCAGATTTATCTCAAGAGTTTAGGTGAGCAGTAGAACAAGTTACACAAACGACCAACTAATTCAGTGATTCAAACAAACACTTACTCAAGGTTTCTTGGTAAAAGAATATACATTTATTTACTCAGTCAGTTCAAACATTTTATACTAGCATAAGTAGCCCAATATCACACACTAATAAACCACAAAAATCCAACCAGTAAGTAAATGACCAAGTTTAGCTCCTGTGAAGTGGGAGCGAAATGTCACTTCAGATACTTATTCAAGGGAGGGTGACACACAGAAAAAGATGATGCCTATGGAGTTGTGTTAAAACTCCATAACCAAAGAACACAAAAGTAAAACACATTGAAAATGAAAAGTTCAAAGCCCCAAAATATAGCAAAAGAGCTGGAGGGCTCTAAGGTAGAGGGAATTTAGCCCTTGTGTGGGAATTATCCCTGACACTCGTCCCCCCAGTCTAAGGGACAGGAGTATCTAATCCCCACCAGGATGGATCTCATGTTGCAAGTCGGTTAAATGGCCTGCTGAGTACACGAGCAACCTTTTGCAACCCTTGCTATGAAACTCTTTATTAGTGGTTTTCATTTGTAAACTATGACCTACAAACCTGCTGTGGTACATCTCTCTTTTTAATGTATAGGGGATCTGATCTAACAGTCCCTCAGAAGTTGTAACAACCTCTGAACCTACAATAGGCTTTTTCAAGTGGTCCTTAGAAAGGAATCCCTTAGATCTAGAGGAGCCTCCATGGTTCCTCACCACCTTTCTTTCAAGAGCAGGATGTCTACCCACCTCTTCCTCAGAAGCAGGGGGTTCAAAGACTCTACAATTGGATGGACAATGATGGAGCTTGGTTGGGGCTCCCATTTCTCTACTATACTAGCCTCAGATTTGCCTTGGTTAGAGGTCACTTTACTAACACAAGGGCTTACAGCGGGGGTCTCTGTAGAGGTTCCCACAGGCTCAGAGTGGTCTCTTAAGGTTGCCTCTCTAGCCAATTTGGTTTTGTTCCGTTTCCTCTCACTGGGAGGCCTGGGGGTACTGGATACTACTCCTAGAGTTTTTAAATCATTCCCACCAGGACTCTCCCAGCCCAGACACCTCATTCTGGACACTGACAGGAATCCTCACTGTCATGTTATTACACTGAATGAGAGCTGGTAGAATTGGAACCAACTGGACAGGGCCAGAGAATTCAGCGGGACCTTTGGGTGCCTTAGCAACATCCTCAGGCTTGAAAAAGCTTTCATCCGCTACTGTTCTGCTGGCCCCAGTGTCTCTCCTGGCAGGAGTAGCCTGCCCATTGACAAGAACACTGTCCATATAATACCCCGTAGCGTTTTCTGGAATGGAGTTGTACACATCCATATTCTATTTCTTACCCATATCCATGGACCCTAAGGATACAGTGGCCTAAAGACCCAAGGGTGCTTCAGCAAATAGTTGAAAGTGGGCACTAGCCATTTGTACTTTCTCGTCGGGGGAGAAGGGTACAGAGGCAGTGCTGATCCCTGCAGTTTTACCCTTGCATCTGGGATCTCCTTTCACATGGTCAGTTGACCCACAGACATAGCATTTACCAAATTCTCTCTGGGATGGGGGTTCTGCTGACCTCCCTCTGGTTGGGCAACAGAGGATTCACTAGCCCTATTTGGTTTCCCATGGGGCTTACCATGGTTGGATGGATTTAGATATATCTGTGTTCTCACCTTTGTGCTGCTTCTGCTTCCCCCCCATCCTTTTTGGGAGTTGCCTCAGAATCCTTATGAGCGACCTTGTTGACTACCTATGAGTCAGCTGCTCTAGCTAACTTTTTTGGATCTAATTCCTTAGAGTCAGCCAAGTGCTGTCTCAGCTCAGAAGAGCAGGCATCAAAAATAGTTTCCAACATGAACAGATTCCTCATACCTTCGTAAGTGTTAACTATGTAACCCTTAACCCAAGCATCTAAGTTTTTCAAACAGTCACACACCCAGGTAGCCCAAGGGGTACCGTCATGCTTTTTGAGGGTTCTAAAGCTCTTAAGATACTGGGAAGCGGTCATCCCAAACCTACCTATCAAAGCTAGTTTTACAGTTTCATACTCCTTTCTGTTTATATCCCCCAACTCCATTACCACATCAGTTGCAACAGGGGGTAGCCTAGAAAAAAGCCAAGGAATCAACCGATTCCCTCTAATGTCTTGAATCCCATGGTTATATTCAAAAGCATCCAACCAATCCAAAATATCAAGCTAAACCTCATACATACTTACTGCATCTTTGGGCATGCAAGGCCTCTTGGGACTGGAAGACCTAGAGGACTCTGGGAGAGTACCAGTTTAGAGAGACAACTTTTTCATTTCAAGGCACAATTCAATTCCATTTCCCAAGTCTCAGCTCTTGATATTTGCTTTCAATTTGAGCTTGGATTCTTTTAAATTCTAACTCTAGTCTCAATTTTTCTAAAGAGACAAATTCAGGGCATAGGTTTGGACCTGATGGGGTCCCTGTGGTCAAAGGTTGAGGCCTATGAGCAGGTAGAGGTAAGATGGGCCTACATTTTGAGACTTTTCTGCCTCATCTAACTCATCCACAATATTAGAGCTGGGCTCTAACATATTATCATCCTCATCAACATTTTCCACTTTTGCTGCAGGGTTGGGGGTTTCAGACCCACTCCTCAGACTTTGCTATTCTCACAACTTTTCTATCAATTCAACCTTTTTTCCTTTGACAGTGAGATTCCTAGTTTAACACATATCTCTCAATTGATCAACAGTTAAAGTCACTAGAGTCTCCCGTCTGTAGCTTTCCATATCAGTCATGATAAAACAATAGCTTTACTAGTGTTGCTTAGCCTTGGGAGGATTATTTGAACAAAGGTAAAAGTAGCACTCTAAATATAACAAGTATACTTTATCCCACCGATGTTCATCAGTGTTAGGCAGAATCACCTGCCGTACTCTTTGGGAACACTACAGGCAGAATTTCACCTTTCACCTTCACAAGCCTGTACTACACAGTAAAGTAAAGTGGTAGCGATGGCTGAGCAGCCAGACTTATCTCAAGAGTTTAAGTGAGCAGTAGAACAAGTAACACAAAGGACCAACTAATACAGTGATTCAGGTAAACACTTACTCAAGGTTTCTTGGTAAAACAATATACATTTATTTACTCAGTCAGTTAGAAAACATTACACTAGCATAAGCAGCTCAATATCACACATTAATACACCACAAAAATCCAACCGGTAAGTAAATGACCAAGTTTATCTCCTGAGAAGTGGGAGCAAAGTGGCACTTCAGAAACGTATTTAAGGAGTAAAAAGACAAGGTTATAAGAATAGACAGCCCAAATACATTCATAGGCAGGGCAAAGAGTTTCAGTTAACTACAACCAGCAATTTTCTCATACGACTGGGCAAAAGTCAATGGTTCAGAGTCTTTGTATAGGATAGCACAGTTCTGGTAGATGAAGGTTAAGTCTTTGCCACAGAGTTTAGAAGAATTTGGCTAGCCGAAATGTTTAACGAATGTTTAGGGAAGGACAAGCCTTCAAAGTTGCGGAAAGTTTCACGCACTTTCTCGATGGCCGAAAATAGTTCCGGACCGCGTTTGCACAGGTCCTTGTTAATGAAGACAGCTGTAGCTGAGGCAGTTGTTCCTGGCAGTTGGACCAGATCTCACAGTTCTTGAGCTTCAGTCGTTGGGACAAGAAGGAGGATGTCGAGAGGTTCCTGCACTGCCCAGGGATGTGGCCAAAAGCTGTAGCAAGATGTCGGTTTAAGGTGGCTGGCTATCCGGTTTTCAACAGCACTCTGATGAAAATTCGACCAGATGGGGACGGTGTCCAGGTGGCATACGAGTTGGTTGCTCCCACCAAACTCAAGGGAAGAAGTTAACCTTCAAGGGCTTCTCTGTCGATTGGAGTTTCAGGCAATTCGGACCTGCAGCAGGGCTTCACCGGTCGTCCAGGCGTTGCAGCAGTCCTCTTCCTTCAGCTCATCTTCAGTTCTTTCGTTCCAGTGGTCGACTCTGATTTCCAAGTCCCAGAGACCTGCTTTTAAACAGTTTTCCCCCATTCATTCCAGCCTGGCTGTCACTCACACAGCAGGGTGCCTGTCCTTGCCGGACAACCAGCCGCCCAATCACGCCAGAGTGCATTCAGGTCTCCTAGGAGACTAAGCACAGGGAGTTTCGGGCACCTCCTTCACATCCTGTCCATCCCAGACACTCAGGCGCCAGAGGAAGCACTGAAGCCCGCCAAAGGCCAACAAACAAAGGGCCCAAACCTGGTTTGGCGCACAGAGACAAACACAAGAAGGACTTTTCCTAAAAGAAATGGCGAAAAAAGATGGTCGGCGTCTGTTTTTACAGATAGGTCTTGGGTGCCATATTGAAAAACATGGCTGACACGATTTTTAGCTAATGTTGTTAGCAGTCGGGAAAAATCACGGTAGTTGATCTAAACCACTGCCACCAGCCACTTAAAGTAGGAAAAGGTAACATTTTACTGTTATATGAGTGTTTTGACTCAGGGGAATCTAAGCAACCCCTTCAGCACTCTATAGGAAGATAGTGTGTGCTGGGTCAGTAAATTTAAAAAGACTAGTAAAGCCAATTTAACTTTACATACTCTGGGAGACGGTAGTCAGTCCCAGAGAAGGTATTTAAACCTTGGGAAGTCTGAAAGACATCCCTGTGCCACTGCACTGAAGGTGCTGGGTGACACAGAAAAAGATGATGCCTATGGAGTTGTGTTAAACTCCATAACCAAAGAACACAAAAGTAAAACACATTGAAAATGAAAGGTTCAAAGCCCCAAAATATAGCAAAAGAGCTGGAGGGCTCTAAGGTACAGGGAATTTAGCACTTGTGTGAGAATTCTCTCTTACAGCTCCCAATGGGGGTCTATCCCTGGTCACCGCAGAAAAGACTCAGACCGTTGTCAGTGTCGGCTATGGGCTTTCAGCCTGAAGGAAGTAGACTGTGCTGCCCCAGCCAGCCTAGAGGAAAACAGATGACTGGTGTGGTCGAGGTCACTGATGACACTTGCCATAGCACCAGGGCCATGGCCCAATGTAGTCTTCCTGCAGCAGGAGTTGCAAGAACTGTGCTGGTCATAGATCTGGTGGGATGAATACATAAGTGTGAATTTCACACTGGCGCAAGTTCAGGATTATCACGGCTGGAACCGCCAGCGCAATGGTCATAATGTTGTCATGGAATTAATTGGGGACATGTTGTTTTGTGAAGTAGGGAACACAAAACTACCAAAAGTAGCCAAGTCAATTCTCTGAGCGGGAGCCTTAAAGTAGATTTGCAAAAGCGGAAACTGGACTAAGTAAGGCAGGGGCGAGGTAGAACATGAACTGGTGATGATGCAAAAACAGGACAATTGCAGGTAGAACATGAACGTGTGATGATGCAAAATCAGGGCAATTGCAGGTAGGATATAAACTGGTGGTGATACAACACCAGGGCAATTGTATAGGGCTATCTATAGGGGGTGTCAGCGTGTGTACACATCTGAACTTGTATTGGCATGAACAGAAGCCCATATATGGTCATTGTGCAAGCCTCAACACCCACACAATTGCCGGACTGGTGCCAGCTGCATTGGTAGTTGACGCTCTGCATAATGGCTGGTCTTGGACATGGTGAAATTATCACGTTCTGGCGTAGTTCCAACTCACAGTGGATCTAAATCCAGTGCAGGTGTGGTCACTGCACCAGACCCAACACTTGTCAAATTCCTTCCTTATGCCACCTTGTAGACCAGGGCAAAGTTGGTAATTGTGCTGGCACTGCAACCAGCAATGTATGCCATGCCATAAAAGTAATCCCTGATGCAAACCACCCGCTCCGCCCCCATCACAACCACAGTATAATCCCCTTTGTGCAGTGTCCAGGAGATCCCGTTTTTGACGATCCAATGATTCTTTAGTTGGACAAACCTAGAAGGTTCCCATGTTGGGGAGAAGTTGGACCCCCACCAGGGATTCTGGGGTCCCAGCTATGGGAGGCCCCAACACCTCCCATTTTGCCCAAACAAATGCAGCAGAGTTCCATGCAAGCAGCAACATGTTGCAAACTGCGTTTATTTCTGGGCAGCAATTGAGGCTAATGTAGCATGTAGGTTGCAGTGTTGGTGAAGTGGGTGTCTTTCAGCATATTTGTCACCCATGAGTGTACTGGATCCTGGTGCAATGATGAGTGTGCTCCTTATTCCTCCTGCTGTTATGTCTGTTGATGTGCCTGAGGTGAGGGGGGAGGAGTTTGATCTTGATTTTCCCTCTTCACCCATCTTAATTCCAGTATCTGGTTTGACAAGTGTAATCTGTTCTGTTTTCTCAGTCCCGTTTGACAATCTTCTGTAAAATTCTTCTTCGGAAAATACCAGTATACCCCTACGGTGATATTCCCAGTTTGTACAATCTGAATTTGACTGGTGCAATTTACTATTCTCATTCAAAATCTGTAAGTTGCACCTAATTCACAAAAGATAGGTCACTTTCATATTTGGTGATGTCACTGGGTCTTCTTCTAGCATGACTTCTGCTTCAAATGATCTACAAACCTCAACCCCAAAGCAACCGGAACATGCCTCCTACACAAAGTTGTGGATAATGGCAAATCATGTAAAACTAAAGGAATTGCTAATGTGCTGTAGCAATCCACCACACAACCATTCCTTGGCTGAAGAAATGTGAACCTCCCACAGCTGATGGCAACTTATAATGGATTTTTTACTTCACACTCGATCCCCAGGTTAAAGCCATGGGCTGCTGCTTTCAACTCAGATCCATTGAGCACATCATGGTCGATCAAATCTATTTTAAAGCTTGGGGCCCGGCAGGAGGATTAACAGTGTATTACGGCACAAGCAGGGGACGAATTGGGCAGGAACAAGACAGAGCTGCTGCTGACTTCACAGAATGCACCTGAAAGTCGTCCTTTGCTTGTCAGCCCAAACTCAAACAATTACACCATTCAAAGCTGTATATATGTGCAGAGGAGCAGCCAAGTACCCCCACCTCAACCACTTCACCCATATTGCCTATATGTTGGGAGCCAGAGTGTGAGACATGTGCAGTACCAGTAAGAATCCTCTGGAGGCAAGGTTTCCATTGAGGAAACCATACCTGCATTCAAGACGATATGATGGCCATTTGAATGAAATCCCAGAAGAAGCAGAGCAAATGGATGGCCAACATAAATGGTGACGTCATGCAGAATCGAGCTGACATGCATAGAAGGGATGCAGAGACAACAGAATGAAGATATTCTATAAGGCATCAAGAAAGAATCAAGATAAGTGACATCTTGGGATCAAGGTGAAGAAGCTCATGCCATGGTAATTATGAAGATATCAAGTTGTTTTATATGTGTACAGATGCAGAGAAACAGAGGCTAGCTAAGTAGTGAATAAGTTGCGGCATGCACCAACATATACCTATATGCATAAAGAATAAAAGATGGATGCTTCCACTACTTGTTATAGCAGAATTGGACTAAAAAATGAAGGCCCAATTTTCAGTTTGTCGCAGTAAAGTAAACAAATGAATTAAAAGTGAACTCGGAAAGGCAAGGGTGGATGAGCCATGAAGCCAAGCCAAGAAAGTCAAGGTCTTATCAGGCTGAAGCGGGCAGCAATTGGATACAAATCGTGTGAAAGAACACAACTCCTGTTTAGAAGGCATGAACTAAATAAGGAAGACATCCGAAGTCTATTAGAAAATAATATTTTAATACACGGAAGCTCAAAATCATGGTCTACAGACACGTGGACAGATGAAGTTGGACGGATGAGATGGTCACACCTACGCATGAGGGCAGAGCGTGCCTTCACTCCCCTGAATTCTCCAGAGATAAGAACACTCCCAAAGACAAGTTCAAAGTCTTAATTGTCAGCAGACCACTGAGGTGATGATATGTTAATTGGTGGGAAGCTCTGTTTTATAAGTGCTCACCAGCACCTGGAAGCCCAATCTGCATGCTGTTAACGTAGGTGGAAAAGTACTGACGAAGGTTAGAATGCCAACCAATTGTAGGGGACCACGTAATTTGGGGTCCTATAGTTTGTGTAGCCAATGGGATGTCGTGTATTTAAGTGATTTTCATAGTGACCATTTTGACGGGAGGGCTTAGTTGCTCCACCTGATGTTAAGAAGCCCATCACCTTCATTCATTGTCCCATACTAGTATAGAGTGTACACTTAGATAGTTCCTTAGACCCAATCACATTTGCCACTAGGTTTTTGAAGTTTGCCACATAGGATGACGTTTGTAAAATGCAGGTTGAATGTCACCTATGACAATGTTTTGCTATGTAAGAGTACTTTTTTCTGAAATGCTTGAAATTTGCTATGCGACGTTGGATGATGTCTGTTGTACTCCCCGTTTTAGATAATTGATATTAAAAAAGTTATTCATTTTGCCAATTACCTAAGTTGTTTTGATAATTGATGTAGGAATAAACTCTGCATCCCCATCCATCTCAAGGGTATTGCTACTCGTCTTAAAGGGCTCGAGATCACCCAGTTCACGTGGTAGCAGAGAGAGGATGGTTAGATATCCATCGAGATAAAGTAAGCTTTGAGGTTCCTGGAAATATCGCACGACCTCTGCCATTCGGCTGACAGGACGTGAAGCTCCCTGTAGATAGCGGTTTTAGATAAACAACTTTTATGCTTGCAAGTGTGGGTGTGATGGGGCCCCCGGTTTCTATGGAATCTCCTCCCGGCATCTAAACGAAGCTGAACGAACGGAAAGTTGAAGAGGCGATAATGAGGCGGACGATCCTGAGAGTCAGAAGATGGATATCCGAATGGTGAGTAGAACTGAGTGAGGTGGCAAAACTGTGCATGGGCAATGAATGAGAAAAGTGACAAGGGGAAAAACGAGTAACATATGGAGGTTAGGGTAAAGTAACTTCAAGAATAATGGGGGTTGAATATTAAGCAATTGGCTTGAGGAGAGAGAGATACCGAGCAATTGGGATACCATGAGGAGAATTCATGAGGGAGGATATGCCTTAGATACCTGCATTTTAAAGAATGGTCAGAAGAAACAGCACCTAAAGTCTCAGACTTATAAAACAGTCCCGGTTAAAGACGGTTCTGAAGAGTACAGATTACATTCCGTGGGAGTATTTTTGAAAAAAGGCAAGACAGATCTTGGGTGAGAAGACTGTAAGACATTTATGTGGCCGGCCAAGTGTGTTTGTTTATCTATTTTGTTTTATGTGATTGTGTAATGATTACGACACAATAAATAAAATTGATAGAACATAAAATGAAGAAACGCAAGAGTTGAAGAACTAAGCGTGTCTTTTCTGAAAAACTTGAATTGATGATATTTATTCACAGATTAAAGTTAAAAATAACGTGATATAGAGTGATTGGACCCTGTGACTATTGGTTCTCACTCATTATTTTGTTTTTCTTGAAAAAGATTTGTTTACAAATTGCAAAGCGTAAAGGTGAGTATTGAAGATCAAAAGAGTGACGTGTCAAAAAATTGAAGATATTACTCCATTTGTGTATCTGTGTAAACAATCGCCGAAAACATGTACCTAAGCTCAGACAGTGCAGTCCAGAATGGGTTATGGGCACCGCAAATAAAATGTTTATGCCGTGGCCACAACGGGGATCACTATCAAGGGTAGTCTTGCAGCATATGATGACATATTTGCATGCTGCATATATAGGAAAAAAGCTAGATAAACACTAGCATGCTTAGAACTTTGGAAGATGTACCAGGAGGAGAGAGAAGATCTTCCTCCTGTAGACTGGATACTTAATGTAGGCAAAGAGGGGCATGTGGAGCCTTCAGCTCCACCCGCCGTGCCAGAAATAAATGACGATAGCAAGAAAGATGATGTGATGTACCCATTAAGTGAGCTTAAAGTAGCAGCAGGGTATAGTAATCCAGCATATGAGTCGCCGGCGCAAAGCAGCGACGAGGGCCCAGAGAAAAACACTGAAAAAGATGCAATCTCTATGGTCCCCAAGGACAAAGAGAAACGCGATAAAGAGAGGTGAATGATCGAGCACGTCTCTAGACATAGGACAAGAAATAAAAAGATGGAAGTTAGAAAGAGATAAGGCTGATGAGTTAGCACTCTTGTTATGTATGGGTGGTCAGATTTTTCTCAAACTCTATGGTAAAGGCATCGAGGATGTACGGCGAAGGGAAGATCGAGACGAGCAGGATAAGAAAGATGAAGAAAGGGCAGAAAGATTGAAAGTCGAAAAGGCAAAAAGAAAAGATAGGCAAAGACGTGAACAATTGTATTAAGATGAACAATTAATGAAACAAGAAAGGGCAGAAGAGCAAAGAAAATATGACAACAGACAGAGCAATTGAAGAACGGGAAAGATTAGAAAAGAAAAGAGTGGAAGCGGAAGAACAGAAATTAAGGGATATGAGAATGCAAAGGCAGAGAGATGAAGAAATACGAAGGGCAAATGAAAGGAGAGATATAAAAAAGAAGAAGGAAAACAGGATACGAGAAGAAGCGAGAAAGCAAAGGGAGTTTGATGATGAGCTAGAAGGAAAAAAGACAGGGAGCATGCAATGTTGATCGCATGGAGAAGGAGGTAAAGAATCCTGATCCAGTAGTATCATGGGAAGATTTAGAAGAGTTCTTCCCAGAACCAAAGCCAATAGCGGGCTCATCTAGAATAAATCTAGAGGATAAGTTCAATTCCAGAAGTATTGGAGATGCTATCGATAAGGTTTATCGGGATATAAAAACTCAGAAAGTGGTGCAAGGAAAGGGAAAAAATTACCAACTTGAGAGTACACAGTTGTACGACAGGGAAGGAGCCTTGTGTAGTTTTGAGCCCAGAGATCTGTCTTTAGATAGATTGACTCTGTAGAGAGACGAAGAGGAGGGGGATCACACAAGTTGGGCACAGGAGTTGTCAGATGAAGACAGAGAAACCTGCAGTGGGGAGGAGGGAGATAATGCATGTGGTCTTGAGGGATGTTTTGCAATGGATAAGGAAGTTCGATGGTCAGATTTGAACTTACCTAAGTCACGGGTGTCAGAGTCACTGACACGGCCAAATCCACTATCTAAAGGGCAGTCCCACGGTCAGAGAGGGGACTCGCCACTGTATGTGAGCAGGTTAAGGTCACTGCCAGGAAGAAGGCAGTGTGGAACCATCATTCCTACTATGGATAGGCAAACAATGAAAGATGAAGATGAATTTGGGGTTTCGCAGTTTCCTTTGCTAGAAAAGGGAGGAGGCAGACCGCAGTTTATACCTTGGCTGCAAATGGACAAGGATAATTCAAGGTGTAAACTAGCAAGTTTAACTTTCATCGCTGGAAATTGTATACATGAGCTAGAAAAAATGATGGGAGGGAACATATTGGCCATGAGGGAAGATTAAGGGTTTACTGATCGCAATCCTTGGAGAAAGGGCTGATGACGTTTGGGCATGAGCAGAGTATTCTGGTGTTAGCACGTAAACACTGCTCATGATGGAGCGCCGTTCAATAATTGCCAAACAGCAGTTTGGAAAGCGCTTAGAGTGCTGTATCCAGACATGTCAGATATGGGAGCTATAATGACAAAAAAAGATGCAAGAAGGGGAGGATCCGTTTGTTTATATTCAGAATTTCCAAGAACAGTTGGCCTTGAAGACACGCAAGTCTTGGGGGAAATCCATACCTGTATTCTATCATATACTATGCCAGGGGCTGCCCAAGCCCGTGCAGAAGCAGCTAAAGAAATTGGTGGGCATGGAGGCAAAACCGTGGTCAGCGATACAGCTGACCATCGCGCATTATTGCAGACTTTTGCAAGAAAAGAATCACAAAAAAGACGATGCTAGGAAAAGCGAAGAGGTAAAGCTAGTGCAGAAAAAACTCTCCAAGTATGGCATTGAAGGGGCAATGCTAACCAGTGGGGATGGATGAAGTTCACAACAAGTAGCAAACATGCTGCAGATGAATAATCAAAGGCAGTTTGATCAAGGAAATAATGGGTTCATACCACGAGGAAGGGGATGTTTTCGAGGAAGGGGATTTCAGAATAATCAGGGACATTTTCAGAGTATTCCAGGTGGGGTTCAGAATTTTCAGAATAATAATCAGGGCATGCAGGGAGGACAAATGGAAAGGCCTCCGCATGCATGTTGGACGTGTGGCATGACAGGGCACCTTTTTGTGCATATAGAAGTCAAGGATTTGTGCAGAATAATCAGTTTTGAGAGGGGGGACTTCAAACCCGCCTGCAATTCGCAGCAGAGCAGATATGGGTTTGTCCAGAATCAAAAAGTGCAGCAGACACAAGCCTTGAGAATGCAGCAAGGTTTACAAACACAGCAGGAGACAATAAGTATGCCACAAGGGCAGTCGCAGCATTCACCTATGCAGCTACAGCAAAGTACGAGTACAGGGCAGTTAATGACTCCTAGGCTAAGGGGTGTCACTGTTGATGGGAGGGAATCCTTTTACAGGTTCAGGGATGAGACTGTGTCCGCAATAGGACAGCTCACCGGGGGACTTGATGTGTTCAGTACCATCTGTGACGCCTAATCCTAAGAGGAACCAAGGTTGATGTCAATATAGAAGGCAAGTCTTTTTTGTTTTTAGTAGACATGGGTGCAATGCACTCATCTATATGAGAGGGAAAGTTTTCAATGTCTGGAAATGCCATGAATACTCAAGCGTTCAAAAGGAGTTACAAGTAGAGTTCCTTTTATTAAAGATTTACCAGTCTCTATAGGAGAATGTGATATGTCGGTGCCATTGCTATATTCAAGGCAGACACCTGTTAATATATTGGGTAGAGACTTGATGACTAAGATAAATATGACAATTTCATTTACTGATGAAGCTAAAGTGTGTTCAACATCAGGAATGCATTATTTGAATGTGAGTGAATTTATTATAGCATTCGCAGGACAATTGGCCATTCGAAGAGTGCCATTAGAACCAGAAGTGTTTCACTAGGGTATACGCATTTTGTTAAATTGGTTGCCAGGGTTGGTGGGCAGGACTATGAGAATTCCTGATGAGGTCTTATTCAGGCCAAAGATACCTATGGATGAAGAGGAAGGGCAAATATTTCCTTTAGAATTACAAGCAGCCATAGTGCAAGGAGAAATGGCTTTGCTTGATGGGAATGATTATGATGGCAGACGATGGAGCACAGCGATTGCCATTGGGGAGGGTTGCAGATTGACTGACGTCACTGATGAGGATATGTTTGGAGATCATCCCTCCGATGACGCTGTGATATTTGAAATGAGTATTACTTATTGGGTGAGAGCAATTAAATGAGAGCTACCCCAGAAAATGATGCTATCATAAAAATGTCCTGAGTATTTTGAGGAAGATATGGCAAAAGTGCAAGCTTAATTATGGACAACAGGTCCCTATGATGTAGGATTATTGAAGGGGGTTGGAGAAGTGAAGATTAAATTGAAACCAGGAGTAATTTTACCTCGAGCAAGGCAGTATCCTGTGCCCCGAGAAGCAGACGAAGGAGTTTTTAAGACGATATCAGCTATGATGGAACAAGGCATTTTAGTGACGTGAGAGTCACTGTGTAATACTGCAATTTATCCTGTTAAAAAGGGAAAAAAAGAGGGGTCATGGAGGCTAATTCAAGATATGAGGCCAATTAATGAAATTGTAGAGGCTGAGTTCCCTCTAGTTCCTAATCCTGTGACAATGTTATGTAATATACCTGTTGAGGCACAATATTTCACTGTGATTTATCTGAAAAAAGCGTTTTTCTCAATTCCATTGCATAAAGACTCGCAAGATCGAACGTCATTCACGTTCAGACAGACTCGCCTGAAAAGCACTCGTTTACCCCAAGGGTACGGTGATTCTCCATCGATTTTCAAAAGGGTCCTGCAGATGGATTTAAGTAACATTGATTTAGAAAGTGTTGCGTTACAGTATGTAGATGGCATATTGGTCTGTAGCACCACAGAGGAAAAGTGCAGACGCGATTCTGTTCAGCTGATGATTATTCTTGCTGACAAAGGATATAAGGTACATTGACTTCTCAATGGGATTCTGCTTATGAAGTAGTCATATCGAATCTGATGATTAAAATAGTTCAATGCAGAATAGCATGTTTGTAGCTGAACCACTGACAGAAGACGAGTATGCACATGATTGTTGGAATTATGAAGAGTTCTATGATGATATTCCAAAGGTAAAAGAGAATGCATTGGCAGATGGAGAGATCCTTTTTATTGATGGTTCTTCAAGAATCGATCAAAATGATGGACAAAGATATACAGGTGCCACTGTGGTGAAGCACAGGGCCAATGGGGAATTTGAAGTGTTCGTAAGCGGAAGGCTACCATCTAATTGTTCTGCACAGGCTGCAGAACTAGTGGCGCCGATTGTCACGCTCGAGAATCATGCAGACCAGGATGTAACGGTGTACAATGACTCCGCCTACATGCCGTCTGGTAAAGGGTGGTGTTGGAACTGTTGCACTACCCTCCATAGACAACTAGAGAGAACCTCGCTGCAACTATTGCAGAGGACTGGTTCATTCCACATTTGGTAGAGCATGTTGCATTCTATGTAGTGAACTGCATCGTCCGTCAAAGGTTTACTACTGGGCACACATTGCACACAAATGGGGGGATTAATTCCTAGACCTAGGGGCCCCTTTCAGCATTTGCATATTGACTACGTCGACATGCTAGACGTATGTAATGGATATAGATATATGATTGTAGTGGTATGTCCGTTCTCGAGGTAGATTGAGGTTGGACCATGTACTCACCGAGACTCCACCTGTGCAGCCAAATGTTTTGTGCGAGAATCATTTCCCAGATGGGGAATATGTGAAATATGAAGATTAGATAATGGCCCTTATTTTGTTAACACAGTTCTTGAGCAAATAAGCGTGTTGCTTGGCATAAAGCACAAGTTTTCATCGGCTTATCATCCGCAATCAAATGGTGTCTGTGAGAGACTCAACAGCCTGCTTAAAGAAAGAATAGCCACATTGAAGCTTACATTGAAAAAAGGATGGTTGCACTGCCTACCACTGGCACTGTACGTGTTGAGAAATCAACCAGGGTCAGACCGCCATCTTACCCCGCACAAAATAGTGACAGGGAGGCGAATTAGAACACCTCTGACACCTCTGACTAGGGTTAGAAGTGATGCCCTGTCAACTGCAGAACTATTAGAAAAGGAATTATGTGATTATCTTATTTGTATGACGTCAAGTATCTCTGTCATTTCAGATCAGCTCAAGCAAAAAGGGTGTGGTGCAGCAAAGAACACAGAAGGAGATGCTTCAACAAGTGGAATTAAAGAACTTTGTCTTCCCAAAATATTCTCCGGAGAGGAGTTCCTAATACGCAAATCATACTTGAAAGTTGCACGAACCTCCCTTCAACTGCCCTTTCATTGTAGAGGATGTCACGCCGCCTGCAGTTAAGGTGCAAGGCAGACGTGCTTGGACCTTTCTAGGTGACGCAAAGATCTATGCCAGAGTACCCTCTATGTACCCACAACCATCGGAAGCAAGCATCGGGGAAGAACCACAGCACATGTAGACTAGATCTATGATGAGGAAGAAAGACGCAGAACCTTCTAAATAAAGATAAGAATTCATTGGACTGTGGCTTAGTTCGGGACACTCTTTTAAGTTATTTAAAAAGGAGTTAAGGGAAGTCATTGCACTCTTGAGCCACAGGAGTGCTGTCAGGAACAGGGTCTGGGGCAGACGTGGGGTGCTACAATTTGCTCGTTGAAGTACATGGAGCTGCGGGAGGCTAAGACTACACTTCCCAGCAGTCTCAGAATGCAAATGTAGTTTTCTTGGTTACGCGCGTGAAACAAGCTGAACCTGATTGAGAACAGCTTATCAGCCGGCAACGGCACAGAGCAGGTGCGGCTTATTCCGACTATGGAATGTTTGTCAGCTGGAGAAGGAGGTTTCTGCCCACTACACGGCTTGGCGTTTTGCTGAACTTCAGGACAGAGCATGCAGGTCGGAGGGGCAAGGACTCTGCCGGGTTGGCTATTTCGCAGCACACTCTTCGTCCGGGAAGCCCAACGGGGCTCCCGGAATTCAGATAAGTACAAGGAGGGGCTCGGGCATGAAGCTACATGTGCGGGTGTCGTATTCCTTGCTAAATGCCCGGGGGAGCGATTTATGAGCCGGTCCGAGTGTCGGGGCCTGCTCCATGTTGTCTATGTGCTTTTCTGGAACTTTTGTAGTAGGAACTGTACGAACTATAAGGTGCTAAATCATTGTGTTATAACACATGGATAGACAAGCAATTCACATTTCAGGGGAGCATGTGTGCTAAGAAAACACATGTCCATTGTTTGAAGTCCAGTTAGTACTGCAAACTAGTGCCGGCTATTGAGTGCTATTTATGTTTCCTTATGTGTTGCTCATGCCTGCCCAAGGGGCCATGCGTTTTTGTCTTATCATGTTGGGAACATTCCCAGTTGTCTGTTTCATTACGCTTACTGCAAAGTGTTCACCGTGTGTTTATTTTATCTTGTACATGTATTAAGGTGTGCTTGATCAGGTTGAAGCAGGGGACAGGAATATTGGTGTAATACTATCTCATGTTTGTGTGCATTCCAATATTGAGTTATAGGAGAAGGTATAAATATGCTCGGATAGATTAAGATTTTCCCTGTGCTTCCCTATACCTATCAAACTTGTGTTTCCTCACCCTCTTTCCGGTGTTCCTCCTTTCCTCACCCTATCCACAACCTCTCCATAATCCCTCTTCCCCCCCCCATTGGCTGCCACGTGGTGACCTGTGTCATATCTATCAGGTGCCTGTGCCAACTACGGTGGGAGGGTCAAACTCATTCGGCTTCTGTGGTTCGGGAGAGTGTCGAGTTCTCTTCCCCTACAAAGAGAGATTGTGACATAATAAGCTGCCCCGATATTGGGATACTCAAAACCACCCAAACCAAATGGAAGTGACTCCTCCGCCTTTGGCCGATGTGCTAAAGGCCCTCCAAGAGATTCAGGTAGAATTAGCCCATGCTCGACAGGAATCCACCACTTTGAAAGCACAGGTACAGAGTTTGGCAGCGCAATGTATGCCCTTGGAAGGGATCAGTGCATCTACATCTATGGGGGCTTCCACAAGTAGGAGTTCTTCTGTAATTGTTCAACCTCTAAGTAGTGTACTCTTTGCAGTACCTGAATGATTTTCAGGGGATCCTCGAAAGTATATGATGTTTCTTACTCAATGGAGACTCCATTTTTTGTGTAAACCAACAGCGTTTGAGACTATTCAGGCAAGAACGGTATTTGTGATATCTTATTTGACAGTAGATGCAACGGCCTGGACGATGCCCCTGGTTCAAAAAAGATGACCCATTGTTATATAATTGGAATGGTTTTCTGGCGGAATTTGGCAGATTGTTTGACAGGCGGGAACTGTCACTGACACAATATAAGGAATTGTTGGGATTAAGGCAGGGATCACGCGATCTGGTAACATGTGACACAGTTCAATCGGTTGGTGATTGAGACTGATTGGCCAGTGGCAAAACAAACAGTGTTATTTTATCAGGGGCTACGTCAGGAACCGAAGGATGCAATCGCCCAGGTAGAGCCTCAACCAGGTATCTGTACTGACATGATAGATCTAGCATTACGGTTAGACCATCGAATGAATGAGAGGAAGGGTGACAAGAAAAGACCGGAAACAGCATCTTTTTTGAGATTAGATAGGAGTAGGGGTGGAAGGGCCAGTGAGGTGGAACCAATGCAGATTGGAAGCGTAAGAGGGCCATTGTCAGATGTAGAAAAAGAACAGCATAAAACTAACAACTTGTGCCTGTATTGTGGGCAGGCGGGTCACTTTATATGTGCATGCCCTACTACTCCGCAGAAGAGTGGAGGGTGGAGCGGAGCAAGAAGGAAGCAGGAAAAGAGATGGGCCGGCCTTAGGGGGAACACAGGTGACAGGCCCAAAGGAATCAAGGTTCCCCAGATGGGTGGCAAATACAGTAGGGAGTAAGACCTCCCATTTATACATTTTGGTGACTTTATGTTTTCCTATGACCAAGCAGGTAGTACTGGCGATGGTGGACTCAGGGGCCACTGGCATTTTGTGGATATTACACTGGCAGAACAGCTGGGATTGCCCTTGCAGGATAAACAGCATGTAGAAGGAGTCCAGTCAGTAGATGGGACTCCCTTAGTGTCAGGTCCAAAACGAAAACAAACTAAAGCCTTGTATATAGTATGTGAATCAGGCCATAGGGAAGAGATTACCTTTGATTTGATAGCAGCACCTCAGTTTGGTCTGATTTTGGGAATGCCTTGGTTGGTACAAAATAATCCAAGGATTGATTGGGAAAAGCAGACAGTTTGGTTTGAGGAGCAGAGGTGCCAGGATCACATGATGCCGGAATTGAGGCCTGCAGCTTTTTTGGCAGACCAGAGGTAGGTAGCTCAGGTAGTGGGAGCAGTGGGACCAGGAATTCCCCCGCAGTACATGGATTTTGTTAAAGCATTTGATAAAGGTGGAGCAGAAAAGTTACCTCCCCACCGACCATATGATTGTGTAATTGAATTGGAGGCTGGGGCGAAGTTGCCTTCCAGTCGAATCTACGCACTTACTGAAACAGAAAATAAATACCTAAGAGAGTATCTGGATGACATGTTGGACAAAGGGTTTATTAGACACTCCACCTCCCCGGTATCCTCGCCATTATTTTTTGTTCCAAAAAAAAGAGGGGACATTACGAACATGCATTGATTACTGCGCATTAAATAAGGTAACGGTAAAGAATAGCTTTCCATTGCCATTCATTTCAGTCTTACTAGATCAGGTGAGGGAAGCTAAGATCTATACTAAGTTAGACTTGAGAGAAGCATACCACCTAATAAGAGTGAAAGGTGGAGATGAATGGAAGACTGCATTCCGGACTAAGTTTGGTCTGTTTGAGTACCTTGTCATGCCTTTCGGGTTATGTAATCCTCGAGAGGCATTTCAGTTTTTTATGCAGGAGCTATTGAGAGAATTCATTGATGTTTTTGTTATTGTCTATATAGACGACATTTTGATTTATTCATCATCTCAGGAGCAACATGTAAACCATGTGAGGGCAGTGCTACAATGGCTACAGGAGTACCAATTGTGTTTAAAGCTAAAGAAGTGTTTGTTTCACACGACTGAAGTTGAATTTTTGGGCTTCATCCTAACACCGGCAGGTATTGTAATGGATCCAAAGAAGGTACAAGCAGTGACAGATTGGCCTTCTCCCCAGTGCATAAAGGACATACAATCCTTTTTAGGGTTTGCCAATTCCTACCGGCGTTTCATCATCAATTTCTCGAAAATAGTAACTCTGATTACACAGCTACTTAGAAAAGCAGTGCGGTTTACTTGGAATAAAGAGGCAGAGAAAGCGTTTCAGGAATTGAAGGTAGCTTTTACTACAACACCGGTGTTGAAACATCCACACACGGATAGAGCATTCCAGGTGGAGACTGAGGCTAGCAATGTTGCGTTAGGGGCCATATTATCGCAGAAAGATGAGGAAGGAGTATGGCATCCGGTAGCGTTTTACTCCAGGAAGTTATCTAGCTGTGAGCAAAATTATTCTATCACTGATAAGGAGTTGTTGGCTGTTCGATCTGCTTTTCTGGAGTGGAAGCATTACCTGTTGGGGGCAAGGTATCAAGTGGTGGTGGTAACCGATCACAAGAATCTGCAATATTTTAAGACTGCTCAAACACTTAGTCCTAGACAACTCTGCTGGTCCCAGTACTTTAATGAATTTGATTTTATAGTGACCTTCAGGCCCGGGAGCAAGAATGGGAAGGCAGATGCATTGACAAGTCAGCAAAATGTAGACAGTGTAGCGGGTAAAGTAAAAGCAATCATTCCCCCGGAAAAGGTTATTGGTGCTATTACTAAGAAATTATTTGACCAAATAAAAAGGGCCCTGCAACGAACTCAACTTCAGAAATGGCGAGACAGTCATCCTGCAAGAACAGTGCGGGAAGGGCTGCCTTATCATATTGGACGATTGTATTTGCCTACTAAAGAGTTACAAAACAAGGCTTTGTATTGGTGCCATAACTCTCCTTTAGCGGGACACTCAGGCCAAAGAAAGATGCAAACAATGTTGGAAAAGTATTTTTGGTGGCCTAAACTAAGGCAGGATGTGGGGGTGTATTTGTTACATGTATGAATTGTGTGCGTAATAAGGCGTACCATGTTAAGAAGAGAGGTTTGTTACAATCGTTATCCACTCCCGAGAAATTATGGACTCACATTTTCATGGACTTCATTACGGATCTTCCCCCCGATAATCAGTTTGACACCATTTGGGTGGTGGTGGATTTTCTGTCTAAGCAAGCCCATTTCATTCCATGTGTGGGGATACCAGGGGTGGGCAAGTTAGCAGAGTTATTTCTCCAACATGTGGTGAGATTGCATGGTCTTCCGAAGAGTATTGTATCAGATAGAGGCCACCAGTTTACTTCAAGATTTTGGCATGCTTTCTGTCGAATGTTGGGAATCAACTGTGCTCTATCCACAAGTTATCACCTGCAAACAGATGGCCAAACTGAAAGGGTGAATCAAGCACTTGAGCAATATTTGAGAGGGTATTTAGGAAATGGCAGGGAATCCTGGGTGCAGGCACAATGGTTGGCGGAATTTACATAGAATAACACCAAACACACCTCCTTGGGGATGGCACCCAATGAATGTTTATATGGTCATGAACAGAACATGATACCGGAACACTTACCAGAGATGGAACAAATTCCTGTGTTAAAGGAGCGCAAACAGGAAACAGGCTGACAAGCACCGGCAGGAGAGTCCCAAGTATCAAGTTGGAGACAGGGATTGGTTGTCAACAAAGAATTTATCTTTGGTGGGGTCTCGTAAAGTCATGCCTCGATTTATTGGGCCCTATGAGATAATAAAATGTGTGTCTCCTACAGCAATGAAATTACATTTGCCAAACACCTTACCTTTACACCCGGTATTCCATGTGTCTTTGCTTAAACCCGCAGCTCCAGGGATGACTATGAAATGGCCTCCGGCTATTGTTAAAGAAGGTCAAACGGAATATGAAGTAAGACGCACTATGGACGCCAAACGAAGACATCAACAACTATGGTATTTGATTCAATGCAAAGGTTATGGTCCTGTGGATTGTTCATGGTAACCTGCAGGAGCTGTGCATGCCCCCAGCTTGGTGAAACAATTTCATTTGTGTCATCCGGAAACACCTGGTCCTGGGAAGAGCCCTGGGAGACGAGGTAATGTCAGGAATAGTTGCTGGGGCAGACGTGGGGTGCTACAATTTGCTCGTTGAAGTACATGGAGCTGCGGGAGGCTAAGACTACACTTCCCAGCAGCCTTAGGGTGCAAATGTAGTTTTCTTAGTTACGCACGCATGGTCAGCTGAACCTGATTGAGAACAGCTTCTCAGCTGGCACAGCGCAGGGCAGGTGCGGCTTATTCCGACTATAGAAAGTTTGTTGGCTGGAGATGAAGGAGGTTTCTGCCCGCTGCGCGGCTTGGCTTTTTGCTGAACTTCAAAACGGAGCACGCAGGTCGGAGGGGCAAGGACTCTGCTGGGTTGGCCATTTCGCAGCGCACTCTTAGTCCGGGAAGCCCCGCAGGGCTCCCGGACTTCACATAAGTACAAGGATAGGCTCGGGCATGAAGCTACATGTGCGGGAGTTGTATTCATTGCTAAATGCCCAGGGGAGTGATTTATGAGCCGGTCCAAGTGTTGCGGCCTGCTCCATGTTGTCTATGTGCTTTTCTGGAACTTTTGTAGTTGGGAACTGTAAGGTGCTAAATCATTGTGTTAGAACACGTGGATAGACAAGCAATTCGCATATCAGGGGAGCATGTTTGCTAAAATAACACGTGTCCATTTTTTGAAATCCAGTTAGTGCTGCAAATTAGTGCTGGCTATTGCGTGTTATTGATGTTTCCTTATGTGATGCTCATGACTGCCCAAGGGGCCATGCATTTTTGTCTTATGTTGAGAACATTCCGAGTTGTCTGTTTCATTCCGCTTACTGCAAAGTGTTCACCGTGTGTTTATTTTTATCTTGTACATGTATTAAGGTGTGCTTGATCAGGTTGAAGCAGGGGACAGGAATATTGGTGTAATACTATCTCATGTTTGTGTGCATTCCAATATTGAGTTATAGGAGAAGGTATAAATATGCTCAGATAGGTTAGGATTTTCCCTGTGCTTCCCCATACCTATCCAACTTAGGTGTTTACTCACCCTCTTCCCGGTGTTCCTCCTTTCCCTACCCTATCCACAACCTCTCCCTAATCCCTCACCCCCCCCCCCCATTGGCTGCCACGTGGTGACCTGTATTATATCTATCAGGTGCCTGTGCCAACTACGGTGGGACGGTCGAATTAATTCGGCTTTTGTGGTTCGGGAGAAGAGTGTCGAGCTCTCTTCCCCTACAAAGTGTGATTGTGATAAGTTTGGTGACTTTGGATTGAGGCATGCTTAAGCCTTGATTGAAAAAGAAAAAGATATGCCAGATCTGGAGTTTATTTTCGACAATTGGAAAAGAGAGCAGTATCCAGATTCATTTCTTACAGAGTTCCTGTTTAGAGGCACATATGGTGGTGCCTAATGACTATGTTTCAAGGATTGTTCTTGCATTTTTTGTGTTTATACTGTGTGCATAGCCTGCACTTGTGGGGAGACTTACTAGCTTTCATGTGTTCCTGCAAGATCCTAAAAACGGTCCGATTGTGAGGAAATTGCTCATAGCAATTATTGAGCAGATTCTCAAGCTTCCTGAGTTCAGTGGGGAAAACACAAATTTCCCTATCACCACATAATGCCCACAGACTGGTTGGTTTGGTTTTTTATTACCTGATTGAAGAATGCCTGCATCTTTTTGGAAGATAGGCTGATGTCAGAACATTCCTAAGAGACCCAAGGAATAATGCAGCGCTTAATGAAATCTTGAGAGACATAATAACCCAAGTGAATGGGTACTCTGAAAGAACTTTGAGAACCGAATAAGACTTTCTTCGAGGTACAGATCTGAGATCCATTGCGAAAAATATCTCTTGTTTCATGCTGAAAGAAAATCAACATGTCATCTGATGAGAGGCCAATTTGTGGCATTCATTGGGAATTTGTATTCATCATCCAGTAAGCAGTCTGCTGATCGAGGAGAGTTACAGAGCCGATTCATCAGCTTCCTGAAATAGTGCATAGTGGTGCCCTATTAAAGAATTGTTTTTCCTTCCTTAAAAAAAAAATTGACAGCATTAGTAGCAATATCGTTATGCCAGATCCTAAGAGACATTCACAATGCATCAAAAGTCGTTGCTGCAAGATGACGTATCTTTGCATGATTTATGCTTGCATTTTATTTGTAGTGATATTGCTTTCACTCACGGTGCGTACGTCTTATTATATAGACGTAAACGGAGCAAGAACTCCTGTGAATTTTCCTGAATAGAAGGAAGGTAAAACGTGGCAACTACAAAGCAGCCAACGCCTTTTGTGATTGTTCCTACTTTAGAGATACACACGAGAGCACCTGGCCCTGTAATGAATAGGCTTGGGTTACCTTTTAGAAGGAAACCATGTAAAGAGATTATGCGAGACATTTTGATGCCTAAAAGCTATGTTGATAGAATTAAGCTTTTGGAATGTTCTCCTACACAAGTAGTACATGTAAGAACACCAAGTCCACTGACAAATGTTTCTATAATTGTTCCAGTAAGGAGGAATTACTCCATACTCCATGTGATCATAATAGAAACTCATAAGAGAGGGATGAGATCTAGGGGAAGTGTAAGGGAGGATGATCAGGAGTTGTATGATTACCTGTATAGCACAGCACATTTGGGGAACAGCATATGTATCAGCTGATGAAGGAATTTGGAAGAAGACCTTCAGAGGAGGAATGCTTTGTATGTGCACTCCTGCCCTATAGCATGGGAAAATCTAAAATCTTCATATCTATTGAAATAGACGTCCAGACAGCACATTGTCTATCCCACATAGCACTTAGCCTGACAAGAGGCCAGTTCATGGGTCGAGATGCCCATCTCAAATGGGCAACTGAATGTACAGATCTAGATGAAGATTACTATGTACAAGACACAAAGGCAAGAAACAGAGATCACACCAAGAATCATGTGATCAGATATGAGAAGCCTGGAGTAAAAGGAGCTGGAATCAGATGGGAAGCAAACAAGAAACTCAAAAGTCCAGGATAATCTGCAGAAGAAGCCCATAGATGGAAAAACAGAGGCCAGATGCAAATCTGGGGATCAGTGCTACTCCAGATGGATGGGAAGAAGAGGTGGTTATCTGCAGAGCCTCAGTGGTCATTGGTTGCTATAAACCAGCCATTGACATAGTGCAGAATGGATGCAAACCACTATGACTGAGACTTACTAAGCTACTGATCTGGGTGAAATATAGAGGAGGACCTTTGCAGATAGTGCCTTTGGAAAATGCAAAATTGTGCTTCAGAAATAATGGCACAAGAAAAGTTGGAGAGAAGGAGAACTGTGGTTGAATCTTTGATGTACAAGGAATGAAATTTGGAAAAGAAGTGATCACGGATTACTATTGGGCTTGTGGATCCAGAGCATATATGAAGTTACCAGCAAATTGGGGAGGACGATTTTCACTGGTGAATGTTCATGTTCCAGCGTTGTTAATTCCGAAGAGTGAACTGAAGATTGGTGAATTTCCAAAAGCAGAAACACACTTAAGGAAAAAGAGATCTGCTGAACTTCTGAATCGAGTAAAGAGAGAGAACTATTTCTCCGCAATAGATAGAAGCTATCGATGCTATTCCCTATGAGCATAGACTGTTTAGTCAGACAGTGTCAGTATTCACACTGATCTTTATGCCGATTGTCCATAGTCGGAGCAAATACCAAATGGCTGCAGATTATCAGATGGGAATTGCTGCAAACGATCAACACAACCATAAAGGGACACAATGCTATCAAGGAAGAGCTGAGAGTCATACGACTGATGACTCTCCAGAACAAATATGTCTTAGACATGATCATAGCTGTGTATGGAGATGTTTGTGCCAAAATCGGAGAATCAAGTTGCACATTCATTCCTTCTCATAATGACGAGAATTGAACCTTGGCGGAGGCCATGGGGATGCTAACAAAGCTACATGTCCAGATGATAGACGAAGTAGGGGATTGTCAAAACCACTTCCCAATATTTCTTTACCCGGAGTCTCCTCACCTTGATCTTCACTAAGACTGGTGGCTTTCTGTCTTCTCCTCCTTTCTTTCTGGGTCTTCTCCTCTTCCGTGTCCTTCTTAAGGAGTCCTTTACCCTTCTTGCGTTCGAAGAGATAGGGACGGTCTCCTCCGGAGGCCACCTTGACCGTTATTAGACTAAACCGTCAGGTGAACCCTGGGGAGTCCGCCCCTCCCACTACAGGGAAAAAGCCAGTAAGGCAGAAAAAACCCTGTGAGGCTGCCGGCGGGGATGGATTGGGTAACTTCCAGAAGTACTAAAAGTCTTGAGAATAATGTCCAGTTGATAACTCCAAATATCACCGGAAACAGGACTTTGATTCCTTGGCAGGAACGAGGGTGCCTTGGATGAGGCGCTGGAGTGAAGAGCCACGAAGGAAGACTAAACAGGCTTCCGAAGTATCCAACAGCGGCTCCGAAGACTGCTGATAGGGTAAGTTGGGATGGAGGGAGAGAATGTGAGAGTGGCCCAGAGTCCGTGGGAGAGCGAGTATGCGAGAGAGTAAGAATGAGAGAGAAGTGACTATGAGAGTGCGCGAATGCGAGGCAAGCGAATGCGAGAGAGAAAGCATGAAAGGCTAAGTGACTATGTGAGTGCGCGAATGCGAGGCAAGCGAATGCGAGAGAGAAAGAATGAAAGGGTAAGTGACTATGTGAGTGCGCGAATGCGAGGTAGAGTGAATGCGAGAGAGTCTGAATGAAAGAGCAAGTGTCTATGAGAGCGCGCGAATGCGCGGTCGAATGAATGCGAGAGTACGCGAAAGAAAAAAACTAGGGGAGAAAGAGAAGGATGGAAAGACCGAAAGAAAAGGGGGAAGGCAAGAGAGAACGGCCGTCGCCAGGCGAGAGGGCGGCGGGCCGGTGAGAGTACCCAGGTAAACTAAAGAGGAGCTCGGGAGGTCAAAGCTTTCGTCGGCACAAATCCGAAAGTAGCATAGCGAGTTGCAACGCAACTCGCAGGGGGGGGCGTGGCTTCCTTAAATGCAGCGGCAACCAGAAAGACTAGACCGCTCACCGACAGACCAGATGGACCTAATAACGCCTCCATCTTGCCCATAACTTCCACGGTCTCAGCGGTGTGACAGTATGCCCTCTCCTTATCCCTTCTCCCCCAGGCTTCCCTGGGTGAAGGCGATGGAACAATCTGAGAAGGCGTGGGGCATGGATGTTACGTCTGGGCTCCCAAGAGCGTTCTGCGGCGGAGTATCCTTTCCAATGGACCAGGTATTGTACAGTGCCATGTCTGTAACGGGAATCCACCAGTCTCTCCACCTCATACTCGTCAGGGTCCGGGTCTTCAATCCTTAAAGAGGAGGGTTTACGATGACTCGTAGGATCGGGGACATAAGCCTTTAGGAGAGACGTATGGAATACAGGATGAATCCTCTTCATCTTGGGTGGTAATTGTAATCGAAAGGCCACAGGATTTACTCGGGATGAAATGGGGAATGGACCTATGAAGCGGGCCGAGAATTTTCCTGGGTGAACCCAACGTGGGAGAAATTTGGTAGATAACCAAACCTTGGTTCCTATGACCCAGTTAGGGTTAGGGGAGCGCTTCTTATCCGCATACTTCTTGTAACGTATCCGGCTTGCCTCCAACTTCTGTACCGCTTCCTTTTGGATGATACGGAGATCATGAAGATGACAATCCACCGAGGGCACAGTAGTAGAGGGACTCTCGAAAAGAGGTATATGTCTCGGGTGATACCCGTAGGTGAAAAAGAAGGGACTGATACCTGTAGCAGAATGTTGGGTGTTATTATATGTAAACTCTGCCAGTGCTAGATAGGACTGCCACTTATTCTGCTCCTGATTACAGAAACAGCGTAGATACTGTTCAATGGTGGCATTGAGGCGTTCGGTCTGGCCGTTACTCTGGGGGTGGTAACCCGACGACAATGCCCTCTGAATCCCCAGAGAGTTGCATAAAGCTGACCAAAAGCGGGAAGTAAATTGGGTACCCCTATCAGACACTATGGTCCGAGGCAAGCCATGTAGTCTCACAACGTCTCTCAGGAACACCTCCGCAGTCACCGGGGCAGAAGGCAAGCCATGTAAGGGAGAGAAATGTGCCATCTTGCTCAGGGAGTCTATCCTCACCATAATTGCTGTGTATTTCCCCGAGGGGGGGAAGATCCACAATGAAATCGGTAGATACATGTATCCACGGCTGGGATGGTAGAGGCTCTTGTTGGAGCAGGCCCAAAGGACTATGAGTGTTATTCTTGTTGGCAGCACATACTGGACAACTCATCACATATGTCTTAGTGTCCTTCACCATTGTCGGCCACCAGAAATATCTAGAAACCAAGCCTAGGGTTGCCCTCTGTCCCTTGTGACCTGCAGACGGCAGGTCGTGACACCAATATAGGGCTTGCGTTTGGAACTCCTTAGATGGTAGTAATAGAGCGCCTTGATGAAAGTACAATCCACCCTTCCTCACCAAAAGCGGTCGATACTCCGAAGACACCTCGATAAGGTTAGTGGCAAGTTCTACTTCTTGTAGGAACGAGCTGACCACTCCCAGGATTCTCTTGCCAGCAAGTATCTCATCCTGGCCCTGTTTCTGTTCTTCTTGGTACTCCAGGCTTCGAGAGAGAGCGTCCGCTAAGGCGTTCTCCTTTCCGGGAAGATATGTGATTTCAAAGTCAAATTGGGAAAAGAAATAGGCCCATCGAGCGTGTCTGGAATTGCGGCACTCCATTTGCTGCAATATCTTCAGATTCCTGTGGTCAGTACGAACCAAAAAGGGATGGGCAGCTCCCTGTAGCAAATGTCTCCATTCGATACAAGCCTGTCGGATAGCCAATAACTCTCGTTCCAAAACCGAGTAATTCCTTTCACTAGGTGTAAGGGTTCTAGAATAATATGCCACCGGATGTTCAACTCCCTCTTTACCGGCTTGTAGAAGGGCGGCTCCGATAGCCCCTCCAGAGGCATCTGTTTCAACCACAAAGGGGAGAGATTGGTTAGGTTGCACCAGAATGGGGGCTGTAGTAAAGGCTTTCTTGAGTACCAGGAAGGCTTGGTCGGCATCCTTATCCCAATCAAACCTTTGGCCCTTCTTTAGAAGACGAGTGATGGGTAAGACTATGTCAGAGAAGTTCGGGATGAATCTTCTGTAGAAGTTGGAAAGACCCAAAAATCTCTGTATGTCCTTAGGATTCTTCGGAACAGACCACCTAAGGACTGCCCTTACCTTCTCAGGATCCATCTGAACCCCTTCCTTGGAGACGATAAAACCTAAGTATGACACTGAGGTAACCTCGAAAATACACTTTTCTGGTTTGACCAGAAGCTGATTCTCCCTTAATCTTTGGAGGACTAGGGAGACATGTCTTCGGTGTTCTGACAGAGAGGAGGAAAAGACCAAAATATCGTCTAAGTAGACTACCACTGAGGCATACAGCAAGTCAGAGAAAATCTTATCAACGAAGCGCTGGAAGACTGCCGGGGCGTTCACCAGTCCAAAGGGCATGACTCTATATTCAAAGTGTCCCAAAGGTGTTCGAAAGGCCGTTTTCCACTCATCCCCCTTCTTTATTCTCAGCAAATGGTAGGCTCCCCGAAGATCTAATTTGGTGAATATAGAGGCTCCTTCTACAGCTTCGAGTACCTCCTTTATGAGAGGCATAGGGTACCTGTCCCGAATAGTCAAGCTGTTCAATCCCCGGTAGTCTATGCACGGCCTGAGCTCGGTAGAACCCTTCTTTGGGATGAAGAACATTGAAGCCCCCGCGGGAGAGTGAGATTCCTGGATCAGGCCGTTCTGTAGATTTGCATCTAGATACTCCTTCAAAGCCTTTCTTTCTGGTAGTGACATCGGATACATGCGTCCAAAGGGTACAGATGCTTCAGGTTTCAAATTGATGGCACAATCCTCAGCTCGATGAGGAGGAAGAGTACGAGGTAGTTTGTCCTCAAAAATCTCGGCATACTGCTGATAATAAGGAGGGATTGTTTGAACCACAGCCGAGGACGTTGGAATAGCAACTCCCTTCCCCCTGAAATGAGATGTCTGGGGAAGACACGAAGTGGAACAATACGAAGACTGAAAGCCTATGGTATTAGTAGCCCAGTCTATCCTGGGATTGTGCTTGCGCAACCAGGGTATGCCCAGGATGACGGGAACATGGGCAGCTCTGATAACATCAAAGGTAATTTGTTCCTGGTGTTGGAACAAAGACATAGTGGCTGGACTAGTCTCTTGAACGATGGGTCCTGAAGAGAGAGGAACTCCGTCAACTCCCTCTACCGGTAAAGGACAATCCTTCTGAATTAGGGGAATAGCTTGTTCTTGAACCCACTGAATATCTATGAAATTTCCAGCAGCTCCGCAGTCTAGCATAGCCAATGTTTCTAATGAAGCAAGAGATCCGAATGTTAGATGGACAGTAAACACCATGAGTCTATGGTCCTCCTTCGGTTTATCCGGCTGTCTGGAATTGCAGGGATCAATCGATTCCGCCCGGTACCTTTCCCTGCTTAAGACCGGGGAGACGCGTTTCCCGACCGTCTCGGGGGAACTTCGGGACAACTCCGAAGTAGGTGCTTAGAGGATCCGCAGTACATGCAGAGGCCCTGTTCTCTGCGTCTCTTTCGTTCCTCGGGAGTCAACGGGCCCCTAGTAGATCCTATTTGCATAGGTTCCTCTGGCTGCGATCGAGTAGAAGGGTTTGAGGCGGGTACTCCGATGGTCTGATGTGGTCTGAACCTCCTCCTTTCTAATCTTCGCTCTTGTAATCTGAATTCCAATTGCAGGGACAGCGTGACCAACTCCGGGAAAGAAGCAGGACGTGCCATCCGGGCTAGTTCGTCTTTAATTTCATCATGTAGTCCTCGTCGGAAGAGGGTCTGCTGGGCAGAGTCTGGCCACCCTGCCTCAGTCGCCAACTTCATAAATGCTGAGGCGTATGTCTGTATACCTTGATTCCCCTGACGGAGATCCAGAAGAGCTTCATATGAGGAGTATTGGACCTCTGGTCGTTCGAATCTGTTCCGCATCAATTGAAGGAACTGTGCGTAATCATTAACCGCAGGATTAGCTTGCGCTATCAATGGAGTAGCCCACGCCAAGGCATTGCCCACTAGGTTGGAGACCAAAAAACCAACCTTGGCCCTATCGAGTTCATAGGCCTTAGGTCGAAAGGTAAAATAAACCATACAGGCATCCAAAAATTCTTTCAGGAGTCGTGGACTGCCATCATACTTCCCGAAGGAAAATGTCAGGGGAGGCAGGTCGCCTCGGAAATCCTCTCGAGTGGCTACCTGCTGCCGTAAGTTGATGTTCTCTGTTCGAAGGTTCTGAACCTCCGCCTGGAGACCCTGAATAGCCGTTACCATCTCCTGGTATTGTTCCAAAGAGGCCATCGTAGTTGTTGGGCGTTGCAATCTGTCAAAACCACTTCCCAATATTTCTTTACCCGGAGTCTCCTCACCTTGATCTTCACTAAGACTGGTGGCTTTCTGTCTTCTCCTCCTTTCTTTCTGGGTCTTCTCCTCTTCCGTGTCCTTCTTAAGGAGTCCTTTACCCTTCTTGCGTTCGAAGAGATAGGGACGGTCTCCTCCGGAGGCCACCTTGACCGTTATTAGACTAAACCGTCAGGTGAACCCTGGGGAGTCCGCCCCTCCCACTACAGGGAAAAAGCCAGTAAGGCAGAAAAAACCCTGTGAGGCTGCCGGCGGGGATGGATTGGGTAACTTCCAGAAGTACTAAAAGTCTTGAGAATAATGTCCAGTTGATAACTCCAAATATCACCGGAAACAGGACTTTGATTCCTTGGCAGGAACGAGGGTGCCTTGGATGAGGCGCTGGAGTGAAGAGCCACGAAGGAAGACTAAACAGGCTTCCGAAGTATCCAACAGCGGCTCCGAAGACTGCTGATAGGGTAAGTTGGGATGGAGGGAGAGAATGTGAGAGTGGCCCAGAGTCCGTGGGAGAGCGAGAATGCGAGAGAGTAAGAATGAGAGAGAAGTGACTATGAGAGTGCGCGAATGCGAGGCAAGCGAATGCGAGAGAGAAAGCATGAAAGGGTAAGTGACTATGTGAGTGCGCGAATGCGAGGCAAGCGAATGCGAGAGAGAAAGAATGAAAGGGTAAGTGACTATGTGAGTGCGCGAATGCGAGGTAGAGTGAATGCGAGAGAGTCTGAATGAAAGAGCAAGTGTCTATGAGAGCGCGCGAATGCGCGGTCGAATGAATGCGAGAGTACGCGAAAGAAAAAAACTAGGGGAGAAAGAGAAGGATGGAAAGACCGAAAGAAAAGGGGGAAGGCAAGAGAGAACGGCCGTCGCCAGGCGAGAGGGCGGCGGGCCGGTGAGAGTACCCAGGTAAACTAAAGAGGAGCTCGGGAGGTCAAAGCTTTCGTCGGCACAAATCCGAAAGTAGCATAGCGAGTTGCAACGCAACTCGCAGGGGGGGCGTGGCTTCCTTAAATGCAGCGGCAACCAGAAAGACTAGACCGCTCACCGACAGACCAGATGGACCTAATAACGCCTCCATCTTGCCCATAACTTCCACGGTCTCAGCGGTGTGACAGGGACATTGCTGATGACAGTTGGTTTGGATCACTCTTTTCCTGGGTTCCGCAATGGATGGTAGACATGTTCAAGTTCCTTGGAGCCATGATTGTATTGGTGTTGCTTGGATTCTGTGTAATCAAGATCATAATTACGCAATGCAAAAAGACAGCAAAAAAAGCCAAAAGGATGAAAATCATGATTGATGTTGAATCAGGATGGAAGGCCAAAGACTTGACAGATGAAGAAATCAGAGACTTCATGAAGGCCAGTATCCATGCACCTGAGGGAACGAAATTCCTGTATCCCAAGAACCATAGGAAGTATGGGGAAGATGGATCTACTGCAGGCACGTGCAGTACCAGTAAGAATACCGGTATCAAAGAGAATCCTGGAGGCAAGGTTCCCATTGAGGAATCCATACTTGCATAGGAGACGGTATGATGGCCAATTGAATGAAATCCCAGAAGAAGCAGAGCAAATGGATGGCCAAGATGAATGGCGACGTCGTGCAGAATTGAGCTGATGTGCATAGAAGGGATGCAGAGACAAGAGAATGAAGATATTCTATAAGGCATCAAGAAAGAATCAAGATAAGTGAAATATTGGGATCAAGGTGAAGAAGCTTATTCCATAGAAATGATGAAGATATCAAGTTGTGTTATATGTGTACAGATGCAGAGAAACGTAAGCTGACAAAGTATTCTTGAGGCTAGCTAAGTAGTGAATAAGTTGCGGCATGCACCTACATATACATATATGCATAAAGAATAAAAGATGGATGTTTCTAGTATGTGTTATAGCAGAATTGGACTACAAAAGGAAGGCCTCCTTTTCAGTGTGTCAAAGTAAAGAAAATAAATAAATTAAAAGTGAATTTCGGAAAGCCGAGGGTGGATGAGCCATGAAGCCAAGCCAAGAAAGTCTAGGTTTTATCAGGCTAAAGAAAGCAAGCATTGGATACAAATCATGTGAAAGAACAAAACTCCTGTTCAGAAGGATTGAACCAAATAAGGAAGACGTCAGAGGTCTATTAGAAAATAATATTTTAATACACGAGAAGCTCAAAATCATGGTCTACAGACACGTGGACAGATGAAGTTGGACGGATGAGATGGTCAGACCCACACATGAGTGCAGAGCGTGAATTCTCCAGAGCTAAGAACACTCCCAAGGACAAGTTCAAAGTCTTAATTGTCAGCAGACCACTCAGGTGATGATAGATGGATATGTTAATTGGTGGGAAGCTCTGTTTTAGATGAGCTCACCAGCAACTGGAAGCCCAATCTGTGTCCTGCTAACGTAGGTGGAAAAATACTGACAAAGGTTAGAGTGCCAACCAGTTGTAGGGGACCACGTAATAAGGGGGTCCTATAGATTGTGTAGGCAATGGGACGCTGTGTATTTAGTGATGTTCATAGTGACCATTTTGAGGGGAGGGCTTAATTGCCCCACCTGATGTTAAGAAGCCCATCACCTTCATTCATTGTCCCATGCTAGTATAGAGTGTACACTTAGATAGTTCCTTAGACCCAATCACGTTTGCCTCTAGGTTTTTGTAGTTTTCCATGTTGGATGACTTTGGTAAAATACAGATTGAGCATCACCATGACGATTTTTTGCTATATAAGTACTTTTTTTCTGAAATGCATTGAGAGATTTGCTATGCAATGTCAGATGATGTCTGTTGTACTCCCCGTTTTAGATAATTGATATTAAAACAGTTATCCTTTTTGCCAACTAACTGAGTCGTTTCGATAATTGATGTATGAATAAACTCTGCATCCCCATCCATCTCAAGGGTATTGCTACTCATCTTAAAGGGCTGGAGATCACCCAGTTCACATGTCTCATGCTTTACACACATTGTACTGTCAGGGTGACTATTCTGACAGAGGAAATGAGCACCGTAACAAGTGTGCATTGCAATGCTCACAAGAAATGAACATTTTAATAACTACATGTTTGCTAAATAGGTGGTCATTCTTATGTTCCCAAAATGGACTTTGTTATTATGCAAAACAGCCAGTAGTACCGCCCACACCACTGACAAATCCACCTCATCCTCCTCCCCTGATGGGGTTCCTGGGATGGGCAGAAAAGATAGCCGGGCTGTCACGTGCTGCACTATTGTGTGTACTTGTTGTGTTCATGGAGCTTCGTCTAGTGGTGATGAACACTTGTATTGCGAGTACTGGGACTGTTCCACGGATTCCTTTATGAGTCCCCCTGGTTGGCATGGTGAAGTATCACGATCCATAAAATGGATGAGTCAAGGTGAACCAGATACTTTATACTTTATTGTCCACGCTAAGTGCAGCTCTCACGGTGGGCCCTTTCTTTCTCGCTCTGTGCAAACTATCCATGCATTTCTCTTCTCCTTCCCACATCGGTCACCGTGTGGCTCATGCTGTGCAAGGAAGGGGCAGGGCGTATAGACCTAATGTAGATGCCACAGCAGGTTTCTCCGCCCTGCTGGGTTTGACAGAGATGTGCACGTGGGAGGGTATGCCTAGATGGAGCTCACTTGCTCTCTGAGCCACAGGGAACCGAGCTGCACTTCACTGATGAGGCCCAACAAGGCTGAAACATGTCTGGGGTTTCTTGCATTTCCGTGCAGAGGGGCATGGCCTAGTGGTTCGGGCTGGACTGCTGCCATTGATGGCAGGACCGCACTCAGTGGTGGCCAGACCAAGAGTGAATTGCATATGGTTAATCTCTTTTTGCAGTGGGGCAGACTGGCAATATACCATGGTGTAGAAAGTTGCCAAGGGCATTGCCAATGGTTTGAATGAATCTAACACTTTCCACCAATAACATTTGTTTTGGTTAATGAAGCTATGCACGGAACCACTAATGATGGCAGTGACCTACATCCCTGCCTGTCTCAGTCTCAGAAGGAGAGAACTAGAGAAAATATTTCCATTTCGGGGTGATGAAATTCCAAAAAGGATGCGAGACGTTCACTGTTCACCGTGAGCAGCGTAGCTATCTTCATCTTGACTTACGGCTTCCGGGGATGGTGGAAGGGCGTCTGCATTCCCGGGGCTGCCCTCCAATGTTCATTTATACTTTTGGTTTCGTCCCCCTTCATGGTTAGGGATATGGTCTCTCACTCCTCCTGGTGGCCCCCAGGATCCGGTATGACTGTGTGCTTTCCTCGGACTTGTCTGTTGTTGCGAATACTGAGCACCATTCTGAACAAAGCCGCAAGGAAAACACCTCCCCCACTCCTAGGGATGAGAAGCCCTTTCCTCACCTTCTATATGAATGTCTCCAACTTCATCCCACTGAAATATTGCCATTCCTAGTCCTTTCATTAACGTACAATTTACGTGCATATGTTTAGTCTGACCTCAACCGCTCCTCTGTTGTTGGACAAGGGCGCAAGCGCATCTAGGAGAACCACCCGAGGATCGAGGTTTCTGTATCACGACACCAAACCGGGACATAACATCCGAATGTATGGTGCTAGGTCTAAACTTGTCCCAGGTCAGATGGGAGTAGCTCTTTCAGTCCCTATGTTTCTCTTTGAATTAGATCACTTGTAGTTCTGCACTTATTGATAGGAAACACAGACCAACAAGTGCCAGAATGCAGAGAATAAAACCAGGAGGGCTACTTATAACCAACTCAACTGCGCTGACTGTAACAATTCTTAATGGCGAAGAAGAGGTTTAGTACTTAAGCTGTCACCCTTGGAAGCAGTGGACACAAGTTCCGTTCACAACTTTCTTCAGTTGATGAAAAGAATGTGATCTGAGGCCAATCACTTCCATTGTCTTCAGTAAAAAATGTTGCCAAAATGTGTAGCTCATAGCAGGGACTTCATTTCACCAAAATACCACGGGTAGCGCAATTGACATCACACGACCCTTGACCTGTGACATCACAGGGAGTGGTAATTTGACCTCGCCCCCAAGTGACATCAAAAGAAGGCACACAACCTTTCACCCCTTAACTAAACAGGAAGTGGCATCACATAGCACTTTTCCTGAGTTACACTAAGAAAAATATGCTTACAATATCACTGTGATATGATATACATTTCAATCAAGAATGGATCACCATATATATCGTTAATATCAGTGTGTATAGGCCCATATTACCAAATAACCGGGAATGTAAGCAGACTTCCAAGGCCAAATGATACCATGCAATGGAAAGAAAATACACGTGGCTGTTGCATGAAATGAAAGAAACTGGGTCAGAGCCAAGCTAAATCAACAGTCACCCCAAGTCAGGATATGCAAAAACCAAAAAAAAAAAGGGATTGTAGCAGGTTAGATAGGTTTACAGCTGTTGGACATTTTCTGAAGCATTTGCATTTGTTAGACAGCCCTCACACATTGAGTGTGGCAAGGAACGCAGAAAGAGGGACCCTCGTTCGTTTCCTCCCCTTTGGCTCCAGGCCACATGGAGACTGTGCCTGCCACATTTCTGCACAGGGACTGCAAACTAACACACCGAGTGCTATTCGTCTACTGGCATAACGTCGTTAAGGTAATGGGAGCATGGGGTAAATGACCCATCTCCGTGATATTTTAAATGTCTCCAATTTTTAAAATACTGTGTTTTACTGTTACCACCAAACTAATAGTAATGCCTGTGCCAATATGAGGTGGGGGATTGAAAGCTCACACGTGTATAGCTTGAGCTATTACTCAATAGAGAATGGCGCTGTTAGACGACTAGAGTTCTTTACTGGAACTATTAACATAACATAACCCTTGCCCCATGTGTTATGCACGGGTCTGTATCAAACTGCTTTGATCTGTAAATTGGTCAATATTTCGAAAATAAAAGGAGAACCATTGTAAACAACCATTCTATGTACACTCTATAAAAAATGACCAGTGAGGCGATTTGTAGGTACATTTCAGAAAAATGGCTTACAATGACATCAGTGTAGGAGTTACAAATGAAAAGGTACATTCCTGTGCCTACCTGCTTGCATGCAATGTGGAGAGACGGGACCTCCACCCGCTGGAAGCAGCCGGATGCCACAGGGGTGCAACTGAGGAAGCGGTCCAGAATATTGATGATCAAGCACAAAGACTCAAAGCCCAGCCTGTTAAGTGCCAGGCTATTGTGCAAGTCTATGCTAAAAGGATGAGCATACTTGTCCTTGGCACTTAAGGGGTTACAGCGCGTGTGCACAGGAATGAGGCCGATGAGCCGGCTAATACGGCTACAGCGAGAATTCGGTTTCACCTGCAATAAACAGAAAAAGAATGTGTTAAACACAGCAATTGTTCCCACACTGCTTTTGGCTTTTTGGTTGAAGCTGTAAAATGACAGCTTTAGGAAATCAAATACTAATATTTTGACATGTGGTGGCAACAGAATGCCATACAGAAACCTTTGGATCTACAAATAGTTTGAATTACAACTCCCATCAGCCATATCTACCACAATCAATAGTGTGGGGTTATGAATTTCGTAGTCGACAACATCTATTCGCTCAAAGTAATACTCGATGTGAAATGTGTGCAAACAATGTGTAAAGAGGAGGCCCATGTCGCACCCTCTGTTATTGTGGGAGGTGGGGGTTGGGGGGGCAAGAACAGTGCACGTCATACAAAGGGTGTAAGACAACCAGGATATATGTAGTTGTTACGGGCAGTGAGGTGTATGTAGTGCTATTGTGGAGGTGTAACGAAGGGGAGCAATGGCATCGATAGTCGGAAGTCCAGCAGCAAGAGTTGCACTGTATCTGTGAACATGGGGAAGCCACAACACTGCAACTGGTGTCTGTGTAAGAAAATGCAACCACTACACTAACATTACTTGTTGCGTTGTAACAGTTTTTGGGCGTATCTATGCGCAGAATGGAATTACCATAATAAACAATCTGGAACCCAATAAACGGACAGACTCAAAGAATATGGCAAAGTACTACTTTATTATCACATCCATAAAGTAGGGCAATCTGGTGAATGACACAAGGCAATTCACGCACTCACACTTATATTTGATTACGCAAAGGCTTTATACCTCGATATGCGTCATCTATGATGCCATCCTATGTGGCAAACTGTAAGACCTATTAAAAGGAGGCATTGGTTAGGGGGAACATGTGTACCTATAAAAGTGTATAATACAGATTATAGCACAATAATGGCAGCAGATTGGCCTATGCAACACTGTATAGCATGTTACTCCACAGACCCTGCCTGATTGGTTGGGCTTATCTTCCAACCTTGGACGTCGGCTCGTTAGCAGCACATAAGCAAAATGAAACTCGGGAGCCGGGAGGAACGTCAGATTGCTACCCACTTTCCCAATTTGTCCATCATCTCTCACTGGTCCAGCAGTAAGCCACGGATTCTCCTTTGTATTTGACCTTCCAGCATGTGCTCTGTTCTGGCACTTTTAAGGGAGTGTTGTTACACCATTACCTTATTTTATTTTTTTATTTTAACATTTATATAGCACACAAAACCCAGAGGTGTCTGGGTGCTTTTACTTACAAATACAGTCACAATAAGTGCTAAAAATAATAGAATACAAGGACTGCCAGCCAGGCATACATAAAACCTGGATGGTACAAGGTATACAAACTTGGATAAGCTTGCCTCTTGTTGCGAGGAGCAACATCATGAATGCAGGTTGGGACATAGTAGTGCAGTAAATACAAACTTGGAAAAACTCTCCTCTTGTAGCAGAGAGCTACATCATGAATGCATATTAGGACATAGATAGAAAGTGAATACAGACATGGGGAAAATCTCCTCTTTTTGCAGGGAACTACTTCATGAGTGCATATTTAAGGCATAATAGGTCCAGTAGAAACAACCCTGAGGAAGCTCACCTCTTGTTGCGAGGACTTACCATGTCACATATTTGCACCCCTGAGGTATCGTTACAGGGTGAATACATACTTTGGAGGTAACACTTGTAAGGCGAAGGGCACATCAGACATGCAAGGAGGTAAGAGGTGTACGGGATGACTACGATACAACTTGTGATAAAAAGGGCAGTAAGAGTGTCATGAGGACAGGTAGGCAAGCAAGAGTGCAGGCAGCCACCAGGACACCCCACGTGTGGTGATGCGGGATGCATCCGAAAAGGCCTTGCAAGTTGTTAACATTCTGGGGCTTCGGTAGTGATTCAGGCCGGAGCCGTGTCAGAGGGGTCTACGCGCTCATCTGCGGGACCCCTCCAAGGTGGGACCAGGAAAAGGTTAAAGATGGTGTGATGGCGGTGGAGGGGAGCTCACAAGGTGCAGGACGCAGTAACAAAATGGGTGTGTTGCATCTGGATCAATGTCAGACTCTGAACAAGCAACCCTTACCTGCAGGTTGGACGGTAGAGACACCGGGTGCAGATTGAACAGCCCGAAACTCAGTGGGAATATGGTGGCAAGCCGGGAAGCCATGGCAAGACAGGGGCCTTGATCCCCAGGCCTTTAATACCGGGCCTGGCTTCGCCTCATGGCTCGGCCAGGTCTCGCATTTGATGATAGCAGAGGCCAATCGGGGGCTCCATATTTCTGAGTGGCACTTCCTTCTAGTGCGATGTAGAGGGCCCAAACTGAATCAAAAAGGCTGCGGCCATGATTGCAAAGGTCGCGTTGACTGAAGACAAAGGAAGGTTATCAGCCAGTGCCCCAAGGTGTTGGTGGGCACATCCTTCCACGAGGCAGTTTGCATCTTCTTCTAGAGCCTAACGAATAGCCCTTGTTTTCGACTTCTGAATCACGTGTGAGGAGACAACGATTTTGTCCATGTCTACCTTTTACTGCTATTTGATTCAATTATGGTAGGTGTCATTACTCTTCATGGCCTCTAGATACTTGCTCACTCCACCTTACATAGGCTCTTTGCATCTTAAATGTGTTCAATACTTGGCTCTTGCAGATGTTTTCTCCTTTGCTTAATCTAAGAGAACTATGTCTTACGTACGTAGCTTATCCTTTTGACTCCCCTTGTGCCTTGAAATTATTCCTTGATGTGGCATCCACGGCCAATAGGCTGCTCTTTATTCCTCACACAAAGCTGTTTTTCCAGCGTCTCCTGACTTTGCAGCCCTGGGCTGTCTTTGAGGTAGCTTTTGATTTTAACACGAGCCCGACAACCATCATGGCCACCCTAGCCAAGCCATGTTATTCTGCAGCAAGCTTCTATATGGCGTTTTCCTACCTTGCATTTCTGCATATATACATTAATTACTCGTCTAGCTTATTTATCTTCTTTGTATCAATGATTTCTTTGTGTATATATTTTTACTTCATTTTGTCAGTCCCATCTTTATTCGTTAAGTATTTGCATATCGTTTCAGTGCGATTTCGTATCTTTCCTTCATGACGTCACTCTGCTCGTTTGATTTCACTTAACTCCATGATTTCCAATGGTGTTTGCCGATATCCTTCCATCCTCTCAGTGCGATGGTACATTTGGTACGGTTGTCTGCGTGCATATCGTCTCTCATACACTCAATGCGGTATTGGGATGATACCTGGTGTCTCACATAGGGCTCTTCTCCTACTATTCCAATATGACCGAGTTGAGGGGGCAGGAGCTAAGATGACGATCTACCTGCACTTCTACTTTGTGGTAATGGTATGCCAGCAGTGTGATACTGTAAACAGCAGAAAACGTAGCACCTGCCGCCCTAGGGTCTGCTACGAGTCTCACCTTTTGTCAGTGTCTAGAGTGGGTGCTATCACACCTGGTGTCATTGTGAGAATTGGGCAGCTAACTCACCGGCTGGTATTGTCAGTGTAAAGATGAGGCACTAGAAACCAGCAAGATGAAGGTGTACTGTGGGCAATGTTTGCCCACAAAGTGATGACGCTATTGCGAGGCGGTCTATAGGGTATGCCTTTATTCAGCTGCTATCTAACAAGGGTCCAGTGGCCTCCGGAATTATATGTGGCTTGAGTACATGCAAATTTACATAGACATTGCCAGAGTCAAAAAGTCAAGCTGCAAACCTTTGAGTTGACCAAGTTCCCATTGACATTCTGCCCCACTTTTAACTGTCCGCTCATTCAAATTGACGGACCGACGTGTATTTGATGTAAAAATGGTACATGATAGACAAAAATAAATAAATAAATAAATAAAATAAAAAAGACTTCACGAGGCTGGTCCCACCCTCCAAATGGGTGTCCTTCAAGAAGTTATGGGGCACAGGCAGACACATGTGCTTGTGCAAAGGTGGCCTTGCTAACAAGCAAACATGCACAGGCAGCTGTTATTCTATAACATTCGTATTTTTCCAACACATCTCTCAGAAAGGCCTGCTTTTCCCCCCCTTATTAGCACAGTGTTTCTTAGACAACTGCATAGGAAGTGTGTGGCATTGAAATGGTGTGTGTGGAAGGCGTGCAGTCCGTCCTTTCAATCAGAGTACTGATGCAGAAAGGTGGCATCATTTTGGTTGTGCCCTGCTCTTACTCGCGAACCTCGCCCAATTCCCCAAACCCAATGTAGAGGAGGTACCAAGCACCATTCGCACTCCAGCCGCCCATTTTGAAGTACTAGAAATGTTCAAGCCGAAATATGTGCCGTATGATTAACAAGTAAACCAGCAGTTGGGCTCTGTCAAGTACCTATCAGAAGACCAGCACCTGTTTTTTTTTGTAACTTTTTATTTTAAAATTGTATTTACAAAACCGTAAAATCACATACATCTGAATACACTCCAGAAGACATTAAATTCAAAAATTATTAAAACGGTTTGCAAAACAACTATATACATTACAAGTTAAAACCCCCAACCAAATTCTCAACAACTCACAGTCACCCCCCGTCATCCCCAATATACACCAGTACAATACCAAGCCTAGTATAGCTGAAGAAATTTACCCCAGATCTTCTCAAATAAAACCATTTTCCCTTCTCTTCTGTAAAGTGTCCTCTCCATAGCCGCCAAATCTTGCATTTCAGTCTACCACGTCTCAACATTCAGAGACAAAACAGTCTTCCAGTTTTGCAAAATAATTTTCTTACCAATCATTGCCCCTCGGAACAACCACTTCTTCTGATTCATAGTAAGATCCCCCAGAGACACATCATCCCCCAATATCACCATTTTGAAGTCCAAAGCAGGTAAACCCTCAATCACCTCACCACACACCAGTCTAACCTCACCAACCTGCAGTCCCACAACATATGCTCCAGCCTACCTGCCACATGAATACACCTCCAACAATCTGAGCTCCCCGACATCCCCCTACTCACCATTTTCTCCGGCATCCAAAAAACCTGATTAAGAATTTATCTGTCTCGACCTCTCCGTGAGCCCCAAAGAACATAACTTAACATTTTCACACATCCGGCACCACAAATCTTCAGAAATATCCGAACCTATTCTCCTACCCCACTCCTCTCTTAGCAAGTCATTACCACTGTAATGTGACACATTCTCCTTATACACTGAACTGGCCAGGCCACCTTCCCTCCCAATTGGTTTCCTAGTAAACAAACACAAATCAATTATCCTGTCAAAGTCCACAACCCCAATTGCCCGTTTTAACCTTACATAATCTGAGGCCTTAAAATTCTCTATGTCAAAGCGCAGTTGCAATTCCCTTGCTGTCATCCAAACACCGTCCTTAAACAGATCAGCCAGCCACTGCACTCCACCCAAAAACCAATCCACCCAAAACACCACATTACCATTAATCCTAATAGCAGGATTAAACCACAACGACACACCAGGTTCCCTAAATGCGTCCACACCCAAACACTTTTCCATGAGCACCTCAAATTCTCAACCAGCGGATCATTTCCACAACTCTTTTTTGAAACTGAAGTCAAGACCGCCCGTGGAGTCAACGGTCCAACAAAGCTAGTCTCAGCCTCCACCCACACATCCTGTAGTTCATCCACAAAAAGGTACCAAAAAAATCAGACATGAAATCCAAGCGGTAGGCCCTGAAATTAGGAACCCCTAAACCACCCTCATTTAATGGCAGGTGTAATTTCCACAACTTTAATTTTGGAGGCTTCCTATCCCACTAGAATTCTTGAAGCATCCTGTCCAAATCCTTCCAAAATGAAGATGGTAATACCAAAAGGTAGCATACTCATAACATAATTAATTTTTGGGGCTGAGATCATCTTCAGGGCGTTCACCTTTCCCCAAAGCGAGAGATTTAACAAGCTCCATCTGTCCAGCTCAACCCACTGCATACTGATTTCGTATTTTCCAAGATCAAATCTCTAATCACAGGAGACAACCACACCCCCAAATACAGTATCTTATCAGGACACCACCGAAAGCCCAGGTCCACCATAAAACTCCTGTCCACAAAATGTGTCAAAGGCATAACCTCAGATTTAGTCCAATTAATCTTGAATCCTGAGCATAGCTAAAAATCAGCCATTATCCCCATAAGCGCTGGAACAGATCTTTCCAGATCATCAAGAGCCAACAGCATATCATCCACAAACAGCCAAATCTTTTGTTTCAAACCCCAACTCGTAAGCCCCACCACCTCATCCGCCTCCCTAATAGCCTCAGCCAATGGTTCTATGGCAATCACAAATAATAGTGGCGACAAAGGACACCCTTGTCTAGTCCTCCTCTCCAGTACAAACTTCTCAGATCGCAAACCATTAGTGACAACCTCAGCAGTCGGAGCAGCGTACAGCAGCCTAATCCAAGAAACAAATTTCTCACCGAAGCCCATCCTAGACAAAACAGAAAAGAGAAAATCCCAATTTATTCTGTCGGAAGCTTTCTCCGCATCCAACGACAACATAGCACAATCTCCCTGACGTCCCTCAGATTTTGAAATAGTATACAATATCTTCCTAATGTTACTAGAGGTATTCCTGCCTTTTACAAATCCTGATTGATAAACATGGATCAGTGTCGGGAGCAAATTTTCAATCCGAATTGCCATTAATTTGGCCAGAATTTTATTATCAACATTTATAAGATTAATAGGTCTATAACTCGCGGGCTGAGTATCATCCTTCTCCTTCTTCAGAAAGACAGAAATCATAGCATGCCTAATTGAATCTGGTAGGACACCACTATCAAACGATTCCAAATACATGTCTCTCAAGAGCCGAAGTGCCGATTGCGGTAGTAATTGGTAAAATTCAACTGGAAACCCATCAGGGCCAGGGGATTTCCCCACATTTAATTTACCAATAGCCTTCTCAATTTCCTCAACCGTAACATCCGCCTCCAGTAGCTCTGAATCACGGACTCCCATCCTCGAAAGATCCAATCTATCCATCCAAGCTTCGCCCCTCCCAGTCACTTCAGGTTCATTTTTGTAGAGATTCACATAAAAGTCTTGAAAAACCTTATTTATTTCGCCAGGATGATGAGTTATTTTGCCATTCCCATCACGAACCGCTGGTATGGCTCTTTCAGCATCCCTCTTCCTCAGTCTATAAACCAACCACCTATCACACTTCTCACCCTTCTCGTACTAAGCACATTTAAGAAAAAAGTTACGTCGTTCCGCATGTTCATCAATCAAAGACTTCAGCTCTCTCCTCGTTTCTTTCAATTCTGTCATCACCTCAGCCCCAACCGGGCCTGCCATTTCTCTCTTGGATAGGTCGCTCAACTTTCCCCCCCAGCAATGTCTCCCTGTCATTAGCCTGCCTTCTAAGTCCACTAGAAACAGCAATCAAGTGCCCTCTCATTGTACACTTCAGAGCCTCCCAAACAATACCAGGACGAACTTCCCCCGTATGGTTACTCGACACAAAACAATCTATCTCCCTCCTCAACGAATCCACCACATCATCTCTGCGCAATAAGTCGACATTCATCCTCCAGGAATTACGCCTCTTCAGGGTATACCTCAACTGCAGAATCACATGTGCATGGTCAGATAGCAATATACTGCCTATTTCGCTCGTCTCATAAGATTCTGTCATTTTACCGGCCGTTAAAAACATGTCCAGCCTGGAATACACTGAATGCGCTCCCGAAAAAAAACTATATTCTCGACAGGTCGTATGCTCCATCCTCCAACCATCCTTTAGATCGTGTTCCAAAAGTAAATCCTCCAAAGCCAAGTGTTGCCTGTCAACTCCCCCCTTAGCCGATATCCCACTCCTGTCCATATCGGAATTCAATACAATATTAAAGTCACCACCTAAGACAATGTCCCGTGAACCCATGTCTTGTAAGGTCTGTGCCACTTTTCTAAAGAAAGTTCCGTCATCCACTGACAGTGCGTAAATATTACATATAGATACGAATTGGCCCTGTACATCCAATAAAAGAGCCATCATCCGCCCTTCTCTATCCGACATCTCTTTCAAAACCTTAATAGGAGTGTTCCTTCTAATCAAAATTGCCACCCCTCTAGATCTTGAATTAAAAGAAGCACCATAAACCTTCCCTACCCAGCCTCCCCGCAACCTTTCAATCTCTTCTTTCATCAAATGAGTCTCCTGCAGGAAGCACACATCCACCTTTAGTTCATCCAAATAATGCAACACTTTCATTCTCTTTTTCACATTATTCAACCCATTTACATTGGTTTATAGTCAAAAAGTCGAAAAAATAATGTCGAATAGCAAAAATGTCGAAAAAAAAATGTCGAATGTAAAAAAGTCGAAAACACATACATATAATAGGAAAAGTCATAATTTCGAAAAAAAAATGTCGAAAAAAAAATGAAAACCCAAAACACTCTTTTTTTTTTTTTACCCAGATAGTAACATTTATTATGGGGGGGGTCCCCCCCCCGACCCCCCCATCCCAAACCCCTACCCCAACCCCCCCCTCCTCCCCATCCCCCCCATCCCCCATAGATATACCTTTAATTATTTTAAAAAAATCCTTAATATAATATTAAATAATTAATTAATTATTTAAAAAACCATCCCAAACCCCTATCCCCAACCCCCCCCCCATCCTCCCCATCACCCCCACCCCCCATGGAAATACCTTTAATTATTTTTTAAAAAAAAGTTTAATCAAATATTTATTATTAACACATAAAATCGAAAAAAGTCGAAAAAAATTCGACATTTTTGTAATTCGACATTTTTTTTTTCGACATTTTGACTTTCGATATTATTGTATTCGACATTATGACTGGACACCATTTACATTCCAGGTCACTAGTCTCAGATCACCACCTATCTTCAGCACACCAATCCAATCCCAACACAAATGCAAAGGCCCTACTAGCAAATCAAAACGACCTGGTAAACTATGTACACCCACACCCTGTACACCCAGCCCAGCCTCCCCTGAAAATGATGCAGAAAGCAAACCACAACACAAAAAAGACATATTAGAGCCCCAGTGTCCCAGCCCTCCCCCCAAATCATATTGAACTCTCATTTCAAATCTATAAATGCCAAGCAAAAAATGCTAAAAGATCCCCCATCCCCCACCACTGATGCACACCCCCCTATATCTTCCAACACCACGTAATAAACTACCGCCACTGACCATGAACCACACATCCCCACCATACTCCCGTTCCCAACATCTCACTACTCAATCTGTATTAAACCAGAAACATCTAAAATAGTAGCCGTACCATCGCCTCACATCCTCTTGACACAATTGAGCACCAAAGTACAGCATCTACAAATAAATATTGCCAAGACATACTCAATTCAAACTAGGAAAGACATTATAGAGTTCATGTCAAGGGGACCATACTATACCAATGCCACCCCTTGCAGAACCCACCTCAATGGTACATAGTAAGGTCCAAAGACCCGTAGAAATGGTCATGAAAAAGACATATAAAGCGTCTGACGCATACAGTTCCAAAATTACCCCGAACAAAAACACCCAACACCATGACCAGCAAGTCGCATTAACCTCAGTAATGCAACCAACATTAAACCATAAAAATCCCCCCCCCACCATGGACCCAATCAGTAGCAGTGATGATAAACGACATCCAGAGCCCAGATGAAAAACAGGTCCAGAAGAGGTTCAGTGACCGGGCACCAATTAGTCCAAAAAGATTCAATCCAAATCCATTGTCACACAGCTAAACAGGACCCCAATGACAATTACAATATCAGTCCACGGGATCCATATATGCATGCAATTCAAATGATAGCATTTCGTCCTGTAATGCAGTAAAAGCAGCTGGGAATCAGCAGATAATCCGAGGGGCCACGCCAGATCCGCCACTCATGTAGTGAAACTGCATTCAAAAAATGGTAAGTCGCCATCAATATCCATACGCTTTCACTAGTAGTCACTTCACTATACTAAATATAGCCACTCCTCGCAGACTGACGGCACCCCCGCTAGGCCGATAGTGCGGCACATAGTCGATTAATAACATTGCTAGACTGGATGTGGATGCAGACCGTAGACACTCACCTTAGCTGCACCTCACCTGGAAGTCATGTTGAAAGAAGCCGCTCTGCTCACCGCCGCTCGTAGAGTTAACTTCTTAGTGCCGGTAGGAGTCGACCTGAAAATGCGAGTGACATCAGTCCAGCCCGATGGCATTCGGCCGCTGCCCATAAACAGAAACCAACACTATTGCGCAAGACGTGATATGTCCTGTCACAGAGCTCCACATGACTACACAGACCAGGAAGGTCCTTTCTATCGTGCCTGAGTGTGTTTGTAATGTTTATCAGTAAAGGAAGGAGATGTGTTGTGATGTGCTTGTCTCTGGATGTGAAAGCTGGTGATGTAATGTGGAATGTTGCCTTGTGAATGTCGGAATGTTTACCCAAGGATTCCACACCCAGCCAGTTAGAGCTCCCCAGCCTGGGTGATGGCAGCCAGTGTTATGTCCTGTCCACTTATGTATATAACTTCATGTAACTGTGACTTAAGTACTTGTAATAAACATATAAGTAATCCCAAGAAGCCTGGAAGTCACTTCAAAATCTTCCCTAACATCATAGTGCCTTGTTGAGGAACCCCTCGGCTCACTGTCCGCAGTCTCACATCCTTCTCCAAGTCCCGCTTATGAACTCAAAGCAGACTTACACTCCTACACGGGAGGATGCTTACTGGGCTTCATACTTTCCCCAAATCTTATTTTTGGTTTCATATGAGGGTAAACAGCATCACATCCCTGCGCTGCTTGACTGGGGAATGATACTTTGACTGGTGAATGGAAACATCACTGCAGAGCTCATCGGGCGTCCGCTCCACAGTCCCGAGACTGAGCAGGAATATGCACGAGGCGAAAGATGCCGATGCAAGTGTATTTTCAAATCAACCAACCGTTCAACTGTGACAGGTCAGCAGCGCCATTTTAAAACGTGAAAAACACATTATGAATGTCTTTAAAAAACACAAAAAACCATAAGTGAATCCCTTAACTGCTGGAACAAGGGGGGCGTGCTAACAGTAATTTCAAACATCTCTGTTATGTAGAGGTTCCAGCCAGCTCACAGCTTCTTTTGGGTCTGAAGTAACCCTTTCACCTCCTGGGAGTACAACAGTCAGTACATTATTCCTGTTAAGGAATGCTTTCACTCCCACTAGCTTAGCCACATCCTTAGCCTCCTTGAATGATAAAGACTCCTTTGGATAATCGGGGTAAATAAAAATCTGCTTACCCCCATAGTTGACATTACCTTTTTTCCTTGCATTTCTGAGGACATCCTCTTTAATCCTGGTACAAACAAAGGAAAGAAGAATCTGTGTTGGATTAGGATTGCCTTTCCTGCCAAACCTATAAACATTGTCAATGTCATTTAGAGAAATCTGATCACATCCAAAGGAGGATTTCAAAATGTCCAACACCAGCTTCAACAAATCCTCAGTGTTATCTTCCACTACACCAACCAGTCTCAAGTTCTTGTTTCTGAACTTCAAGTCCAATTCCAAGTGTTTATCTCTCTCCTTCTGTACTTCTTTCAAGCTGTTATACGCCCTAAAGCTGCCCGCAATCTCTCCAGAAATAGACACTGATCCATTTTCCAAGGCAGAAACTCTGCAATCCAGCTGAGAAACCTTCAGGGACATATCCTCCATAGCAGATTTAACATCCCCAACATCCTGAACCACTTTACCAAGATCCTGAGCCAGCTTCAGAAGCAGAGAATAAATATCTTGGGTGCTGGGAGTTTCCCCCATCTCTGGTTTTGATTTCTTGGGGAGAGGATTGTCTGCAGTTTCAATTTTCTTCTTATTGTTCATAATCCAAATATAATCAAAACAGGGAGAGAGCCAGGAGCTACAGGATTATGCTGATGGCCTCTGCTGCCTGCATTCCGGAATCCAGAACAGCACCTGTTGAAGTACCGACATGCAAGAAAACCTGGACAGTAAGGTACCCTTTGAGAAAACCATATCGACACACGAGACAGAAGGACGATTGTCAAATTGCAATAACTGAATAAGCTGAAAAGATAGTAAAGGAAGACAAATGGTGATGTCACAAGAACCTGGACTGACTCACATATAGAAGAACTGATGACCTGTGAAAAATGAAAAGAGACGAAACACCATGGATAAGTGACATCCTGAGCCTAAAGTGAAATAATTGATGTCAAGCTGTCAGAAATCATGCCACATGCGTGATGAAGATATTCAGTTAGTTTAATCGTGTACATATGCAAGGAACCGCAAGAAGCAAGAAATCGTGAGGCTTGCTTATGCTTAGTAGTAAAATAGATTGCTGCAAGTGCCACCTATACATATCTACCTCAAAAGGAGCACTTTGTATATTTATACTTCCACTATGCACAAGAGCAGAATCGACTAAAGATCTCAAGAGGAGAGCTTCACAGCAAATAAATCAAGAATTAAAGATGGAAAGAAACTCAGACGAAGGCAAATCGTGCCAAGAAGCCAAGGTCGTATCAGCTGAAATAGACAAACAGTTGATACAATTTATGAAAAGAAGAACAGAGTATCCTGTTCAGAAAGGTCAAGATAAGCCACGACGGCAGACGACTGGCAGAATTAAATCAAATACACAAATTGCATGAAGAATAAGATGATTTCACAGTGTCAGAATCACGTGACCAGACGAGCAAGAGGTGATGAAACATTCACACCTAGACATGGACTCCTGCCATGCACAGATGTCTTAACTTTCCCAGACCAAGAAGCAGACTGGAGGCCAACCACAAATAAATAATTGACACATGACCACTGAGGTGATGATTGATTGTAGCAATAATTGGAGGGAAACTGGGGGTGCAGACGAACTCCCTGCACCTGGCTGTCTATTCTGCACGCTGCTAAGCAAGTGGAAAAGTATGAGTGGGGTTGATGCCAACCCAATCATAGTGGACCCTGTAATCTAGGGTCCTATAGTTAGTAGAACCAATGAGACGTCGTACTTTTAATGACGTCTACAGTAGTCATCTTGAAGGAAGGGCTTAGATGCCCCACCTGACAGTGTTTATCCAATTCCCACTCCCCGTTACCATATACAGATATAGTGCCTATATTAAAGTTACCTTCCTAGAACCAATAGAGTTGCATGCTCAAGTTTTAAGAGTTACATGTCGGCGATGACGAGTTTTTTGGTATAAATGATGGTTTTTTCTGAAATTAATTGGAGTTGAAGCGAGAAGGAAGATCGAGCGATTGCTGATATTCATGAACTCCCCGTTTTTTGTACTTGTCATTAAAAGGACTCCCTTTGCCAAACTATCGAGTTGTCATTATTGATTTGATGCAAGAGTCCCCATCCATCTCAAGGGTGCTGCTGCTCATCTTAAAGTGCTGTTTGGGAAAACCCTAGTCCTATGGGACGGCTGGGATCGCTACTGCACAACAATGACCAGCTGCGCTTTCTTCACAGAGACAGCACTTGACCTCGCACTTCAGTCACACCTGTACTTGGCCCTGGGGTTTCCAAGTGAAGGCTATCAAACTGGGATATAGGTGGATGTCAAGACTTCTCGACTGACGCTGCCCCAGCCTGCACCACTGAACATGGGGTAATCTCTGCTCTCGCTGTAGAGCAGTCCCTCTCTAGATGTGAGCTTCCACAGCTACCTTTCTGGCCACACACTGGAAGATTTATTTATTTTTTAATTTGTATAGCGCACAAAAGAGGCCTTGGGCATCGTGGCACTGTTACTTGCAGGGAGCTTAGTTACAGGGAGGTACATTTTTACATGGATAACACATTAACACAGTCAGCTAGTTACAAGTACATTTGCAGGTTAGCAGGATATGCGGCGAGCAGTTCCACGGAGACTGTGGTGTTGATCATATTAACCACCCTTCTGACACACTGGAACATTAACCGCCCTTCTCAAATCTACCTAAAAGGCTATGCTTTCTACAGTGGTGTGGTAGTGAAACTATCCATATCTTGTAGCAGTTTAATAAACAAACACCACCTAAGAGACAAGGGAAAGAACCTCAAGAAGCACCTGGAAGCCGTGGCTGAGCATCTACCTGGGTAGAAGTCTTTGGGCTTGGAAAGCTTGATGGTGGCCCCTGTCTCCTTCTGCAACTGGACTATCGTCTGCCCTCCTTTCCCAATGATGGAGCCAGCAGCATAGCTTGGCCTGAGAACCTTGAGGAAATACTGGCCATCTTCTAAACGACAAAAACAACAGGTGCAAAAGGGTAGGGTCCTTGCAAAATAAAGCAGGCACCCCCGGTCTGCCCCAGGTGCTCAGGGTTTCAGCCGAGCAGTGGTGCTTACATGCATGCACACACGTGGTACCATTCAGCATACACCTGTTATTACACAGCGGTCATTGCCACAACACACTAAAGTGATCCACCGCTCTACGATTTGCCATAAAACAACTCTAGCAGTCGCTGTGTTGGCATGTAGATACTATACACAATCCTGAATCCGCTCTGGGTGTCATGCAAAGTCGGACCCTTCCCCACAAATGTCCTCGTATAGAACAGCACCCTGGAAAAAAAAAATACAAAAGCAGGCATTGCCTCCAAGCTAAGGTGGCCATATGAAAATTCCATGCAATTTACAGTTAGTAAAAATACTCGAAAAATCCATGGCACTGTCAGGGCTTTTCTTGGGTGGGGGGTGAGAAAAAATCTATGTCTGGGGGAAGAACACTAGCAAAAGGGGTTCCTTGAAATGTTCTATTCTGTGAATCAGAAAAATTCCAAAAAGATTTGGTGAGCACAAGGTGGAATCGCTTGCATGGGTAATCACAGTCCACTTTACTCGCCTGAGCTTGTCGGGCCAGGCAGTCGGCGGTAAGGAAGTCCCCGTTTGCTCCCCTCTGGTTTAAACAGTACGGTTCCCCATATTCCTGGCAGTTCCGTAGGTCTAGTCGCTGGGGCCAGTTGGCCAAGGTACAGCTGCTTCTGTCGTGCATTGGGCTCTCCTCATTCGAGGATGTACTGCTGCTCAGAGGGGTCTTGAAGAGCGGACCTGGGCCTCGAGGGATGTGCTGCTTCCTGAGCCTGGAACAACGCTCCCTCTTGAGCGGGGCCCACTGCTGGGCCTGATCCAGGGCACTTCCTGGGCTCAAGAGCCGCTCTTCCGGGTTCACTTCCTCTGGACTAGTCAGCCCTCCTGGCCCACTACCAATCCTGGCTGCCCCTTCCGCGTTCTAGAGCTCTAACTTGTTGTGGTTGCTAAGCTACCATTGAAATGTTACAGAACTCTTGAGCACGAGACCCAGTGGCGCCTGCTGCAGCGGTGCAGGATCGTGCAAACTATGCAGGAACGCACCAATATGGAAAAAACAGATGTTACGTCTTTTTTTTCAATATAGGTAAGGGTCGCAAAGGCCAAGCAACGGGTATCAAAAGAGACAGCTGAGGTCGCAGCAGCGACCCCCCAAATGACACCCCTGGCTCATAGAAGTAGATAATGGCGTGATTAGCGTTGAGCAAGAATCTACAACTCCCCACCAGGCCCTGCCCTCCCCCTTTGCTACCTGAAACCCACAAATATGTAATCCTCCAAGTAGCCCCTTTCCAGCAGCTGCTCAAATTAATGAAAATGTGGTTTTTGGTTTATTTTTGGGCACCACATTTTTTTTAAATTTGAAATGTACTTGAAACCTTATTCACACCTTGTATGACTATTTCTTGTAATGCATTTAATTAACTGAACTAATTTTTCCAAGATTAGTTCACTTGTTGGCTATTAAAAACCAAAGTATTTTGGTAGCCACGCAGGTGTTAATAGGAATTGGGGGAGCAACGGTAGTAGGGTTTCAAGTCCCAGCCTCTTTCAATTTAGGAGTTGCCCCATATTCTTCTTAAAAGTACAATTCCAAAAAATCAACTACCCCCACCCCCAAATCTATCTGAACCAGCTTCTGTATAGGCCTTGTATATGCATGTGTTGGCAGCTATAGTCATAACATCCTTTGCTAGGTATTGCCACTACATGCTCTTGTACCCACTTCTCCTAGCTGCCCGGTGTTTACCTTTTAAATGAACTCCAGTGACCGAATGACTTCGCTGTACACGACTGACTTTCTGGCACGGTGATTATCTCGGACTGTACCAACTCCTACCACCAGGGGAGGGGCGGAGAACACAAGATTGTCACCAAACAGGATTGACTGGATTTGCTGCCGCATTTCTTTTAACTGCCGTTCCACCCCAGAGTCTGAGGCAGAGGGCTTCATATACTGGACGTCAGTGCGACGGAGCACATTGCACGAAGGCGCCGGCGTCAGTCTTTGCAGCGCTACAGCCATCGGGCCCGAGTAATCGGCACAGGTGAGAATAATTACGTAGAGGTGCCGCGTTATTCACTTGCTGAATATTGGCTCCCGGTGGAATGACTCCTCAGGTGTGGACTTGTTAGGGTGAGCGAAAGCGTGTAGGTGTTCCCACAACTCGGGACTTTCTCCTAACACGTTATTGGTTTCTGTGCATGCATGTGTTGAATAAAGTTAAGCACGACTACAACTCCCAGAATGCATTTGTCAGTTCAAGGCTAACACTTAGGTGGCATGGAGTATTGTTGGTGCACTAGAAGTGGAATATAATTATAGCAATCCCGCACGTTTTGGGTGGCATCTGGAGGGTGGTGGCTGATTTGAGACCTGTTGCTGTGCGGAGTTTAGTGGAAACGTGTTGTGAGACGTGAAGGTAAAGGGTTAGAAGTAAACGGGGGGATCCTGTGATCCGTGGCCTGGCAGCAGGGGAGGAAAGGCATAATGTATGAGGCATGGCGGGGTAAGGGCGTGCGGTGGGGACTGAGCCTGGACGATGAATGAACTGAAGAGTGTAGAGAGGGGGGGCAAATATCCACTGGGAAATGGAGGACCCGGGTGAAAAGTCGAAGAGGGGCCGCAAATCTGTCCTGAATTCCGGGACAGTGAATGGAGAGGCAGGGAGCAAGTGGTGAGTGGGCAGTGAGGGGGGGGAGAGATGCGGACATGAAAGTCTCGCCTCTGCGCTATCGGCTTCCGTCGGGTGGAATGCACTCAAGATGGGTGTGCAGTGCATGGTCCATTTGTGCCCAGAATCACACAATCACACATGGGGGCAGCGGCAGTGCAGAGAGTGGGTGTCGTGCAGCCGTGACATCTTTTCACCTACACTGAAATGTTTTTCACCTTTTTGGATTTTAAGTATGGCTTTCTGGAGTAGGTTGATTTGCCCAAGATCGCACAGGCTTGCATGGGCGGGCATGGATTGTGTGCTGAGTAGAACGCCTATGGGTCGTCAGATTCCACAAGTATGTTTGGATGCTACTAATTGCTTGGCTGTCTGATAATGTGCAGATATATTAAACTGCACGCTACGCTTGACCACTCTTGTTTTTCCCTGGGAGGGCGGCGAGGGTTGACGGGGAAGCACTTTGTATTGGGCTGAGTGTGTGAAGCAACTTTCTTTTGTCACTATGTGTATGTTTCGGTTTGTGGATGTAGTGCTTGGTGTGCAACTTGATTCGCATTGGTGCCAGGTTGACCCATGTCATGTGACACCTTAAGTGCCTACTGGCATCAGTGCTTTAAGTGGGCGAGGACGCGGAATGGGGGGCAAGGGGCTACAAAGTGTCTGATGGAACTCTAGAACCTTTACAAGAAGTGGCGTCTATGTAACCAACATATTGGAGGGTGGGGAGGGGGGAGGTTAGTTTGGGCAGTTAGGTGGCGCTTGTGACACCTATAAGCTGACCATTGCATTAGAGTACAGATAGGCAGAAATGGCATATGAGGAGAGACACCCCGCTTGTAAGTGAATTTTGCCCACCCATTGACTGCCTATGGCCTTGCTAATCCTTATGATATTCCCACCATGCACAAAACGCACCCCCCGCCACCCCGCCCCCCAGAACCGTATCAGCGAGCTTTAATCAAGCCCGAAATGAGTATAAAGTCCTTTTGCTGACAGTAATTACTTTGTGGTACTTTACCACAAAGTAATTACCTTGAATTTCCATCAAATTATTTAGGGGAGGTAAGGGGTAAAAAGGAGGTGTGTAGGGGTTTGGACTAGGGACAGTAACGAGGTGGCAGAGAGGTATGGGGGAACCCCCCAAATTGGAAAAGAAAATGTTGATGAAAAAATTCGAAGTAATCACTTCATTCCTGTCGGCGAAAGAACATGGGACCAAACTTTGCACTTGTAGTGTCTGTTAGTGTTTTTTTTTATTTATTTTAATTTTTTACAGCTGCTTCTGAGAGTTCATTAATTGGAATTGTACACCCGCTACTGGTGTAATAAGCACTATGCGTATCCTTCACAGAAGTCCTGTTAAAAAAGCATTGGCAAAGCCAACAGTTTTGGCTTATGTATAAGTATGAGGCATTTGTCGGACACTGCTATTGGATGCCCAGGTACTCTAATCATTTTCTCGCCTGCTACTATGAATGCCAGTTAAAATCACTGACTTTGTCTGGGAAGTGCCTTTCCCATGCCTACACAAACGGCCAAACTGTTGGCATTGGCAATGCTTGTTTAAAATAATGTGTTGAAATCGTTCAGTTCTCAGCAAAAATGTTAGAATAATTGGGAGATAATGTAGAAATTACACTCTGTCGGGGACACATGAAACACTCCCAAGAGGTGCCGGGTCTCAAACAGCACGAGGGAGCAACTTGTGACGGGTGTTAATGCTGTCTGTCCCCAAATAAAAATCGGAGGCCTCTCTCCACGATACATGCCAGCATTGCCCCATTTCCAGGCAAGCAATCCATGAACCAGGCCTGTCATCCTTTCGTGCTTTTTGTGTCCAAAGTAAGTAACGAGGCTAGTTTTCACACTTCATGCCAGGCCTTGTAAAATCCATTTCTATGCTGCTAATGCCCAAAAATGCGTCTGTTTCAATATATCCTAGTGTTATAGGTGCCAAAATCAAATCCTGCAGTCTGTTTTAATATACGCCCACGCCGACCCTGCATTATGTCCCTTGCAGTGCCCACAAATTGAACCTTTTGGCATTAGTCTACCCGTGAAGTTTGAAGTGGTGTCCAGCTGTTGCTACTTTATGGTCCATGTCCATCTGCATTTTACAATAATCCCATGTGAGATTAAGTGACACTACATGTGGCGTGTCATTGAGATGTCAGTGAGCAGTGTAAGGGTGCAACGTATGAAACTGACACACAGGCATCATGGTGGTTGGCATAAACCTGTATATAATATAAAAGAGGAAACCTAACTCTAATAGCCGTTTCCGTGCCTCAACTAAAACACTAAGGATTTGGTCAGGATGTCCATGAAAATCGGAGTCCACCGTCCTGTCTCAAAACCCTACTTCTGTCCCTCACACTTGTAACTAAACTGAAGAGGTAGTGGATCTTCTTGATCCAGAAGAATGGCTCCCTTCTTCTGGACAACGCCTCCCAGTTCCACTTGATAGGTAGGATCTTTACCTGAGGGAATGACTCCCTTCCCCAGGTCTCGATCCCTTTTCAAGGCACCAAACAAAAGTTGAAATGCAAAAGAGTAGTAAAGTTCTTGTTCTCAGTGTTTTCACAATTGCCATGGGAATGACTCCCTTCACCTGGCAGGTCCAGGTCAAGTATGGTCGGCTTTCTTTAGCTTTGATCTTCTCTTCATTCTTTCTGATAAAACTGTGATGAGGAAGATGTCGCCCACCTTTCCCTTGGTTTCTCTAAATTCTGGTAGGGTCTCTCAGCTGACCCATCCTGGCTCTTTCTTCTCCCACCAGTCCCAGCCTGAGGTTGGTAGCTCTCTGTGGCCCCTCCATATTTGACACAACTCGCTTGGGTCCCCAAAGCCTTTCCAGCAACCAGTGTACCTTTTGTGCATGGTGCGCGAGGGATCCGGTTTCTCCTGGGCGTCTGCAAACAGCCACTGGATACTTGTGGTATCTGTGGACTTTGGCTGTGAGGTGGCGGCTCCGAAGCCTCTGACTTCTTCCCGGTCACGCAGTTCTCTTTCCTCATACCTCCCAGGCTTTAGGGATGCTTGGAGCTTCCGTCCGCCACCGGCCTGTCCCTCCTTCTTGGACTGGCTTCGGACCTCTCGGCTCCATCTCCTGCATTCCGGCCTGCTTCCTCTTCTTTCCCAGTACCTCGTTCACTCTCGCTGCTCCTCCAGGGAGGGCTAGACAAGTTGGTAAGTCTCTCTTTGGTTTTTATTGGAAAAGTCCACAAAAAGCTAGCCTTCTCCATTATGATCTCGTTGGTGATTGTCATTGTTCTGCGCCTCTGCATCGTCCCAGTCTTTCTCCATGGTGGTCTATGAGAGTAGTCTCTATTCTCACTCATCTTAGTATTGATGAGTGGGGTAAACTGACAACATACATGGGGGTAGATGAAAAGGAACTGGAGTCTAATGGAGGATTATCAGGGTTTGGATGAGGGTCAAAATACAGCATTCTCCCACTGTGTCTTCCCTGAATCGCAGAAGGGAAATCCCTCCCATGAGATCCTCCTTCTGAGTACCACCCTCAGGGGGACTGTCGGGTAGCAGCCTCACTTCTCTGGCCTCATGAGAAGGGTTGACACTGCAGGATTCGTCACAGCAGTCAGAAGGGAGGTCCAAGGAAACTGATTAGAAACTGTGGGTCCTGAATTTGTGCTAGGCATTGTGCCACATGAAATAGTGACCAACTGTGATGTTTCCAAAGTGAAAACCTTGTCTATAGTTATTGGGTGGATTTTTGGAAGACATGCTAACAATAACCACCTGATAATATCATTCTGTATCCATCCTAATGGACAACACGTCTCTTCGCACAACACGGCACCGAAACACCCTTTTCACAAGAGGAACAGACACCACCTGAAGACCTGCTTCTACACTAAACTTCCCTATACACCACACTAGCGACAGACCAAAACCTGTACCTGCACTCCTTAAACCCCACTCGCAGAGACACCACAGAACAATTTACAATAGCAACCTGGAGAATACATTAAACGCTGCTCCAGAAAACTCACAAAATATCTGAAACTTCCACTCCCCAGAAAGTCCTATCTTTTCAGACCTGCAAATGTCAATATTGCAACAAAGCAAACGTGCCCTGCTACTCCAAGTTCTACTTTGGCGCCCTACGCCTCTTGCAGATCATGAAGCTCAAAGAAACCGTAAAAACAGCAGAAGGTTTGTGATGCAAGACTAAGTAACATAAGAGGACATATAAAAGAGTTGGACTCGTTCCCTGGTTGGGCAGGCCTCTCCGGCTCAAGCAACCTCGGCGATTGGCAGCAACAGGGGAGGAAAAGGAGGTTGGTTCTGCAGCAGTCAGTCTGCTATACTAGAGTCTCTGGTGCACTGACTGGTGAGTCTCTATGTCTGCCTGTTAGGGTGCAGAAGAAGAACTATGACGCACACGTGGCATGTTGGGGCTATAGACTGTTACTAGTAAGTAAAGCAAGAGAAAACTTGTCTTTCCCTATTCCTAAGAGGGGGTTCCCTGTCTCAACTAAAGATCTACGGTTGAAAGGGGCCCCTTGGGGTCCCTAATGTCTATGGAAACAAGGCGAGTCACCACACACGATAGATACGCCAGACACAAGGTTGTATTCCCAAAGCTAGGGTTCATTGCAAAGCAAAGGTCTCAGTTGGCCAACTCGGTCTCACGCCCCGCAACATGTATCTCTAGACCTCGAGGGACGCAAGAGAGTGAATTACGTACATCAGTTACATATCTACAAAATGCATATCAAACAATCAGCTATGACATGTTTAACACCCCCCTTTATTGGGTTTCTTTGAACTTGGTGTGATGATGGACATTTTCGACAACTATGACACCTTCAAACATCTATTCTAGTAACAATTTGCAATTTGTGAGTGCAGAGGCATCTTTCAGTTGTTGAACAGAACACAGCGCTTCTGTTCTTGGAAGCGAGCTACATACGGGGGGGGGAGAGTTGCATTCCAGACCTTGCTATCTATGAGGTGCTATTCGTGTCCTGGGAGCCGACGCGCTCTAACGGGGCTCAGAAAAGGGGGGCCATAAGAAAAGCATAATTCAAGCCTTTAGCTGCATTATTCTAACATATTCTACCATATAACAAGACTGGCTGGCAGCTGCAAAATTATTAAATGCCCTGCAGCTCTGCTTCAAGGCTACATTCGGGAGGGAGCCGGGCATTCTTACTGGCGCTGCCTACGTTGTGTTTCAACTAACTCTTGTTATCCTCGCGGCCTTGTCCTTTCACGTGCAGACAACAATGTTTTACAGTTGAGCAGTGTAAGCGGAAAATGTACTGTGAAGCAATAAGAACAGAAGGCAATGAGCAATGGTTAGAAAACAAAATGGCAATTCTTGTTACATCAAAATGGCCGTTCATTGGCAAACTTGAAAACCTATATTCTGTCATATCGTGCATGAGATGGTTGGCCCACGGCCCCCGAAATACGTTTGCGGTCACACAGTTTTCTAGACTGGCATACAGCCAAAGGAGGGTTTGTCAAACGTCTCATCTATTTATTGAAACCTCCTCTAGTGATGATGAGTCTGAAGTACTTATGTCTGAATTTGTCATGCTATCGTAAACATCATCGTCTTCATCAATATCTATTGCCATCAACTCTTTTACTGTTTTCATCTCATTTGTGTCTTGGGCAGCTCGACCATGAGGTTGTTTTTTTCTTTGTCATCATATGCGTACATCCCTCAGTTACCTCAGCGCAAACTATTGGTAGGCAATGTATGCAACAACAGCACGTTAGGAATATTCCAAATGCCACTACTAATATCGAAATCAACTTCCATCCCCAAGAACTTAGTATTCCCCAAAACCAAGACCCTATTACCCAGCCTCCTTCTTCAGTAGGGAGTTCGGAGCTTAGGACATGCATTTTCTTTATCGCTTCAAAGATCGTAGGGAAATAGTCATCGACATAAACACAACACGCTGATCCCACTATTTTGCAAATTCCCTCACGATCAACCAGGATTACATCGAGAGCCATTCTATTTTGCAGCGTCATTAACCTGATTCCTCTTTCTTCCAACATCATGTTAAATAGTATATCTGTCGTCGTGTTTATAGTATTTTTTAGTATTCTGGACAGCTGCCTTATATTATAGGAGTTCGCTATCTGCCCTAAGCCTGGAATTAATGATTTTGCTACATTAGTTGCTATAAAAACACCCTCGTCAGTCCTTTTGACTCTAGTTCTGGATAGTCTGGCCATGTCTGCTGTTTCTAAGAGGAATACTCCTGGGAACAGTAGACCTAGGTAACATGTACCTCCCCAGTTTCTGGGCAACCAAGGATATGCTTTCTCTCCACATATAAAATAAACTGGATCTCTCACATATACTGGTTCTATTTCCCATTTCAATACCACTGTATTCATGCACCCAGTATATGTTCCGACTGAAAAAGAGCCTTTCTTTTTTAGACAAAAAGGGACAGTTCGTGGGATATAATTTACCGTGTAAGATGGGGGGATTGCATCTTTGTCCCCTTCTGTTCTTACACGAAACGTCATTACAGATGTTTTTTCTGGTGGGGACAATCTCTCGTCTATTTTGTCGTGTTATCTTTCGCATACTTTTCCTCGTTGGCTCTGGGGCCATTACTTGTGCTTTATGGAATATGGAACAACCCACAGGTTTCATTATTACTTCCTCAAACTCATTCATGTTGGTTCTGTCTAATTGACCCGTACTACTCTCATTCCATTTCCCATAGAACATTGCACCTAAGATGCACTACATGCAGATCTTAATGGTAATGGCTGTACATACCACCCTATTCTTTTCCCAGAATGCTGTGGTAAATGGGCACATACCCAGCAATTTGTTTTCTTCAGAATTGCATGCGTCATGTTCATGATTAATAACGTGTTATTCCCGAAACCTTCCCTGTGTCTTTCGTCCATTGGGGGCAGGGTATAAGTAATCACCTCAACCGGGCTTTCAGTAGTGGATATATTAACTATTGGTAAAAACATTTCTAATGGGTGTATCGATTCCACACACCACAATATTGAGGCTGTCGTTATTGGTGCTACCATGCTCATAAAGCACATAATTATTGTCAGTGCCAGCATAAAATTCACTTTACCATGCGTTCAAAAGATTTAAGGCTACAGGTGTTTGGCAGTAAACCCACTTGGTAGCAGTCTGTACCACCCAGATTTATCTGGTAGCTGTGGCTGAGCAGTCAGACTTCCCTCAAGAAGAGTTAGGCAGTATACAGGGCATACATAATAGGTACAGAGGCACAGTAGTTCAAGCAAACACTGACCAGAGCTAGGTGTAAAAGTATATAATTATTTATTTAAAAGGCACACTCATAAATTACACTAGCACAGAAAAGGTAAGTAAGTCAAAACACAGTCACTATTACTTATATGTACATCCCTAGTTATTTGTTGGACAAGTCTAGGTTAACACCACTTATTTCCAAACCGAGGTGAGCGCTTAACGTTAGATGGCACTCCAACAAGTTAGTTAAAAAGGGAGGGAAAAGGCAGAAATAATGAAAACAGCAAGGCAAAACACTTTTCAGAGGTTCACAGTAAGTTTAGCAAGGCAGTCTATTGAGGAGCAAGGAAGTTCGGTTGCCAGGCCCACTCTAGGGAAAGCCAGGCGAAAAGATGCCCAAGATCACACAATGTCACAAGTCTTTACAGGTGAGTCGAAAAGGGTTTTCTCAGTTAAGAAAAGTTTAGTTAGGGTGTCCCAGGCATACCCAGGGTCGAGAGCCGAGGGTTAAATCTACCCCGTACAATCGGTGGCAAGGGAAGCCGGGCGGAACACGGTACCTTTTAAAATGGAAAGGATCCTCCAGCGGTGGCAGTTGTTCCTGGTAGTGGGTGCAAGTCGCGGCGTCGTCCAGAGGAGAAGATCTCGTCGTGGAGGAAAGCTGGAGGTCGTTGCACTACCAGGGAAGAAACCAGCCGTGGAGTTTTTCCGGTTAAAAGGATGTTACCTCTCTTTCGCGGTTGAGGTAAAAAGTGGTATCCCGGTCGCTGGGGTGCTTGGCACAGGCAAGGCGGCCACGAGATGCTTCAGGGCGGCGAAAAGGAGGCAGTAACTGGTTGTCCCCACCAGTCAAGGGAAGAAGACTCTCCGGCGGGAGATCTTCTCTGTCGTCGGAAAAAGTGGTGAGACGGTTACGCAGGGCTCCACCGGTAGTGTCGTCTTGGCAGGTCGGCTCGGCTTCTCCCTCTTCGGCTTCTTAGGTCCTGTGGCGACTTCTGAAGAACCAGTCCCAAAAACCCTGCTTTTATGCAGCAAACCCCCATTCATACAGCCTAGCTGTCACTCAAACATGCTAAGTGGTGAGTGGGGTGGCTCACCACCTGGGCCAATCACACCAGAGTGCGACATGAGTTGGCAAGGCAACTCAGTCCAGGGTGCCTAAACCCCCTCCCACACCCCCCTGTGGTACCCAGACAGAATGGCACCACTTTGGAGGGCTTCTGTGCAGAAGCCCGCCAAAAGTGGAACAAAGGCTCGACTCGGGTCCAGGGTTACTGAAATGAACCTAGACGCCATTTTGGCGGCGAGTTCTGGCAAAAAATCCCAACCGGTGAATTTATATTAAATAAATAAGCCGGCGGTATCTTTAACATTGCACCAAAAAGTGGTGCATTAAAATCAATGGGAAATCCCATTGGGAAATATTCCGGTGGAATATTTCCGTGGTATCCACTGCCACCAGCCAGAAACTCGGCGCGGGGGGACGGGACAGTACCCCCACGAAAACGGACCCAGGTTACCAGTACTTCCACAGTATGATGGTTTGTACTGGTTAAGACTAGTAAAGTCAATGGTGACTTTACAGACCCAGGGAGACAGTAGTCAGTCCCAGGGTGTGGAGTCTATGTTTGGGGGTCTCTATGACACCCCTGTGTTACTGCACTGAGGGTGCTGTGTAACACACATTCAAAAAAACCAATGATAGCCTATGGGAAAAAAATACCCCATAGCCCATAAGCACATAGTAAGTCACAGAAACACTCTCAAGTCATGTCCAAGAGTGAGGGTAAAAGAGTCTCACTCTTGGCAGGAGAAAAAAATAAACCCCAAAAATCCAGCAAAGCTGCTGGGGGACTCACTAGGTTAGGAAATTCAGCCTAAACGGAGAATTCTCCCTAACAACAGTAGACCTAGGTAACATGTACCTGCCCAGTTTCTGGGCAACCAAGGATATGCTTTCTCTCCACATATAAAATAAACTGGATCTCTCACACATACTGGTTCTATTTCCCATTTCAATACCACTGTATTCATTCACCCAGTATATGTTCCGACTGAAAAAGAGCCTTTCTTTTTTAGACAAAAAGGGACAGTTCGTGGGATATAATTTACCGTGTAAGATGAGGGGATTGCATCTTTGTCCCCTTCTGTTCTTACACGAAACGTCATTATAGATGTTTTTTCTGGTGGGGACAATCTATCTCGTCTATTTTGTCATGTTATCTTTCGCGTACTTTTCCTCGTGGCCTCTGGGGCCATTACTTGTGCTTTATGGAATATGGAACAACCCACAGGTTTCATTATTACTTCCTCAAACTCATTGATGTTGGTTCTGTCTAATTGACCCGTACTACTCTCATTCCATTTCCCATAGAACATTGCACCTAAGATGCACTACATGCAGATCTTGATGGTAATGGCTGTACATATCACCCTATTCCTTTCCCAGCATGCTGTGGTAAATGGGCACATACCCAGCAATTTGTTTTCTTCAGAATTGCATGTGTCATGTTCATGATTAATAACGTGTTATTCCCGAAACCTTCCCTGTGTCTTTCGTCCATTGGGGGCAGGGTATAAGTAATCACCTCAACCGGGCTTTCAGTAGTGGATATATTAACTATTGGTAAAAACATTTCTAATGGGTGTATCGATTCCACATACCACAATATTGAGGCTGTCGTTATTGGTGCTACCATGCTCATAAAGCACATAATTATTGTCAGTGCCAGCATACAATTCACTTTACCATGCGTTTTTCTTAAGCTTATAGTCTCTATAATTGACTCATTCTCAGCAGCGGTGCAGGAGGAGGCTTAAGCTGGTCCCGACATGTTTCTCATCGTCCTTCTTCTTCCTTTTTACAGTTCGTCGTGGGTATCTCTCTTCGTCGCGCTTGTTCTGATGTCAATAAGTTCAACGGAATTATCACAGTTCAGTTCTGCCAGTCCTTTATAGCCTGGAATTGCTTATTTATTTTTGGGCAAGATCACTTGTCCTTTCTCATACTGGTCAGAGGACTCTTGATCAGTTATCTTTTGCCTTAGTACCTTGTGCGCCCAGCTTGTCCGCTCTGATTCCTGACACATGTACTTTTTGTGATCGCACCGAGGAGCCGCGAGTCTTGAATTGTCCGACTTGCACAATTCTCACGCTTCTCTCCTCTACACCCTCTGGTTCCTTCTCCATCCATGAGCTGAACCAGAGGTTGATTTAAACACCAAAGAACTGTGGATCACTTTGTCTTTCGAGGCCGCAAGTTGCATCGCCTCACTCCTGGTATCGTGTGATCCGTGAACAGTGCCGGTGTACTTCCAGATTCAGGCTCAAAGTCAGCCTGTGGCGCTACTGCAGGTGCTGGTGTGCGCTGCGCCGATTGATTGATTGATTGATTTGTTTATTTATAGAGTGCTTTACACCAAGGCACTGTACAATGGAACAACTCATACAGTGAACAACAATAAACATTGGGAGCAAAATTACTTAATGAATCATTCATCAACAAAACAGTGCAAAAAGCAATTAACTGAGGGGAGGGGAAGTGGAGAGGGAGTAGGATTGGTGAGGGGGAACAGAGAAGGATAGAACGAGTTAAGAATCGAAGTGAGGGAGAATGAAATGGGAGTGGGGAGAGAGGAGTTAGAAGAGGGGGGAGGAAGAGAGAACAGGGGGGCCTTCAAGGAGGAGAGTGGAGGAGAAGGGATTTAAGGGAAGTGCGAAATGAGGGAAGGGTCGTGGAAGAGCGGATTGAGAGGGGGAGTAAGTTCCAGTGAAGAGGAGCAAGGAGTTGGAAGGAGCGGAACCGGGAGGAAGCACAGGGGGAAGGAGGTACAGTGAGGAGGAAAGGGTCAGCAGAACGAAGTGAGCGAGAGGGGGAGTAAAAGGTGAGAAGGGAGGAGAGATAGGGAGGAGCAAGACCATGTAGGGATTTGAAAACAAGGCAGAGAAAGCAGAATTTTAACTGTAAGTGGAAAGGTAGCCAGCGAAGGTGAGAGAGTGAGGAGGCGATGGAGTCACGGGAGGTAAGGAGACAAAGAGTATGAACAGCGAGTGGTAAATCGATTTTAAGGGGGGGGCAAGCTGGGATGCAGGAAGTCCAAAGAATAAGGGGGAGCAGTAGAATAGTCGGGAAAAGAAGAGATAAGGAGTTTGGTCGCAAGGAATATGAGGGAGGGACGGATTTTGCGAATGTTGTAGAGGTGGTAACGGCAGGAGCGAGAGGTAAGTGAAATGTGTTGTGAAAAGGTGAGAGAGGAGTCGGAGAGAAAGAGAGAAAGAGTTGAGTATCATCAGCATAGAAGTGATGGGAGATATCAAAGGAGGAGATAACAGGGGCGATGAGTGAGGTGTAAAGAGAAGAGGAAAGGACCAAGTACAGAGCCTTGCGGAACACTGTATATGAGAGGGAAGGAAGAAGAGGTCTTGTCCCCCCATGAGACGGTAAAGGAACGAGAAGAGAGGTAGGAAGATAGCCATTTATGAACAGGGCCTTTGAATCCGAAGGAGGAGAGAGTGTGTAGGAGGAGTGGGTGATCGACGGTGTCAAAAGCTGCAGAGAGATCAAGGAGAATAAGGATGGAAGATTGCTTGGCATGCCGAGCAGAGAGGAGAGAATTGAGAATAGAAGTGAGAGCGGTTTCAGTGGAGTGTTTGGGTCTGAAGCCAGATTGGAAGGGAGGAAGGAGAGAGGAGGAAGAGACGAAAGAAGAGAGTTGAGAGTAAGCGAGACGCTCAAGGAGTTTAGAAAGGAAAGGTAGAAGGGAGATAGGTCTGTAGTTAGAGGTGAGGAGTGGATCAGCAGAGGGTTTCTTTAGGATAGGAATAATCGTTGCATGTTTGAAGGCTGAGGGAAAGGTAGAAGAGGAGAGGCAGGAGTTGAAGAAAGTGGTAAGGTATGGGATAAGAAGAGGGTAGATTTTGGGGATGAGAATGGATGCAATGATGCAGATTCGGTCTTTGGCGTGCTGGTGGGTGCCAAAGGGGTACACGGTTTGTTTCTGCTGGTATTTGCAAGGCAGATTTCGCGTCGGCCAACAGTGATGTCGATTCTGCTGGGCAACGTTGAGGCACTCTTTGCCCTTCCCCCTCTTTGGCAATCGTCTCAGGCTTTGTTTCGAGTTCCACTTCTCGTTTTGGCAGATTTGGTGGCTGCTTACTGGCAACAGTTTCTTCCATTTCTGGGACCGCTGCCTCTTTCCGGTCATCTGGGTCAGGCAAGTCTTTCAGTGAAGTTGGAATCTTTTTTGGCATGGATCCACGACTTCCTCCCATCCACCCGTATCGCCGTCTGCGTTGCCAAGAGTACTTGATGGGGCCCGCGCCACCTGGGTGCTAACAATGACTTTCTTTCAAAATTCTTTAGCAGCACCCAGTCTCCTGGCTCCAGCGCGTGCACCGGACTGGTGTATCTCACTGGTAATGCCTCCTGCACCTGCTGATGAATCAAACGCTATTTCTGCATTAAAAGGCCACAATAAGTACTAAGCACAGGATGCTCTACCTCACGAAGTCGTTTTGGCTGTGGTGCACACCATACATTTGCCGGCCTCCCCATTACGATCTTGTACGGGGAGAGCCCAGTTTTAGCCTGTACAGACGTACGCATGAATAATAGTGCTATTGGTAATATATCCACCCAACTCAACTTGTTTCCCGCACATATTTTACTAATTTTTGATTTGAGAATCACGTTGTGCCTCTCCACAAGACCGTCTGAACTCGGATGCCTTGAACTATGGAATCTCTTATCAATCTGAAGACCCGCACATATCTGTAACACCACTGCGCCCACAAAATGTGGTCCATTATCGGACCATAGCACACGGGGCAAGCCAAATCTGGAAAAGCATTCCTTAAGCATTACTTTTGCCGTGCTCATTGCTGTGCAGTCCTTCAAGGGATATGCCTCCACCCACTTACTGAATGCACAGATCACCACTAAGATGTACTTTAAGTTTTGGCATCCCTCCATCTCTATGAAATCAAAAAGCATCACCTCAAATGGCATAGAGGGTGGGCCAAAACTGCCTATTGGAGTCACTGTTCCCTTTCCTACATTGTGTTGTAAACACGTGATACAGTTCTGCACCAACCTCTCTGCATTCTTCTTTATGTTTACATTCTGCCATACTGTGGATAGGTGCTGTATTATCTTTTTCGCACAGATGTGGGTAGGGCTGTGGGCCATTGTGACCATTGCAGTCACATAGGAATTTGGCAACATCCAGTTTCTAGTTCCCTTGTCCACCCAACAACCTTCCAGATCTAACTCAGCAGAGCCCTCTGCCCACCCTTGTATTTCATCGGCCGTAGCTTCGGCCTGCATTTCTTGTGACAGTGGCAACTCCATTTTCTATCATACAGGGTACTTCCTCAGTCTGATCCGTCATCATTTTGGTATTTAAATCAGTGGCAGTTTGTTTGGCAATTCTGTCTGCATACGCGTTTCCCTCTCCTACTTTGCATGTTACCTTTTTATGTGCCTCGCATTTCACTATTGCTAGGTGCTTTGGAAGCGTGAGTGCAGACAGTAATCGTACAATCAAAGGCCCATGTTGAATTCTGGCACCATGTGTTGTCAAGAAACCTCTCTCAGCCCAGAGTCGAAGTTATGAACCACCCCAAAAGCATACTGGCTATCAGTGTGTGTGTGTGTGTATATATATATATATCACCCAGGTCCCGGAAGGATAGCTCAGCGGCAGCGTGCGCGTCTTGGAAGCAAGACGACATGAAGCAACAGGTTCGATCCCCGGGTCCGCGCATAGAAACCTCTGGGGTGTTTAAGCGCGTTATAAATAAGTAACTAAGACAAAAAAAACAAAACACAATTACGCAACTAAGAAAAACAAACTATTCCTGTAACAGCGCCTCGATGCCTGCGGGCTGTGTGAGCACTTTATAAATATAAATAAATAAAATATATATTCACATTCAAATTTTCAGAAATCTCGCAGGCTCTGGTTAATCCTATTATCTCTGCGGCTTGTGCCGAATTGTAGGGGATTCTTTTGCTTTCTACAATGCTCTCTAGGGTAGTGATAGCATATGCGGCAGTTGTCATGCCATCTGGTAATTTAAAACGTGAGCCGTCACAAAATAACTCTCCATCTGGCTCTTTCTGTGGGGTATCACTTAAATCAACTCTCCCCTTGGTTTCTTCCTCAGTGACCATTAAGCAATCGTGGGGGGGTGATTCATCCTCCCCAATTTCTTTTATGGGTAGTGGCATTAATTCTGCAGAATTCAAAGCGCTACACCTCATAATTTGGATATGAGGCGCAAACAAGATAATCTCATATCTTGTCAATCTAGCAGAGGTGAGGTGTTGCATCTGTGTCCTATTTAATAGAACGTCCATGGCATGTGGCACCATCAGAATTAAAGTATGCCCCAATACCATCCCTTCCGTTTGTTTTACTGACGCAGCAGCCGCCGCGACAGATCGCAAACATCATGGTAGAGCGCGCGCTACAGGGTCCAGGGCAGAAGAAAAATAGCCGCATGGCCTATTTCTTCCACCTTGTTCCTGTGTCAAAACCGCCAATGCACATCCTTCACTTTCACAAACAGTCAAAAAACCTTCTCATAATTCGGCGTGCCCAAAACTGGAGCCGAGCATAATGCAGTTTTCAATTGATCAAATGCTTTCTGACATTCCTCATCCCACTGTAACGACATAACCCCATCTTTTTTAGTCAAATTCACTATCGGTTTCACAATTAACGCAAAATTACCAATCTATTGTCGGCAATATGAAGCCATGCCTATTATAGCTCTGACTCCTTTTTGTGTCTTTGGAATAGGCATACAAGAAATACTTTCTATGCGTTCTGGCGTTAGCCTTCTCCCTTCTTTCGAAAGTAGGTAACCCAAATAGGCCACCTCCTTTCGATTATATTGAAATTTCTTCAAACTAGCTTTATGGCCATGTGCCGCTAGGTGTGACAGTAGTAATACAGTGCTTTCTTTACAAATCTCATCTGTGTCTGCAGCTAACAATAGATTGTCTATGTATTGCAAGAGTACACAACCCACTGGTAATTCTATCATGTCTAGCTGCTCTTTTAATGCTCTACTGTAAATACTCTGACTTTCCGTGTAACCTTGCGGAATCCGTGTGAATGTAAATGATCGTCCTCCTAATGTGACGCGAACAAATATCTGCTGTCCTTGTCCACTGGAATGCTGAAGAACGCGTGTTTCAAATCCACTACACTAAAATATTCTCCTGAAACAGGTATCATTGTCAATATTGTAGTGACATCTGGCACTAAAGGAAATTGTGGATCTACTACCTTGTTTAATGTGCGCAAATCAATTATAAAACGGTATGGTACTTCATTGCCTCCTTTTTTATAAACTGGAAGAATCGGGCTGTTGCATATACTGCCTGTAATTACCTCAATTACCCCCAAGTTCACCAAATCTGTAACAATACTCTTCAATCCTTTCTCACCTTCAGTCGAAATTCTGTATTGGGGAATCCGCGGTAGGGTAACCCCTTCTTTCAAAATGATCTTTACTGGCTCTATTTTCAAGCATCCTACATCGTTGTCATGAATTGCCCATATACAGGTTGGCACTTTACTTAGTTCTCCTGGTAAAGTTTTCGGACATGAATTCTGACACAGGGGCATCGTGTGGCCAAATCGTTAGGAACACCCCGTCTGCCGTGCAATTTATAACGGAACCTAATTTATTCAACAAATTTCATTCCAACAGATTCTCCCCACAATTTACTGTTAAAAGGAAAGGACAATGTTCAGTAAATGGTCCTAAAGTAACTGGGACTGGTTTGGACACTGGGTTTATGACTGGTGTACCTGCAAACCCTACGGAAACATTCTTTTGCCCCGACAGTGGTATATCCGGAACCAAGTGGTGGTCTATTGAACACTTCTGCGCTCCTGTGTCTACAAGAAAGCGGTGCTCCTCATTCCCGACTCTCATTTCTACATAGGGTCCTCTCTGATTCACGGGAATAGACATTGGTTCCGACCCCTGTCTTGGGCTTTCCTATTGGGAAAATAACACATCGTCCGATGTGTAATCATTGCTGTTACTGTAATATGTGTTTGGCTGTGTATCGAAAACGTTCCCACTCTTTCCTCTATTTCCCCCTCTCTGGTTTCCATACTGTTGGTTTTGCTGACCCTGGCTCTGGTTAGGGGCATTTTGGTTTTGGCCTTGGTTTTGATTACCTCCGTTATTGTGGTGCTGCTGCATACTATTCCTATTTGGTCCATTCGCTCCTTGGTGTACTCTATGCTGTCTCCTCTGACCAGACCCATTTCTATTCTGCAGATGCAGACATTGCGCTCACCAATGTCCTTCCTCCTTACAATACGCACACTGATTTGGTCCCAATGTACCCCATCATATACGAATTACTCCTTCCTTGTGCATTCCCTCTCCCTCCATTGTGTCCTACTACTTGCTGCAATAGTACCTGTGTTTTCAATAGGCATTCTTTCAAGTCTGCCCCCATCTGTTTTAGCAACGATAATTTGCCCACCATCACCTTCTGCCCCGGTGATGGTAACGGCTGCCGTTTATTATGTGACCCCTTTTTTCCCTTCCGATGTCTTCCCGATATCCTTACTCCTGTACCCAGGTGTAGTAAACATTTCAGCATAATCATTATCCAATTCATCTTTAAGTTCAAAAAGTCCATATACATGTTCTCTCACTTCTTCATCCCTCTCCCTACAGCCTGCTAATGCATTCAAATCTAACAATCGCTGCGGTGGTAATTTCCCAATTAACTGTTTCCATTTCTCCACCAAATATTCACCCATGCATTCCAACACTACCTGTCTTTGGTTGCTTCTTCGGAAGTCATATATCGAAGCCAATGTTGTCGTCCCATCATTCCCGTCTATATACATCTCTGCCTGTTGCTGCAATTCCACCTTCCTTTCTTTGCTGTTCGCGCTGCGAGTTACCCTCGTGCATCCCCGTTGTTCAGTCCCGCCTCTTGCCCCTGTGGTTTCAACTTCAATCCCGGGAGGAATGGACGGTACCGAGTCTGTGTCTGAGGCGGGAGGTGCGGATGGGACAATGGGAACAGGGAGTGTCTGTTGTGGGCCTGGTTGGCTAATAGGAAGTGTTACGTGTGTGGTCTGTGGCTGTGGGAAGGCTTGAGCTACCGGAGGGAGAGCTTGGGCTACGGGCAGGGTTTGGGCAATAGCTCCTGACGTGTCTGGCCTCACTTCTGATCTTGGGCCTTGTTTTGTATGGGTCAATATGCTTTCTATCAATTCATCTGCTATATGAAATTCTCGTTGTGGATATATTTTTTCTATATTCAACTGTTCACGCCTACCTGCCCTTCTTAGACTCTCAGTCCACTCCTCCTCTTCTTTCTCTTCCGCTACTTCATCTTTCGCTCTACTTCTAAATCGGAGCATTGCTTCCCTTCTCCAGTCTTTAATAGTCTCAAATGCTGCAGGACGCGCTTTCTTTCTTATCAACACCCTTTCCAAGTTATCTATTCTCGCTATCTCAAAACTACCATTAATCGGCCACGGATGGTCTTGTTGCTTTCTGGTTTGCCTATGCCAAGTCTCACAGAATATTATCGCACTTACTCCATACTTCACATACATCTCATACGCCGGCATTCCCCCAGGTGGTACAATTTGGCCATCTTCCAAAGATTGTCTACCACAGCGGAAAAACCCTGCTAGGGTGGACAATACCCCAGGCATGTTTCAACCTTCCCCCCTGGTTAATCAACCTTACCTAGGGCGTTTGATTTTGCACCAATATCAGGATTACTTTGAATCGGGGAATGACTCACCTGATAAATCAAGTCGTCTGTATACTGACGCACCAAATGACGTTGTGTCTGCGTTTCTTGGCTTCTGCCTCATTTCGGGACCCTCGCCTCCTTGTTCTCTAGCCAGGCACGTCGATCAGGGATCAGATGTGTGCAGATCTGCAAAGGAGTCTCTCATCACTTCTACAAGGCGCCCGAACACCTCTTGATCCCGGCTTGATCGTCCCGTCCTCGCCGTTCTCCGCCTTACTCAATTACAACATTTATGCGTTGGAACAAGTGGGGGAGGGTCCCTATTCGGGCGCCATCTTGAAAGGCGCCCCTAGGGGTCCCTAACGTCTATGGAAACAAGGCGAGTCACCACACATGATAGATACGCCAGACACAAGGTTGTATTCCCAAAGCTAGGGTTTATTGCAAAGCAAAAGTCTCAGTTGGCCAACTCGGTCTCACGCCCCGCGACGTGTATCTCTAGACCTCGAGGGACGCAAGAGAGTGAATTACGTACATCAGTTAGATATATACAAAATGCATATCAAACAATCGGCTATGACATGTTTAACACACCCCTTTATTGGGTTTCTTTGAACTTGGTGTGATGATGGACATTTTCGACAACTATGACGCCTTCGAACATCTATTCTAGTAACAATTTGCAATTTGTGAGTGCGAAGGCATCTTTCAGTTGTTGAACAGAACACAGCGCTTCTGTTCTTGGAAGCGAGCTACATACGGGGGGAGAGTTGCATTCCAGACCTTGCTATCTATGAGGTGCTATTTGTGTCCTGGGAGCCAACACACTCTAATGGGGCTCAGCAAAGGGGGGGCCATAAGAAAAGCATAATTCAAGCCTTTAGCTGCATTATTCTAACATATTCTACCATATAACGAGACGTCTGGCAGCTGCGAAATGATTAAATGCCCTGCAGCTCTGCTTCAAGGTTACATTTCGGAGGGAGCCGGGCATTCTTCCTGGCGCTGCCTGCGTTGTTTCAACGAACTCCTGTTATCCTCGCGGCCTGGTTCTTTTACGTACAGACAACAATGTTTTACAGTCGAGCAGTGTAAGCGGAAAATGTACTGCGAAGCAATAAGAACAGAAAGCAATGAGCAATGGTTAGAAAACAAAATGGCAATTTCTTGTTACATCAAAATGGCCGTTCATTGGCAAACTCGAAAACCTATATTCTGTCATATCGTGCATGAGACGGTTGGCCCACGGCCACCAAAATACGTTTGCGGTCACACAGTGGAGGTATCCATTTTTCTAGACTACAGTGACTCTCGGGATCTCTGTAAAAGTAGAAGTGTCCTCCACCCTTTGTCAAGAAAGCCCTACTTCTGGCCCTTATACTATAAACAAAGGAATAAAGCAGTAGTGTTCGTATCCCAGGAGAATGCCTCCCTTCTCCTGGCATTTAGTATCAAATGACCTGGCGGAACGACTGCCTTCCCCGGGTAACAAAGTTCCAAATAACATTTGCTTCGTGGGCCAGGAGAATGACTCACTTTGCCTGGTAAATGTAAAATCATCTCTTACAATCGGGGCGAATGACTCATTTCCCTATGTCTTCTCATTATGTTTCACACTTATAACACCCAACTCTATTATGAGGGTCTGTGACCCTGGCATCTCTTCTTCTTTGGTTTGGCCCACTTGATCCACTTCTCTGTCAAGTACGGGCACAAGGAAGATGACTGGTATCGTTCTATAGGTTTGGGTCCTTGACCCTTGTTTCTCTCCCCTTCTCTTTATGTCACCTTGGCTGCCTCGCTTGTCAAATAGTGACACGAGGAAGATAGTCCTGCTCTTTATATTTGTACAGGGTTTTTGCCTGCTGCACCTTTCAACCCCTACTGATCCCTGCAACTCTCCCGTTACCTTCTGTGTTCCTGGGATATGTGGCCAGTTCTTTTGGGGTCTCTCCTACTTGTGTGATGCACATGCATCTCTGTGTCTAAGTGCCATCACTTTGCGGATCTCTTGCCCGGCTCTTGGAGCGACGGTATGGATGCTGCTTCTTGTGTTCACGTCACTGTCTGCCAGCCTCCTGGTACGGTCTGGCTTCCATCGGGTAAAGGAGTCCCATTGTCCTCTTGACTCCGGGAGTGGACTGCTCTCGGCTACCGCCTGGCATTCTTTGTGTCTCCTTCACGTTTCCCGGTCTCGTCTCTCGTCGTGGTTGGCTGTGTCTGCCCGACATGCAGTCCTTCTTTGATTTCTATGGCATACAAGGTACCATGCCTCTGCAGTCTATACCACTGCAATTCCTTCTTGGTATCGCTCTGCATTGATCCTGTGTTCCACCTCATCCAGTGCTTATGTTCTTCATCTCTGTACTTTCCAGGATCTTGAGGTAGTCTACTTTACAACAGTACGTATGTCTACTGTCTACAAAGTGGAAGGAGAAGCTAGAGTGTGTGGTGGTGTGATCTTTTCACCAGTGATATACCATAGATGGTCATCCTTCTCCCTGGGGTGAGGGGTGTCCTTACCCATGATATCCTCTCGCATTATACCACTCCATTACCACTCCATTTGGTACCCTCCTCACCTCCCTGGGCTCATGGGAAGTGAATCCCCTCCTAGGAGAAGTGACATCTAGTGATTTTTTATTTTTTTATTTTTTTATTTGCGTTTAATCAAAAATAGATTTTTACAAAAATGTGCTGATACGTAGATTCTCTCTAAAAATGTGCCCTCGTAGTCGACTATGGCCTTGGCAAATTTATTGCTTCCAGTATTATCTAGTGATTTGTCACACTGTCAAATATAGTGTTATGGGACTGAGGAAGGGCCAGCGCAAGAATGATCCAATTCTAGGTGACTGTCTCATGGGCCACAGACAGTGGAGCACAGGGCCACAGACAGTGGAGCACAAGGAATGTGTCCCTAAAATCATTAAATCTGTCCCATTGTAAGGGAGTTCTTCAGTGATATTGAATACTTTGCCCCAGATCACACCGGTTAAGCAGTAAAGCCAGGATTTTAACCCACACTGCAGTTTTGGCATTTGACAACCTACTTTCCAAGTGTTACTTTCGAAGTTCAAGGACAACAAAACGAATTACTGTCTCACACAAATCACATGATAAAGCATCCTGAAAATATGTAAATCCTTCTAGAAACGTTTTGAGCCAAAATAATACCATTCTGACTTTGCACATCCTGATGGGAATATTAAAGTCCCAGAAAGAAAAATAATAGAAGTATTTGTCCTATTTTTAAGCAAAAGTACCATTGTCACTTTAGGACACACACTAAAATACATTGTGTATTAAGGTCACCTTGGTATAGAGATTTGTCACAAACATCCAACTTGCTTTTCTGCATGATGTTCAGCTCAGTGGACTATCCACATTAAAGTATACCTTTTCTTTAAATATCAAGTTAGAGGACATCATGGCTATAATTAATCTTTACAAGGAGCTCTATTGCATTTCTCACTTTAGTTTTGTTGGAAGCAGACTGATCTGGTAAACAACTGTAGTGGGTGGAGGGTCTCTTATTTGGAAAGGCCCTATCACTTTGCCAACGGACAGAACATTCATGCCTTAGATAGGCCCTGCTAACTAAAAGAACGTTTTACATCAGTAATTGAGAGGCTTTTTTTCATCTTCATTTGCCTGAAGGTGAGTAGTTCCCTTCAACAAAGGCCCCAAATGGAATGGGGCGGCTTCAGCCATTAAGTTCAACTGATGCCCAGTAGCAGGCACTGCTAGAACCAAAGGTGTGAAAACTGTGTAGCGCTGGACAGCCAGGATGCATACTCCCAACCGCAGGGACCTTCTGACTAGGTAGCAACTGGGGGGGAAAACCCTGGAACACACGTGTCCTGGTGTTCTGCTCTGTGGGGCCCTGGGGTAGGGGTGTTCCTCCCCTCCGCGCCTACCCCAGAGGTTGATCAGCAACTGGATATGATTCAGTTTTTGTACCTCGGCCTAGATTACACAAACTTTTTACTGGGACAAGTGCACTTTTGCACAGTATTGGCACTAGGGCAGATTTTCATTAGGACAAACATATTTTTTCACCAGGGCACGGTTTCTGTTACTGCAGAATGGTATTCACACTAGAGCAAAGTTTGTCCCGGTGCAAACATGCATTGAAAGCACATGTTGCACAGTTCCGTTTTTTCCCTGAGTGCTAATTGTGTTCAAAATTACACTTGCACTGGTGCACAGTTTCTGTAATGTGGCCCCTGCAATGACAGGGAGCAACATCTGTTTTAGCAGGTTTATTAAATATAATTCATGTGAAGTCAAAAACGTCTAAAATAAAAAAAATATTCAAATCTAAAATCAAAACAAGTCCATGCACGCTCCCATCCCTCACTTCTTTGAAGGAATTTGAAATCCATGGTTCATATGCATTCATTGTATTAAATCATTCTTATGACCTCTCAAGATATGTTAAGAAATCAAACGATGTATCTCTATCCTTTCCCTTCTCGTTAGTGTTCTAAAACCACATCTACTGCTTTATTTTTTTATTATTACATAGTTAAATTAGTACGTTTTTAATACATTTCATCAATCATGATTGAATTCCAAAATCTAACTCCAAATGGCTAACGGATGATGTGATGCTAAACATGGCTGATGGTGACCCCTAACGGCAATCTTCGGGACTGCAGGGGTGGATCCCACTTAAAGCCCTGACGGGCATATTGCTTTTCGTTTCTATATGTAAAATAACATGTCTGGTCACATCGGAGGTAGCTGAGCAAAACTAAGAATCATGCTGTTACATGGCACGAATTGCTACCAGTCAAATACTGTTCACAGGCTGAAAATCGTACCCAGGGGCATCCGGATTATATGTAGGGTAGCAGTGCAGATGAATGAGCAATAACTGTGTCATTCTGCCACTGTATACCCTGTGCCCCCACACTCCCTGTGCCCCCACACTCCCTGTGCCCCACACTCCATGTAGCAAAGGGAAGGACTAGTTGGCAGCACAGACCAATGCACGTCTGTGTCTTGCTATCAAACCAGCAATACATCAGTTCGTTCTTGGGAGCAAGCCCAAAAAAGCATGCTCCAAAATGTAATTCTATCCAGAAACGATGACTACATAAAAACACGATTAAATACATTTCCATGGACTATATAACAATGCAGAAACAATTAACTGCATAACATGGAAGCACATGTGACATGCAACTGGGGCAAATCCCAACTGCATATAATGAGGGTAACTCCGATTAAGGTGCAGTTCTGCAATTCATCTTAACCATGGCTTCCAATCTAATCCAGCATAGGGCAGTGGTCATTAAACTGTGTGCCCCTCCCCCCCCCACCTCCCAGGGGCCCCAAAGGATGTCCATGGGGCTGCGAGGCTCTTCCTAAAGGGTATACGGTGACTGCTTTTAATAGAAAATATAAGCAGATATGCCATCTGGGAGGGCACAGCAACAATATTTTTACTGGGGAGTGAGCTATGTAACAAAATTTTAAAAAAATACCACAGTTTCCACGGTAAGTAAAGAGTGCTGGCCTTTGACTGACTTAATTGGATGTCACCTGGATGTGAGACTTGCCAAGGGAAGGGTGCCAATGTGAAGTATAAAATCTTCTTTTATTTTACCGTAAAAAGGTTCAATTGTATTCCATGTACTGCTCTGGCCAAAGATGCCCTTGATCAGAGTAAGTTGATGTCAAGCTTCCCTTTGGGGCATTATCGATTGTTTTGGTGCCTGCTCCCTACAGGACCCCTTAGCCGAGTAGATTGCTTCCTCTAGAAGGATTACCCCCTAGGTGTCCCAACTTCAAAGTTTTAAAGTTAATTTGATGTTTTTTGTGCATTTTTATAGTGCCTCGTGCCATCGGTTATGGTGTCGAAGCGCTTTGCATGTCAGAGAGGCAAAGGAGGAATATGATGGAACATGAGTTTCGGCCTTTAACCATAGGTCTTCTTCAGGGCATTCAAGTTGTACTTAATCTACCAATCTTCCACAGTTTCTCATTCAATTCCTTGACACAAGTGTCATATTCTTGTAACCCGATAGCTTCGCACCAGACTGCTTTTCACTTAAACAATAAATATGATACCATTGAAGGGGATCAGTTCCCAGCAACACAGGTCATCTGTCAAGCTTTGGGAAGTTTCCAGGCCATCGCGTGGCAACAGAATGCGACTGTACACTATGGAAGGCAACGCCGAAAGGGGTGTGTTTTAATCCAGGGCCAGAAGGGAACCTCCGTCTGATCGCAGCTTCTCATTAAAGGCACTGGGATTCATTCTAGAACTGACCAGCCTTGTTCCATTTGCACTGGGATATTGGGATTGCTTGTAGGCCGTATCAGTTATTGCCCCAAAGCATTCTGGTTTCTGTTCCCATAGCCCATTATTTCAACCCTATGCAGGGCGAGGTGCCTGAGCCGACAAACTTCAAGTGTAGGTGTGATGGCTCACCCGCCCCAGCGCCTAGGAAAGTTCTGGGTCAGCCCCACCTCGCCAATGAAGGATACATTCGCGTTGTATTAGCTGTGCGGACAACACACCATTCAAACGAATGCGGATCCGTAATCACGAACATTACGTTCATCATTGGCGCGCTTTCCGCTTGTGGGCTTTTCTTGAAAGTTCAGCCATCTATAGTGTTTTGTTGCGCATTTTATTGTTGGCGTTTTGTCAATAAATAAATAATTCACTGGATCCAAGGAGTTGTTGCCGCAATCTCCTAGTGGTCTTGGACGCGAGTGCCGCATGTGTGAGCAATAAACGCGCTGCGTTTACGCGGCTGAACAGACGCAATGGCTTCCAGCTTGATATGAGCGCCTCGTGTTGTCACCACTAACTAATGTGTCGAGGAGGCTCGCCCTCCTTTCACGAGTGTTCACCAGTGAAACAGGTGCTCACTTCCGGTGTGAGGATCTGTGTCGGTTCCTCCGAGTATCGAAATGAAAGCGAGGTCGAGCGAGGCACGAGAGTGAGAGACGGGCAAACGCACCGAGAGAGAGGGACCCACAGAGCGCCCCGCCCCTTAAGCAGGCTTGGACGGGCCTATAGGGCAATGACGGAACCAAAAACGCTAGTGTGGGCCTCTTAGTCAAAGTGGGACACTTTTTTCGGCCCATGTGGGCCAGTTTGATAAGTCGAAGAAATTAATTAATGAAAATACAGGACTCTGCGCCAACAACTCAAGTTGAGTTTAAATCTTAGATTATGATTTATTGATCATCAATGACCATTGAGCCCATAATTGATAACATGTTTCGGCTCCACTGAGCCTTTTTCAAATCCGGGCTACCCATAATTGTAATATAGGACATACAATATATCATAGTCAAAGAACAATTTGTATGAACGGCATCATAAAGTATGACATAATACCAGTTTTCAAATATCGTGACCACAAAATATGCATAATAACATGAAAGAAATTAGACAGAAAAACAAGGATGGGCAAAAGGGAAGGGTTCATGGGTGTAGAAAAATAGGCAAACATATCATAATACATTATTATGTTTGAATAAACAGAAAAAGAGCACAAAAACAGAAACAAAAACACAAACAAAAAGAAAAAAGAACCCATTAGTAATCATTATTCTTCAATTCATTGAATAATATAACCAAATTCTGCAATGGTCCCTTGAGACAAACTGACAACTTGGTGCATGTCCTTACCCGAAATTTGATGTAACCAGTTCTTATGACTATTTGTCCATGTAGTAGTAACGGGGTACAATCCCCAATATCAATCTAAACAAAAAATGTAAGTAGCGAAGGTAAATAAAACTGATTGTCCAATTTAGAATATACATTAATTGTGTATGTCAAGGTTGCCAATGGCAACTAGGCATTTTCACTTATAAGAATAAATCCCGCCCTTCACCAAACGGGCAAAACAACTCTACTTAATGGTCACAGGCCATTTCTGCCTTATTCAAAACAATTAATTTTATGAGCCATTATAAGTTCCGTAGCGAAGACAATTGTAATTAACCATCATTATGTATCCAGATAAATGATCAACTACGTGAAATGATGACGCATTTCAAATATAGAACACGTATTTCAAGTACGGAAAGCACAACATGTAACTTATTTTGTTGCTACTCGTCAAGTGCCATTAAAGCTAAATCTCATTGAAAAGTAAACCATAAGATAAGCGGTCCTCTCTTACCAGTTCCTGGAACACAAACAGTCACACGCGTCGGCAGGTAAGCCGAACGCTTACCAGGTATGCCTTCTTATACTAGGCGTCATCACTGTGCGCGGTTACCACGGCGACGCAAGGACAAGCGTCGTCATTGAAAACCGCATTCTATCCCCCAGCATTCTACAAATTACATATGCTATATAATTCAAAGTATTTGAATAAAGCCTGAAAAACTAACAAAGCATGTATACGCTTCTCCTGACCCAATTTATATTTGTTAAATACTTAAATGGTTGCTATCACAATACTGAATAATCACGGGCACTAATGCACCTAACTACAAAAGGTTGGTGAGCATTACACGCAACATTCAAATAACATACTGAGCTACCAATTATGATGGGGTATCCCTTTAACAACACCCTGAAATACATGTAACCTCCTAATAAACGATGTGCCCTGTTCTAAATCAAGAATAACAATGAAAATTATTCGAGCTTGAGAAGCCAGATTGCAATGTACTACATCTCACAAGAATGAAACCATTTCATTATCTGTATTAAGTCCTGTATTTGTCGAATTGAAGTAACAAATTGCTCTTGCTTCCGCTTGTCGTAACGCCTTCACTCTGTCACCACCTCTTTTGTTCAAGGATACTTGTTTAAGACCAATGAATCTAATTTCCGATTTAAGATGTAGCTGATGTGTTTTTTGCCAATGTTCAGCTAACGGAAGTGATGGGTCTTGACTGCCAATTTTGGCTAAATGTTCAAGGATACGGATTCTCAACTGTCTCTTGGTGCTACCAATATATAGTTTGTGGCAGACACAGATGATGCCATATACTACAAAAGTTGTTTTGCAATTGATTCCTTGTTTAATGATCCAACATTTTCCATTTTTATCTTCGAATTCCGTTGTTCTTTGATATGCATATTTACATTGTGGACAGACTCCACATTTCCTGAAACCAGAATCTTTCTTGTGTAACCATGTACCTTGAGTAGTGCTCTCAATGTCCGGTAATAATGATGGACTAAGGATAGATTTAAGTGTATTTGCTCTTCTGAAGGTAATGCGTGGATGATCACTCACAAACTCACCAATATGACTGTCCAATTTAAGTAGGTACCAATGTTTGTTCAAAATTTTTCGTAATCTCTGGTGGTCTGAACAATATTGAGTGATAAAGCTAATCGGCATGTTGGCTTCCAAATTATTCCCTTGTCTCTGTCTCAAAGTATCCTGCTGCTGCATCAATTTGGTTCTCTTATATGCTTTACTTATGTCTTTTTGGGCATATCCCCTCCTTCTAAAACGTCGTTGTAATAGATTACATTCCTCTTCAAATTTTAAGTTACTATTACAATTTCGTCTCGCTCTGATATATTCACCCAATGGTATATTGGTAATAGTTGGTCGAAAATGACAACTTTTAGCATGTAATATTGAGTTGACTTCAGTTGGTTTTCTGAATGTAGTTGTTTGTAGTACTTGATCTTCCACTTACTACTACATGGACAAATAGTCATAAGAACTGGTTACATCAAATTTCGGGTAAGGACATGCACCAAGTTGTCAGTTTGTCTCAAGGGACCATTGCAGAATTTGGTTATATTATTCAATGAATTGAAGAATAATGATTACTAATGGGTTCTTTTTTCTTTTTGTTTGTGTTTTTGTTTCTGTTTTTTGTGCTCTTTTTCTGTTTATTCAAACATAATAATGTATTATGATATGTTTGCCTATTTTTCTACACCCATGAACCCTTCCCTTTTGCCCATCCTTGTTTTTCTGTCTAATTTCTTTCATGTTATTATGCATATTTTGTGGTCACGATATTTGAAAACTGGTATTATGTCATACTTTATGATGCCGTTCATACAAATTGTTCTTTGACTATGATATATTGTATGTCCTATATTACAATTATGGGTAGCCCGGATTTGAAAAAGGCTCAGTGGAGCCGAAACATGTTATCAATTATGGGCTCAATGGTCATTGATGATCAATAAATCATAATCTAAGATTTAAACTCAACTTGAGTTGTTGGCGCAGAGTCCTGTATTTTCATTAATTAATTTCTTCAACGTATGGGACGGTTAGGCTTTTTACCGTCCTTATACAGTTGACCTGCGACTTCATTGACCGGATTTTGAAACTTTTAATCTTGTACGTATAACTATCGGGATTGTAAGGAGTAGCCCTGGTGGAGCAAGGTTTTTCAAAGCCACAGTTTTTCAGTTTGATAAGTCACATCACTATGCGGCTAGCAGTTTCGACCAGTGTTACTGAATGAAGATTCTTTAAATTGCAGAATTTGCATTACATTTTAAAAGTAATTGCCATTTGCAACTCTGGGCCACTTTATCATTGGTGAATGAGATAGTTGTATGCCATAGTACGACCCCGGTACACCCCGTTTCGGCGGCGTCATTTTGGCACAGGCATTTCGGCGCAGAAGCCTTTCTGGCGCAGCTGATTTGGCACGAGGGACGTTTGGACCTGCCGGACATTGCAGCCACGTCTAAACGCCCTTATGTCAAATACAAAAGGATTGCTTTTCGCAGATGCGCACGTTGACAGGTACTGTGCCTTTTAATGTGTTTCATTTGCGAGAAGTAATCAATTTTGAACATTCGTACACTGTTAGATTGGACTACTCCTGCTAACTGATTTGCCAATGCACTTTTATTTTCAGCCTCTTGCACTATGAACAGACGCTTCCACATCCCTATTCCCTGTGGTTTGGTGTTTACAGAAACAAAATGCCTGAGCTCCACACATGTTCTGAATACTGAACAGCACTCTTGTCCTATTGTATCGTTAATAACATCGGGGTACTTCTAATCAGAGGTACGCTCTTGACAAAGAGGTACTGTATTTTAGGATCGATGTTTGCACAGCATGTCGTCCCATTTTGCCTACACTCAGTAACCGTGGCCCAGCAGCTATTTATGGCAATGTTAGGCATTCTTGCCTGGCTCTTCTAGTAGAAATGACGGCTATCCCCCGTGCAGCTAAACGTCGCCATCGGAGGACGTATTTGCAGGTCGGCTATGGTGATTGTCCAAAGGGTGCGGGGGTGTCTGAGGTTCACCATATCGCTCATGTTATGTTATATGTATTTATAGCAGCGCACATACGCCCAAGGCCATCTTGGCGCTAGACAGTCGAGATGAGGAAGTGATTGAGCAGAGAAGAGCATTAAAAAAAGGAGGGGTCTTCAAGGACCGCCGAAATGCCAGATGGTTGGTTAGTAGGTCGATGAGCCCAGGGCAGCTGATTCCATGCCCTTGCGACTACCACGGAAAAAGCACAGCCACCAATCCATGAGCGTAGAAAGAGAGGTACTGATAGCACTGATGGAGCAATAGCTATCAGGGCAGGTTCTCGGCAATATGGCACCCGAGGCAAACCTCTAAAATGGCCCCACACACGAGCGCCTCAATCCCATGCTGCAACCTTCCTGCTGCCCTGAAGGCACACTAACGTCATGCCTGTGTCAACATGTGCTGTTGAGATGACGACTGCTGCAGAGACTCATGTTGTGTGTCGGGTGACAGGAGTAGCATGCATGTTGAAACGCTAACACTGCACATGCCTCACCCAGTGCCCAGTCCCTCAGCCACTCGCTGCGCTTCTGCCCTTCTCATGCCACTTGTCCATTTCCCATTCTCCATAGCCTCCTGTGCCCCTTGAGAGATTCGAACAGCTTCTGATCACACTGAAGCCAGCTCCACCACGGGCGGCAAGATGCCCTTCCTTGCGCTTCTGGCAGCTTTGTTATGGGAAAGCTAATGGAGGGGTACTGCCTCGAGCAGATGTTTATGATGGCAGGAGCAGTCCAGTTGCGGGAGCTTTGGCACGCCATATTTCCTTTTCTTCTGACATTATTTTTCACTTGCTTTCAGTTTTTTCCTTTCATTCGTTTATTTTCTGTTTTCCCGTCTTTGCCTTTCCATCACCAATTACTAACCCTAATCATTTTTCCTCTGCTTCCCCGTATCCTGTCTCACAAAACTTGGCTCCTCGTCCCTCCATGTCGTGCAATTTCATGCCCGTCGTCGCGCCAAAACATTCCTACGCCCAGTGGTCCCTGCGCCATACTGGCTGCGGTGAACTGGGCACGCCAAAACAGGACGAGTGGCCAAACCACTACGCCATGACGGTGTGGGTCAAACGGGCCGCGCCAAAATGTCCTCCTCCGGTCCCACCCTGCCCTTAACTCCAGCTGCCAATGTGAAGGACATTAAGGCCTGTGTGCTCATGGGTACCTTAATGTAGAGCAGTCCCAGGGGAGGGATGTACCCAGAGATGAAAGTGTGATATCAAATCGTTGGCACGACATAACGTAAAGTGCGTACTCTTAGGTCAAATGATCAGGACAAGAGTCCTGGATGCGTTTTGTTTTCTTCTGAGGCAAATCTGGAACCAGCTGGGCTCGGAGGGTGAAGCACCGCCCTAGTCGCATCCCCCCCGGAGGCACACAGGCCTTGCCCATGGCTCGGAAGCCACCATCTTAACGGGATCTCCAACACGTTCCTTTTCTTCTCGCCAGCAGAGCCCTTCTCATGCATGAAGGCTCATTTACAACTGAAAGGCCTTGCACAGCACCTCTCACCTTGGAAATCTGTGACAGTTGTTAAAGGGAGCAACACAGCAAAAAACCCTTTTGAAAGCTGTGTTTCTATTTAAATGTGGCTAGTCAAATGTTCTTAAAATCCTGCATACGGACGCTGTGAAAGTCTGTGATCCAGAATCTCCATATCTAACCAAGTTTATTAGACTTCTTTTATTGTGTGCCAAAGCTCTGAAAGTACAAGGGGTAAATAGATGTTTCAGGCTTGCCTTATTTTGCATTCAGGGATTTTTTCTTTTTCAATCCGGATGTGGGAAATTAAGCTGCAGTGATATTATTTTGGTTTAACATGCAACTATAAGGATTGACATGTTGGTTTCTAATTCAATTTGTGTATTTTGCAAGCAAACTCTATAAGACCGTGTTATTGCAGGCTCGCTCTGGCGAGGGTCATTTCGCCGGTGACTCCCCCAGCGCTAACCCTTTACTTCTGTTCTTTGTTTCTTCTTGTGCATATGGCCTCCCCATGCCCGAGCATCCCACAAAATGAACAAATGTACTTACATTTGCTCTCTGGCCTTGCACAGGTTGTTTTATTAAAAGCCAAACTGGCTCCTTTTCTATCACCTGACCCTGTCCTGCTCCGAAAGGGCTGCGTCTGTCTCCCTGTCCCAAAATGTCTTCTGGTCGTATAACGAACTACTGTGCGTTTTGCCCGTAAGTCCATTACCTTGGTTCCCCAGTCTATTTACGCGTTCCCTGCCTTGGCGCTCCTAAACCTCTCCTCATAAACCAACCCTGCCCCAAAAGCACAGTCATGGTACATTGCTAACACTAAATGATGATAGGCCCACAACTTCTGGTGTAACTCAGGATATTCCTCCAGCAGTATTGCAGAAAATATAGCAAAACTAGCGGCCTCATCAATTTGGAGACTTATCGACAAAGAGTTTCCTATCTTTCCCTTCGCCCTTTAGCGTCCTTGCACTCTACTACTCTTCTGTAATCCAGCAATGAGAAAAAATACCAATGTATTTGTCCTTTCAAATGTTTTCCTTTTGTGTCCAGCGACACATGCCATGTAAGCATACATGGTGTTCTTTCCTGCCCTGGAGTGGGGGCCATCTCAGCTTGCCCACACCCCGAGAGCAACCCTGTTGCTGTTGGCACCACTTTTTATCCCCCTGTTTTGTTTGTATTGGAGGCCCCCCCCCGCACACCCCCACCCAGAACCTGGAATTGCCCCTGTCACTGTTGTAATCAGATTTCCAAGGGTTTGTCCCGCTGTTTGGACCCCCACCTGGCCCCCCTTTTCTCCTCCTGTTGGTGCCGCACTTGCCCCCCCTTTTTGTATGCCCTCTTCTAGGTATGCAGTGCCATTGGACCCCCCTCCCACTCCCGAGGGCAACCGCCGGAGACCAGGGTGTCTGACCAAGGTTGCTGTTGTCTCCCTTGCCATTGCCCGCCGATCCCACCTGCTTGCTATCTGGTTCCCCCTCCAGAATTCCCCTGCCCTGGGACCCCCCCACAGCCATACCCGGGCCCTTGCCCATTTCCCTACAGTTATCCTGGCTGTTGTTCCCTTGTCCCCACTGCCCCCCTCCCCACTGTCGGGTATCCGTGCCCTCGTGAGGCCCCAGTTGGTGGACCCCCCCTGACCCAGTGCATTTGTCCTTTGCTCGTTGTCCCCCTCACCCCCTTGCGGTCTCGCTGGGGGCTTGGTTGGCTGATGCCGTGGGGGCACCACCACCACCACCACTACTGGTGAGTGGGCCATAGCAACCCCTCACCTTCCTGCTTTTTTGCTTTTCTTCACTGGGGGAAAGCTGCTCTGGGGGGCCACATTGGACCTTCTTGGCCTTTTGCCCACTCCCCCATCCGCCTTCCCCGGCGGGGTCTCCACTACCCACACCTGGTGCCGGATTCCCCACCAGAGAAGACATGATGGCGTCCAGGTGGTCTTTGCCCTGCATCCTTGTGATCAGGGCAGCTCATTTTCCTGGGTCCATGTCCCTTCCTTGCTTGTGTAACAATGGAATAAATGCAACCTCTCTCCACTTGATGCTTGTATTTCCTTTCATTGTTACTTATGGCGCAACCTTTCCCCACCTAGCCCAGGAGTTTTATTATCCCTTGCCACTAACCGGCGAACTTTCCTCACCTGATGTAAGTGCTGTTCCTTTAACTTTCCGTGCCCCGCTTCATTTCCTTATAGCCAGTATACGACCTCTCCCCGCCGTGTATTTTTTGGTCTGCACCACGTGCCAGTATTTACCGCCTGCTATGTCTTTTCGTTTTCTTTGTTAGCGACCTCACATGTCTGCGACCCCTCCCCTCTCCGTGTTACTCTGTCCCGTCAGCCATTTTCATATGTGGCCCCTCCTCGCCACTTTTAGTATTCCCCTTCTTTATTAAACATCAGCTTTACACATACGCCCACAGCCCCTCATTACCGTCCTGCCGTTCTCCCACCACCCCGCAATGCACCTATTCCTCTGCCTGGACCCGCCGGCACCACTGGTTCAACCCATCTTCCCAGGCCCCTACTTACCTGTGTCTCCCCGCCAGTGCTAGTGCGCCCACCATCAAAATGTCCTTCTCTCTACGCGAATGCATCGACACGACGGACAGCCACGGCAGGAGCTCCAAGAGACTGATCTTCAGCAAAAAGCACTTCTAATGCAGTCAGGTCGACAGCATGGGCCCAGACGGCCGGAGCACAGCGGCGTGAAATCCTCCCAGGGTAAGGCAGACAACTATGCTCCTTTGTACTTTTACCCCCCCTTTATGGGTCATTTTGTGCCACTGTGCTCCCCCCGCCGGGCCTGAGCGTGCGAGACCCGCCTGACCCCCTGCTGTTCCACCTGGCACCTCTTGACTCCAGTTGGCCCAGCCCCACCCAACGTGGCATCCCCGTAAGAACATGTTTTTTATCTTTTATTTTCCTCGAGGCTATTTTAGCCATTCGGATATTTGCCATGGTGTTTTCAACGGTTTATAGAGACATTTTTGAATGTCACATTTTCGAAATGCCATTTTTTTCCACACCAAAATGCCAGAAATGTTTTTTTTAATGTTTTTTTTTTATTTTTATATTTTAATTTTAATTTTATTTAAAAATCTAGTTTTAACACATGTAAAAACGTTTGTTTCAATTCTACTGACATTATCCACTAAACTCCTCCAAAATCAATAGCTCTTCACATCAAAGAAAGAAGGTAGGTGATCAGAAACAAATATTAGAATACATCAGCCCATTGTACACGACTTGCAAGGAGGCAATTCGTTCCCTGTTCATTTTCACCAAAAAACAGGATTGAAACTTGAGGTCACAGCTCAAAACGGGCATTTCAAAAGTGCATCTAGATAGTTTACAATTGCACCAACATGTTTTACATTTGCGCCAGATGAAATCATGAGCCACCAAGTGACGTATCGTCATCTAAGGGAGAGAATTGACCCAGGTGTATAGATCACAAGGCACTAGTTTTCTCACACTCAATGATTAGGCGTTTTAGCGTTTCAACTGCTAATGAACAGAAGCAACATAGATTGTCTTTTGCCAGTTTGTCTTTTCGTTGCCAAAGAATTTCCTTAGATTTCAAGATGTTCAATCGAAACCTAAGGAATTGCTCGTGATAGTAGCAAGAAGAAGAATGCATTAAATAATGCGACTGGAGATTTAACTTTTTTTGACTGATACCTAGCCTGTGTGTTGAAGATAGTTTTTCTCGTTTATCTATGTTGATGATCCAAGCCCAAGATTCAAATGTCTTTTTAGCAACTTCTGGTCTAGTGAGAAGATCAAACTCGGAGATTCCCGCGGCATCAACCCAGGCTTGTGCTCTGAGATGCCACATATCTAATAAGGTTGCATTAGTATCAACATCGAGTTTGTTGAATATTCAGTAGGCAGGCATTGGATTCTCAATAGACATTTTTTTGCAATAATGTGATTGATTTCCAAATCACATGGCTATGCAGTGAGTTCAATGACAATTCATCTCGTAAAGATATCATTGAGACGCATTGTGGTAATTGGAGAACATAGCGCCAAAACGCCCTTCTAAAGAGTTCCAGATGCGCTTGCTGATGTTCCAGTTGACCTCGGCACCAAAGGTTACTATAGGTACAACCTTTTGTAGGTAGAACGTTAAGACCGGGGATAAAGAAAATTTACCATAACTTCTGTTTATTTTTGCCGCTTGAAAGGCAAGACTCATGGTTTTTAGTTTCAGGTCTTCCACCCATTGGTGTTCACAAATGGAACTGTTAAACTGCACACCCAAGTATCTTATTGAGTCTACAGTGTCAAGGAACTGGCCATCTACAGTCCACCTAAACACCTTTGTCTTTTTATTTGAAGTAGTGCCAATTGCCACAATTTTTGTTTTTTCAGTGTTAATTGTGTGCTCATTGATCGTTAAGTACTCATATAAAGAATTGAGCAACCTTTGGAGACCAATTTGAGTTCTATCAATTAGCACCAGATCGTCTGCGTAGGCAGTGCAACTTACTGGAACTTGGTTAACCTTTGGGGAAAAACAGTGGACATGTCCTAGATGATCCAGTAAATCCGCGGCAAGGGGGCACCCCTGCTTTACACCCCTTGCCGTTGGAATGGGATCGGACAGGTCTCCATTTCTATTTAGGCGTACCCGGATTGAAGTGTTCGAATGAAGAGCCATGATTGGATCAAGAATATTTAATGGGCACTTCACTTTCTCAATTTGTTACAGAGCAGGCCTCTATTTATACAGTCGATGGCCTGCTTCATGTCAATAAATGCTAGGTAGATGTTATACCTGGCTTTCTGAGCTTCACATTTCAGGATTGTGAGAATCACGAGATTGACATCGACACCCACACCTTTTGTGAAGCCAGTTTGCCGTACGCCCGGAATACCAGCTGATTGCGCCCATTGAGCCAGCTTCAAGCGCAGCTGAGAGCCAAAGATCTTCCCGATTTGTATCTAGGAGAGCAATCGGTCGGTAGTTATCTGGGCAATCCCAGCTACCTTTCTTATGGATGGGGTCTATAATGGCTGTTAACCATGACATTTATTTTTTAAATGGGGGGGGGTTCCCCTCAACCCCCATTTTTTTTTGACACTTTTTATTTACTAATGAAACAAAAATGTAACATATAAAATAAAAAAAACATTCAGAATTTTTTTCCCACCAATTTTGTTTTGACAAAATGGCATTTCGAAAATGTGTTTTCGAAAATTTAACTGGATACCGTTTTAAATGCAGCCGTTTTGCCGTGTGTTTTTTGGTTTAATTTTTTAATGGGGGTGAAGCGTCCCTCTAACCCTCCTGAACCTGCCACTCACCCCCATAACTCCCCTAATAACCTACCCCAAACACACGCTGCGAAAACGTCCTGGGTGAAAACATCACGGCAAATGGCTAAAATAGGCACGAGCAAAACCTGGTAAGTGAAGATTATCTCTAGGGAAGAAAAGTGGATCTATTTGCTCTTCTGTGATGCTGCTTTTAGTAGATCTCCCTCTTGCCAGGTCTATAAACTGCCTGGTTTTCCTTGTGGCTAGGCCAGCCCTATACTAATATTTCAGACGATTTGAAAGATTGGTCATTCCAGTGAGAAGTCTTTCTCAGTGTACCTTCAGTAAAGCTCGGACGGCCTGATGTTTCTATTACTGTGTACTTTTGGATAAAATAAAAACTTAATTTTCTATATATTTTCCGATGAATATGATGGATTTAAAAAATAAGCTATTGCATTGTTTGGGGGTCTGGGAAACATGAACACTCTGTATAATGTGGGAGCTGCCAGGGAATATCCCAGTTCCCTGCTGTGAGAAACATGGCACACCTGATCATAGACTTCAATCGAGGACTCATGCAAATTTGAAACAATGAGTGGGTGAATGTGGCGCGAGTTCTATGTTTGACTGATTGCTCATCTTGACAGGTGGAAAGCAGCAGGTGATAGATGCAGAACATCAGACGAATGGACAAATGAACAATCTGCGCCTTCAAGGGGGCCAAAGGTGTCTGTAACGATGTCCGAATGGCCAGGAGAAAGTAAGTGTACGATACAGACTATTTTTGGAATCCTCATTTGATATTTTGATTTCTTTCAAGTGGTGTTTCCTTGTCATAGGTCTGGATATTGAACCTTCTCTCTCTGACCATCGTTGACTCCTGCTTTCAATAGTGGCCTGGCTCTATTTAAGACCCCTTCCATGTTACAATTAAGTTTCTCAGCTCGACCTGAGGCTTCTGTAGCCATTATTTGCCAGCATAATTTGCAACGATGTTCATTAACTAGTTTATCCAGGCCATCTCTGCATCTTTAACGTTTTCCTTCAGTTTCTGTTAGTAGAACTTGCCAGTGTATTGTAGGGAAAGTTTAGTGCCATTATTGTTTGATGGCCAATAGGAATGCTGAGAGGGCACGTAAACAATCCGTGATTGGCGAGTTTGATCGGATTGTCAGAAGATGTATGTAGAGAAAAGTTGAAGGTTTCAGGGTTCTTTAATGTTTCAAGTATTGCTTCTCTAATGGCCCTTCCTTCACCTTTGTTGGCATGTCCAAAAGGTTATAAATTATTTTCTGGCCTTAAAAAGATTACATTTACAAAAAATGCTTCTAATTGGGATACCTGGCACGGGGAAGACTTCAATGTTAAAGTGAAATCACTTAAAGATTTGCCATTCTTTGTCTCCAAATAAAAGTTGATTGGCCTTAAAGGTGATTGATGCTGGATGATCTAGTTTGAGACTTTTCTTTTTATTTGCGTTTCCAGCTGAAGCCTTTCGTTGTGATTTTTACATTAAAACAAATATAGAACTGCAAAACTAAAAACAGTGAAAGCAAGTGGAAAAAATGTCTTTTCCATTAAACCTAAACGCTGGTAGATGGGACGGCGTGGAGTGAAAAACTTCTTGCAGGTGCAGCATAGTACCGCTTGATGATTGTTGGCATTTTCTTTTCATCTTTTAGTCACTTAATCAAGTGTACTTCGAATTGCAGCACCGTTTCAGACAGACCCTGACACAAACATTTGCATTCTTTTCATCGCTGCTTTTAGAAAACTAAACTTGCGCATCATAACTGCAGAAGTTTTATCGGCTAATAAAAATACAATGGTTGGATTGTTGTCGCTGTTGGCCTCGGCTCTTCAAGCACGCAGAATCAGTCGTCTTCTGAAGCCCCTTTAATACAGTTCCTTTTGTTCTATCCTCATTAAGGATTCTCTGTGCCAGGTAGATGCTATGGTATTTCAAACTTTAAATCTTGAACCTCTTTCCCTTGTTCATTGAAATGCATCATTGAAGTCAAAATATGTGTTCACGTGCATATCTTTTGTGTTATCCTATAACGTTAATGTGTGCTTACTGCTCTGGTTGATCCAGATTCTGAAAGTTTTTCAGAGATTTTCCCTGGTCAGGAAGTACCCGCAAAAAAAGCAAAAACCTTTTTCTTTTGTGGATCAGGTAATTTGCAAGTTTTGCTACAGGAACCCACCAAAACCAATCATTATGGAATTGTGATGTGAAACACCTCAAATGCTCTGGTCCGGTTCACCCTTTAATTTTTCCCGTTGGATTGTGGATGGTAACTAGAAGATTTATCAGAAGATGCCTATAATCTCTGGCACGGAGTGAAAGAGCACTCTCATAGACTAAGGTGCTACACACAAGTTACAATGCAGACACCTAGTCATTCTCATTACCTTGAGAAGGTACCCCAAGAGCTGAGAACCTTTGCGGATCCCAGGCCTGGGGTTGTTAGCTGTAGCCAATAACAGTTAAGTATCCTAGGGGTGGGTAGCAACAGGCAAGAACCAATGGTAAGACCCTCACACTGCAACTTTGTCATAGATAGTAATTTGGGAACCAGGCCAGCACCTGACATGCGAGAGCCAATAGATTGACATGTATAGTGTCCACTATAGGTGGACTAAAGTAGTCTGATAGGTTTTCTGGAGAGTGGCCCATTTTGCGATGTCGTTCTGATGCAATTTTAGGCAAAAACTGGCCTGCGAGCCAGGATATGTTGAGACGTCCACAGATTTCTTGTACTGATCCCTGCTGTTTTTTGCTGTAATAAACCGCAGTTTGAACTCGCTGCTTGACTGAGTTTTACATTCCTCCTCGGGAAAGCGTTGAGCCTTCTAAGAGTCCACAAACTCCTAGTGTCCCTCTGGCATACCTGGGAGTTTATCCCAACAGCTTAAACACACCACAGCTGAGAACACCAAAGAGAGTTATCTTCCAAGGAGGAATCCGGGAAGCCGTGAAGCAGCAAAAGGGATGTGAGCCAGCAGGAAGGGAAGTTAAGAGTGGAGGTCGAGAAGCCAAGCAGGGTCCAAGAAACAAGGGCTGCTCTGGCTGCTGCCATGTTAAACCTCTGGGATCCAGAGCCTCCAGGGAAGCGTCCATGCGAGACACACTGCCGGGAATAAGCAGACGTCAAAAGAGCTGCTGCAGACTGCGACAAAGCCTAAATGCTATTGGAGCCTCAAGGGTTGATGCAGCTGCTGGTGCAACCCTGGTACCTACCAGAGGACAGCAAAGCGGTATGCAGGTTACCAAAGTGGTGCTTGAGGTCCTGGGGTGAAGGTGGAAGCTGTATCAAGAGGGTCTGGAACCCTGAGAATGAAATGCGAGTCTGGGGACATACACCCATGTGAAAAACAAAAGCCAATCCGAATATTGTAAGTCTGGGACTCGCACCCAAATAAGAAGTTAATGAAAAGATAACTGCTTGGCAGGAGAATGAACCAAGCAGTTATATTGCGAGTCTGGGATTCGCACCCGACAGAGGGACATTCCATGAGAGGACAGTTGCTTGCAATTGAAGAAACCAAGCCACATCTGAATACTGCGTGCCTGGGACCTGCACCCAAAATAAGTGAATTATACATGCTATGCTTGGTAAACGGAGGGTGCCGAGTTGGTGGGATAAATGGGAGAAGCCTAAGGAGTGTATTCTTGTGAACTGCCTATTGACCTTTGTCTGAGCAAGTACAGGCCTGAGAGGCCCCCAAAAGGAAAGTGCAGGCCACTTCTGATTACCCAAGAGACTGGGAACATTTTCTGTTGATTGGATCTAAAAAGAGCACTTTACTTTCAGAAGAGATAAACCAACTGTGCAGGGGTGAAGTTATTAGTGTTGGGGATAGAAGTAGGTTTTTTGAGACACAACATTCTGACAAGTTCCTTAGAGGCAAGGAAACCCTCTTCGTTTTAGGAACAAAAAGCCATTTTCCTAACCATTTTTCATATAATAAAATTCTCTGCCCAAAAATATACCACCATTGTGTCCCAGCCTTACTTCTGCACCCTCACAGCCTCTAAATGTTGAATCCTGGTTTGACCCTCGAGTGAAATTTGATACTCCTTTTGGTAAACAAAGTTATTGGTGCCACTATTGTTCAAAACCCTTGAAGAATAAAAATCCTCCAAAAAATTTAAGAAACCTGGAAATATTTGCACTCCTTCCACAAAGGATTGATTCTACTTTGCTCTCATCCATTTAAACGGCTACTGCTGAAATCCTGAAACTCGCAAATGTAAATGCAAAATTCGGAAGTGCCAGTTTGTAACTGAAACTAAATTGGTGTTCTCAGTCTCTGCAAAAATATTTAAACTCTGCAGTTCTCGTCTGTTTCATAAACCCCAAACTGAAATCCAAGCAGACCATCTCAGATGTGTTCAGTATAGCCCTAAAAGACACCATTTATCAAATGTGTTCAGCATAGCCCTAAAAGACACTATTTATCAAATGTGTTTAGCATAACCCTAAAAGACCATTAATCAAAAACATAATTGACCTTGTCCGATTCCTTGCAGATGTTTGCGTGGAGACAGGTCCTGGTACAGGAACTTGATTTTTAACAATGTTTTTTAAAAAGTTGGTACTGTTTCTTTTTCGCCTACTGCTTTTTTCCTTGCTAAAACATTGTTGATGAATTGTAATGCAATAAATAAAGTCAGAAATGCGCTTACTATAACCCTAAAAGACACCATTGAGCTTGAACAAAAACATTGGTGCATCTGCAGGACATTTGGGATGGGGAATGAACCCTTGCCTAAGATTGACTTCCAAATGTTTTCTTTGCTCTGCATCTTTGCTAGTTCTAAATATGCCCAATGTGGAATAGTGCGATTGGGTATCAATTCATTGGGGCAGTACTGCCCCCTAAGTGGTGACAGCTGATCTGCTTCCTTTTCCGACATTACATCTGGAAAATTGCCACTTTGATTATTGACTGCCCCTGCCTTGGCTACTGTCCCCACAACATTTGATTGGGCTTATCCAGCAATTATCTTGATACCAATTTGAAGAAAGTGTTATTTTTCAAACTCAGATAATCAATACCTGGGTTGGATATCCCTAATGTACCAGGAAAGCCCATAGAGGCAACAATAGCTAATTGAATGTCTTTTAAATGACCTGATGTAGTTAGCGTTATTAAGGGTTTGGTTTTAACACTTGCATCCCCTGATGTTTAGGCTGCACCCTCTACAATGCAAATGGGTTCAGGTGTTGGTTTTGCAGAAGTGGGAATGGCATGACTTTTGCAAACGCCTTAAAAAAAATATATGCTTCCACATCTATAAGTATATCCAATGGCCCCAACACTAGTGCAATAACCGCCTGCAAAATAACGTCTTTGATTGTGAACACAAGCTTTTTTTCATTCCTTAACCTGTGTCTGCTAATCATGGTCTGGTTCTGGCATTTCCCATCTGGTGGGAACGTTTTCATACACCATGTCGTGCTTTGCCACAATAAAGGGACACATTGTCCTGTTTTCCTCTTTCTACGCAGGTGTTAATGCTCTATCAATGTACCCCTGCTTGCATGCTCTGTTTTATTTCCTATTGGTGAAGGTATAGGTACCACAAGTCTTGCTCAACAGGGTAGTGTCTGTTGACTAGTTCTCTCTGAATGTCTAGTTATGTTGGTCAACTTGTTGTGATATGATCAGCAAGACTGTGGCTGTGGAGTCATTCAATCGCTGGGTGATCTGACGAATTGAGGGAATTTGTCCTTTCTCCCCTGTGAGACTCGGGATGAGAGCTCCCTCCCCAGGGATAGAGCCAAGTGGGACCTCACCGGGAGAGACCAGGACTCCCGTTTCCGCGAGGAACTCCTTCAGGCTAGATATACCATGGCCTACATGGGATGTATTACAACACAAGAAGACCTGAACTGTTACAACTTGGACGAAGAAACTACTAAAGGATATCGCTCTTCCATGGAAAAGGATCATGTCCCTTTTAATTCATGATGTTCACCATACTGGGATGAGTACGTTAAGAGGTATGCCCTGAGGGTGTGGAGAGAGCAGCAGCTGATGCAGAGAGTGTGGGAGAGTTGCAGACGCTAGCTGAGCGAGGTACTCGAGTGCATGACAGCTGATGTGGAGAGTGAGGAAGCACGCTAGTTTCAAACTTGCTCACACAGGCAATACGGGACACCAAACTCTCATCAGTCTCGAACGCTGAAGAAACGGCAGGAGCCCAAGAAGAGGTGGTGGCTAGACCACAGGAGCCAATCCATCGTGGACAGCCGGTCCGAGGAATGTCGCAGACAGCACTGGCAACAGGAGGACTCGGGGTGGAGAGGGGTAAAAAAAATAATCGGGAAACTTCTTTTCTTTGGACAATCACGACTGATGAACAAGCACTCTTGTTCTTGAAGCAGGTAGGGATCACCCATAGTCCTAGGGAAAGTGAGGCATTCTATCTTTAATAAAATAACTTCCATCATGTCATCTGAGAGTTTTTGTCCTTCTGAATCGCTACAGTGGCCACCTTTTAACACTGTTATTAGTTCGATGGACCCCTCTTTTAGCACCAATAGTTCTAGGTGGGCTGCCTGTTTCAAAAGCTTCAGTTCAAAAACAGCCTTACATTCAAGTAAAGGATCCTAATCTTGCAAGCATGCAACTTTTTAGTGTTGAAGGCGTAGACCACACCAACATATCTTTTAACAAAAAACACATTTTGTTTCCTCAGTAGGAAACGGTTGTGGGTGGACCATAAAGTGTTTTTTTTTTTTTTTTTTTTAAATTTTTTATTTTTGTCGGCAGAGGTTCACAAGGCACATACGTCAAGGCAACAAACAATTAAATCAAGCATAGCATAAAACATTGTAATGGTTACAGAGTACAGTTCCAACAGTGGATATAGAGCATCAACAATACAGAAGTACACAGCAAAAATCACGGTGCATGGATAGAGACCGGAGACAAGCCAGAACCGGGCATGTTCTCACTTTGATTGTTTAGATATGTATTAAATTCGCTCCAGATGTTCCTGAGGCGAGATTGGGCGGGCAGCATTGCCAGGTATTCCTCCTCACAGTTGCGCGACCATGTGAGCATACCCAGCCATTTCTGAGAGGCCGGTGGGGAGGAGCGCTTCCAGTTCTGAAGTATACATTTTTTGGCAATCATGCAGCTTATATTCAAAAACTTTTTCAAGCGCTTAGTTTCATCAGACCCCCAGACCCCAAACAGAACTGCCAAAGGATCGGGATCAATTACAGTTTGTTACCGCACTTAGTGTATGGAGGACACTGTCCCAGAAATCGGACAATTTGTTACAGGTTCAGAACATATGCAAGTGATCAGCATCCACCGCCCTACAGCGCGGGCAGAGGTGCACCTCAGAGCGAGCAAACCCCGATGTCCTGCTTGGTGTATAGTAAAGCCTATTGAGGAGCTTGTATTGCAAGGCACGGAAATTGAGAGACACTTTTTGTGTGTGGCAGCACATATCCTCCCACAATTCATCAGAAATTTCTAGACCCAGTTCAGCCGACCATCCGTCGCGTGCCCCAAGAGTAGGAATGGGGATGATATCTAGTAGGATTTGATACAGTGAAGAGACGACGCCACGTGCACCGCCCGAGTTGGCGATGTAGGCTATCGCCGGGTTGTCTGGGGGCTCATCTGGAAAGGAGGGCCACATGGTGCGGAACGCGGCACGAAGCCTGTAGTATTGGAGAGTCTCTAGGGGGGATCTGGTGTGCCCCGGTCTCCAGGTTTGGGGGCCTATGAATTTGCCCTCGGGATAGAAGTCGGACAGGGCCCGATACCCCAGTGCACCCCAGTGTCGGGCCAAAGCGGTATCAAGCGTGGGCTCCAGGCCCGGAAAGGCCCACACGGGAAGCCATTTGTAATATGGGGAGGGCCCACTCGTTGAGTGTAGCAGACGTGACCAGGCATACAGAGTCGCAGCAATGGGATCAACGGGGGAATCGGATGTGTAGCGTCGATGTAATATCAGGGACATTAAGTTGATACCAGTGGAGGCAAGCCATTCCAGTTTGACATGTGGGCGCACTGGGGAACCCGGGTACCAATGAGTAGCATGCAGGGCCTGGGCCGCGATCCAGTATAGTTCTAGGTCCGGAGCAGCAATACCACCCCGTTTGTATGAAAGTGCCATGTCAGTCCACTTCTTGCGCACCGCACCGGAGTGCCAGAGAAATTGCGCGCAGAGCGTATGCAATTTAGTAAAGTAAGCCCTCCCGGGCCATATAGGAATGTTGCAAAAGTTGTATAAGAGCTTGGGGAGCAAGATCATTTTAATAAGGGATAGACGACCAGCGACAGACAACGGGAGAGTGCGCCATTGTGAAATTTTGGTCTCAGCTGTTCGTGCTACAGCTGAGTAGTTATCGGCAAGCAGGGTGGGCTTAGTGAGGGACATCTGCACCCCCAAGGTATCTCACACCCTCAGGGGCCCAGTGCAGGGGATACTCGGTGGTGGGCTGCAGGTTAGCTTTAGTGAGCGGGAAAATCTCTGATTTGGATTAGTTAATCGTAAATCCGGAGTGGGTGCCGATCCGGGTGATGTCTCTCAGTATGGGATCCAGATGGGTTGTGGGATCTCTGACGTATAATAGGACATCGTCAGCATATAGGGATATTATTTCAGGATCGTCAACCAATCGTACTCCTTTACACGCGTGCCGTGCTCGGATAAAGTCCTCCATCGGTTCTATCACCAATGCGAAAAGGATCGGGGAGAAGCGGCAGCCCTGTCTGGTGACTCTGAATAGAGTGAACATCTTGGATGTTAGTGAGTTGACTTGTACCCGCGCAACGGGGGAAGTGTACAATAGTTTAATGAACCCTATCATGTTAGGGCCGACGCCCATTGTTTCGAGGACCAGCCACATATATTGCCAAGAGACCATGTCGAAGGCCTTCTGGGCGTCCAGCGTAACCGCTACGGCCTGGACGTCTTGGTCTATACAGGACATGACATTGAATAGTCTCCTGATGTTATGGGAGGTGGACCTGCCGGGGACAAAGCCTGCTTGGTCCTCTTGTACCAAGTGCGTCATGATGGGCAGAAAGCGGTTAGCAATGATCTTAGCAAAGATCTTTGTGTCTAGGTTCATGAGGGAGAGAGGTCTATAGGACTCCCACTCGTCCTCAGGTTTACCTGGTTTGAGCAATACCGTGATGGCTGCTTCCCGCATGGAAGGGGGAAGGATAGCGGCTCGGAGTGCCTCATTCCAAACCTCCAACAGCCGGGGGGCCAGAATAGCCACGTGCTCTCGATAGAAGTCCGCCGTGAGGCCGTCGGGTCCCGGCGCCTTGCCTATGGGCAAGTCTGAGATAGCCGATACTATCTCGTCTAGCGTGAACGGGGTATCCAGCTGGTCTCGGGTCTGTGGGGATCTGGTCAAGGAGTTCTCGCATATGTTGTTCAGTGTGCTCTACGAGCTGGGAATAAAGGGATCTATAGAACTCGGTAAATATATCAAGTATTCGATGGTCTGCCCATTGAGCGTCACCGTTCTGATCTTTTATGGAAGTGATCTGCATGCGGCCCAGTTCCCCCCTCCCAAGTGTCGCAAGTGTCTTGCCAGGTCTGTCCCCCTCTCCATATTTCCTAGCGGCCTGCGGGCGGCTGAAATGGTGAACTTCGCTGGTCGCTAACGTGTTAAAACACCTGGAGCTCGTCAGAGATTTGGGCCAGAGTGGTGGGGTCAGACCCGGAGGAGCAACATTGCTCCAACCTTTTCAGTTTGGCCTCGGATCGCCCAAGGGTGGCTCTAATAGCTTTCAGCACCCCTGCCTCTCGGGAGATAGACATGCCCCTAATGTAAGCCTTAAAAGCCTCCCATCTGACCGTGGCGGTCATGTCTTGAAGAGAGTTAAGCTCAAAGAAGGACTCCATGTCCGCTAGAATCTCAGATTTAAACACAATGTCTTTTAGAGCTTCGGACTTAAAGTGCCAGGTGCAGAGTGTTGGGATGGGAATTCCCAGCCCCAAGGACAGTATGGTTGGAGAATGATCCGAGAATGTGCGGGGCAAAATGCGTGTATTCTCCACCCTACCCATGACCTCCCTCGAGACCAAAAACAGATCTATCCTGGATGAACTATCGTGTACAGAAGAGTAATAAGTGTAGTCCTGCTGCTGGGGGTGAAGTGTTCTCCAGGCGTCACAAATGTTGAGCGACTGCATGTGGCCATGCAGCCTGCGTGCCGCGCCAGACAGAGCTCTGGGTGTAGTGGCAGTTCTGTCCAGGGCAGTGTCCAGTATAAGGTTCAGGCCCCCCCACCCCATATATGATCTGCACCCCCACGAAGCCCAGCAGTATGGTAGTTACAGTGTCAAAGAATTCCAGAGAGTCTACATTGGGACAGTAAGTGTTAACCAGCAAGTACTCTTTATTGACCAGTGTGCAGTGTATCATAACATAACGACCCTCAGGATCAACATAGCTTTTATGCAGCACAAACTTAATTGATTTGTGGATCATTGTGAGAACGCCCTTAGATTGCGTGGAGTAAGAAGTAAAGAACCTGGCAGAACCCCATGATGGGGCAACAGTCCTTGGAATGAGGCCCTCGGAGTGTGTCTCTTGTAAAATCAATATCTTGCAATTGTGTCTGTTAGCATATGCAACGATCTTGCGGGCCTTAGTGTGGTTGCTCAGCCCCCGAATGTTCCAGGACATTATGACTGTAGCCATTTCAGAGGTAGGTATCTACAGACACAGTACCCATAAATCAGTGAACATCCCAGCTCCCGTGATGGTATGAGCTCCCAGAGTTGGAACAGCAAGTGTGCATGGGGCCCTTCAGCATGCGCGCCGCGAAACCTTGTGTGCCTTTTTGCAAAACAACCCCTTTCCCACCCCCCACCACTAACCATGGATCAGCAGTGTAAAGATCACCCACCCCTAACAATGCACAGTTGGGCCGTCCCGAACCTGGCCCAATCTGCCCCGAGGCCCAACTAGGGCCAACACACACCAAAACATTGAGAAAAAACAGTGCAATCGCAATGGGGTGTGGCGTTGCTGTGCACCAGCACGCTTGGAGCCAAATGGCTCAGTTGCAAAACGAGCAGTGGTGGCGGACTCGTGGCGCAGGCCCTGCCCGTGAAGCAGGCAATCGGGGACCGCACACGAGCCCCTGCGGTTCCGAAATAGACCAAAACAGTTTTGACAGTCAAATATCGTACATCCCCGCATCTCAAATGCGGCGAACGGGGTATATAACAGAGATTAAGGACCTGAACAATAGGAGGACAGGAAGTGAGGTAGGACAACAGAACAATGTGAGACCAGCTCTGTGGAGTGCGTACTAAGGATATGTGCACAAACGCTGCAGCACGCAAGGACTGCAGGGGCAGAGCGTCACAGTGAACAGAGCAGCCTTACCAGTACCACAGTGCAGATTGAGTAAACAAGTTCAATAAGTGTCCACAGTCTGTGCCATTCACAGTTGATTAGCGTCCACTCAGCCTTCTCCAGGGCCCTGAAGCGGTATTTGCATCCAGATGAATTTCACCGCCTCGTCTGGGACTGTGAAAAAGTACAATTTGCCATTATGAGTGAGCTTAAGACGAGCCGGGAATAAGATGGCATACGGTACATTGCGTTCCCTGAGCATTTTCTTGACGCCAAGAAATTGGCGTCTCTCCTGCTGCACCGCCACAGAAAAGTCTGGAAAGATCCTGATGACATGAGACTCCAGTCGCAGCTCCCCTTTCTCCCGCGACAGGCGAAGAATGAGGTCCCTGTCACGATAATTAAGAATCTTGGCTATAATGGGTCTGGGGATGTCGCCAGGTCGGGGTCGCGGGGCAAGGGCCCGGTGAGCCCGCTCCACCGTGAAATAAGGGGAAAGGTCTGGGTCCCCCAGCAAGTCCTTGATTAGTTGTTCGACTGCATCTTCCATGCGCCCCTTCAGGGCAGTTTCAGGGACCCCAATGATGCGAAGATTGTTTCTGCGGGAGCGGGACTCCAAGTCATCGCATTTTGCTTTAACATTCTTCATGTCGCGCGATAAGGTGGCCACTGTGTCCTGAAGTACGTGTATCGCATCTTCATTAGTGGAGATCCGGTTTTCGGCCTCAGTAATTCTCGATCCAGCCTGGTCTTGAGCGAGGCGACATTCTCATTGATATTGTCAAGCTTCTCATGAAAGGAGGCAAAGTTCTTAGCCATCGATTCCATCATGGCAGTGAGGTCCGGCGCCGCCACCCCCGGATTAGGGTCGTTGCCAATTTCTTCCAACGGAGGCGACGTGTGTCCCACCTCCGGTCGAGGGACCGTCTTAGTGAATTTGTCCATGGCACCCCCTTTAGCAGATCCTTTGGAGCGACTCGACATGGCCGGAACCAGAGGGCACGACAAAGCTCGGTCGATGTAGCCAGTGAGTCGGGTATTGAAGAGAACCCGTGAGGGCACGACAGCAGTCCCTGCCGGCTCGCGCCAGGCAGCCCAGCCCAGGCCCCCCGCGGTCGCAGATGGGGTGCCGGCGCGCCTCGGTCGTCAGCGGCCTAGGCCCCTAGCGGAAAGGGCCGTCCGCGGGACCGGGGCAGAAGCGAGCCGGCCCACGAGTGTAGTGTGTGCCCCAAGGTGTCGGGGGCAGAGTAGCCAGCAGCGAGTCCAGCAGGAGGCACCCGGTCAGGTCACGATGAGAGCAGGGCCCAGTGTAGGCCCAATGGCGGCAAGGCACGGCAGGCCATGGATCTCCAGTTTCGAGAGTCTGATTTCTCCCAGAACTCGACGTGCGGATAGAGCTCGATGGCCACAGTGCAGGGATCGTAGCAGGTACACAGGATCCAAGGCAGAACCGCAGATGTCAACGGATAAGAGGCGGCTAGGCACGGAGCTCTTACGCTAGGCAGCCATCTTGCAGGCTGCTCAACAGTGCCCCCACCATAAAGTGTTTTTGACACTGGACCTAAACATCCTTGAAATACCCTTGAGTCCTTTTCATAATTTCTCAGAATTAGCCAGTATCCTGGGAAAGGGATAGCTCTGAACTGGAGGTGAGTTATACCTGATGTCCCTGTGGCTGCCTTCCTTTAGGAAATAGCATGTACTTTAGTCTGAAAAGTATTCATTTGATCCAGGAGTTCCATCTTTCTACTTTGTTTGTTTTTGAGTTTGTTTTGCATCTTTTTGAAGGTGTGATCCTAGCGGCTGTGTCTCTCCCAGCTCCATCCCCCCCCCCCCCCCCCCCCCCCATCCCAGGAAAATGGAGCTTTGCATTTAAAGTGACAAGCACTCTTTCTTGTTGATCGTAACATATGGCCGTTCTCTCTTCATACAAGTCTCGATATGGTATTCTTAAGGCGGTTATTTCGGGATATCCTTTAGGGAGTTCCTCACAGGAATGGAAGTCCTTTTTCCACCTCTCGGTGAGGTCTCACTTGCTTCGAACCCCTAGAGAGGATGTTGCTAAGTGGGCTCACCTCTCTAGCCTCATTAGGGCGGGGCCTCCACCTTGGGGAGAAGAGACACATTCCTACGATTCATCATACTCTGTAAGCCACCTCAGACCAGCAGCCCACCAGGGAATACAGGTGAACAAAGCAAGGAAAGAAGGGGCACCAACAATGAAGTGACTCCTTCAAAAGGAAGCCGGTGCAAGTACGGAGGCCTTGTATTACTGCTCCTTCACTTGAATGCTTTCTTTTGTTGCTCATTAGAAAGGAGGAAGGTGTGTTCTGTTCTGCACAGGTTAGCGGAATGTTGGGTGCATATGACCTGAATGAGTAGTGTAGTTGGCTGGTGTGTGTTCTAAGAATGTCTGTTGGGCACTTGCTCATAGCAGGAAGAGTTAGGGGATGAAGTCTTCCGTCGACCGTTCCTTCAACTTCCTGCAAGTACCTTTTTGAGGTGCTGAAAAAGCTTCACCTTGTGATACCAAGGCACACTCTCCCATCATTAAACCAGTGGGACATACTCATTCTCTCCACACCTGAGAGGTAAGGGCCTCCCCCAGAATCCCAGTTTCACAAAGTAAGCAGCTTTCTCGACTGTGATTTCCCCAGATGCTTCCAGTCTGCAATTCGATTTTATCACTATATTAATTGTACGTTTTCATTTGGGACTACCTGTGCTTCTCATGAGAATCCTGCTAATCCCGTTTTGAGTTGACTTTACTTGGAACGCAGGATGGCTTTACCTCTGTTGAATATTGGACTCGTGGCACAGGTTGAGTTCACTGTCACTGTCTTGGATACTTTGAATGCTTTAAAAACATTTTACAACTATGTGCTTAATAGATTTTGATTTTAATGGTTTTTCTGTGTAGACACATGCTCGCTTCATAGACTTGACTGTCCAACTGCTACTTCAGTGTAATTCATTTACTTTCCAGCATTCCTTTAGATTTCTCTTTTCCTGTGATGCCCTGGCTTGGCTTTTCCCAACATTAAAATCAATCCTTCGCTTTCTTAGCAAGACTATGTATTACAGGCCCCATTATGCTTTCACCTTTCTATTCACACAGAGGTTTGTGACTAGACCTGTGTGTTTAAATGATTTCCCTCCCCACCCCCCTCTCACTCTTTGGATTCTCAGACTTTGCTTAGGCTCCCTCCAGAGTGAGCCTGGTTGAGGTCTTGGTGGGGCCTTGGACTGTAGGTCCCAAAATGCATCAACGTTTCTATTCACGAAATGGCTGACTACTTGGTGTAGGCTTTCCCAGCATTTCTCTGAGTTGTTTTACTTGGCGCGGCTGTCGACTACAGGTTCCACTGCATCAGTCTTTCTCCTGCTCCTTGATCTACTCCGTCCCACATCGAGTTGGTTCTGGGTCTACGGGCTTCACTGCAGGTTTGCATGCCCTTCACCAGATGGCTCGCTCCTCCTCAATATCCTCCCATGCGGCTGTCTACTCTCTTGCAAATATTGGGCTTTGAGGTCTCTTGTGCCTTCTCAGTTCCTCCTCCAATGCCACCTCTGTTTCCGAGAGAGACATTGTGGTTGTCACACGTGGAACCTCTGGCACTATTTGCGGACACATGTCTCTGCTGTTACGGTGTGCTTTTTGACGACAATGACTTGGGTCTTTATGGTCTTCATGTGGACCATGACTTTCAGCTGTGGCATGTCATAGTCTCTAGCCCCCCCCCCCCACTCCTCTGCCTCCTAGATCTTCGACTCCTCCCTGGAGCACTGACCATGGTCATGCCTTCATGCCATATCTGCCTTGACTCCCAGCATCAAACACGACCCATGCACCAACGTTTTGGTTGCCCCCCTCAGAGTCCTACTCTTCAACGACTTTCCTCTCTCCACAACTCGACGTTCTTAAAGGGCCACGGCTTTCTTCACTTGGCGGTTTGCTGCTAAAGCACACCTTCGTTGCCGATATTGGATTGCTAGTCATGCAAATCCGTCGTACAAGTGGTGACCAAAGTACGGGGAGCCAATTAACACTCTGTAAGGGGCAGCAGAAAGACATTCACCACCCTTTGAAATGGATGGAAAAGCATCCCAACCAGCAGCAGAGGAAACGGGACACCTCATCAAAGAAGGATCAAGCATTCATACAGACCTCTATGCAATCTGACCCTGGCAAGTTAGGACCATCCCGATGTTGCCCTACGCAGGCGCCCTTACTGATTTTCCTCCCTGTGTTGCTGTCCTGCCTTCCACCTCTGGGTTCTGCCAGCCCTGCCCTTGTGACTGGTTCATGATAGAAGTAGCCCTTTTGGAAGGATGTGATGATGGTGGTGCAGTCGCAGTTGTTCCGCATTGCTGTGATTTTGTAGGGACACATGTAAACTGTTGGACCACAATTCAAGTGAGTGCAGTCCGTGCACGCTGCTTAGAGGTAGAGGATGTTGTCCTATTGGCACCACCATGCCCTGTGTGCTTCTGCCCAGCCACCCAGCAATGCCTTTGGAATGCAATACAGGGGATGTGTTGTTCTGTTAGGAGTCTCGCAGGAGTACACCGCATAACGACCGTAGTCATAAGGGACGCTTCTCTCTTGTGTGGGAGCCTAACCTGGCACAAACGGCAAGGGGGAGGGGAGTGGGGTGTATGATCCGCTTACCACAAAGTGGAAGCACTGAGAAGACAGCTCATAATGCTATACCACCTTTCATTGGCAGTCACATCCTCCCAGGCATGGCGGCACACAGCCAGCATGATGATTTGAGTCAAGATTTATTTTCACGGCGGAGCACTGTTTCTTGGTGTGTATCTTTTTTTTTTTTAATTTTTATTATTCAAGATACAGGTATCTTTAACCTGCTAATATCTATTCTCCTTCATGCCAGGTCTTTCTTTGGTTGTGATGACTCTGGTCTTTTTCATCACCTGCCTGATAGAACCAGGGCCGGCTTTAAGCATGTTTCCCACCTGCTCTCCCCTTCTTACTTCATCCACTCCATCCTACACACCCAGTCACCTTCCATTCACCCCCCACTTACCACCATTCGGGTTTATCACCACTCCACCACACCCTCACTAATCTTCATGGCCTGGCTGAGGAGAAGCAAAGAAGATGCCTCCCCCTGTGTGAGGACTGAGCAAAGAGGCCCCCAGCCCTTATTCCTTCTCCGCATCAGCATGATATGATATGGCATTTATAACGCGCCTATACACAAGTGTTTCAAGGCCCGGCGCAGCAAGGGAGGGGGAAAAGAGGGAAGACGGACAGCGTTCCTACTAGGCCAGGTGTCATTCAGATCACTCAAGTGCATAGGAAGGGGGGGGGGGGGGGGAGTGTGGGGTGGGGAAGGGCAAGGGGAAGGGAGAGGGGACAGTGCCGTACATGGGATAATAGAATAAGGAACAATAAGTAAAAGTAAGGCCAGCAGGTGGCAGGTGCAAGGATAAGTGCAGGCATCAGGAGCCAAGTGCTGGTAATGGGACTGTAGGGATACAGAAAACAGTTCACAAGTGCAGGGGTTGCCAGGCAGGCAGTGCACGTGTGCGACGGGCAGGAGAGGGGACCTGGGCCCTAGATCAGAGACTTATTTATTATTCTCTTTTTTTTTTTTTTAAATGATTTGGCTGAGAAACTCAATCTTTCAACGTGATTTCATACAGACATTTCAAATACATGATATAACAATAACAAAAAAAATCTTTAAAACATGTTTCTCAAACAATAAAAATGAACTGTTCATAAGGTAAGATAATAAAATAATTGCATTTCTCAATGTTTGATTTTGAATCCGACATATCATTCACATTTCATCCTTGTTCCATGACATCATATTGTTCCAATTTTAAGGCCTATAAAAAATGTACAACTGCATACCTCAGTGCTTTTGTTTCCGTATGGAAAATAGTTTCCCATAACATTGGGGCATCTAAATGAGTATAAAGTTTAAAATAACTTTTAAAATAGGTAATTCTCAAGGCCACTAATTGTGTGCATTCTACTGGAATATGTTTAAGGGGATTCACTCTTTCTATTGCAGAACCGACATTGTTAATTCATTTGCTCTTGTGGGTGCGATTTTCTATAATTTCTTTAGTCTGCCGCAAATTAAGTCTAAAGTGCTTGAATCCTGCACGATGTTATGGACTGGGTGATTCCATCAAATACGACACTGTTGTCCCGTATCGCTTCCAACAAGAAGGGATTTTGACTAGAGTTTTTATATTTTAGACAATGTAATGTTATGTTAAAGGTACTTATATAGCGCACCTTCACCAACGGAATTGGTCCCCAGGCGCTCTGGCGGATCTGTAAATGAGAAGGTGGGATGGGTTAGTAAGGTGAAGAGGGAGTAGGATAGTGAGAGGAGTGGTGTACTGTTGGCAGCTTCATTGGCCCCTTGTTATCATCCAGTTTACGTTCCCGACATTTTACTTGAGCTCAATTGGGATTAGTTGGGAACAATTCATGTGTGATATTCGTATTGTGCAGAAACTCATGTACCTAAACTTCCAAAACTTAATAAAGGTGTCATGAGAGGTTTCGACATAACCAGATAATCTTATTAAAAGACCGTTGTTAGAGTCTACAAGTACACGTTTACGATATAATGCACCCATTTTCCACATGTAATTAGCATACAGTGATATCAGACCGAACTCCTGCCTAATTATGGCGATAGCTACAGATGGTGGCAATTTTAGTCTGGTTTTCCAATATTTTCCCTCTAATCTATCCCAGTAGATGCAGGGTTTCCAATGTTTTCTCTCGGCCCCATATAGTAAGATGGGAGTTACTTTCTGTTTGTAATATACTAGAATCGGGCAAAGTGAGAACTTGCAATATCTACCGTTGACTTATCATATCATGATGTGATGGGTCATGCCTGTCAGACGACTCTAGTTTGGTGTGGCTCCACGTTAGCACTTTACCTCAACAGACGTACATTTCAGACAGATTCTGACAATGTTTTTTTCCAATGGGATGAATGGGTTTTTTACACTATAGATGGGTGTGTAATTTATTTCATGTTTTTGGATGCGTTACATTGGCAGGAGTAACGTAACATATGTTTAATGATTCTGTTGCAATAATGAAAACATTTTTGTTTAGGTATCGGGGTACTGCAATGAATAATGTGCAAAGCAGAAAAACGCGTGTGTTGTGTCCTATTGGATGATATGCATGATCTGCTTAGTGTTTGTTTTGTGCGTTTTAATGATAATGATTTGGTATTTATAAAGTGTTTTCGCCAAAGCACTTTACATAGGACATATTTACATACACTGTCACCCAACCGAAGTTGGTACTCACTTGTGCACCTCGGAAGAATGAAAGGCTGAATTGAGCCTGCTGGGATTCGAACCTGCAACCTACAGATCGCAGCAGTGCATGCTCAACCCGCTGAGCTATCTTAATATAAAAGAGCAATGCGTTGTGTCCTCCTCGTCCCTGTCTGTATACGTGGAATGCTGGGTGTGAATGACACGATGGGTGGTGTAGTGTAGAACGCTGCGGTATGTTCTCCAAGTGTGACCATTGGGTAGTTGCATCCAGTCCGCGGAAGTGGAGCGTGCCTGTTGAATGTCACTAACCTGTTCTTTCAACTTACCTGCAACTTGCCTTCAGACTCTTCCTTTAAACAGTCAAGCATCTCACACTGCCTAACACCTTCATATGGACTCTAGTCCTAAGCAACTGATCTCGTCTGTACATCTATGTAACATGTAAGCACTAAATCAAACGTGTACACCCAATGTGGACCTTCAGTTCCAAGCTACTCTCTCAGATTTCCAAGCTATTCTTCCATATAATGAAAAGGGGGTGCGAAAGGTGTTTGTCTGTCCTTGAGCATGAAAGTTGGGTGATCCTTAATTGCAAGCACGAGTTGTTGAATGATTTGAGATGTTCATGTTCTTCTTATTTGTTCTTTACCTAGAAAGGAAAGAGCTGGTGGAGGAAAAGCCGGACACCTGCCGTTGCCCCGGCGTTTCTACTTGTGATGCTTCACCGTGGGGGAATCGGGACATGGAGCCAAGGGACAGTCACTCTTCTCCAGCATCAGCCGAGCAAGGATCTTCCAGAGCAGAGGACTCTGATTTTCTGCCCTCCGTGAGACTGGCCGCTGTGTTGCTTCTCATTTTTGCCCTGGTCTCTTCTCTGCTTCTGTATTCTAGTGCAAGCCAGGCATCTATTGCTCACAGCCGGAGGGTGGTACGGTCCAGTCGGGTCATCCAGCATGACTACAGACTCGAGAAGCTCCGACTTCTCTTCCCAACCCAGACTGAAAAGACTTGGTGGACCCTTGAGCGTAGTCTCAGCAAACAGTGGTTGACCGAGAAGTCCTCGGATGGCATTTCTGTCCCTTTTGTTGCCTTTGCTCAAGGATCCTCCAGAAACACACTCCTCTGTCTTGCAAAAACTATTGTTTCGCTCTTGTCGGCAACAGAGCAAGTCCAGTTTCCAGTCGCAAGAAGTCAACTGGTTTCATCTAGTCCTATTCACTCCTGTTGGGGCCAGAGTTGCACCAGCGAATGGCCAGCCCTATCCGTTGCTGTGGTCGGGTTGAAGAAGGGATGTGTGCCATACGGGATACATGTGGGAGTATATTGCTCTCACGATGGTGGTTCCTCCCTCTTGCAGACGACCTTAAGCCTGAGACCGGCTGTGGACCACCCTGTGGACCACTGGATTCATAACGTGACCTCTGACATTGCCTCTGAGCTCCTAGGCGGCATCGATCGAAGTGGAGGGGTGCCGGGCATGGTTTTGTCGATGCCTGTTCTACAAGTCTATCCTGAACATTATCTCGAAAGTGGCTTTGTGTGCTGATCTGGCGTGCCACGTGCCCCTTTTCAGTCATCTGATGGAATATTGGGGCATATCGCCCTGACCATGTTGCACCATTCACGTAAAGTATGCTTCTGTGGTGCAGGCAGCATAGACTTGGCAAATGGGACCAACAGAAGCTCTGTATGGGGGCGGGGGACTCCTGTGGTGTGTGTTGGGTTGCTTACATGGAACTTAACACAACTCGGAGGTCACTGAAGTGTTATGGCTGCATTAACTCTTCGAATGAATTAAGCATTGATGAAAAGACGCATGAACTGGAAGGGATATACAGTGACCCTCATCTTCGTGACTTTTTACATTATGCTGGAGATGGACATCTCGGGACTATTAAATCTTACAAGTTTGACAAGAAAAAAAAGAGTTGCTGATCTCATGTATACTGGGGAGACGCAGGTGAGCTCGCTCCGAGTGCAGGGTACAAGTTAGTGCAGTTACTCTGTCCAGACAAAGTGCAGGTATAATTTGGGCTGGAGGAATGTCGCATTCTCGAGCAGGAATGAACCTGCTGTGATAACATGGAACACAGCTCAATGCAATGAAATGTATATCCAACTGTGATGCCGCATGGTGGGTGTGTATACATACATACGTACATACACACCACACACATACAGTGTACAGCCATACACTGTATTACACAATATAAATGCATAAAAACAAAATCCTGGCTTTGAACTTGTTATCTTGGAGAGAACACAACTGTGTATAACCGGAAAAGTATACTGCTGTCCCCTGGGAGTCTATGCGCAGTGGGGGGACACTTTCGGGTCTTGACTTCAATTTATAGAAAAAACAAGGTCGACTCTTTCTATGTCCATATCTACAAAAAAATAACTTTGTGCCAGGTTTTTAAAAACAACAGATCTCTGAAAAGTTTGATTAAAAACCTATGGCGTCTAAATCCCAACTAACTGGGGCAGAGGGCTGGGGAGAATGGTGAGACCAACTTGTTTGTAGTATTAGAAACCCATTAAGTTAGATAAAAAAAAAAAATTAGAAACCAAACCATCTAATCCTACACAGGTCCGGGATGTGGTTCCTAGTCAGTAGTAGTCGGCGTCTGAAAAGGACGGACAGCTACAACCCAACAAGACGAAAAGCCAGTTATGACTTTGGTCCAAGATTCTGGAAGCTTGTTGCTGGCTCAGAGGGAAATGCTGTAGGAATTTATGAGAAGTAGAAATGCTGAGCCAAGAGAAGAAGTCCCATCTTACCCTTCCTGGCCAGTGCTGTCATTGGGACGATTTCTTGAAAGCTCTGTTGGCAAAACTAAGCTCTGGGGACGCATTGTGCAAGTCTGGAGGTGCCTGTCGGCATCTTCGTGCATCTGCACATAGCTGCTATGCCATGATGTTAGCTATATAACCACCACGCCTTTCATTCATTTTTGTTTGTTGCTATATTGCTCTATCCGTACAATGGCTGGGTCAGAATGCTGTAACGGCGATAATGGCCCAACAACGTTGTTGACGGAGGGCCTTTAATGAGGGGTGGTGGCACAGTTAGCAGCTAGTACAGCCATCCACACCAGTTATTATTGCTACTTGCCCTTAGGTGCGGTAGCTTATCTTCTTGGGGAGTGGGATTGTGCAAGGAGCGCAAACCTGTCCACCCAGCCCCCACCCCCCATTGCCCGCCCCACCCGAACAAGGAAAGAGTATTAAAAAAAAGTTAAATGGGTAAACCGAGAGCAGGGGCTTGTTTGGGAGAGAATGCCGCCCTTGCTGTTACCCAAGGTGGCACACTCTGGAAAAGAAGATGCCCGCTGTGGAAGGAAGGGATGTGTGCCACTTCAGGTGGTATCCCTACATTAACCCCACCAAAAATATCACCGTACATATGGTTGTCTGTCTCGCCATAGGCGATACTTTTAGGGGGGGATAATTTGTGAGAGCAGGGGTTGCGGGGGTGTCCCCCGCACATTTAAAAATAATGCAGGGGTTGCGGGGGTGGCCCCCACAGGGTCCATGGCTCAATATCGCCGCAAAAATATGGTGATATTTTTGTATTGTGATATTTGTGCAGGGATATTAACACATGGAACCCTTCAGGTAAGGCTATGTGTGAATGTATGAGCTGGGAAGAGTGGTGCTGATCAAAAGGAGAGACTGGGAGAGACTGGGTGAGAGGGAGGAACCAGAGTGGACATCTGCTCATTTTCAGCAATTGATGTGTATGCCCACAGTTAATCTCCATGTTACAAGCTGAATCTGTGAGTACCACAGTGACACAACCAACGATGAGCGGACAACCCGCCAGGCCTCGGTTTGGTCTGTACACCAACCTCGGGTATTAAATATTGAACTCTGATGTTGACACATCCATGCGCTGCATTCAGATGATTAAACCACCAATGCGTTCCTTCCTATTTGCTTAACCACGTTGGTGCACTGCCATGCAGCCTCAAAGTCCAGCTGGATTCCCATTCCGGAGGACAGCATGCCTGTTGCAATTCTTGGTATGATATGTGGTACGAATGAAGCAGAGTGCATCTATGCCGCCGCTGTGCCAGTTCATAAAGTGCCTTGTCACTGGATAGGTGGCTTCTCGTTTGGTTGTGGCACCAATCTGCTAGCTCATTCGAGTTTTAAGCATTCCAATAGGGCTATTAATACTAAGTAATTTACATGGGCACGATGAGCCAGTCATCACAAATCAGGTGTTGCAATGAATACCGTCCCTTTTTTTTGTTGTAGGATTTCCTGTAGGTGGTGATTGGTTTGAATCGCTTCACATTTCAAATGTATAGGTGTGGTGATCCCAATGCTGGCACAGGGTAAGTGGGATGCTCAGCCGCATGCAGCTGTGCCAGATGGTGATTGGAATAGGCTGCTTGCCAACAGATGCTGCAAGTAACACCATCTTTCATGTACAATAGCTGGACCTGTGTGTCTAAAAAGCAAGACCTATTAGACACCCTGCACAGAAAAACCTTCCAATTTCTAGTTATAACAGCACTAGTTCTGATTCGTCAAGTGTTTGTCTTTAGGACAAAAAGGTGATGCTGCTTTTTTAATTTAGCTTTAATAATAATTGTTATTAAGTGTGACCTACCTTCAAGAAGCAACGGAGGTATACAACAATATAGATACACAACAGAGTGCTTTTATAGAAGTTTACAACAGTACAGATACATAATGGAGCACTTTTCAGAGGTAACAACAGAACAGATCTGCAGCAGGGGTAGGATACATTGAGGGTCACTGTGGAGGGGTACAGCTGTACATGGGGCGGACGGCGACTAGCGAGTTGGGTGGTGCGTGGGCAAAGTGATGGAACATTTTCAATGGTTCCTTGATGACATAAAATGGGCAATTGGTAAACTGACATTCTCTAAGTCTGCAGGGCCCGATGGACTACCGCCTTGTATCTTTCAGACAGATCCCAACCTATGGGCGAGTATCTTGAAATCGAAGTTTGATTTGATTATCTCAACTGGGAATATCCCACAGTCCTGGGTAACTTCAAATACCATTCCTATATACAAAAAAAGGAGATCCATCCTCACCAGAGAACTATCGACCCATTTCGCTAATAGATACAGAAGCTAAAATCTTTGCCATTTTGCTACTATATGAACTAGAACGGCATATTGAACAACATGCCTATACTCGAGATTTCAAACTGGCTTTAGAAAAGCTTTGAGTACTACTCTACCTGCCACCATCATGTCACACATTATCTGGAGCGAACCGTAACAATGCATGCCCAGTATATATAGCACCGATTGACATGTCTGCCGCTTTTGATTCTGTTGTCCGAAATATTTTATGGTCCAAGTTGGCGAAGCTGGGAATCCCACCCCAATTAATATGTTGGCTTCTACAACTCCATACTGGTACATCCTATAGAATAAGGATCACAGGTGAAGGTGGGACCACTGACCCAATAAAACTTTTCTTGGATTGAAGCAGGGCTGTAACTTAGCTGCTACCCTCTTCAATCTCTATATCGCTGATCTGGACCACTTATGGAGTGAGAAAAACCTTTTTTCAATTAAATTTGGTGCATTACGTCTCCAATGGTTGGCATTTGCTGATGATATTGTTGGCTTCAACCCAACAGCAGCTGCGCTACAAACTAAATTGAACTTATTTGAGGAATTTGCTAGAGTCCACAACCTTACTCCAAATCCAACTAAGACGGCTATAATGAGATTTGGTTTAAAAAAATAGAACTAAACAATATCATTGGCAAATACTAAACACACCTATACCGTTGATTACCAACACCATTTACCTAGGATATTATATCTCAGAGAAGAATTCGACTAAGTTTTGGGCTGAACAATTAAATCTAAAGGCTAGACCGCTTCTTTCGCAGGTAAAAAAAAAAATTTGCAAAATATTGTAAATATTCTTTGGTCCCCTTGGTCGATTTCTTTAACTTAAAGGTTGAAAGTGTCCTACTCTACTCCTTAGACATCTGTTTATTGGACATGAATACATTCCTAGACTCACTGCAAGGACGGCTGTTAAAATCGGCAATGCATTTTCCGTTGGCATTGTCTAATAGCATAATTAGACACAAACTCGGTTTTATTTCACTCTCCTCAAGAAGGCAATGGAGACAACTGTTGAACTATGCTAAAATGAGCCACCCTACTAATAATTCCCTATATCAGGATCTGAACACTAACCTATCTCTGAACAACGTCCTCTCTCTCACTTTATTTCAACGAGAAATGCAAGCGATTCTAGTTGATGTGAATATAACACTCGATGATTTGTGTTTAAGACCAGGATATGCAAAGAAGAAGTATTTTAAAGACTGGTGCAACACTCTTGAGGAAATAAAAAGATATAAAACATACACTGAAAATGCCCGATTCATTAAAAAACAAATTCCTCAACATAAGTATCTTGACTCATTTCCATGTAACCACACCAGAATCTCCTATAGAGGTTTAAATTCAACCAATATCACACAAGGGAAAGGACTGGCTACTGGAGTAAGGCAAAGGTAAGGAGACTATGCTGAGGTGTTGCTTCCTACCTCGCGAAGAACCCGTGGAAACATTGAAACACTTAGTGCTATTCTGTCCTTATTTTAAAACGAAGAGAACCCATTTGTTAATGAAATTTGTTAACATTGACTTTGAGAACTGTTTAGAAGCCCTGTGGGCTAGAATGATGAATGGAAACTACCGGCCTTTGATTTTTGCCCTAGTTTGGTTGTTGAAGCACATAGAAAATGAATTGGCCAATTACGCATTGTAATTATGAATTGTGTGCTATGTTAGGAGTTTTTTTTTTCTTTTATTCTATTATGTCAATTGTTTTATGTGTATGGAGATAGCAATGACTGTTTTATAATATGTATATAATAATTTTATGAATTTAAGTTTTGAAGATTTTGTAAAGGTTCTTTTATGAATCATGAACAAATTAAAACATTTTTTTTAAAAAAGTGATGGCTTAGGTGTAGACTGTTGTTCTTCTCTTGCAGACAACTGTAAATCTCATCACCAGAAATTGATATGCGAGTCTGGTTTCTCTGACATCACCGTTTAAATGTGGTCCGGCTTTCCGCCTTAGTTGGGAGCAATTGTTCCTGCCACTGAGTAATCTGCAGTAAGGTGGGCTTTGCACGAGGCTAGAGGCAGTCCTGTTTGTCAAGAATGTTCTCTAGGCTGCCCTCAGGTAGAGTTGGCTATAGGTCCTATAGTGCTAAGTTGTGTTTACTGAATTTACTCGTGATCAATGGACTTGGTGTTTAGAAATTGAAGGGCTGTCTGCAATGCCTCAGAACTCCAAATCAAGAAATGTAGTACAAAGTGGAGAACACGTGGAAGAGGGAAAGACGAATAAGAGCATCAGAGGACTGGTGGGCTAATCGGGTGAGGCTTGGTACATTCATTTAGTAACGAAAATACTTCATATCCCATTGATGTATGGGTTCCAGTGCTGCTGACCAAATTGGAGGTATCTAAGGGAGCCAGTGGTCAAAGTGAGTGGGTACTATCCGGAGCAGAGTACCACTACTTTTTTTACTGCTAATAGTTCCACTGCAACCATTTGTACTGTTCTGGAACGGTCCTTAAAACCTACCGCAGTTACAGCTAAACTGAAATCTGTTTCACCGTACATTCACTAAGACTGAATGATATCTAAGCTTTGATGAACACTACCTTGCTTCATCTGAACTATTGGAAGCTGGAGAAGGTTCTGCTAACACAAAGAAATGATCTCTCGCAACAGCCCACCTCCCCTGATTTTTGTGAACTTGTCAAGTTGTCGACTCAGGCTAAATGCTTAAATCTTACAGTTCATAAAGGACCAGGTGTCACGACTTGGGTTTCCACACTGTGCCATTTGGGCATGCCTGGCAATGCTTGGAAGCTGCACTGGCGTCTCCTGCAGCACCATGCAGTCCGAGGTGACCAGCGGACTACGTTTCCCAGCAACCCTGGCAAACACGTTCATGTGATACGCACGGAACGTGCTTCCATGTCTTGTTGCACTGAAGGTGTATTTAAATCCTTTTCTCCCGCAAAACGGATGCTCCTTGCTCCTTAACTTAATCTTTAGTTCCTGAGTGCTGCATTCCATTAACTTGCCGTTCCTGTTTCTCCGACCTGGTTTGCCTTACGGATTGCTTCTGCTACTGCCCTTCAACTTCCGATGCCTGCTTTCCCTCTGCTCTGCCCCCCTGGTTACCGAAACTTTGGCTCCCGCAATATCGTTCTGTCTCTTGCCTAGCCCTCTTGTTTTGACGCATCCGGACATTCAGCCTTGTCTCTCGTGTCAACGCCTGTCCTGCAGAGCGCTGGACACCGTTTTTTCAGTTCTTCTTGCACTGCTGGGTTTACTGCATTACCCATTTTGCTTTTTCCCTCCACGGCACACTTCCTTATCTCACTCACAGGTTTCTTACTCCACAAGGACGCTATCCTGCAATACAATAAAGGACACTACCCTGGATACAATGCTAACTACTAGGACGCTCTCCTGATTTACTGCTGGTTACTTGGATTGTGTGTGTGTTTTGGGATTCTGTGCTGTTCTTCCATAACACTGGATTTTGGGATTACCATTTAGTTTGCGCCCTCGTGCCGTTCGAGTAAGGTGGTTCTGCACATACTCCTATGGATTTGGGACTTCCACGGTCTTCACTACCCTATGGACATCAAGTAGGTTACTAGCTGTCTTCCTGACGGAGCAGGTAAGAGTGGGGAATTGCGGGGTGGCTATTGCTGAGATCCAGCTAACCTGTCTGCTAACTGAGCTATTGTATTGTATTGTTCTTTGTCCTTTTCTTTAGCTCTGTTGTTGCTGCTTCTGCCTTTTCACTCAAGCCCCTGGCCTGTCGGGTAATCTACAAATCCTGCAGGCCGTGCTCTTGGGTGGGCGGGGGGGAAGTCTATTTTACATCGGGTTCGAAACTTTCTATGAGTGAAGTCTCACATGTATAGGGTGTTATATCTGTATCGCTTAAGAGTGTGACACCAGGCCATTATTTCATCATTACGTAGGTACACTGCATTTGCCACTGCATTTGGCAAACTTTGGAAATCACTTCCTCTTCCACTCAGATCTGATCCCTCATTCCATGCATTCAAGAGTAAAGCCAAACTGTGGCTATTTGAGCAGGATTCTTGTCCTGTGGATCGTTTTAACATTCATGAATATACAAGTGCATGACCTAATGTTTCGGCTCTGCCGACTTGAGCATCACAGTGTAATTAACCTGTAAATTCTGTAAAGTTTTTTGTAATGTCTGGTAACATGTGTAATATGCACTTTTCCCATGTGTTGTGCATACCATGCCTGTGTAATTGCTTTATGCATTGCTGCTTGTAATCTGTACCTTCTAATTGCTTTTATTGCATATTATGCCTTGTAACCACTAACCTCAAGAAATGTGCCCAGATGCCTTTGGGCCAGGAGCGCTATATGAATAAATAAAATACAAATACAGGTGTTCAGTTATAGTAGGAACCTTGGCGACTAGTCGCTTGTGCTACTGTGGGATACTTGGGGCCAAAGACTATTCATCTCTCAGACTCATTCAGACCAGAGGAGAGCAAAGGTTTTCAGTCTTGGGATCCAGGCTTTGTAATACATCGCCACATTTTATTAATGACCGCACACACATCACTAGTAGCAGGCCCCTGTGGAATTGGCTGCTGTTCGGGTAGGTATTAAGTATGAGTTCCAGCAGATTTCAGATCAGTGTGTAGAGGAAGGCAGTTCATTTTGCAAGCCCATGCATACATTTGAACTGGGATCACTTGCTGAAAAACAAGACAGAGGATCTCCCTTCTTTTGTTTTGCCTCTTCCACCAACTTGCCTTTCAACCTGGCCCATCCACCACCCCTTGGAACGTGCTGCACCTGGCTCCCTCTCGCCGACCCAGTTGGCACATTTCTTCCACTGAATGCAGCCAATAGAATTCTAGCTGTCTATGGGATCCAGCTATATTAGTTGGTTAAGGAAAGCAATCTAGTTCCAATTGTTCAGGGGAGTGAATGCAGTCAATCCTCCTTGGCACTGAAAATCATCTCCTCTCTCAGCTTCAAGGTGGGTAGTTGTGTTCTTATTAGTCTAAGAAGACTGTATGTGCATTTTTATTAGAAGGACACTGCCCTTCGAAGAAGGGGTGTGTGGACCACAATCTAAATATAGCCAACCAAGACTCCTGGATCCAACTGTTGCTCTGTGGAAATTGGCCAGAAAGTAGAACCCGAAAACAATGCTAGCCGGCTTTTGGAATACACTTTGACAGATCTTTGAATGGTACCATTGATTTATCTATGGAGAACATTGAATCAAGTTGGCTTATGTGTCTAATGACTGTCACAAGAGTTATTGTTTTCAACAAGGGAGGTGGAACTCTTTCATGAAATGAACCAGTTCAGAAACTGAAGCTTAGTACTATGGGTACTCTGGGGATTGGGTGCACCAAACACTGCAGGAAGACCACCTACTGTGCTGCACCAGAACGTTTCACTACCTGGTGATCGAGGCTGCAAACTAAGCTCGACTGTTTCCAGTAGGGTGTGGAAGCTATGCACTAACACAAAACCGGACATTAGTCCTGGTTGTGAGTCACGCATTGAAGGAAGTAAGAATGGGCAGAGCTTTGCTGATGGCTACTGCAGAGGCAAAACGTGCATACATCCCCAGGCCAGGCCCGTATTGATGGAACGGCTGATTAGTTTGTAATTCTTATGATGGTATGCAGTGTGCGAATCAATGAGTGCAGTCAAACTACCGCTTGTCCAACTGCTTAGACAATCAGTCACAAAGCCTCTTTGACAACCAAGAAGTGCTAGTTTTAAAAAAAAGTGTTTTTATGATAAATTAACTTGATATTAAGTTAAAGAATTGATCTCGCTCCACATTGTGGCTCTGCCACTACTTCCATAAATAGGACTTCCGTCCTTATTTCATTATGATAATTTAATAATAATAATGTAGCATTTATCTAGCGCTACGAACCCTCGGGTATCTGATCGCTGCTTATTATTACCCTCGGCGAGTGGTGCTAATTTAGCGCCCTGCCGGGATTCGAACCTGCGTGAGCAGGCTCTGAGTGAGCAAGCGCGCGCTCTACTTGCTGTGCTATCGGACCATATGCTAATTATAAGTCGTAGATGCATTGTGGGCATATCTAACCCCCCTTGATCAGTTTTGGAATATCCACGTCTAAGTACATAACTACATCAGGAGAAAGTCCAAACATGAACTGTGCTTCTGGGTGACAGAGTAGGTATAAACAATGATGTTTATTAAGTGTTGGAGTGTTGAGTGGACACTCCTAGTGTGAGTTGCTGAAGGTGGTAGAGCGGCCATCCTGGAAAACGATGGGCTATTTATGTATAAGCTATCCTTTAATAAGGATAGCCTTGAAACACTTGTGTATAGGCGCGTTACAAATGCCTTATCATAATGCATTCCCCCCCATATCCTCGATGTTTGTAGTGCTCCAGCCTTCCACTTGCAATCCCAGTTATTTCACAGCAAAGATGAACTCATGAACAAAAGGAGGTGCGAAGTAAAGATACCATTGGCAACGCCCACCGAGATCTATATCAAAACGTTCTACACGAAAATATATAACGAATCAAGAAAAACTTGTGTCCTGACAGACGATATACACTGCATCTCCCCACCCCCCATTTCTGCATCTGGTAATCGGATCAGAAAGTGCACGTCAGCTAGCACACCTGAGGGGAGGGGTCAGCCAAGGGCCCCATCTCGCACTCTAATCCCAGTGTTCATCAACGAAAGCCTGAAGGTTTCAGCCTCAGCGCATCAGTACAGGGCGCTTCATGCTGCAACAATTCAGGGCTCAGTTCGACAGCCCTCTTGGGGGGGGGGGTGTACTTGTTCCAGGAGCACAAATGTCGTCTATGTGACGTAGTGATTCTGCAGCGCAAGATGTCTTGCGATAGGAGATTGTGGGTGTCAAATCTGCGCCTTAGATTTGTGCTCTGTCCATCTTATGTTTGGGCTATTAACCCAGATGGCCATTTGGTGTTCTGAGGGTGACCGGTAAGAAAATGGTCAAACCCGGATCTGTTTGGCTGGATGCAAATATTTTACCTTTATTGATATTTACATGTAGACTATTCAGTCATGGCAATGTACCTTTCTTCAGATCTGAAGGACTTGCATCACTATATCGGCCTTGACAAGTAATGCTTTGAGATTTTTGCCACATCTGTATGTCCTGGCTGATGGTCCTGATGGACCGTTTTTGGAGAACTTCAGTGATTATCGCACTATTTAGAAACTTACTTGGATTGGAATATGTCCAGTCATGAACGGGGTGGGTTATAATCATAACAATAATTCGCATTGATATAGTGCTACGGACCTTCAGTCATCTGAGCACTGCTCGGAAGGATGTAAGGCTGTGTTTGGCCGGGATTCGAACCTGCATTGGCAGGCTCTGCATGGCGAGCACTCTACTCACTGTGCTATCTAACCAGGTGAACATCACTTTGAGAATTTACAGCACAGAAGCACATCTCTGGCTTGAGTTTCAACTCTCTTCACGTATTCCTCCAAACGGTCATATCCTATCCTCTCTGAGGGTTTTTGGCCCAGCCATTACTTTTGACTGTTGTAATCATGTTTATTTATTGTGAGTGCTTATACATCAAGGAATTGTTTCAAAGCGCTCACAGGGCAAAGGGCAGGGAACAGGGGGAAAAAAGACAAATAACACTGATGAACAAAGACGGATGTGATCCTACTAGACCATGCGAGCATTCGGATGGATCGTGCAAGTGCAGAGAGAGAGACGGGAAAGGGAAGGGGGTAAGTAGTGGGGTATGCTAGAGAGTCAGTTGCAAGCAACAGTAAGTGCCTGGCAAAGATCACTTGGAGGGTGGTCACTGCCAAGGAATAAGTGCAGTCCTGTGGGGGTAACCACAGGCTAGTGGGTGCCCAAAGGCAAGTGCTGGAGCGAGTAGAACCCACAAGGGTACAGGCCACCAATCAAAGCAAATGTAGGGTTTAGCAAGGGAGGGAAAGGGGAAAGGGGGATGGGGGAGGCAAAGAGGAAAGTCTTTAGGAATTTCTGGAATTTGAGGCGATCCGGCTCAAGACTGAGAGGAAGGGGAGGCTGTTCCAGAGGAGAGAGCCAGCTGAGGAAGGAGATTGGCCACCAGCTTGCTGCTTAGCGAAGCGCTTGACGCACAGAGAGTTGGTGCCGGAAGAACATAAAGATCTGGAGGGAGAGTATTTAGTGAGAACGGGTTGTCGATGGTGTGGTCCCTGGCCCCAGACAGCCTTATGGATGATGCAGAGGGATTTGAATTTGATCCTTGCAGCAACTGGGAGCCAGTGGAGAGATTTTTTTGGGCTGGAGAGATAGTCTGTGGGCTTGAGGCCAAGGATAAGTCTTGCAGTCCTAATCTGGATGAGCTGGAGGGGCCGGAGAGAGGAAGAGGGCAGATTAAGCAAGAGGCTGTTTCAGTAGTCCATCCTGGAGAGTACCAGATCTCCGATCTATATCATTACTGCGACCCCCCCCCGACGTCTGACGGCCGAAAAGGCAGACTTTTTTTGTGTTATTTTCCAACCCCCTTTACACCACATATGCAGGGTGAAACCACCTGGAGCCCCCCAGGCTTGTATTAGATCCCATACCCCACTCTCACATATATACGTGGTGTAAAGGGGGTCCAAAAAAGTCCAAATTTTCAGCAGAGTACTGGAAGCAACATTTCGGTATATATTTCCCTAGAGCTCTAGATACATTGAGCTTCTGGGGAAAAGTGAGGAAATAAAAAATACCTCTGAGGAGGTGGAGTTGAAAGTGGGCCTTCTTGGCAAGATCCGGATATGAGGGAGGAAGGAGAGCGAGGAGTTGAGTGTTTCTGGGTTCTTAGGAGGAAGAAGGGGAGGGGCCCATAGAGGGTGGCCAGGTAGAGGGGAAGAAAGAGGGAGCCGGAGTCCCAAAAGGAAGGATCTCAGTATTGTTGGCATTCAGAGATCATTAGATGCACTCCAGGACTGGATAGCAGATAAGCAGTCCGGAATGGTAGAGGAAGGAGAGAGGATCAGATGGCAGTTAGAAGAAGACTTGGGTGTCATCTGCATAACACTGGAAGTGAAGGGAGAAAGTAGAAATAGGGTGAGCAAGTGGGGGAGATGGATGTTGAAGAGCCAGGGTGAAAGGTTGGAGTCCTGGGGAAAGCCACAGGCGGAAATACAGGTGGAAGAAGAGAAGGACCCCAGGATAACATGGGAGGGGCGGTCAGTGAGGAAGGAGGTCTGTGAGTCCAGTGCCTGCTCCGAGATTCCAAGTGTATCATGGAGCCATTTTATGAGGATGGAGTGGTTGACCGTGTCAAATATAAAGGAGCGATCAAGAAGGATGAGGACAGCTGGGGAGTTGGAGTCAAGAGATGTAAGCAGTTCTTCATTGGTGTTCAAGAGAGCAGTTTCTGTGCCTCTGGATGCTCGGAATCCAGATTGATTGTCACGTAGACAACCAACAAGCTCAGTGTGCTACGTCAGTTGGGGGATGACCAATTTCTCCAGAAGTTTCCCAAAGAAGGGAGCGATGGAGATGGGGCACTTATTAGCCGGTCATGTGTTTCTGGTACTATTCTCCTGAGCTATTTAATGAAACTTGAAAGCATTCGAATATTGACCAAAAGCCATGTTGTAAACTAGTAAATGGAATAGTCTCCCTTTATAGTTTGCCACCCATGAAGCACAAAGACTTTGACTATATTTATTTCCATTGTCCTGGTCAATCGCTCAAGGGCGACGTGCTCACCTGTAACTTATACTATAGTTCCTTAACCAGAGAGGAAAACGTCTATAGATGTATTTGAAAACTCCAATTGCAGCATTTCATCGAGATGAAGCCCTCTGTGGAGCAATTGGTGGCAACTGAGTAGGACTGTCAAGAATTACTTCCTTGCACATGTCCACCATTCCAGTGCATGGACCACCACTCCAGAATGCTTACGCAATATAGTTCTGGATAAAAGTGTTTACATTATCATCCAAAGCAACTCAATAATTACGCTAGAATTCATTTCAAACCAGTTCAAGATTTATATCTTAATGGGCGATTTACAGATAAACTAGCTGACAAAAGGGTGTTCTTTTGTAATCTTAGATGCAGTTAACCATCAACCGGATTGAGACACAATGAAATGATTATAACAATTACATTCAAATACTGAAGATTGCACAATTATCTTTGCAACAAGAAGTTTTGGGGAAGACCATAACCAAGAATTGGATTACCAAAAACAAGTTAAGGTGTCGCTTGGATCCCCGCCTTGCTATAATTCAGGACACACTACAAAGCGTTACTTTAGAATGTATTCCATTCAGTGTGGCTGTCTGTAAACCTCAATGCCACATGATGGAGTTATTGAGGCTGTGAGGCCAGTAAATAATGTGTATTTCAATCGTTCCCATGTCCTGTTGAATAACCGCTTTCGTTTTATGAATCCGCAGTATATTTCGACATCAGGAACATACATGGGAGCTCCTAGATTTTGACGGATGCAAATAAATCGATACATTCTTCTTATACCTTTCTGTATTCAAGAAAGATGACCTGAAGCCTCAATTAGAGGCAGAGAATCATGTCATTGATAGTATGGGACAAAATAACGACTCCTAAGTTTTTGATTACATAAATGAAAACTGAATTCTAAAATCATGTTAAACATACCTGGTTTTTAGATAGCATTAGACACTGCATTCCTCGACCCTCTTTTAAGAGATGTTCTTATTCGTAAAATGTTGTGGTAATAAAATGTACTGTCCTCAAAAGGGTGCAGGGTTAGTTAATCAGTCTTTTCTGGGGTTTGAGTTTTGTAAGTGTGCAGTGTTCTAGCACCTCTTCCGCAGTCGGGCTCCCATAACGCACTTAATACCCAGAGGTTTCTAAGTGCGGACCCCAGTGTTCGAACCTGTGTTGTGCTATGTTGTCTTGCTTCCAAGGCGAGCACGTTGCCCCTGAGCTATCCTCCCGAGACAAGAATCCTCCCATTTATTAAGAATGTTCCATTTAGAGTCGTTACAGGGATGCCTTGTCTGTGCATAGGGAGTAACCAGATGTGCGGCCATGTTCAGAGATGCATGCTGATTTCTTGTGTTTTCCTACTCGCATATTTGTTTCAATGAAGAACGCAACATGCCATGTGTTGGAGTTCTTAAACAGTCTTATTACCCCTGGTTTATTTAACTCGAGCTCAAATTGGTGATGTGAGAAGTAAGTCTGCAGACCAGACAATTCCCAGAGGGAAAGGGTCCCGACTCCAGCAGCTGCCAGACTGGGCTGGCGAGCGCAAGGGTAATTCTGTCATGCAATTAAGGAGCATGTTGGAACATTTTCTTTTTTTATTGTGCATTTGTAAGGCGCTTATACATCAAGAAATTGTGTTAAGTGCCAAGGACGAGTATGCTCGTCCTTTTTGCATAGACTTGCATAATAGCCTCGCAATTAAGGGGTTAAAGCGCCCACAAGGCAAAGGGGAACAAAAAGGCAAATGCAATAACACTGATGAACAAGACAGGGGCGGTCCTACTAGGCCCTGTGAGCATTCGGAAAGTGCAAGTGCAGCGAGAGAGGAGGAACACAGCAAGGGGGGTCAGTGCCAGAGAGTCGGTTGCAGGCAACAGGTAAGTGCTTGGCCGAGATCACTAGGTGAAGAGTGGTCACCTGCCAACACCATAAGTGCAGGCCTGTGGGACAACACAGGCCGGTGGGTGCCCAAAGGCAAGTGCTGGGAGTGGGCGGAGGCTGAAGGTGATTGGAAGGAAGGCCAGGACCCAGAAGGACACTTAAGGCCCGGTCACCAATCTCAGCGGCTGTGGGGTTTAGCACAGGAGGAAGAGGGGGAAAGAGGAGGTGAAGATGAAAGTCTTGAAGAGCCTCTGGAATTTGAGGATAATCCGGCTCAAGACAGAGGATGGGGAGGCTGTCCCAGAAGCAGGAGCCAGCCGAGGAAAAAGATCTGCCACCAGCTCTCTGTTTAGAGAAGCGTTTGACATGCAAAGAGTTGGAGCCGGAAGAGCGTAAATATCTAGAGCGTAAACACGAACCTGAAGGGTTCTAGCATGTTTTATATTTTCATGTTTTGAAGGATATTTTTGCTTAGTTTTTTTGAAGTGGGAGCAAACCTAGTTTTGCATGTCCATGAGGATTCCCGCGTTTTACATGTTCCAGACAGAAGATTTTTCCATAGGATGTTGCTCTATCTTTTTCTTGTGCTTCTAACAATCCAACTTGGATATCCCTGCGTAAGCAATTGATTTCTGAGTCTCTCAACCAAGTCATATATTTGGGAATGGTTATAAAGCTAACGCAGAAGTTGTTCCCAAGGCAGGGTCTTTTGAAGGACATAAGGCTGGCAATTGAGCAGCCACAACTATGAATTGCGGTCCATGTGTTTAGAGCCGTGCTTTGCAAGTATTTTAATAATGAGCCCACCTAAAGAAATACTGCAGGGCGGGGGGCTCCAAAATCCAATAAATGCTTATATTTTCTATTAAATACAGTGATTGTCTTCCTATATGAGTGAGTCTTGCGTCCTCTTCATATTTGAAAGAGCTTTGTGCACTCCCTGGACTTCGTCTGGCACCAGTAAGGGGGCCAGCGACACAGTTTTATGACCTTTGGTTTGTTTCTTTTATTGACACCTCAACATTGTACAATAAACAAGCAAATGTTTGCATGGTCTTGGAGCATCAATCAATTTTCTCACCACATTAAAGGAGAAAAACCAAAACAATCAATACTTGTACTATACTGCTCATCACCCCAAACCCCTTAAACCAGCAAGAAAGTCAAGAAAACCCAAATCAAATCCGAATCACTATGCAGCAGGAAAAGGATCATGTTAAAGGTGGGGGCTAGGTTCGCTTCACGTGTCTAGATAACAGAGTTATTCCTGTTAATCAGTACATAGGAAGTCATTTTGTCTCGGGAGGATAGCTCAGGGGCAACGTGCTTACCTTGAAAGCTAGACGACATGGAGCACCTCAGGTTCGATTCCCCTGGGTCCGCGCTTAGAAACCTCTGGGTATTAAGTGGTTATAAATAACCTGTCATATCATATACAACATTGATGTCCTCAGAGGTAACACATCAGGTTGCATGGAACCTAAGTGGGCATTGGAGGGCACCCAAACATCATTTGGTCAACCTTGTGAAATGCGGCGGCTACCTAGATTAGCCCCGGACTCATTATAATACACCACATCCCTAAACCAGGAAAAATGTTGAGGGGGGATGTCGGGAGCTTCTGCATCTAATGCATCCCTCCTCTATGCAACTGTCCATGCCAGTCGTGCAATGTTAGTGTTCAGTTTCAAACCTTCTATGGAGAGCACCAGCAAGCATTTCATCAGTGAGCGGGTTACTGGGCAATTAATAATTGCCAGTAGGCACTTGGTTACCCCCTCCCAATATTTTTCAATCCTATTACAAGACCATTGTAAGTAAATGAGACCTGCAGGCTGAGTATCACACCTAGGCCATGTGTTCCACCTGGTCTGATCCAAAGTATTGAGAGTGGTTTCCACGAAGTGCTGACGATGTACGTGTTTGTAATTCACTAAGCATAAGCTCTACGGAAAAGATTTCTAGTTTACCAATGGACCTGTATCCACGTCTCATCCTCCAATGGTGATCAGAGATCCTCACTGTGATGAATCCACGTCTGGGGTACCAGTGGTCCAAGGGTGAATATCGGTTCCTAAACCATCAATTAACCCCACCTCTAATACAACAGAAGGGATCTTAACAGATTGGAATAGCAAGTAAAATGATAAACCTCCGTGCCCAATTTTGGTAACGTGGATGGTACGGCAGGCTTATCTCTGAAGGGTCGTTGTTCATTGGTTAGTTGCAACACAGTGAAAATACATTTATTACCCAGTAATAAAAGGAGCATGCAGTCAAGGTTGTATTAAAAATATCTACTTTATTAACTACAACAGACAGTCTAACAACACTAAGAAATATAACCCACCCTTTAAAGGAATGCACAGGACAGACCGTTTCAGAGAAGGAAAAGGGATGCACTCAGGATACTGACAGGAGGGTAGTTGGTATCGTTAATAACCACAACAGTTCAAGGTTTCTAGGCTTCAGTACAAAGGGAGCAAAGGTTCTTAAAATTTCTCCAGGGGCCTTTTGGGGAGGACCAGAGAGACAGAACCACAATGTGATTCTTGTGATTTAGGTGTTCTTGGTGCTTAGCAGGGTCTAGTCGGCTTAAGGGTACTTTGCAGGCTTCTGTGACAGAGTTTGAGAAGGGAGACCGCTGCGGGTATCAGGTGACAAGATGGTTCTGCGAGCGAAGCTAGACGAGCAACCGTAGGCTGTCCTACACAGCGGCTCATGGTCAAAAATCTTTCTCAGTGCTGATCTGCTTTTCTGAAGCATTGGTCGAGATGTCTCCTATGTATTTAAGTGGATGCGGCTTGACCATGGTCAGCGTTGCAGTCGGTTGCAGATCGATGATCTCGACGGGCTCGAAAATGGCCTTTAAGGCACATGGCAGTATATACTCGTCGAGGCACTTCTCCCAGCTTCTTCAGTGGGCATGTGTCGCCCTTTAAGGTGAACGGCCCACAGCTGTGGAGTGTGTTGCAGGTAGTTGCTTTGTCCTTGGTTGTAGGTTCATAGACCTTCTGGCACTCCGTATCTGGGATGCTTGCTGCAGAGTCTAGCCGGGCACTCTGTGTGCTGGCTGAGTATCGGTTCTGGAGCGGCTGGCGGGTCCTCTGAGCTCTTCATCTCCCCCTGTTCCCTTGAAGAAGTTCAGGGAGGGATCCCGCTTCTCTTTTTGGATATCCTGACCTTCCTTCACTGGCGGAAGATGTAAGGCAGACTGTACCTTCAGCCAGAGTCCAAGGTTGAGTTCTTCTTTCTTACTTCTCGTGAAGTCTTCAGATTGTCTGCCAAAAGAGAGGCTCCAGCCTTCTTTTAAAGCCAAGTTGGCAACAGTGATTGGTGTAGGCTAAGCCCATCTTAGTGAACCAATCCTGGGGTCCCTGCCAACAATCCTCTGTATGCGTGAGGTCATAACCAGAGTGCTTTGCAACAGGAAAGGTAAATGGGTGGAAACGGGAACAAGGTGTACCCCAGAACTAATATGGCAGAACACTTCTCGCAACAGAAAGAGCTATGGGCTCACTCCCTTGTGCTACTAAGTCCCACTCATCTTGCCATCTATTGTGTTCAAAGAGTCTCTCTGGTTAAAGGTACTCCCTATGTGGTTCCTGTTAAAGCAGCAGGTCTCTATTGAAACTGCTGAGACAAAAGTCTCTGGCTCCTGCAAACCACATTCTTGTACCTCATGAATGGGGTCCCCCTAATGGGGTAGTCTACTGCTACAGAAGACCCAGAAATGATAGTTCATTGCCACTGATACTGAGGGCGGGGGCTGGCTTCCGATTGACACAGTTTCATATGAAAGGTTGTTGGGATTCCTGTCCCCTTTGTTACCCTCTGCAGCCAGGCCTCATGCGGGCCTGTTTGAAGTACTCCTGTAGGAATGATAATTCGCTGCCACCACCTGCAGGGCCTAACAAAAGAGCATGGTGGATCCATGGAGCCATGGTCAGTTGATCAGGCTGACCATGGCAGAGAGAAGGTTGGTCCTCTCGCTGCCTGGAGATGACATCATTCACTCCTTGGCTGTCACGTTCCTGCAAAATATGACGGGGTGAACAGTGCCTGTAGACATTGTCCAGGCTAGAGTACATGGATCTTTGTTTTGTCATGGTGTGAGCATAGGAAAATGCGTCGGGGATTAGCCCCACACATTTTCCTGAGGTAGGCCTACCATCATTCCATTTAAATAAAACATTCAAAAACACCCAGGTGAGCACATGCCCTCCATGCAGATGGTCAAATTCCTCAGACTATTTAGTTAGTGGAGTGTGTGTTATTGCCAGTTTACCATTTTGTAGCTGTGAATAGATTCTAAGCCCCAAACCTTTTCACGTGCCAACAGTCTCAACAATTCTGCTGGTTGTAGGTGGTCCAGGGAAGTCAGACCATGGTCTCCTGAAAGAGGCATGCCACCTCTAAAGTTGCAGCAAGGTCTGTTGAGACCTGGGAATTTGTACTGAGAATGGATCTGGTGTGGTGAGTTCACCTTCGCAGCAGGTGTGGCAATGGGCAAATACCATGTGATCACCATGTTTACAAATAACTGGGTGAGTTGTAACCTCAAGATTCTGTAACCTCCATGTGTGAGGGTTGGTGAAAAAAGATGTTAATCTGTAAATACTGTGAAGGTTTGCTAGGCCTAATGTGTACCTTTAAACATATGTAGACCCTGCAAAGGCCCTCCCCTTCACAGCATGACTATCATATTAAGTTCAATCATCTCGGCTAAAATCAGTTCTGCTTTAGAGAATTACATAATCTGCAGAGGCAAACCGGTGCTAAGTCATTTGACGCATGAATTCCATTATGTATGTGGTGCTGGTGTAACAGTTCAATGGCAAGTGCGAATAGCATCGGGGAGGAGAACCCCGGATACTTGCCCGATTCCACCTTAAACTGCAAATGTTTGCATTTTTGACAATTCTAGCTTTAGGTTGTCTCTGCAGGAGCTTGAACCTCCTATAATGTTAGGACCAAAGCTGACGCACTGTAGATCCACACACAAATATGATCACTCCACTGAATGCAATGCTTTTGCCGCCGCTAGCAATATCCAAATTAAGATCAATAAGGGAGATTTTTCCCAACACCTGCCAAATGTTCAATTTCGTGGACTTCCCTGGAATACATCCAGATTGGTCTGGATGATCCAGCCATTGTATAAGGGGTGAGATGCGGTTAGTGATAACCTTGGCCAGAATTTTATTTTCCCTGTTAAATGTGGATGAAGGGTGATCAGACCCACAATCATCAGGTGGTTTGTTGAGTAGTACATAATATTTGACTGAGCATGGGAGGTAGGCTGCCAGTCATATGCTTTTGGGATCTAAGGTGCCAATATGTTGAATAACGCCATTTAAAACTGGTCAGTGAAGCTGCCTGCACCAGGCGATTTTCAGTTTTCAAAGTCTGAAGTAGCTTTACATCAGTGAGGGAGAGTGTAATATTGAGTGTAGCTGAGATGTAATATGTACTCTATCCAGGAAAGAGGACACATTGGCGTATGGACAAGAGATTTTACAAGATCCCTGTAGAATCGTGCAACAAACCTACATTATTTGAGAAGGCACAGTAGCCTAAGCACTCGCTTCATCCAGGATGGCATATTTGGTAGAGCCTTCCTTTCTCTAGTAACAAGCTTGCTCAATCACGTTTACCATGTTTTTTAGCAGCCACAGGCCTATTCAAGGTTTACTTACGGAGTCTGCCATTTTAGAATTCTGCCCACATTTATCATGTTTCTGTGTCCACAACTCCTGATTCGTAGAGAAATTACCCTCCTGTTGCAACTGACTGATATCTTCTTCAAGTGTGGAAAGTCTATTATTAATGTTCTTGAGAATATCTACCTCTTTTGAGATACCATAGAAGTATATTTTAAATATTTTAAATGTCTCCCTGTGATGAATCCTGCAAAGTCATCACTGATACCCCAGCCTAAAGTCTCCTCCCATGTGGCCAGGGAAAGGCAGCCGCTACCTGATCCTGACCCGGGGGTGGTATTTTGAGGGTGGATCACATGGGAGGAGATGGCAGTCGGGGTAGAGTGCTGACACCAGCCGGAGAGTGGTGGTATTCTTCTCTTTCTTGCCAGGCAGATCCCTTAATTCCAGAGGTTTTGATGTCCTGTTGTCATTCAGAACAATTGTGTGGTGTAAATTCAGCCCCATAGGGACAGAGACTGAGAGTCCATGCATTGATTTCCAACACAAGGCCTAGACAAAAAGGGCCCATCTCAACATTATCAAAATGGGCAGGCGCTCAAGTGAAGGAAAATGTGCCAGAGAACTGAAAACTGCTGGATGTGCCCAATACATTGCAAAAGACAGTTTTGGGCGGAAAATGCTGTTTTCATAACATATGAAAAGCTACCATTTCATTTAAGGAGACAGATGGCACCATGTCACATTGACTTCAATGCAGCACAACACTGATGTCCAGAAATCTAAAGTGAAGCCAAGCACTTTGCATTTCTCACAAATAAAACACTTACTTTTCAACATTCAAAATGACATAATTTAAAAGGAGAGGGCTACTTGTTGAAGTGAACATTAGTTTCCATGTTAACTGTGGCCTATGTGTGAATAATACTGAAAGTAAGACGTGTATCTTTTTAATGATTGTATTAAAGAAATATTTAATTCCTGGTCAGTAGGCCCAGATGCCATACACAATGCTACATGTTAAACACATAGTTTCGATTTAAAATGCTATCCTTTTAGAATTATTTATGTAGCTTGTTTACACCACTGAACTGAAAGGTCTGTGCCTTTGAACCTTTGATTTCAAGATCTTTGGCTGAGGCCCACCAGGAAAACCGGTCTGTTTCTGTTAAATGCTAAGAAATACAGCATTTGAGATCAAATCCATGAAGGGTTTAGATAAGGAAAATCAAGGCCTGACCTCTCATCACATAAACTATATTAGCTGCAAACAGAGACCTTTTGAAGACACTTAATGGCAGGGCTGCAATAACATGTAGCCGGGCAGATGTCCCTGTCATGGGAGTTGGGAGAAATGAAAGCATATTTGGGGTTGAGACAGATGTGGTACTTGGGGTCCATATTATGCAGTGCCATTTGATTAACATTGGACTCCTTTTCCCTAATAAAAAGAGAATCATCCCTCCCAGTGGGCTCATCCAGGACTCATATTAAAGATCACAGAATGTGTAAAAGCAAAGAGAAATATCGAGGCTGAGTACCCCAAAAGGAAATACACCAAACACTGGCTTATGAAGATTGACAGATCTTTATAACTGTACATTTTTACAGAGAAACAAAGTATCAGATAGCTATCTGGCCCTCAGTACATCACAGCGAATACCAGCCCTTTTGGTGTGAGAAGTGAGAGGTACTGGACGTCTAAATATTCACATCTTTTATACAGTGTCCAATCGTAATGTCCAGCCCCTCTGCAGGTTAATAATTCTCGGTCTAGGGTTCGTGCCGAGTTCACTTCTAATTAGTCCAACTATATGCATGCAGATTATTTCCAGTTTGTACAAGAAGAAGTCACAATGGCAACAGTGTATCTTCGAATTTAACACTAAGCCTTAGTACATGTCTTATACAATGTAGTTCAACAAGTGTTCACGTTTAGTATTTAAACAACATTGTGTTTGATGTATGTCCATGGATTGGACTTGTTGGTCTGGGTAATCCTTGATCTACAGGTCAAACGTAGGACAAGGTCTCATTACACGACCCAAACATTTAGCCAACGGGCAGTTTAGACATTAACTTCTATGCGAAGGTCAGGAAGGTTAAGTTACAAGCGAGAAACACTGTCCACCATTTTTAGAACACAGAGTTACTTTTGAAATGGGAATCAAAATGACGGATAGACCTAAAATGGCAGCTAAGTCAATCTAAGGTCAAAACTTTGTGACGCGGATTTCTTCGCAGAGCGACTGCGCTTAGGCCAATATATACAATAAAGGAGGCACAATATGATATCCCGTTTAACAAACCCTCCTTTTGGCCTAAGCCAAGCGCTAAACTACTTCTAGTCACTTTACGAGTAACTCCACGTCTCAATGTCCATACATTTGAATCACTATCGGAGATATCAATTGCCATGAGGTCAAATACTGAGACTTCTTTCAGCACAAATTCATTGGAGATTTTCTCTGGGGCGTATACTTGTGCCCTAATGCACCCATCGCTTCTGCACAACATCCTCCTAACATCGAACACATACCAGGAAGACATTGTAAACAGCAGCAAAGAACCAACAGAATACCTAAAATAATCAGCAAGACCGAAAGTAGCTTCCATCCCCAAGATCGTAGGAGGTCCCAGAACCAAGCACTAAGATCCCAGTTTCCCTCGGGAACATGCACTTCTGAACTCAGAACATGCAGATTTTGAATCGCCCTAAAGATTGTTGGGGAGGAATCTGGCACGAAAACACAGCAAGCGGACCCCACTAATTTACATACCCCACCACGTTCAGCCAGGATGACATCTAATGCCACCCGGTTCTGAAGTGCCACTTACCTTATTGTTTTCTGTTCTAACGTCATATTATAGAGTATGTCAGTGGTCCGGTTGATGGTCCTCGCCAGTACTCTCGCTAGTCTCCTGATATCGTCTTAGTTCAGTATTTGTCCCCAGAATGGCACAAAAGATTTAGCTACATCGCCCAGAACTTGTGCTGAAATATCGGCATTCTCGTCCCGTCGTGAACAAGCCTTTGAGATTTCTACAGTGCTAGCAATGAATACCCCGGGTAACAGAATCCCTAAATAGCAAGTTCCCTGCCAATCCCTGGGTAACCAGGGAAATGCTGCATTACCGCAAACAAAGTAGACAGGTTCGCCTACATACAAATGTCTGTCCTCACTAGTCAAATTCGCAACACTGGCGCAACCCTTAAAATCACCCATTGACTGAGTACTATTCCTTTGTATGCAGAAAGAAACTGAATCGGGAATGTGGTTGACCTTATAAGAAGGTGGCGTGGCATTCCCTATTGCCTCCAGGAGCCATCTTGAAAGAGATCAAGGATTGAAAAGGATGGGACAGTCTGTCAGAAGGCCTAATAGAAGCAACATTTGGCTTGCTCCTGTTCGCAAAGAGTGAGCATCCCAGGGGCATCAGAACACGTTTTTCAAAATCATTCAAGTTAGTCCCATCGAAGTTCCCTGAGATGCTATCGTTCCTTCGGCCAAAGAATAGTGCTCTAAGAGAAGCATAGCAAGCAGTTGTCAATGGTAAAGGATGAATATACCAACCCAGTCCCTTATCCCCATGCTGCGGTAAATGCGAACAAACCCAACAATTGGACCTATTAAAAATGGCATGTGTAATAGAGTGTTGTTGTGGTAGCTCTGTCTGTGCTGAGAGATTTTAGGAGATAAAGTGTGCAGATGTACAAAAGGAGTAGAAACAGTGGGTACATTTTCAGTGGGTAACACATTTTCAAGCGGATGTACTTCTTCCAGATACCAGAATCCTAAGGCAATGACTATCGTAAAACCAGTCAACATTATCACTAAACAATACGTTTTCGGGGCCCACACATTTGAGTGTTCATCTCTTCCGCACGAGCGTGAGCGGTTGCAGGCATTGTTCTTCAAACGATTTACACCAATGTTTTTTTTGCTGGCGACCTCCAGGCTGAGCGTCGTCTTAGTCCTTTCACAAACCCTAGCCAACAGAATACCCGTAAACACAAATGATCGGGCCAAAAAGGCAAGCCCTTTGATGATTTTCTTTGATGGCACAACCAAACCGTACAGTAGGTCTATTTCCTCGGACGCAGATCGTACCTTGTGACTCCTGGTACTGAGTGATGGAAGCGACAAATCCACTCTTGATGCTGTTTACTGCTTCGTGATTGTTAGTTGCAGTACTGGTGAGGGGTTATGTATCTTCTGTACCGTGTTGCACAGGGGGTGGAATTCTCTTGATGTGGGACACGTGGATCCCATGCTTCTTTCCTGCTACCCGCACCACTGTCTGTGTGACCAGGGGGACCTGATGGGGGCCCAGCCAACGAAGTGCGAGGCAAGAGGATCGCTCAAATGCCTTTGTGAGGACCCAGTCTCCTGGCCGTATGCTGTGACCGGGGCCCTCGTACCTAACAGGTAAAGCCTCTCGCACCTGGTGATAAATGAAATACAGATTTTTAGTTAACTGGCCACAATAATCAGAAAGGAGTACATTTTCGACCTTGCGTAAGGAACGGGTCTTTGGGACATTCCAAATATTAGCTGGCCTACCCATGAGCACCTCAAAGGGAGAGAGCCCAGTCTTAGCTTGTGGGGTCGTCCTCATGGACAATAATACGATCAGTAAGGCGTCCGGCCATTTTAGTTTGGTGCCGGCACACGTCTTAGCAAGCTTGTTTTTGATGATGCCGTTGTGTCTTTCTACTAGTCCATCACTCTGTGCGTGTCTGGCCGAATGGAACCATTTATCGATCTGTAATCCCGCGCATATCTGCGGAATTACACCAGCGATAAAATGTGGACCATTGTCTGACCAGATGACTCTTGGCAAACCAAATCTTGGAAAATATTCCTGCAGCATGGTCTTTGCCGTGGTCATGGCTGTGGCATCTTTGACGGGAAAAGCTTCAACCCATTTGCTAAAGGCACGGATGACAACTAATACGTACTTGAAGTTATGACAAAGCTCCATTTCAATAAAGTCAAAATGAATCACTTCAAAGGGGACAGAAGGTGGACCAAAACTACCCCTAGGAGTTGATGTGCCCTTTCCCACATTGTGCTGCAAACAAATCATACACCCCTGAACGAAGCGTTCAGCTACCTTAGGGATTATGTCATTTACCCACACATTTTGCAACATTTTGGTGATTTTACAAGCACAAATATGGGTAGGACCATGAGCCATAACAACCATCATCATAATATACGCATCGGGCAATAACCATTTCCCTTCAACTTTGTCCACCCAACACCCGTCATCATCCAATTTTGCCAAACACTCAACCCATTTCTTAGATTCCTCTAATGTGGCATCAGCTTGAATGTTCTTTACGGAGTCAATACCCTCATCCAAAGTACAGGCATTTGTGGCTTCCCTTGAAGTATACATTTCTGAAGAGAGATCAGTGGCAGTCTGTTTGGCTTTCAGGTCCGCAAAAGCGTTCCCTTTTCCTGCATTATCTATGATTTTCTGATGCGCTGCACATTTCATAATAGCCAGCTGAGTAGGGAGTGCAAGCGCTGAGTAACCGTACTATCAAGCAGCCATGTTGGATTTTAGTACCATGTGAGGTCAAAAAACCTCTTTCTGCCCAAAGTCTGCCGAAGTTGTGAACCACCCCAAAGGCATACTGACTGTCAGTATATATGTTTACGGTAAGCCCTTCGGAAAGTTCACAAGCTCGGCTCAATGCTATAATCTCTGCGGCCGGCGCGGAGTTAAGCGTGATTCTTTTGGTCTCCATGACCGTGCTCGATGTGTTGATTGCATAAGCAGCTGTGGATGTACCATCAGGGAATTTGAAACAGGAGCCATCACAAAACAGCTCCCCTTGTGGATTATTCAAAGGAATATCTTTTAGATCGATTCTGTCTTTGGTCTCTTGCTCTGTGGTGTAAAGACAGTCATGTGACTCTTCGTCACAGCAAACAGTACCTTGCGGGAAAGGTAAAAGTTCCGCCGGATTAAGAACACAACACCTCTTGATTTGGATGTGCGGTGCAAACAAGATCAATTCGTATCTCGTTAATCGTGCGGAGGTGAGGTGTTGTGTTTGTGTTCTGTTTAATAGAACATCTGCAGAGTGAGGTACCATCAGGGTTAAAGCATGGCCTAGGACCATTCCCTCGCTCTGTTTTATGGACGCAGCAGTGACACCTCTCAAACATCTCAGCAAAGCGCATGCGACAGGATCAAGGGCGGAAGAAAAGTAGCCGCACAGCCTATTCTTTCTTCCATGTTCGTGCGTTAACACAGCCAAAGCACATCCATCACATTCATGCACATACAACAAAAAGGCCTTTTCATAATTTGGTGTGCCCAAAACTGGTGCCGAGCACAATGCACTCTTGAGCAGATCAAATGCTCGCTGGTGTTCCAAGTTCCATGGTAATGACGAAGAAATGCCCTTCTTCGTCAAAGCCAACATTGGTTTAATCACTAAGGAGAAATTCGGGATCCACTGCCTACAGTAAGAAGCCAATCCTATCGAGGCTCTAACTTCCTTCTGTGTATTTGGGACAGACATGCTAGAAATTATTTTTATCCATTCAGGCGTCAACCTTCTTCCCTCCTTTGACAGGAGATAGCCTAAATAGGCGACCTCCTGTCGACAATATTGAAATTATTTAAGCAAAGCTTTGTGTCCATGTTGTGCTAGGTGAATAAGCAACAACACAGTGCCCTCCTTACAAGCGCTCCCTGAGTCAGCAGCTAATAGTAGGTCATCAACATATTGAAGCAGTGTACCAGTAGAGGGCAACTCCAGGGTATCGAGCTGCTCTTTCAATGCCCTGCTATAGATGCTAGGACTTTTGTGTAACCTTGTGGTGCATGGGTGAAGGTGAACAAGCGTCCCCCTAAGGTGAACGCGAACAAGTATCTACTGTCCTTATCTATAGGGATACTAAAGAAGGCGTTCTTTAGATCCACAACACTAAAGTGAGTAGCTGAAGCCGGAATCATGGTCAATATTGTTGTCACATCAGGCACAGTGGGAAATTGTGGAGCAGCAATGTTATTAATTGCACGTAAATCAATAATGAAACGTAAGGGAATTGCATCATCGCCTTTTTTGTACGCCGGCAAAATCGGACTATTGCACAAACTACCTGCAATTTCCTCAATCACCCCTCGATGCACAAAATCGGAGACGATGCATTTCAAAGCTTGCTCACCATCGACCGAGATCTTATACTGGGGAATACGTGGCAACTTTGCTCCATGTTTCAAAATAATCTGAACGGGCTCAATTTGTAAAACACCAACATCATTGTCATCGATTGCCCACAAACACTCCGGAACATCACTAAATTCCGGCGGCAAAGGTCTAGTCAAGAATTGAGAGACCGAACGTTGCTGTGGTGAAATCGTCAAACGCAGTCCGTCAGAAGAACAATGAATTACTGCATTTAATTCCTTCAACGGATTCAACCCCAACAAATTCTCTCCACAATTCATGGTCAAAAGGAATGGACAGTGGTCCGTGAATGGACCCAAAGAAATAGGTACCGGCGAAGAAACCGGACAGATGACTGGTGTACCAGAAAACCCTACAGAAACCTTGGTTTGCCCCGACAGTGGAATGTTTGGAACCCGTGAATGGTCAATGGAACACTTCTGTGCCCCTGTATCTATCAAAAATAGATGTTTCCTATGTCCCACTATCATCTCAATGTAGGGACCTTTCTGATTAACGGGAATAGGCGTTGGTTCCAAACCCTGCTTCGGGCAATCCTAGCGAAACAGAATGTCGTCAAAAGGAAGCTCTTCAGAGAGGTAAGCAGCAGAAGGATGATCAAAAATGTTTCTATTATCCACACTTGGTGCCTGATTGTCCTGTGAAGAAGGTTGCTGTGATTCTTGTGAAAACTGACTTCTACCAGGACCCCCCGTCCCTGTACGGCCTCTGGATCGTCTACCCATATTCCCAAATGTGTTATTCGACCTCTGCTGCAGGATCGGGCATTGTGCGCTTCAATGACCCTCTTGTCTTAAATAAGCACACTGGTTTATGTTTACAGGACCCAATGGCACATTTCCCTGTGGAACGTACTGACCCCTAAATTGCGAATTACCCCCTCTAGGGCTCTTACAATTTGTTGCAATAGTACTTTTGTCTTTAAGTCACCTTTTCTCTTTTCAACTCTTTCCTTTTCGTTATTGACACGGTTCTCATAGTACTGAGCCATATGCAGTACTTCTGACTGAGACTTCGCTTGCCAAGCGCTCTCGGAGGACATAATCTGTGACTGGATGTCAGGCAACAATCCACGAACAACTTTGTCCACGAATAGTCGTTTCCCAGACTCTGTTCTTAAGTCTTGCCCACTGTAATCTGAAAATACTTGTTCGAACCGGTTAAAGAACTCGGTAGCACCCTCAGACTTTCCTTGGACACAGGCCGTAAGCTTGTCCCAAATAATCCTCCTCGCTGGAATGATAGCTTTCAACTTTGTAACTTTTCTATCAGGCAAAGTTAGTATTACCTGTGGCGGTCTCTCTTCAGCTGGCCTCTCTCTATCGAGTCTAATCATATTAACCCATGAATCTCCTAATCCTGGTACATCGTCTACAGTCATAATCTGTTTCCATAAATCAACAGGCAGGAGTATGGGAAATAATAAATTAATATCACTTAAGGTGAATACTGATGATTGCAAGACAGACTCTATTTCTTTGTAGAACACTGTCGGATTCTTCCTAATATCGGGAATAGATTGTTTGATGGTGTTCATTTCCTGTCTCGAGAACGGGACGTGAATGAACTGCGACACATAATGTGCAGGGATGTCATAGGCATCTGTACCTGTTCCGGCGTTAGCTGGAATCTCAACTTTTGGGACAAATGTCGGAGGGACCTCTCTCATAGGCAACTGAGAAGTAGGCAACTTCGAATGCTTACTAAGCAACAGAGCTAGATCGAGCGCTAAAGCAGCTGAAGAAGTATCAAATGAAAAAGCCCTCTTATAAATACTCAATAACTCTGCGGGACAACAAATCTTCCTTTTTACACATTCATCCTGCAGGTACTCTACCATTACCTGTATCACTTTCCCCTGCGTTTCTGGCGTATACTGACTATATGTGTCATATACTTCAATGGGAGTTATCGACGTATCTGAGATCCACCTAATCGCATCCTTCGTACAAATTTATGTTTCCTCATTTATCGATTTATGACGAGGGAAAAACCGTTTCTGTAGTAACATAGCGTCCAAACTATCACCATCTACATCTTCATTCTTTAACCTTTCCAACTCCCTTCTATACTCAAAAACCCTCTCGACATGCTCTTGTACTTTTTCCGCAGTATCTCTAGAGAATGCTAAGGTATTCAGATCTCTTAACCCTTGTGGGAGATCTATATCACGTAGCCTGTTCCACATTACACATAAATGAATTCCTAATCCTTCAATAAAAACGTTTTTCTCAGGAAAATTGTCTAAATTACAAAGTGTGGCAAGAACATAAGCTTGTTCACCCTTCTCCATGCAATGCTAAGCCCACACAGTTAATTCACGCTTTTTCTCTGAAGGCACAGTATTACGAGTTACAACCCTCGATCCTGCTCCCCGATCTACTACAAGCGGTGTAGAACCACTTGGAAGAGGGAGAGTAGGCAAGTTTTGAACATCCGGAAACAGAGGTACTATTACTGGCGCGGCAGGCAAACCCACCGGACCCGTAACAGCAGGCAAAGGTGGAGGAACAGGTGGAGGAGCAGCGACAAGAGGAGGAACAATAACCGGAAGAAGAGGAACATTGAGAGGAGCAATAGGAGGAGCAGGAGGAACAACGGGAGGAGGAATAACAGCAGGAAGATGAACATACGAAGGTGGCGCAGTGGCACCAGGCCTTCGTTCATTTAGAAGTTTGTCAATGAGTTCATCGGATACATGAAAGTCTTTAGAAGGATACATTTTCTGGATACCAAGTGAAAAAGCCCTATCCATATTCCTAACTGACTCAGACTGTTTATTCTGGTCCTATAACAACGCTTGTTCGGTGTTCGTCATATGACAGCGCGTATGCTTTTCTCTACTCTAAGCTGCTGCATAGCTTCTTTCTTCCAATGTTGTAATACATTGAATGCTGCAGGTCTAGCCTTTTTCTTCAAAAATATGGATTCTAAGTATTCAATACGAGGAATTTCAAAACTACCATTGATTGGCCACTGAAGTTCTGAAGCATGTCTATTATGTCTGTGCCAAATATCATTAAAAACTATACTACCAATGCTGTGCTTACAGTACATAGTACACGCCGGCGACCCCTCCATTGGCGCCGGTCGGCCAAATTTAAAAGATTGTCTTTCACTGCGGAATAACGCCCTGAAGCAGGCAGACAATTTCCCAGGCATATCAGAATACTGGTGTTACCTGGTCAATAATTGTACTCGTGAGTCCAATGCGCCAAAACAAATTATCAGGATACTTAAGAATCGGGTCACGACTCACCTGATCAAATCCTGAGGCGGTCCGATCGGATTACAAAATTCTAACTAAGGTCCCACGTGGTTGGTGATTTCGGCAAATCTGCCCGCCTCGATGTATGGACCCTCGTCAAGATGCTGACTCGGACTGCGTGCTCACTGTCCAGGGATTGGGTCGTGCAGCACTGCTGAGGTGTCGCGTCTCATCCAAGAAGGGGGCCCCCTTTTACACCGTCCGATCCCGGTCCGATAGCCGCGTCAACCTTCAATGAGCTGGCATCAATCTTGAGGGTCCCTATTCGGGTGCCATCCTTAAAAGCAAAGAGAAATATCGAGGCTGAGTACCCCAAAAGGAAATACACCAAACACAGGCGTATAAAGATTCACAGATCTTTATTCTATAACTGTACCGTTTTACAGAGAAACACAGTATCAGATAGCTATCTGGCCCTCCGTACATCAGAGCGAATACCAGCCCTTTCGGTGTGAGAAGTGAGAGGTACTGGACATCTAAATATTCACATCTTTTATACAGTTTCCAATTGTAATGTCCAGTGCCTCTGCAGGTTAATAATTCTCGGTTTGTGCTGAGTTCACTTCTAATTAGTCCAACCATATGCATGCAGATTATTTCCAGTTTGTACAACAACAAGTCACAATGGCAACAGTGTATCTTCAAATTTAACATTAAGCGTTAGTACATGTCTTCTACAATGTAGTTCAACAAGTGTTCACGTTTAGTATTTAAACAACATTGTATTTCATGTATATCCATGGATCAGACTTGTTGGCGCGGGTAATCCTTGATCTACAGGTCAAACGTCTCATTACACGACCCAAACATTTAGCCAATAGGCAGTTTAGACATTAACTTCTATGCGAAGGTCAGGAAGGTTAAGTTACAAGTGGGAAACACTGTCCACCATTTTTAGAACACAGAGTTACTTTTGAAATGGGAATCAAAATGACGGATAGACCTAAAATGGCAGCTAAGTCAAACTAGGGTCAAAACTTTGTGAGACAGATTTCTTCGCAGAGCGACTGGGCTTAGGCCAATATATACAATTAAGGAGGCACAATATGATATCCCGTTTAACAAAATGACCGTTCGTTCTATGTAAATATTAACCATATGTGATGGATAGAATTTGAGTTGGGAAGAAAACCATGATCCTGGCCTTCTCATATTTCAGAGGAACTCGAAAGTTGGTGAAGTGATAGAATGCAAAATTAACATTTGTATTGTGAAGTATCATATTTGTAACTATTTCAGCTCATGAACAAACTACAAAAAATAATATCTTCTCCCAGGAAGGTTGTGCCGAAATAAAATGAGTATTCCCCGATTCGCCATAAAATGTAGAATTAAAAAATATTTATGGTTCTGCAGTTATTTGAAAAGTGGAGGTAGTTGCCATGTAGTGATATTTTGAGAAATAAAAATGTCAAGTGTCATTTGAAATGATGCATTACTCTCTTCCCTTTATCATCTATAATCCATAGCTCCTAAACTCCAGCTCCAATCCGTTGGCAGTGTGCGGATTAGTGGGAGGACGGAAAGAGAAATGTCCAATCCGTGGTGTAGGAATATCCATAATATGTAAGTGTCATTAGCACTACAGAAGATCACTTTTCAATCTAAAGGGGGACAGAAGAGTGAAAAGAGGAGAGCAGACTGACAACAACCGAGAGCTTACAAAAAGGAGAGCAGATAGACAGAAAAGCCTGGGCCACTTGCTGGGGAATTCTGCCTGGAAGCTGGGAGCCCTATCTGGGTGAGAGGCCTAATATCTGTGTGGAGTGACTTTGCTGTGAATAGAGGCCTGAGGTTGAGCTGCCTACCAAAAGAGGGACCTAAAGTCTGACTGGCCTCCTGAAATAAGAAGAGATATCTTCCATGCAAGTAGATATATCCCAAAGCTATCAATTGTGAGGGAAGCTGCCTGCCTTAATCCCTTTCCATGAGTGTGTGGGTGGGGTGGGGGCAAAACTGTGTAGACCCTGGCCATATATGACTACAAATATCACTTCATTTCCTTAGAGAAAAACACCATATCCGTTTTAACAGGAAGTGTGAGGGCAAGCTTCTGTTTTAACCCATTCCTTTTCATTAGTGGGTGCTCTTCCATTAGTGGGAAGTGGTAGAAGTGTTTATACCCTTTGCTTATTTAACTAAAAATATAATTTAATTCCCATAGGGTCAGCTACCACAGGGTGATGATTTTGTCAAAATTCAAAATTGACAAAGATGATCCCAGTGCACAGTAAATGACTCTAGTCTTTAATGTAATTGGGTAACCCTGCAGTTCATTTGAATGTGCTAGTGTCCTCAAAAAGAAAATCCCAACACCCTCCTTCCCTGTGAAAATTAATTGTCCCAAATGAATTTTCCCATTCATTTCAAATTTCCCAAACCATGCATTTCATTCATTTCATTTGAATGTGTGTTCTCCAAATGATTTCCCCACTGAATTAATTTCCCAGACCTTGCATTTCAAATAAAAAGCCCTCCAATCCCCCTTATATTCCCTCTTCCTGTTCCCTGCCTTCAAACCAAAGTTGTCATATGTATAACTGATGCCTGGGGGTGGAGGGGTTGCTGGGAGAGAAGAGCATTATGATAATCCAAGCAATCTGTGTGTGTTTTTAAAATGTACTATCTATTAATGTGCAAAGAAATCATATGTGTGTTTCAATTTCAAATTCAACCTGTTTGTTGTGGTAACTGAAAGTCTATTAAGGAATCCATGTCAGTCAATTGATGTAAGTAATTTGCATTTGTGCTTATTGTCTTGTGCCACAGAGTTGGGGGATGGTTTTATTTTGAGTTATTATTCATTGTGGAAATTTAAATAAGTATACATTATTTTTTCTATACACCAGCCTGGTTTCTAGAGGGTATCTGATGAATGGTGTTATACAGGTTGGAGGACTAACCAATTTTCAATCTGCTAAGCATTTCGTTGTGCGACACCTTCCTTGGGGGGAGGAAAGGAACTCCCTGAGTTGAGAGTGACCGTTCAATAAACCGTGACAAAATTGAGGGCTCGTGGCCAGGGGTTGGTTGAGAGTTTTCACTTGTGAAATTTACAGCAGCAGCAGACTATTCATTTGGGTGTAATTGCATTGCACTGGATAGAAATTTGTGTTTGCAAAGACTTGTACTCTGGGCTCCAGGGAGACGTATAAAGAAAACAGAAGATTGAAGAGAACTGTTTTGAGTAGAAACTAAGCAGGAACGGGTTGAGATTTTTCCCCTGCATAGAGCGTATATAAGGTTGCAGAACACATTTCAAAATGAGCACTGTAGAAATCAGTATGGCCGGGAAGCGCCTCTTATCCAAATTATTTATCAGAGGTGAATCGGAGGAGGAAGGACATGAAATATGGCAATCCAGAATGATACAGGAGGTTAACTCTGCAAATGTTGACATGAGGCAGGATAATGGTCTGTTCCATCCAGCTCTAACATACTTTTATATGACACAAACCAGTAGAGATGAACAAGTTGAAATGGCTCAGCTAACAGCACATATGTACTTCCATTTGTTGATAGTGGAAGAACGACATCAGAATAGTGTGGCTTCTGTGCAAAACTAGGCTGAGCTTTTGCATGAAGCCCAGCAAGAGCTGAAACAATTAGAAGCTAAAGTGTAAAAGAGCCACAGTTTACAGTTAATGCAAGAAAGTCTCATTGAACAGCTAAATGATGAGTTAAAAACACAGCAACAAGAGAATGCACAATGTGTTGAAAATCTGGCCCGCTGCAACACAAATTAAATGATAGCTTGCTCATAATCGAGTCCTTTTAGAGGACGTGATCACAATCCAATTGCAAACAAAACAATTGAAATATGAAAATAGCCAATTAATTATCAAAGGGATAGAGTCCCAGGGTGATTTTGATCAAATGCACCAAAATCTGGATGCCTTGAAACAACAGAGAAAGCAATTGACGATAGAAAAAGACTGATTAAACTAAGAGAATAGTGTCCTTTCACAGGAAGTGCATCAGTTAAAGACAGATGCAGAGAAAAATGAGTCAGATTAGGTACTGACTGACATTTGGTGAGAAAATGCAAAATTAAGGGAACATGTGAGGCAGTAGAGATTGACCTAGCACAGGCAACACAGTGCAGAACTGCGCAAGAGAAAGAGATTAGTCTCCTGAAAATGAAACACTCTGAATATGTACGCACAATGCAAGCCTGTCACCGGAATCAGTGATCTCTTTGTCAGATGAATCAGACTATGAAGTTACCCCCTCCCCTAACTCCTCACCTTCTTCTTCTTTCCAGGTACCCTTCTTTTCTCATCTCCGTGAAGGTTCCTTTTTTTTTATGGAGGTAAGGACGACCCCGAAAGGAAGCCACCGTGTCTCCAATAAGGAAGACCAGGGGGCTCCTCTCCGGAATCGCCCAAGAGGGGAAAAAGCCTATGAGGCACAAAAAACCCCTGATGTTACAATGTTTGTGGTTGTGGTACAACTGGGTACAACTGGGAATCTCTGGAAGGACGTGTAGTACAGGAGATCTGGAGTACTCCGTGGAGAGGTAGCCAGGAAGGGCAGTAGTCCAAGGCTTCCCAAACGGTAAGCGAAGGCAGTCCAAAAAGGCAGGCAGGGATCCGGTACACGGTAAGCAAATAGACAGGTATCCAAAACGGCAAGAAGAGGCAGTCCAGGGCACAGGCAAGGATACGGTACACTGTAGTGCAAGGGCAAAGGTACTCAGAAAAAACAGGAAAGTGTAGACCGGAGAAGGGAAGAAGGGAGGTAAGAAGCTGGAAGGAGAAGGAGAAGGTGGGTACGAGAAAAGAAACAGGGAAGAAGAAAAAGAAAAGACCGGTTCAGTGGGGAACCAGACGGGAGGAGAGGCGCCAGGAAAAGGCGCTAGAAACCTCTCAGAGGAAAGTGCTGGAGGCACGAAAACAATGGAGACGAACGGGAACAGCAAGTTGCAGGTCTGAAACCCGGAAGCGTTGCAACGCATCCCCGACCCGGAAGGAGCTGGTAAAGACTCCGAGTCGGGGAGCGTCACAACCAATAGAATTAGGGCAGAAGAGAGAAAACCCAGGAAAAGGGGGCGTGGCTAAGCGAAGGCTGAACGGAACGAAACTAGCGTCCGCGCCGCCATCGGCTCCACAAACGCCAGGTACTACATGGTATGACAGTATGCCCCCTCCGATAGGCCCCACCCCCCGGCTTCCCCGGGTGAAAAAAGTGATACTTGCGAAGCAAGGAAGGTGCATTAATGTGAGTGATGGGTTCCCAGGAATTTTCCGAGGAAGGATAGCCTTTCCACTTGACCAAATACTCTAATCTACCCCTACGATATCTTGAGTCACAGAGTTGGGCAACTTCAAACTCCGTCTGTGAGGAACCCCCAGGGATCGGGTTTTGATTTGCCTGACGTGCCCAGGGGTCATCTTGGAAAGGCTTGAGTTGGGAGGCATGGAATACAGGGTGGACCCTCTTTAGATTTGTGGGTAATCTCAAACGAAAGGCCACTGGGTTAATTTTTTGTATTATCTCATATGGCCCTAAGAACCTGGGAGATAGCTTGGAGGGATGGACCCAACGTGGGAGGTATCTAGTGGAAAGCATGACTCTGGTTCCTACCTCCCACCCCGGAACTGGTCGACGAGCTTTATTGGCTTGAATGCAATGGCGCGATTGAGCCGATCGAAGGCCCTCCTGTGCTTCTTGTGGGTTTCCTTGAGGAGAGAGAGGGATGAATCGACAGCTGGCAAATCAGAAGAAAGACCAGGGACAGGAAGAATAGAACAAGGATGGTATCCATAGGTGCAAGAAAAAGGACTACACTTAATAGCAGAATGTACAGAATTATTATAGGAGAATTCTGCGAGTGGGAGTAATGTGTACCAGTTATCTTGTTGAGAATTGATAAAGCATCGTAGGTACTGCTCTAGAGTCCCGTTCAAACGTTCAGTTTGTCCGTTGGATTGCGGGTGAAATCCAGAAGTGAGGGCTCTTTCAATTCCCAATCTGACACATAACGCCTTCCAGAACCGGGAGGTGTACTGGCTACCGCGGTCTGATATTATCTTGTTTGGCATGCCATGCAACCGAAAGATGTCCTGGAGAAATACGCCTGCCATGTTGTCCGCTGTGGGAACCCCTGGTAATGGGGAAAAGTGAGCCAGTTTGGTGAACGAGTCCACCACTACCATGATACATGTGCAACCTTGAGATGGGGGTAAGTCCACAATAAAGTCAGAGATGGTACTCCAAGGACTCTTGGGTACTTCACATGGTTCGAGGAGACCGATTGGTCATTGGCGTGAAGACTTGCTCCGAAGACAAACGATGCAGGACTGAACATAACGATCCACATCCTCTCTCATCTTTGGCCAGTAAAAGTGTCGTTGAAGATACTCGAGAGTGTTGGTTCCGCCTCGATGTCCCGCTAGTTTGGAGTCATGGCACCAGTTCAGTGCCATTTTGCGGAAAGATTGTGTGGGTAGGTACAGTCTTCCATTGACTATATAAAGACCATCTCTCACTTCATAAGACAAGCCTTTGGGGTGTTTTTCCAACTCGAAGCAACCTCCAGAGTCCTCCTGTACTTGTCTGAAGAATGTTGAAACCACTCCGATGGTTCTTGTCTTGGGGAACATGAATTCTGAAGATGTCTCTGTCTCTGGCAGATAGTCGCTTCGGCGGGAAAGTGAGTCTGCTACTAGGTTTAATTTGCCTGGGATGTATGTGATATGAAAATCAAATTGTGCGAAAAAGTGGGCCCATCGTGCCTGTCGGGTGTTGTAGCACTCGAATTGTCTTAAGACTTGTAAGTTTTTATGGTCCGTCCGAATGGTGAATGGAAACTCGCCTCCCTGGAGGAGGTGACGCCATTCCAAACAAGCCGCTTTCATAGCTAACAACTCCCTTTCAATGACTGAGTAATTCTTTTGACTGGGGGTTAAGGTCTTGGAGAAGTAAGCCACCGGATGTTCAACATTCCGTATTTCTTGAAGCAGAACAGCTCCTATAGCTGCTGAGGAAGCATCTGTCTCCAGAATGAAGGGCCGGTGTTGGTTAGGTTGTTGTAGGATGGGGGCTGAACAGAAAGCTTTCTTGAGGATCTTGAAACTGTCTTCGGCCTCAATTGACCATTTGAATGATTTTGTCGTCTTCTTTAGGAGAGAAGTGATAGGCAGAATTTTTTGAGAAAAATTAGGGATAAACCTCCTATAGAAGTTTGCCAGACCCAAAAACCGTTGGACCTCTTTGACTGAAGTAGGAGAAGGCCAGTCCAGGATGGAAGACCCCTTGTATGGATCCATGGCGATTCCGTGGTCCGAGAGTATGAACCCGAGATAAGGGATGGAGGAGGCTGCGAACACGCACTTGGCAAGTTTGACTGACAAATGGTTAGTTTGAAGCCTGCGAAAAACTTCCTTGACATGTTTTTTATGGTCTTCAGGAGTTTTGGAGAAGATAAGAATGTCGTCTAGGTACACCAGCGTGGTTTGGCACAGTAGATCAGAAAATAGCTGGTCCATGAATCGTTGAAATATCGATGGAGCTTTAACTAACCCAAAAGGCATTACTCTATACTCAAAAAGACCAAATGGAGTCCGGAATGCTGTTTTCCATTCGTCCCCGTCTTGAACCCGAAGGAGGTGGTAAGCGTTTCTTAGATCAAGTTTAGTGAAGATCTTGGCTCCATGAACTGCTTGTAAGATTTCGGTGATCAAAGGCATGGGGTACCTATCCTTTATGGTGACTTTGTTGAGACCGCGATAATCAATACACGGCCTTAGTTCCTTAGATCCCTTCTTGGAGATGAAGAACAGTGAAGCTCCAGCGGGTGATTTCGACGGTCTTATGAGTCCGTTTTCCATATTGCGATCTAGATATTCGCGGAGGTATTGTTTCTCTTCCAATGTAAGGGTAAACATCCTTCCAAAAGGCACCAAGGCTCCTGGGGTTATATCTATGCAGCAATCTTCAGGCCGATGTGGTGGGAGTTCGATGGGTGTCTTTTCTGTAACTACCTCGTTGAATTCCTCAAGGTAATGTGGTAGACAGTGTACTGTTCGGATTTCACAGCTGTTGGAGGTGTTTACCATCTCGAACTTGGGTTCGGGTAAGCATTCTGTCTTGCAATACGATGATTGAAAATCCAACATATTACTAGACCAGTCGATTCTGGGATTGTGTCTGCGTAACCAGCAGATACCCAAAATAATGGGGAAGTGAGCCGCTCTGATGATATCAAACGCTATATTTTCCACGTGTTGTTGGATAGACAAAGTGAGGGCTATGGTGGTGTGAGTAATCATGCCCGAACTCAGGGGCTTGCCATCCACCCCTTCGACTTTCTGGTTTTCTTGTTTAGCGATTCTTTTAATTCCTTGTCGGTCTGCCCAGTGGATGTCCATGAAATTTCCTGCAGCCCCACAATCAAGTAGGGCTAAAGTAGTGACTTCCTTAGAGTCGATTCTGAGTGTGACGGTGAGCACCATCAACCGAGAATCCTCAGAGACCTCTGTAGAGGATACCGAGAGAGGAGCATAGGGACTGTGAACGGCCCCTCGGTTATGTGTCCCAACATTTACCGAGGGCGCACGTTTCCCGACTTTCTGAATGGTACATCTGGACAATCTCTGAGTAAGTGGGAAGCAGACCCACAATGCATACACAGAGAGTTCTCCCTTCGCCTTTTTCGCTCCTCTGGGGTAAGTGGTGCTCGAGCCGTTCCGATCTGCATGGGTTCTTCTTTGGCGGACCATTGGAAGGGTACCGATGAGGATGAGGGATCCCAGAGGGGGGGTGCGCTTGACTTAATTCTTTTCTTCTCTTGACGTCTTTCCGACATTCTGAAATCGATACGCAGGGTAGCGGTTAGGAGATCCGAAAAAGACCCAGGCCTTTCTATCCGTGCTAGTTCGTCCTTGAGGTCTTCCCTTAAACCACGCCGGAATATGGCATACTGGGCCTGTTCCTGCCAACCTGCTTCCGCGGCCACTTGTTTAAAGGTGGTGATGTAGGTTAGGAGGTCTGAGCTACCCTGTATAATATCAAGCAGATCTTCTGAGGCTAGAAAGGTGCTTTCAGTTCGTAGAAAGGTTTGCTGTAGCAGATTTTTAAAGGCATTAAAATCTTGCAGTACAGGGTCCGGTAGGTTAACAAGTGGGGTAGCCCAGGCTAGGGCGTTTCCGGTCATATGCGTAATCATAAATCCTACCTTTGTGTGGTCAGAGGCAAAGGTCTGTGTGCGAAAAGAGAAATGTAAATTGCATGCATCCAGAAACTCCTTGACCTTCTTTGGGGAGCCGTCAAACTTTCCTGACACAAGGGGAAGCGGAGGTAAGTCAGGTGAGAGTCTCTCGGTCCGTCAGCCGCTGTTGCAGGGTGGCATTAGCGGCCTTTAGGTTCTGCATTTCCAGATTTAAGCTTTGTACAGCAGCTACTAGCTCTTGTACCTGCTGCGGGGTGGCCATCACTTTCTGTTGGCGTTGCAATCTGTCACCGGAATTGGTGATCTCTTTGTCAGATGAATCAGACTATGAAGTTACCCCCTCCCCTAACTCCTCACCTTCTTCTTCTTTCCAGGTACCCTTCTTTTCTCTTCTCCGTGAAGGTTCCTTTTTTTTTATGGAGGTAAGGACGACCCCGAAAGGAAGCCACCGTGTCTCCAATAAGGAAGACCAGGGGGCTCCTCTCCGGAATCGCCCAAGAGGGGAAAAAGCCTATGAGGCACAAAAAACCCCTGATGTTACAATGTTTGTGGTTGTGGTACAACTGGGTACAACTGGGAATCTCTGGAAGGACGTGTAGTACAGGAGATCTGGAGTACTCCGTGGAGAGGTACCCAGGAAGGGCAGTAGTCCAAGGTTTCCCAAACGGTAAGCAAAGGCAGTCCAAAAAGGCAGGCAGGGATCCGGTACACGGTAAGCAAATAGACAGGTATCCAAAACGGCAAGAAGAGGCAGTCCAGGGCACAGGCAAGGATACGGTACACTGTAGTGCAAGGGCAAAGGTACTCAGAAAAAACAGGAAAGTGTAGACCGGAGAAGGGAAGAAGGGAGGTAAGAAGCTGGAAGGAGAAGGAGAAGGTGGGTACGAGAAAATAAACAGGGAAGAAGAAAAAGAAAAGACCGGTTCAGTGGGGAACCAGACGGGAGGAGAGGCGCCAGGAAAAGGCGCTAGAAACCTCTCAGAGGAAAGTGCTGGAGGTACAAAAACAATGGAGACGATCGGGAACAGCAAGTTGCAGGTCTGAAACCCGGAAGCGTTGCAACGCATCCCCGACCCGGAAGGAGCTGGTAAAGACTCCGAGCCGGGGAGCGTCACAACCAATAGAATTAGGGCAGAAGAGAGAAAACCCAGGAAAAGGGGGCGTGGCTAAGCCAAGGCTGAACGGAACGAAACTAGCGTCCGCGCCGCCATCGGCTCCACAAATGCCAGGTACTACATGGTATGACAAAGCCTCACAAATTGAAAATTAGTTCAATTGTGAAGAAATCAAGAAACTAAAAGATCGATTCATGGGCCAAAGTAAAGTGCCAGAAGTCACTCAAGCACTTGTGTCAGAGTTAAAAACTCAGGTCTCTGCATCCCACCAAGAGATGAGGACTGAGAAAAATAGGTGTGATAGGTTGGAAAATGAAATGGGCAAATACGAACAGGTTTTGAGGCACTCTGACCAGTCAGGGTATGGAAAAGCACCCTACGATCAGAGTGGTGACATCTCTACCAGGGACCTCAAGCCAATCAACCACGCCATATGCCCAGAGTGCAGCTGATCTCATGCATACCACTTATCAAGAAAAGGGAAACATGGGGCAGCTGGACCCACCCAGGTATGGTCGAACTTAGCCAGAAGGACAGTCCTTGTCAGATATTCATGAATATTCATCTTTACCAAGCAGAAAGGAAAGTGGCCGAACCAGTTGGCTCTGGGAAATCAAAAATACCCTAGCGAGTACTTCTGACCAGGAGGACTTCTATGATGAAAAGATCAGGGGGTTGGACTGGTAGAAAATGAAACTACAAGGGGACCACTGAGTCCACTTTGCAGAACGAGAAGAGCCAGAGAAACCCCTCACACATTCAGTGAGGAAGGGGATCTTCCTACCATACCTAGAAGGAGGGATGAGAAAGACAAGTACTCTCCTGTGCAGAAAAGAGACTCCAAGGGGAAAGACCCTGAGAGCTCACAGCATTATAGGAGAGAGGAGTCCAGATCCTGTGACTCCAGGAGGTCTTCTCAGTCTCATCCATAAGAATGCCAAATATTCGGTATGGGAGCATTTAGGGCTGTATGAACAAATGATGACAACATTTGAAATTAAAAATGATGGGAACTACATGCAGTTTGTCAAATGGACATTCTCCCCCGAGTACTCCAGCTTCTTTGCAGGACTGGAGGATCATGAACACCATAAATGGTTCACCGACAAGGCAGCCATTTTAAAACACGTTTCTACACAGACACCCACAGGAGGCTTGCAAAGGTAGCATACAATCTGCAGTGTGGGGAAGACCAGGCACCTAGAGAGTTTGTGAGAAACAAGCATTTGCCCAGACTTCTTGGCGGGTGAATACCAATAGTAGGGAGTTCATTGATACATATTTTCATGCACTCCTGAAATACATTATTAACCAATTAGTGAGATATTTTCATGAGCATAGGATCCTGGATTGGGTGATTGAACAGGCCACCAGGATCTATGAGGTCCAAAAACCGTCCGAAAATAAAAACCCTAAAACCCCCAAACCATCCAACACACCTGCCACTGCAAAGGTGGCAGAGGTAAAAAAATACCCCTCCATTGGACTTGGAGATGGGGGGGGGGTCGGCCTAAAAATAGTCCTTCTGCCAACGAGCAGAATGACAGGCAGAGGAGACCCTCTGATTCAGACCATTCGAAGGGGAGTCAGACACGATACCAGCCGAATGACCTTTCTGACCCTGCCACCTATGTAAGTCCAAAATACAAAGGCACACGACCTATACCTGTGTATATATATGGACTCTCCCGGCACAAGGGGGCCAGGGGTCCAATCGGGTAAGTACCACCCAAGGAAACCTCCCTCCAAACGTCCCTCCGGAGGGAAGTAATAACCCACTTCCCAACTTGAACTTCTTTCCCAGGTACCCCCCGAGCTCTAATTTCCAGAATAATCCTCCTCTCTCTCCCTGCTTTCAGGACAATAGATTCCTGAACTCTGGATATAGGAGACCTAGGATGGAAAGTCATCAGGGAAATTTCCAACACCGGAACTACTCCGGGAAAAGGGACAGTTACCATTCAGGGAGCATCAAAGGTATGAATCAAGACCTCTCTACCAACCAGAAAATGTTTCACAACTGGAGCGACGGGTCCACCAACTAACCCAAGACCTGGGTCACATGCTGAGGGCTCAGTTGAACCCTCAACTCGAACCTGCTGCCCAGAATAACCCAACATCCGGGTCTGAGGCCAGGGGGTAGGGGATCATTGTAAGAACTTGTGACAGCCAACAGGTTCCTGAGGAGGAGGCCCAGGTTGAGGGGAGATGTACAGCCCTAGAGGAAACTCCATTTCCCATCAGAACAAAACCCCTGGAAACCTCTAAGCCTGAATATGAATCTTCTACCCCTGAAAAGCTGAAACCTAGAGAACAGAGTTTAGGTAGGAGAAAGTAAAAGAAACCCCATTTTGTGGAGGGAAGTCCTCATCATCCCTTTTTAAGGGGAACAATCCCTGAGGACTCGGGTAAGAAAATCTCTTTCAGGGATGGAGGGATACCTCCCAAGGAAAAATGGGTCTAAATAAAAAAAAAAACCTGATTTTGACTGGGTAAATATGGCGACCGACCCCAGAGCAAGAAGTTCTTAAACCCCAACAATGTCACCCAGATGACCCTGAAATCATAGAGGTATCCTCACCCCAAACAGGTTTGGGTGAGACAGATGATCCCCTGACTCCATGTTTGTCTGGATGCCAAATCTTTTTTACAGATTCACGGACTCTGACACAGAAAACTGTCCCAGATCACACAGTGCACATTTGCTTCGCCCCCTTGAGGATAGAGAAGGAAGACGTTCTGCTTCCGTCAAGGTACAGGGTCAGTGTGCATTATCAGCACTGGTGGATACTGGATCCCAAGCCACCCTCCTGTCCAAAAAGGCCTTCGACCAACTGAACTCAGGAAGGGGAGGAGGAGTCACCAAATTCCCCTCGCACCTCTTCCTGGACAACTCCAAAACTTCAATGGTAATGATATTTCTATCAAAGGGACTGCATATCTGGAAATAAGAATTTGGTGGCATAGGGTGAAACACCAGTGATAGTCGTGTAGCCAGAGGGTACACCTTGTCTATTGGGAAATAACCTCCAAAGAAGGTTATCGCCGCTGATTGATTGTGGGAACAAGATCCTCTGGACCCAGACTAACCGGCCGATCAAACTAAAACAATGCAGAAATTATGAGTTTGAATGGCACATGCCATGAACAACGGTCCTAGAAAGTGGAATTTCATTTCCAGAACAAGCAAGTCCCAGACATCAGCTAGGAGAAAAGTCTGGTGATGGGAATTCTTCTCCATTCTTGAAAATTAACCTCCCTCTCAATTTTAAGTGGCATTCCACACTGGAAGGAAATACTCTGAAAGTGTATACCAATCCTAAATCCAAAGAAACCCCAAATCCCATGACAAAGGATGATGAAAAACCGGCTCAAAGTCTGATCGACATCCATAAAGGGTGAACAGCGGTTTTTCCCCATTCAGATAAATGAGGGAGAGGAGACATTTCTTGCCAGAATATGCCTGAATAATGGAAGAAGCTTCATCAGCGAAGCATTATTCAGGAAACTCCCAAAAGATCCAACCATTCCCACATTTAAATTGATTGATAAATGGAAAGTAGGCCTGGAAACCACAAATTCCAAACGTCTCCTACATAGCAGGTATATAGTAACAATTTCCATTGGTGACAAAAGCATAGAACATCATTTTTGTGTCATGAGAAATGTCCCTTCTGCCTTTTCTTTAGGCAGTGACATTCTCCATCGATTTGCATTTAATTTGGACCTACTTAATAATAAAGCCTGGTCTCAACTAAGGAGTAGCCCCAAGGGCTTTGAGAATACTGAAAAAGCCTTTTAGTCAGCTCAATTGCTACCTTATACAGTTGAAGTTCTAGTGAGAGAAGAGGTTACCATCCCAGGGCAGGTGTGACAATTTGCAGTACCCCTACAACAAGGTTTGTATTTACATCCGACACCCCTATTTGACCTAGAACATGATAACATTCAAATATTGGTGGATAACAGCGACCCTCGAAGTATCACTTTGGGCGCAGACACCTTTATTGGAATGGCAATTGATGCCCAACATTATTATATTAATTTATGTAATGAGATCATTGGGCCAATCCGAAATGACTGCTTCAGTATCGACAACAGTATCCCTCCTGAAAAACCTTTCACCAGACAAGGGGGAATTTCTCTGTGTACTCTTCCTGCCCTTGTGGTGTGGAAGAGGTGACCTGTGACATCTGGAAGGATGCAGTGGTATTCCGAGTCAACTTTGACTACCTCCCTTCCTTGGAATCCCATGTCCAGGCCAACACTAGAACAAGAGATCTTTCCACCCAACTGGAGGATACCACCGAAATTACAAAGCCAGATATCTTTCCAGGCTTTAAGCAGATGGTCGATGAACGGATCAATCTTGCTGATCCCTGTGAGACCGAGGAACAAAAGCAAAAACAGAAGCTAAACAGGTGTTTCTCGATTTTCAGGATATCTTTTCAGTAGACTCCTATGACTGTGGACGCGCAGATATACATTCAACCATCATACCGACGGACCCCGAGATGGCTCCAGTATTTGTGAAGCAATACCGGTTACCTCTTGTGACCATGAAGTCGCTCAGGCAGATTATTAAAAACCTAAAATCCTGTGTGATAATTCATTCAATCCATAGTACCTTTAACAACCCGGTACTGGGGATTCTCAAACCCAACTGCCAATGGAGACTATGTTAAGACCTGAGGGAGCTTAACAAATGGGTCCACATGTCAAGATGGCCACTTCCCTACATTGACCAAGGGCTGGCACAGATCCAAGGGTCACAGGTGTACACTGCCATTGTCCTGACCAACGGTTACTGGACAGTACCCATGTGTAGGAAAGACTAGTAGAAGCTTGCCTTTACTTTCGGGGGGCAGTAATACACGTCAACCCGAACCCCTTTGAATACATAAACCCTGACAACAAATTTAACATCTTCCTACATTAGGTCATGTCTGATTTGGACGAAATGGGAAACCTGGCCTATGTGGATGATGTTATGATCATGAGCTCAAATGTGGAGGAACATATAGAAGAAATGTGCTATGTTCTGAACCAGTTGCTGAAAGCCGCAGAAAAACGGCTCTTCCAGAAGGCACAGTAGTGTAAGACACAGGTGAACTTTTTAGGGCATGAGATCACCCCTGAGTGTCTCAGTCCCCAGGTGAAAAAGGGGGAAGTCTTATTGAAATTTAAAGACCGTACTACTCTGAGAATTAGGAAGCCTTCTGTGACTCAATTTTAGTAGAAAGTTCATTGAAGACTACACAGAGGTCATGCGACATTTGGTCCATTTATTAAAGGCTGGAGTCAAGTGGGAGTGGGGTCCGGAACAACCCTGGAAGTAAAAACTAAAATGAAGCTTTTCCCTGGATCCATGTTTGGCTTACCCCATAAATAACAATGAGTTCTTTTTGGATACAGGATTTTCAGATATCCGCCTAACAGCGGTATTGTATCAGAAGCACGGCCTGGTCTACAAAGTAATCTCGTACACAAGCAAAACGTTGTCCTCTGTGGAGGAAAAATTCAACGATTGCAAAAAGGCACTCCTGGCAATGGTGTGGGCATTGAAAAATTACCACCCGTTTATCAAGGGAGAGCATATAATTGTGGATACTCCTCACCAACCCTTGCAATACTTACAAAGTGACTGAATCCGAACAGGGAATGTAAGTAATTCCAGAATAACATCCTGGATTCTGTCCATGCAAGGCATTCCTGTAGAGGCAAGAAATGGCCAAAACAAGAAGAGTCCTATAGTGCAAGAATTGGCAGAAACTGTCTCGCACACAAAAGTCTAAGGACCAATGACAATATTGAGGCGTATCTCACTTTCCCGCACAAAGTCAGATTATGTGTATGGGTGCTCCTACCATGTTGACAATCACAGTGAAAAGGAACTAATGGCAGGCATTGGGAATACCTGGGTGAATGATGCCCTGGAACCATCTGCTGAGTACAAGATAGGTCCCCGAAGTAGTCATGTGGCAGAGTTGATGGCAGTACATCAACAACTTACAGGAGTAACAGGGGATAACAGGCGTATCTCAGTTCTATGGTCTGGCCTGTATATGACCTTATACTAACTTGAACATCAAAGACCCTAAAACTCGTGAATCTGTGTTGGAGAGTTCAAGTGTGCAGTTGGTTAACAAAACTTCATTTCTTACCTATATCTAAATGAAAAGACCACGTGTCCATATTTCACAACAGTGTTTGAGGGGAAAAAATTAAATTCTACTCACTAGGACACAATACAATCATAAATATTTTTTATTCACATATCAACAATGTATAAAAAACCTATATAAAAATCAATTATATAGTTCTAAAATTCAAAAATTCATCAGAAGTACCTCAAACAGTGCAAATCTAGAATCGGTTAGTGATCGAATAACATCTCTGATTAGGTACCACACAAATACCATATCTCAAAGCAAGAATACCTCAGACATACTTCATTCATACACACTGAAACATTCTAACCTTCTCATTTTTAATACATTAAAATTTAAACAATTATATCGAAAATATAAAACAAGTGTCTAAAATACAATCACAATTCAATATCATTCAGAATAGTGAAATATTGACATATCAGCAACCTTCAGAGGTTTAAATCATTACTACTGTTGTGATATGATCTGATTAACAATGATATACAAAACAGGATTGTTTTCCCCAACCTGACATGTTTCTTTCTGTACTCGGATTATTATGCAGAAATTCATCAGGGGTTAAGTATATCCAGTGTATTCAAAACAGAGATATTTTTCAATGTAGACCAACGGACAACAGCAAGAACTCTCCTGTGGAAAACAAACACAAAAACACGCTCAATCAGGCTCAAAATGCAATAGTATACTGATTGATATATGCTAACTTCGTACTATTAATGGGCGAAGTGGACAACTGAAGAGGTAATTCAAACCTCTCTAATATCGTCTTCTGACGGTAAAGTGACTAGGAGACCAACTCAATTGGTCTAATCCTAACATACCACCACGATTCTGATCACCGCAAGATTTAACCATACCACCAAGACTATATGGTTCTATTAAACACAATGCAAAAATGTCAATAATTGTTCATAACCACTGTTGTAACCCAGACTAGGGAAAGAGAGGGAAGACGACTATCTTATAGCCCAGTCACCGGATGTGGCTATATATTCGGAAAAACCAAAAGGTGGATAGTGAAGCAAAATGTGTAACACACTTCGAAAGCATAGGGAACTCACAACTTAAAAGCAATTCCGCTTCTGTCAAGTTTTCATTTCCTCTCTGAACACCAGTCAGTCGCAATCTACTATTTTATAAATAAATGTAGCTGTATCGGGCCCCTCGTGATGGGAGGTCTCGAGAGTCCAGTTTACTATGGAAAAAACTCTATAACAAAGAAGAAATAACAATGAAATGACATGAAAGCCATTGGAACCCTTTTATGGTGTCAAGTTTCATTTTCAAAGGGTGTACAACAAAGGTGTACTCTTAATACAATCTCTCTCTCTCAATCTTAACAAGGTGGCCGTAAAGGTACCCACCTTATCACTGACAGTAATCCGTACTAGCAGTCATCATTGTGTAGAGCGTCGATGCAACAAATAGGTGTCGTGAGCAAACAAAGGGACGTATTCTCCTCATGTTACGTTCAACAGTATGCGCCCAATCTGTATATACAAAAAAGCAGGAATTGTGCTTTAGTTTGGAAAGTTCAAACTCCAACTATTTTACATTTAGATTCCATTATAAGCCATACCTATTACCAGGTAACGTTAAAACTATAAGTATTGTGGATCAATCTGGATAAACATACATTCTCGGTCCAGAGGTATCAGTAATTCCACAATCTATAAGTTAACTTACCGATAATGAGCGTCCTTTGTGTCCCTAGTTGGTGGCTCTATGAATCGCCAGCTCCGTCTGCAAGTCAGTACTAGGACTATAAATACGCTCTATGGTCTTGTATATAGTCACGTGACAACCGCGTATCAAACGTAGTCTATTATAAGGGATCGGCAACAAATGTATAGTAATTCATGCGTTTCCGACATCGGTGTCGGACTAATTTTGTTATTTAGCATTAGCAACAAAGCATTGATGAGCCCTTTTATAATGTTATCGTTAAACGGCCCAAACCGTACTCTGATCCTTGTATGTGTAACGAAGGCATGGATGAGCAATGCAGCGGGACCATAACGTTCCATAAATATACAGCCCCTTATATCGTAACTGGTGAGTGTCATAACCCAGTATATATCGGACTGATATTCGTATTGAGAATAGTAATCTAATCATTCACGTTCAGAGGGAAATAAAGAGATATATTCAAACAGTGTATATTAAATATTCCAATTAATTAATTAATTCAGGCCAACCACATGACTATTACTCATACAAATGAGTTTAAGTTCCTCTCTAGACAAGGTTTGTTTATCAGCCGATCTGTTATTGGTAATAGGAAATTTCTTTAGCACAGTCCACTTTAGGTCATTACAGTTGTGATCACGCATCATAAAATGGCCAACCATAGGAGCCGTAAGGTTCTTAGTCCTAATACAGCTCCTGTGCTCATTGATACGAATCTTAATTTTTCGCTCTGTTTTGCCGATGTATAATTTAGGGCATGGGCTCCATATAGCATATATTACATTTTGGGAATTGCAATTGGAAAACATCTTCTGTTCCCATGGTCTAGGTAACCCAATGTCAACTTCTGTGGTTCGACTGGTGAACTGACAGCATACACAAGCCCCGCATGGTGCATGCCCTTTAGGTTTAGACATACCCCATTGTTGAGTGATGGTCATTTGGTCATTGTCTCTAATGCTAATATCATTCCTACTGACCAGTTCTTTGATATTACGACCCCGTGTAAAGGCATAACGGGGGACTGGAATAGGTATTTTGGCCTGTGCTAGTAAATGCCAATGTTTTTTTATTATCTTAACCACATGGTTAGATAAATGATTGAATGTACTAACAGAAACTAGAGGGTCGGTCTTATTGGAAACAGCCTTGGACCGATATTCCAAGAGAGCATTGCGATGGTTGTTCGATGCCCTTTTAAAGGACCTCTTTACAATTTTGGCTGGATAGCCTCGGTGGATCAGGTTCTGGCTCAGACTAAGTGCTTCAGACTGGAATATTTCCTTACTACTACTATTCCGTTTGTGTCTGAGAAATTGACCAAACGGTAAGTTGTCTCTCAATGCTTTGAGGTGGAAGCTATCATATCTCAATAATAGTTCCGGTCTGTAGCCTTATGATATGGTTTGAGAGTTAATCGTCGAGTGGACTGATCAGAGATGATTGTCAGATCCAGAAAGTCTATAAAATTCTTTTGATAATTGATAGTAAATTTGAGAAAGGGATTAACTCCATTTAGCCACTGAAAAAAAGCTAGAAGGGTCACTTCATCTCCGTGCCAAATTAATAGCACATCATCGATGTATCTCTTCCATATTGTGATATGATGTTTATAGATGTTGTCACTGTAAATACTCATTTGCTCTACAAAATTTACATATAGGTTAGCCAGGGAAGGAGCTACAGTACATCAAGCCATCTTCACTGCAGCACACCACCAACTCAAGCAACTGGTCATAATCATTGACTCTGAATATGTCAGGAATGGGTTAGTGGAACACCTGATTAACTGGAAAAATTGAGGCATGCTGTGTGCAAACAAATCGCTAAAGCAGGGGAATTTAATCCAATCAATTGATGATCTTCAAACCTCTAATGAGATGACCATCTATTGGAAAAACATCAGAGGTCACTCCAAAATAGAGGGACCAGATAAGAGTGGAAATGACTTGGCTGTCCAGTTGGCAAAAACCAAAGCCATTCACTGGGATTTCATCGAAACTGAATCACTGTTGGGGGAAATCCAAGTCACTGCCGTCACCAGGTCCCAAACCCATGCCAACAACGAACTTTCAACTACCCAGTGGAGTAAAAAAAACCCTAGATGCAGTTTTGATCACTGCACAAAAAGAAGACCCAATTATTGGTAAATGTTATAAACATATTGAAGCCCCTGTGAATTTTCCTTTGACAGAATCGATTATATCGAGAAAGAGGATCTCCGGGTGTTGATGAGGTTTTCCAAAAGTTTCTGAATCCAAGATGGTTTGTTGGTATGGACATCCCTATCGGGATGTGACCAGTGGGTGGTACCTACCTCATTCCGTAGCATGATGAGTCACGACCATGACTGGGCCGCTGCCGGCCACAGGGGGTTTCATACAACATTGGAAATCTTGTGAGAGGTTGCATACTGGCCACACATGGGTCAGGATCTCGACCTCTACGTAAAGGGGCATCTTGTGTGTGTGCTCAATTTCAGCCAAGTTCACATGCACACACAGCTCCCCTACAGAAAAGGGGAATGGCACTGCCGTGGTCAAATTTGCAAGTCAATTTCATCGGGCCCGTGAGCGCACCTCTAGAGGAAACAAGTACATGCTGACCACAACATGTTTGTTTACCAAGTGGGTAGAATGTCTTCCGAAACCGAATTGTAAGTCAGAGACAGGTGCCATACTAATGATAAACCACATTGTCTCTCGTTTTGGACTCCTCTAAAGGATTGAGTCGGACCTAGGGAGTCATTTTACCAGCGAGGTGATGACCAAGATGTGGGAGATTCTAAGGGAAACTCCACATTGCCTACCACCTATCCTCAAGCGGGGGAGTTAAGGGCATCTTCAAGAAGCTCATGGCAGGCTCTGGATCTAGTTTGGACATCCGATTGGACTTTGTTCTGATGGCAATTATGTCCACACCATCTTCTGCACCAAGAATTTCTATATTTCAGCTGGAGCTCATGACTGGACGAAAGATGGTGCTACCTCGACACTTGCTCTAACACATCAATTGCCCATGAGTACATTGAAAATTTAAGGAAACACCTTCAGCACGCTTTTGCTTATGCTCTGTGCAATTTAGAAAAGTCAATGGAAGGAATGAAAACCTACTATAACTTAAGACTACCAATATGGAGTACGAAGTAGGTGACGGGGTCTACCTGGACAATTTTCAAAGGAACCAGACCAAGGAGCGGAAGTTTGTTCCCTCTTGGCAGGGTGCCTTTTTAAAATCATCAATAACATTTCCCTGGTTGCTTATGAGATCTGCATCCCTAAAGGGGAACATATGGAAGAGAAATGGTCCATATAAATCAGTTGAAGAGCTGTCACCCTAGACGGGCTTTACGACTGATTGAGAAGCATAGTGAAGGTAGATTCCCGGAACCATTTGAGGGTAGAGCCCAGGAACCATCTGAGGAATGAAAGGAAAGAATGGAAACCCGGATGGAGAATGTTACATATATATACAGGGAGTAAAGTAATGAATAACCATAAAGAATATATAAATTCAGAATGACAGAAATAATGTGTGTAGAAACTTTCATGTAAGGGAAATAAATGTCAATGTGTTATGTGATGTTTTGTTTTTCAAATTGTATGTCTATAATACTGAGGAAAGGAGTGCTGTATAATATACTTAACCTCTCTTTTACTCTTGTCTGCAGACTGAATAACTCCTTACATTCACAGCCTAGGGGTAGGAGGTTCCAAAAAGGGAGGGGTTCCAGGACCAAAATACCAAAATCCGAAGAGAGGGGAGTGCAGATCAGAGCACCCACTCCCTCAGGATGGAGAAAAGAGTGGACGTGCTCCAACAAGGAAAACCATGAATCAAAAGCAAAAAGAAGACAAGAAAACCACTCTCCAATGCTCTTTCCTATGAGTGACCCAAGTTAAAGAGCCCGGGGGGGGAAAATGCAGGATGTAAATTCAGGTACGACGTCCTTTCGTCACGGGATGTTATTTTGCAGGGTTTTTAACCGTGAATTTTTTTTCGAAAAAAACCCATCAAATTTTTTTAGGAAAAGAGAGGTTTGGGGGGGGAACCCCCCCCCCCCAAAAATGTGATGGTTTTAAAAAAAATCCCACGATGAAATGACATGGAACCGTAAATTCAGCCCCGAGTGATAGAGACTGAAGGCCATGGAAGCACCCTATTGTGAGAATGAAGCTGGCTGATGTTGATACCCAATGGAATATGCAGGTCAGTTCAAACATTGTACATGAAGTAAAATGTGCCTGAGAACTGAAAACTGCTGGATGTGCGCAATACACTGCAAAAGACAGTTGTGGCTGAAAATGCTGTTTCCATAAAATATGATAGCAGCATGCCACATTGACTTCAATGCGCACAATACTGTGATCTAGAAATCTAAAGTGAAGCCAAGCACCTTGCATTTGTCACACTTAAAATACTTACTTTTCAACATTCAAAATAACAATTTAAAAAGCAAGGCCCACTTTGTTGAAGTGAATACTAGTTTCCTATGTTAACTCTGGCACATGTGTGAATATCTTTTTAATTATTGTATTAAAGAAATATTTCATTCCTGGACTGTAGGCCCAGATGCAATACACAATGTTAATTGTCAATTTAAAATGCTATCCTTTTAGAATTATTTAGGTAGCTTGTTTTTCCCACTGAACTGAAAGGTATGTACCTCTGAAACTTTGACCTCAAGACCTTTGGCTGAAGCCCAACTGGAAAAAGGGTCTGTTGGTGTTAAATGCTAAGAAATACAGCATTTGAGATTGAATCCATGATAAGGAAAACCAAGGCCTGACCTCTCTCCCCATAAACTGCGCATTAGCTGCAAACAGAGACCTTTGAAGACACTAAAAAGCAGGTCTGGAATAACATTGAGCCAGGCAGATGTCTGTGTCATGTGACTTGAGAGAAATGTAAACTCATCAGGGGTTGAGCTAGATGTGGCACCCAGTGGCCCATATAATGCAGTGCCATTTGATTACCATTGGACTCCTTTTCCCTAATAAAAAGACAATCTTGTGTCCCAGTGAGGTCATCCAGGATTCATATTAAAGATCACAAAATGACTGTTCGTTCTATGTATATATTAACCATATGTGATAGATAGAATTTGAATAAGGAAGAAAACCATAATCCTGGCCTTCTCATAATTCAAAGGAACTCAAAGTTGGTGAACTGATAGAATGCAAAATTAATTTTTGGATTGTGAAGTGTCATATTTGTAACTTTTTCAGCTCGGCGACAAACCACAAAAAACAATAGCTTCTCCCAGGAAGGTTGTGCTTAAATAAAATCAGTATTCCCTGATTCACCATAAAATGTAGAATTCAAAAATATATATGTTTATGCAGTTATCTGAAAAGTGGAGCTAGTTGTCATATAGTGAGATTTTGAGAGAAAAAATATGCTAAAAGTGTCATTTGAAATGATGCATTTCTCTCCTCCCTTCATCATCAATAATCCATTCCTCCTAAACTCCTAGTCCTATCGGTTGGCAGTGGGCATATTGGTGGGGGGGGAGGAAGAGAGATGTACAATCTGTAGTGTGGGAATATTCATAACATGTAAGTGTTGCAGCACTATATAAGATCAGTTTTCAATCTAAAGGGGGACAGAAGGACGAAAAGAGGACAGCAGACTGACAACAACCGAGAGCTGACAAAAGGAAGACTGATACCCAGGAGAGCAGATAGACAGGAGACACTGGAACACATGCTGGGGACTTTTGCCTTCTGGGAGAGAGGCCTAACGTCTGGCTGGAGGTGTCTTGCTGTGAATAGAGGCATGAGGTGTGAGCTGCTTACCGAAAGAAGGTCCTAAAATCTGGCTGGCCTCCTGAGCTAAGAAGAGATATCTCTCATGTCAGTAAATATATCCCAAAGCTATATCAATTGTGGGGGTACCTACCTGCCTTAATCCATTTCCATAAGTTGGTGGGGGGCAAAACTGTGTAGACCGTGGCCATATTTGACTAAAATTAATGAATTCCCTTAGAGAAAAAAACCATATCTGCGTTAACCAGAAGTGTGAGGGGAAGCGGTCTGTTTCAACCAATTCCTTTTCATTAGTGGGTGCACTTCATTAGTGGGAAGGGGTAAAAGCGTTATACCCTTAGCTAATTTAACTAAAGATATCATTTAAGGATATCCCATAGGGTCAGCTACCATGGGGAGTTTGTCGAAATTTGAAATTGACAAAGATTATCCCAGTACACAATAAATGACTCTAGTCTTTAATGTAAGTGGGTAACCCTGCTGTTCATTACAATGTGCCAGTCATCCCAAAACGAAAATCCCAACATCCTGCATTCCCTGTGAAAATGAATTGCCAGAAACTAATTTTCCCATTCATTCCAAATTCCCAAAACACTGCATTTCATTTGAATGTCTGTTCCCCAAACGATTTTCCTACTGAATTTGTTTTCCAGACCTTGGATTTCAAATAAAAAGCTCAAACCAAATTCCCCTTTTTTCCGACTCCCTGTGCCTTGCCTTCAAACCAATGGGGTTGTATCTAATTGATGCCTGGGGGTTGAGGGGTTGCTGGAAGAGAAGAACTATGTAATAACCCAAGCAGTCACTGTGTGCTTTTAAAATGTTCTATCTGTTAATGTGCGAAGATATCCTATGTGTGTTTTGATTTCAAATCTTCAAATTCAACCTGTGTTTGTTGTGGTAACTGAAGGTTTATTAAGGAATACATGTCAGTCAATTGATGTAAGTAATTTGCATTTGTGCTTATTGTGTTGTGCCACAGAGTTGGCAGCTGGTTTTATTCGGAGTTATTATTCATTATGGACATTTAAATTAATATACACTATTATTTCTATACACTGGCCTGGTTTCTAGCTTATTGGTGATACAGACGGTATCTGCTGAATGATGTTATATAGGTTGGAGGCCTAACCAAATTTAAACCTGATAAGTGCTTTGTTGTGCAACACCTTCAATGGGGGTGGGGAAAGGAACTCCCTGAGTTGAGGGTGACCATCCAATAAACCGTGAGACCATTTAATTATACAAATCTGAAAACTCCTTTTTTCAGACGCATTTCTATTCATTCTTCAGGTGTACATGATGGGTCCAGAATACATCCAACAACTAATGTTTATGGTGCTTGCTAGTTAAATAAAACTGTCCAACAATGCAACTTTAAATCATTTGAATGTTCCTTGAACTCAAAGTCCCAGAAAGCCTTATGTACTGATACAAGGAAGAGGAACAAGATGGCAATGTGGAGGGAATGCAACACCAATTATAACATGCAGTCCAGTTATCAAGATCCAAGTCGGCTTCGTGGGACATTTAAACTTGGAAATCATCTGCATGTGTCTGACCGGAGAGGGAGAGAGAAGAAAGGCTACAGAGTGCATGGAGTGGGAAGCGAATCCAGAGGCAGAGGCAGACCCAGGGAGCCATGTGGAGAACAGGAAATGTTTGCTGGTAACAGAATGGATGCATTCAGGACTGGAGGGACCGCTGAAGGTGAATTGTGCACAGCAGGACCAGGGGATACGCGGTTCTGTAAAGTGGCAATGGTTCCAAGGAATAAAAAGCTGACAGGTGAACCAGAAGAGACTGCCAAGAAGCGGACGATTGCCCAACAAAAACACCTTGCAGCAGCAGCTTTTAAACCAGTGACTCAACCTAAAAGAGTAGGGGCGGCCGGGATGTGCCAATACATTTATGAACATTTGGGAAGCATTTTTGTATACGGCCACATAGAATTGAAAAGCAAAGGCAAATATGGTACAATTCTCCCGATTTGAGATGTCAATTTGGGGAAACCTGGAACAAGGTTTGCCAAGGTTGGCAGACGGAGCTTGAGAAACGGCTCATATATGGGATGTTAGCATGGGAGAAGTTGAATACCTTGGGTCAAAAAAGTTGTATCATTGAAGAAGGGCAATTGTGTTATATCTGAGAGGAATGTGAATGTTACAGAGAGACCAGATAAGAGCAACAGGTAGTGAACCTTTTTGGGAATAGATATGTGGCAGGAGAGTACACCAGGGGATCTGTATGAGCTAACAGGGAGATATTCCTGGCAGAGGAGTAAACCAGGAAACCCATTTTGAACTGATGTGAAAAAGATAAACTTTGTCATATTAAGTTGTTGTTTAAATTGAACCATTTGTCAACCAGAGAATTAGAAAGAATAGCCATATTCAACCAATATTGGAGAAAAGAGATTTGCTTACCCATCCTGAAAATTAGGAAATACTTTCCTTTGCCATATTCCAAACAAGGTTTTGGAAGGGACATTTGTTTTGCCATCCTGAGGAAAGTATTGGGTGAAAGAGACATTTCCATTGCCTTAACTATACTGTTGATTAAACTGAACATTTTGAACAATTTTCCTGAAACAATTCAGGGGAAGGGATCCAACCAAGGATTATTTTGTTGGAGTTATGTTTTTGCACATTGTTGTTGAATTAGAAAAATGGACCTTGCACCTTTCGATTGTGTAGGCTATTGTGAGGGTCATATTTAGTTTGGACACAAGGTCAGCCTGCTTTAGTTTTAGATTCATTGGAAGGGACATTTTCTTTATGATAGGGAATGTTATGCCTTTATCCAAACCCCTTTCTATTAATAAAATGGCTGATGTTGAGAATATTACCACTTTGTGTCTGCCTCTCATTTTTTACCCCTCACGCTCCCCCAGTGCCGCTGCAATTGGCATGGGACTCTCAATACGTTTAAGATATGTCTCATTTGTACTGATGCGTCTTGCCTAAAGGCTGTATCAGACAAAGCATTGTGTTTAAATCTCCTGGTACTCTTCCTTGACAAGACCATGGTCTAAAAGCATACATCTCCATATTGTACAATCTCCAACCCAGGATATAGCTTGTTTAGAAAGGAGAACATAAGCAATGCTTGCAGATAAATTGTGAATGCCAGTGTACCATGTGTACTTCCTGGACTCTGGACTGAGAAATTGCTATAAGATCATAGAATTTGGAATGTCATCCCATTATTTCAGACACTCATAAACCATCTCGGGTTGTGTCACTAACAACATTAAAATCCCCTACCCACATTGCAGTCACAGGCAGCCTTTTAGTAGGTACCTGACCAATACTAGCAAAGAATGTGCCTGTGTCTATGAGCAGGCCATATACTTTAAGAATATGTACTTTTTGAATAGTGATGGCATCTGTCATAGATGCACATTCTTCATATGGGTCAACAATCTTCTCTGTCGGCATAAAGTATAACATTGTATTAATCATCATGTCCGCACCTCCTGGCATATCCAGAATATGAGACAGATAACCTATTGCTGCCGCAGACTGTGGTCTTATTCCTCTTGGAGGTAGGCATTGAATGACTATAACCTATTGCTGCCCCAGATCATGTCCATATTCCTCTTGGAGGTAGGCATTGAATGACTTTCCTGCAAGTGTATATCACCGCCCTTACAGATAAGGGGTGTATCTGCCACTTTCACATCCTAAAAGTAGTCAAATATTCCCAACAAAGAAAAATAGTGTGTAACCATACTCCCAGGTAAGAAAATATGTAATCGACACATAGAAGCATGTCTCCCATCTTTCAACCACATGACTCCAAGGATATTTTTGGATCAGTAGAACATGTAGTGACACAGAGAAAAGCTTGATTTATTATTATTACTGCCTGATCTGAAGAAGTAATGTATTTTCTTTAATGTGCATGAATAACTAGGTGCAAAGAATTACGATAATAATTTTATTTTAGACTTCAAACTTTTTTTTGCTTACAAAATACTCTGTTTGGGAATTTGTATACCCGGGAAAATCTTTTACCCCCCAAATTTAAAAATGGGGAGTACAACACTTCAAAATCTTATCTGGATGACTGTATACATCATTATTCCCATGACGTGGGCATAAGGTAACTTTACACATGTTTTAACATTATTCAGCCCCCTTGCATTCCAACTTAGTACATTAATCTTGAATTGTGTCATCAAAGACCATAAAACCTTTGTCTAACAGTATAAAGGTAGATGCGCGACTGCATGTACTTGTGCAAGAAACCCCACAACAAATCATCACATGTTGTGTGCTACCCTGGCTGTAGCGCTGCATGAACCATGGTGGTGTAAATGCCAACAACCACTGCTCACCCACACTGACCTGCACCAACTGCCATTGACATCTGAATCCCCCAAAGGAAGCAACTTCTAGAAAAAAACTTTCATGGCTCGTTAGCTATGGGCCATGATTGGCACACCTCCCGATAGTAACCTTACATAAGCATATGTGCAAGTGCTGTGATCCAGATATTTTATGTATATGTACAGCGCATGGCCATTGCCTTTGGATTCAGACACTGGGGGTGGACCAGTGCGGGAGGATCACCTGGGTGAAGGCTCTTTGGCGATTGGGACACCTGATGGCGAGACGTGGTATCCCTCTCTTCCCTCCAACTCCTTTACCCCATCCTACCCAGTAGGATATATGAAAACTCTACCCCACCCCTTTTCCTGCATGAACATTTTCATATGGACAGCCGGCTCTGGGAGAAAACAGACTCGCGCACGACCCGTGTACCTGACTTGTCCCACTACTATGGTCGGCCAAGGTCAGGCAATTAGTTGTTACCAATCACACTGGACTTCCGTTAAACTTCCCAACACAGATAAAAGGCCGAACATTAGAGCAGACTCTGAGTGAGGCAAAGCACACGAAGGAACAGCAGTTTCAAGACAGCAGCTGAACAAGGGAAGAAAGACGGCAAACCACGAAGGATGCACAAAGAGATACCCTTGACCTTTCCGGTGGAAAGACGTCACTTTCTAGACACTTTCGGATTTCAAAGCATAAGGCCAAGAAACCAGACTGAAGAATCCTGTATTGTGTATCGGAGATACCCAGGGCCCTCATGCACGGCTGATCGAGTAGGAGAAGCAGCAGCCACCATGGTACCGTCTTTGGCTTCAAGATCAAAGAAAGATCAACACAGCCAGTTTTGGGGAAACCCATGCAAGAAAGGTCTGTGTTTAAGTGAAGGTTGCAAGCAGCAACATTGTATACAAAGAGCAAGGCTAAAGATTGCTGAATGCTTCTGTTGAAAGATGAGAGGACATCCTAACGGCTGATGGATGTTTGAACTGTGACAAACAAGATACAATATTCGTGACAGAGTGGTCCCGCACCGCGAGTGTCCTCAATCGAAGGTCTCCTGTAAGATATTCATCCAAGAGGTGGCAGAAACGAAAGTAAAAGATAAAGATTATGAATTGGTGGGAATCTAAATGGTCCTGCAACGGTTTAAGCAAAACCCAACACACAATCGAAAGTCTTCAGTTTTTGATACAAAGGAATTTGAGTCTGAATAAGGGGGATCCGTGGTCCAAGCATGAGTGAGGGAGACCAATTGTGAACATTGTGCTAAAAGGATCTGAGCCGAACAAGGCAGATCTGTGGTATGAGCCCAAACGAGGGAGACCATTTGTGAACCTGTGAATGTGAAAATCCTGATAAGAAAGTAACTTTTGTGTTTGTTTGTTACATCAGGCTCTCTGCAATAAGAGACTGTCATTCGGAGAGAGACTTTGGCAAAAGGCGCTGATACATATGCTTTGAACTGTTTTCTCATGTCCAAGAAGCCAGAGTGTGTGTGAAGCTCCAACATGCCACCTTATCTCGTACTGAAAACATGGGGAAGGGACGCCAACTGCTCAACTATCCCAACATATTATTTCTTGAACACTTTTCTATTGCCTACATTCTGGTCCACACATTTTGTATTTAGAAGTAAGGATTGGCAATAGGTGTATTAGTATAGACCCTTTTATTTTGACAGAGACACACTAGGACTGCGTTATTATTATTTGATGGTCGTAGCTTGCTCCCATACTTAGATTTAGGATTAGATAGGCATTCAACCAACCCATTGAAGTTCAATAAACACCCTTGAACTGTGATCACTTGTGTCTTTCTTCACTGTTTGATACCATGCCTTCCTTACAACTGACAATAGTGAAATTTGTCCAAATCCACCCATTCGCCCTGCACAGGGCGTGGTCCGGCCCTGTGCTATCAGTATAGGTGATTTTGGAGATTGGTGATTTTTCAAAAATAGGAAGTTGTGACACAATTAAACATACAAAAGACTATAGCAGACCCCCTCGTGCATGTCAGCTACAGACACGGGCAATGCCGGGTGGTACCACTAGTAACCAATATTCAGCAAACATACACCTCTTACTAAAGTAGGAATACCATCCAAAGATTAAATATGATCAATTTGTAGTATCCTCAACAGAGGCGTTTCTAGGGGGACTAAGGGGGCTATGGTCCCTGGTCTTTTGGTTGTAGCCCTGGATTGAATCTCAGGAGTTATAACCAAAAGGCTAGCTAGTCCCCAGTCCCGACAATTATGACATCAGCGTAGCCCCGGGTCTTTTCCAGACCTAGCAACACCCCTGATCCTCACCATCAAACGGCAGCTGAATAGTCTAATGGCAGAGGCTAGGGTATTGGACACGCTTCATAATGAACAAATCAAGTGTGGTCACGGCTTTCCGTTGGCAAAGCTCTACGGGGGTAGAGTTCTGGGCTTGGGAAGGAACTTCACAAATTGCATTGCTGCTTCAGGAAAGAAGTCTATCCATTGGTAAATATCTCCAATTTGGTAGGGTAGACCATGGAATAAGCCATACCACGCTACAAAACGTATTTTGTTTTAATTGCATCAAAATGTTTACATGCTTTCTGCATTATTAGGCTGAAGTCGGGGAAGAATTTAAGTTCAGTGTTATCAAGCAGGACATCCTTAGCTTCCCTTGCCACCAGCTGAACCCCATCAAGATCATGTTAAATGACCAGCTTAGCAATGATCGGACATGGGCATTCCCCAGGGTGTGGTTGTATGTTGTGACCTGGGTGCCCTATCCATGATTAAATGCTTTGAAAAGGTAGCCTTTGGCAGCAATTGAGGTATTGCCTTTCCAATAAGTCTTCCCTTTTACCAGCCTTGCCTCCTTTCCTCCTTCCTGGTATGCAATGGCTGCATTCTTATCCACCCTGAAAGTCTTTTGTTTCGTTTTAGAGGACTGTGGTGGCTTTCACGTCTTGTTCCAGTTTGTGTGTTAGCTTAGTGACTGCCTATTCCACGTGCCCCACCTGCTGTGAGTTGTGGTTGTCGACACTGTATGTCATCCAATCTAGATGCAATCCCATCCATCTGCGAGGACTGCTTCATCTGACTGGCCTTGACTTTGGCCATCATCTTGCTGAGAGTGACTGAAGATTCACCACCACCCGTGGCTTCTGCCGTGGATAACATCTAGGTCCAGCTCCCTTGCACAGATTTCTAGCAAGAGCACGCTGACACGTCCCTCGAGTCCTGTTTACTTTGGTTTAATTTGTTGTGTCATAACTGACTAGCATACATCCAAATATTCTGGATAACCAGGGCATTGAACTGATGAGTTCTTCCCAAGCCGTATACATGTGTGGGGCTCCTGTCCTCCTTAATCCCCTCTTACGGTCTCACCGGCCTGCCAAACGGGCAGTTAGGGGCGGCGCGCTGCAAGTGGGGAGGGGGGTTACTCCATGGTCACACATTTACACCGCAGTCTTGAGGGCTTCAGCCCATGGCTTTGCTGAGCAGTCCAGCGTCGTCCCCAGCTTCCTGCAGAGAAGGCCGGCTGATGGATCCTAGAGCAGTTTGCCAATCAGTGTGTGACCTATGTGGCTGCAACACCCGCAGGTGAGGTTTCCACCACGAAATGTGGTGGCACCCAACACCTGCATATTTTGTACAACTGTTGCAAGCATCCTGGATTTGCAATCCGTCACTTCAGCATCCATGATCTTGCTGTTGCCGAACATCACGGTTACATTTGTATTAAAAAAAAACATGCCTGCATTGATGGTTTCCCAATATGTACAGACAGCGTATTCCTGTAAGGGAATATTCTTAATACATATGTGTCTGACTATCGAAGTGGTGATATCACCAGAGCGGTACAACCCAAGGGGCATCATTGGATATTTTGATTTGAAAGCAATGTGACAGGTACAAATGACATGGTCGATTGGTGTAATCTCACTTAACTGTTTATGTTGACATCAATCAGTCAGTTCACACTTGTCAATCATCCTTTACATGTGAAGCCCGGTGGCCCTTCACCACGATTCTGTGATTTCTTTATTTAACCTTCTTTCAATTGGGATATAGACTTGTCAATTAACCTGCACTGTAAACCACTACTTCCCATAAAGCACTATCATTTCTGTGTTATAAGCTTTGCTCTCCCTTTAAAGAAATGTCTGGATTCCAAAGTAACCCTCTGCTATATTTCCAGAAACAAGTTCACGTACCCTTTACACTTTCACACTGCGGTACAAGGGTGCTTAGGGTCTTTCCAAAACCTTTAAGATTGTCCTCTTATCTCTGTCAGCAGTGGCACAGCCATAATGGGGGATGTGGTGTGGCCAAAAAAAAACCTTATGGGGGAGAAGGGAAGAGCTGATGAGACTGAAATGCTGCACTCTCATGTCAGCCACAGAGCTGATTAATGGAGAGGTTGACGTCAGAGCTGCAAGGACAGCCTCCCTGCTTACTCCCATGTTTGGTAGGATGCAGCGGTGGTCGAAGTGGGCGCGAGCGGCTGGGAGCAGTGTGTGGGTGTAGCATGGAGCACAACTGGTGCATTAGTGGCATGGAGCAGAGCTGGAACTAAAGAGACATTGGGGCAAAGAGGGTGAATTTGGGGTGAGCAGGGGTGAGTAGGTCCTGGCATCTCAAATGTAGAGAACTCTAGAGGGCTTGTAAATCCTTTAGTGCAGTGTCACATTTCAGGATACATTTGGGATGTAAATTCAGCTGTAAAACGCACCTTTTTTTAACTCAAAAAAATGTTTCATGAGGGGATGCTCCGGGTTCATGATCTCACACAAAAGTAGGCACAGTGTTTTCTCGAACTCACTTTACAAATCCTTTGCATGCCAGTGACCTCTAGGAATACCTCTACAAGCCTTGACCCTCAAGAGACGTTAGACTGGCAAGGGATCCTGGATGAGTGAGGCACAAAATAGGGAACGGAGTGCACTTCACAAGTTCCATTACCTCAGTATGATAGCTCAGTGTCTAAGCAGACCTGGGGGTGGTTCGACCATAATGGGTAACGGGGTGCAGACCCACCAAAGTTGCTCATTATGGATGAGCTACCATAGCTAGCCCAATGAAATGTTTGAGTGCTTCCGTGCACGCCTGGGCTGGCTTTAATTACTGGTAAAAGGGAAACATAAGTCTCCCTTTGACAGTATAAGTTTCAAGTGTGCATGCTCAATGGGACATGAAAAGGTGGGTGCATTTTGCCTCCCCAATTTTGCATGGCCCATTAGGGATGCAGGCTGGGGAACTGTAGGCCTAAATCTCCCTAGGTGTGCTACCACACCTTCAATCACACTTATGCCTCTCTGGGTGGTGCTCAGGAGATCCTCTCGTGCATGCCATTAGAAGCCAGGAAGCCCTCTCTGCTTCCTGTTCATGCTACGCCAGAGCCGCAGGGCTATTGTAGGCGTCAGTTTTCCAGCCGGTGCTGCAGGTAAGGATAGAATGTCTTATTTTATCTATATATGTAAATGTTTGTATGTTAGTGTGCGTAGGTGAATGCAAACATTTCTGTTGTATGTGGTGTGCGTGTGAGTGAATGTGAGAAATGAATGGATCTAAGCATGCGTGTGTGAGACCAATGAATTAATAATTGTACGTGCATGAATGACTGCATGTGTATTGGGGAATGGGCCTCTGATTTTGTGTGGGAAGCGGGCAGTTGGGGGGGTGTGGTGGGTTATTTGCAGCCAGAACATGGAATGTTTTAATGGGCATCAAAAGTAAAGCGAACAGTGCCATTAATTAGCTAGACCGACCTAAGTGTTATAATGTGGCTGGACTGGCCTACTTTGGTAAAACCAGTCTGAATATATTTTCGGAATCAAGGGTAAAGACAGTATGTTCAGTGTTCTTACATTGCTAGACTAACCTATAACGGTGCAGCCACTCTTGATATCATATGATAGTTTATTTATATAGTGCCTATACACAATGTGTTTCAAAGCGCTTCAAGGTAAGGGAGGGAACAAGGGAAAATAAAATGACATTTTTACAAGCCATGAACAATAAGGATGTGAAATTAACTATCGTACCCGGCCTGACAACATGTCAGATAGTGCAAGAGCTAAGAAATAGATAAGGAAGGGAGGGGGGAGAGTGGGAAGGAAATGCAAACAGACAGGCGACTACCGTACTAGGCCTGATGACATTTCTGGTAGAGCCGGAGAAAAACACAAGGTGAGGGAGGGGGGTGCAGAAAGGGAGGGGAGGAACAAAGCAAGCGACTACCGTACTAGGCCTGACGACATTTCAGATAGTGCTGGGTGGGTGGGGGGGGTACAAGTAAGCTGGGGAGTCAGACGAGGTTGCGGTCATACTAGGTCCAGGGACAATTCTGATAGAGTAAGTGCATAGAAGGGGAAGAGATAGGAAAAGGGAGAGGAGGAGTGAACAGAGGGTAAGCAGTCAAAAAGAATGGAGAAGCAAGAGGGGAGAGCGAATACAATTGCAGAAGTCAGTAGTAACACATAATGTTGCAAGCCAGGATACAAGATGAAGATGGGAACAGCATGATTCATGGCCACCATGAGTACAAGATGCAAAGGAAGTCCAGAATGAGAGTTGAGAAAGGGTGACACACAGTGAAACAATGAAGCCCATAAAAGTCAAATCCAGCATTGGCCACAAGACTGATGGTGAAACCAGGATGTATCAGAACAGACTCCTGCAGAAGTAGGCTGGAGGTGGGAGAGGGCGAGCAGGCTAAAAGAATCAAGCAAAACAGGTGACACCTGTGTGCGAGAAGGGGGGGCCACAAGGGAACACAACGGTGGACTAGAGGAGGTGGGGATGACCTGTGGGGACCGAGGGAGTAAGCACATGTTGGCGCATGCTTACCTGCTGTCTGAGCAGGGGTTCGGGCCCTGGGTCCTCCTGGTCCGAACAGGCCCAAACAGGAATTACCCTTTTCTTTGTCTGCCCTTCGCTTCGGATGCCGGGCGAGAGACACCCTTGATCTAAGAGATAAGAGCAGGAAGGTAGAGAAGGTGGGGGGTGCTTAGGCCAGGTGACCTAGATCCATTTGCACCTGCTCCCCATCTGCAAAGGAAAAGAGGTTAGAGGGCTCCTTAGGTAGGAAGAAAGAGCGGCAAACAGGAAGGCACCAGGTGGGCAGGGCTTGCTAAGTGGGGAAAAGAGCGGCAACCTGAAACGCACCAAGTAGACAGGGCCTAGGCCAGGTGACCTAGATCCACTTGCACCTGCTCCCCATCTGCAAAGGAAAAGAGGCCAGAGGGCTCCTTAATCAGGGAAAATGAGTGGCAACCAAGAAGGAACCAGGTGGGAGGGGCTTGCTGAGTGGGGAAAGAGCGGTAACCTGGAAGGCACCAGGTGGGCAGGGCTTAGGCCAGGTGACTTAGATCCACTTGCACCTGCTCTCCATCTGCAAAGGAAAAAGGTTGGAAGGTTCCTTAGGTAGTGAAAAAGAGTGGCAAGCAGGAAGGCACCAGGTCGGCGGAACTTGCTAAGTGGGCAAAAGAGCGGCAACCTGGAAGGCACCAGGTGGGTGGGACTTAGGCCAGGTGACCTAGATCCACTTGCACCTTCTCCCCATATGCAAAGGAAAAGAGGCTGGAGGGCTCCTTAGGTAGGGAAAAAGAGTGGCAACCAGGAAGGCACCAGGTGGGCAGGGCTTACTAAGTGAGGAAAAGAGCGGCAACCTGGAAGGCACCAGGTGGGCTGGGCTTAGGCTAGGTGACCTAGAGCCACTTGCACCTGCTCCCCATATGCAAAGGAAAAGAGGCTGGAGGGCTCCTTAGATAGGGAAAAAGAGCAGCAACCAGGAAGACACCAGGCGGGCAGGGCTTACTAAGTGAGGAAAAGAGCGGCAACCTGGAAGGCACCAGGTGGGTGGGGCTTAGGCAAGGTGGCCTAGATCCACTTGTACCTGCTCCCTATCTGCAAAGGAAATGAGGCTGGAGGGCTCCTTAGGTAGGGGAAAAGAGTGGCAACCAGGAAGGCACCAGGTGGGCAGGGCTTACTAAGTGAGGAAAAGAGCGGCAACCTGGAAGGCACCAGGTGGGCTGGGCTTAGGCTAGGTGACCTAGAGCCACTTGCACCTGCTCCCCATATGCAAAGGAAAAGAGGCTGGAGGGCTCCTTAGATAGGGAAAAAGAGCAGCAACCAGGAAGACACCAGGCGGGCAGGGCTTACTAAGTGAGGAAAAGAGCGGCAACCTGGAAGGCACCAGGTGGGTGGGGCTTAGGCAAGGTGGCCTAGATCCACTTGTACCTGCTCCCCATATGCAAAGGAAATGAGGCTGGAGGGCTCCTTAGGTAGGGAAAAAGAGCGGCAACCAGGAGGGCACCAGGTGGGCGGGGCTTGCTAAGTGGGGAAAAGAGCTGCAACCTGCAAGGCACCAGGTGGGCGGGGCTTAGGCCAGGTGACCTAGATCCACTTGCACCTGCTCCCCATCTGCAAAGTAAAAGAGCTTTGGGGACTGCTTAAATAGGGAAAAAGAGTGGCAACCTGAAAGGCACCAGGTGGGCGGGGCTAGGCCAGGTGACCTTGATGCACTTGCACCTGCTCCCCATCTTGACATGTTTTCTTATTGTGTCATGGCATTTTCACATGCGAATGCAGCAGGGGTATGTTCTTACACGGGGAGACTGACCTATATTAGTAGAGCCAGCATGGACAGGTTTTCTTATAATAATACTACTGGCATTATGCGTAAAGCAAACATGAGTATGTTCTAATATTGGAATGCTGGCAGATATTGGCGCAGTCAGCATGAAAATGTTTGAGCACAGCCAGCATGACAATGTTTTTTATTCTGATATGTATTGTGGGAAAAGGCATCATGAAAATGTATTGTTAAATGCTCCTTTGAACTGTTGGTGACTTGCATCTCTTCGAATTACCCTACAAAACCAATTTCAAACTGCGTGGGTCTGTACCCAATTTCCCCCCAAAGTGTGCTGTAAATGCTACATTTTAACCCATTATTTAAAATATTTATTTGGAGACGAGGGTGACACACCAAACCTCCCTTGGTTGGTACAGGCTCCCTAGCTATGCCTGGTCCCTCCTGCATATTTGTGGGAAATATTTACACATCTGCAATAAAATAATTCCCAAGCCGCCACTGAGCAGACCTTTTATGCACTAGATCATAGGTTCGTATGGAGGCTTGGAGGACTCCGCCTTTCACTCTTCTGAAGTCATTGAAAGGAGTACCGTTCAGTTGGGATTTAAACTCCTTTTACAATGCCATGTGTGTCTGGGCTAGTTAGCTCAGCTATTACTCTTTGTATTTTTATTTGGCCAATCAAACAGTGCCCATAAGCACCAGAAGTCACAGCTAATAACTTTGTGATATGAACCATGTTATTTGGTCTCTATCTTTACCCGACCTCTTAAGGATTTAACTCAAGAACTGTTTTATCTAGAAGCACAGCGGCTCCCCACAATATAGAGACTTTAGGTGGGCCATTCATGCACAAATAAAAAACATTAAAAAGTCAATTTCTTTCAACTTTTCATGATAAGGAACTGCACATTTTCAACAGAATCAATAAATAGGTTGAATACTGAATAGCCCGAAGCTCGAGCTGTGTGATTCATACTATGGCGAATGCGTTATGTAATACGGGACTAGTGGAACATAGTTGAAACATGCAGCATATTTACATGATTAAACAGATTTCCATAATTAAGCTGATGTTATCTATCTGGTGTGTTCCGTGCACCAATGGATGAGAAGAAAAACCTGCTTTGTCTGCACAGTTCAGCTGCTGGGGAAATTCCACTGGCCTTCAGATTGTTTGTGCATGTTGCATCTGCGAAACGCTGGCCTAGTCTTGCTGGTCCGACTAGAAGATGCTTTAAATCCTTTAAAAAGTCACAAGGTAGTGAAAGGATGGCACTCTATGACGAACTCTATGGCCTTGACAGGAAATCCCATCAAGAAACCTTTCACAGAACAGGAAGTACTCCGGTCTAACCCCTCTTCCTCCCGATACGTTTCCGTGTGGGCCGGGAGGTGGATGTGTGGGGTTTTAAAGCGTGAACCTAGCTGGGAAGCAACAGAGCGCTCTACACCGGGAAGCATCCAGGGGTGTGTGGTGGTAACAGTGGAGCTGGGATGGAAGTGGGGAGGGTTGATTAGGAGAGATGTCCTGAGTAGAGTGATCAGCCATTGCGCTACGTAGATTGATGTATGCAGATGGCTACATTCCAATGCCGCAAATAGCCGTTCTTCTTGCTACAAACTACACCACGTTGATGCTAAAATCACACATTTACTGACACTTTTCTCCACACCGTTAAAGTTGTAAAGAGGCCCGTGGTATTTAAAGCACTTGCTAAGAGCCTATAGCATCAATTCTGCAATCGAAGCTACCAACTCTTTCTCTTACCTTGATTTTGACCCGCTCCCGCTCTGAGTTTATAATGCTCGGATAAGAAACGTGAATCCTGAGTTTAAGGATCACAATCCAAGCTATCCCTCAATCTTGAAGTCTGTGAAGTTGTTTTTTAAAAAGTGATGAAAACTTCCTAATTAATGATTTGTCACAGTTATCCAAAATCTCCAGAAAATCCCTCAAAACCTCTGCAATCCTGGTGAGTGATATCTCTGGCTAAAGCATGTTGGGAACTGAAGTCTCAGCGATCACAAGTGAACACATTACTGACTGTCTCTTGTGAAGAGAAGAAGGGGATAAATCAATTGATGAAAGGTAGGACTTTGGGTCTGAGGTTTAACAAGGGCCAAGTGCGATAATGAAACTGATGCATGTTCAGAGGATATGTCTTATTACAAGTCTCTCGTGACCAGGACTAATGTCTGGCAGAGAGACTCCCAGGACCTCCCCTTGTCAATTTGCATATTTAAGTAACTTTGGGTCTCACCCTATGTTACTAGGGGAATCCAGACGTGGACCCCTTGCTCACTATTCTTAGAGAGGCACAGCTCCTCCCTACTGATGAGGTCCAACCAGACCGAAACACGTGTCTGGGGATGCTGTTGGCACTCTTGTTCAGAGGAGAATTGCCTAGCATTTCGGTGCTGCACTGCCGCAGGGCAGGACAAAGACTGATATGTTTGGGATATTTCTTCTCTGTGAAAGATTGTGAGCTAAAGACTCTGGGTAAGTCTCTCGTAACCAGGACTAATATCTGGCAGAGAGACTCCCAGGACCCCCCTTGTCAATTATTACAAACAGAGACATTATCATTAGAAATCCCACTACTCTCACTCTATGGGCCTCATTCCGAGATTGGAGTTAGCCATGGCGCTATTTGCGCCATGGCTGCCTCCAATACCGGGACCGGCACCGGTCTTGTTCAATGGGGACTTACCGGTGCAGTCCGACCCTGGCGGGACCGGTAAATCCCCATTGAACAAACCATTCCCCATTCCCATTTGAGCCCCCATGGGGCTCAATGGGAATGGGGAGGGCGCTAATAACGGGCTCGCGACTTGGAAGCCCGTTATTAACGCCCTGGTCCCTTAGCGGGACCCGTAAGGGACGTGTGGTCAGACCACTCGTTCCTTACGGTCCCCGCCAAGGGACCTTGGAATAGGGCAGTAAGGGATTACCGGCACTGGTCTCCTTACCGATGCCCGGTATCCCTTACAGCCCAAGTCGTAATGACCGCCTATGTCTATTTAAATTCAATCTCCGAGCTCTCCTCCTTTCTGAAGAACCACTTGCATAGCATGCTATGCCAGCACATCTCCCTGTTCTCCTCTCCCCTTACATCTCTATGACAACCCATGCCACTTATTCCTCCCCCTTTTGTGTCAAAAATAAATTGTTTTCACTGTAATTTAAAATTAATACATTTAAATAAATATATTAAAAGTAAAGTGTGACAGGCCAACTGCTTGATGGTGGGAGGGAAGGTCCTGTACCTCCTAAGAGACACTACTCTTGAATGAATTGCGTTCTAAGGCAAAGAGTTTACACATATAAAGATTGAGACTGCTTGATTCAAATTCCCCGACAACATAGAGCACTATCGAAGAAAACCAAGGGACACTGTGAGGCTGGAGCCTCTTTGTTCTCAAGAAGGCGAAAGAGGAACTTACTTTAAAATAACTCTATGCTGTATTTATTAAATCCTTCCAATTATAATTGAAAGGATGATTGTCACTGAAGTAATTAATAGGGAATTTTCAAAGTATGCAAACATTTCAAAAACAACCAATGTATCGGCACGCACCAAAGCGAGTACCTACAAGTAGCGCTTAGCCGCAAGACTCTGTGTCTTCCAAAGGATTTCCAGCTTCCAGGTTTCCAAAGGATTACTTTATTGTGGACTACTTTAACCAGAAGGCTTTCTTGAGGCATTACTACATATTGCGAACGCGCGTGCACCAGCGCGCGTGCATCAAAGCAAGTACCTACAAGTACCACTTAGCTGCGAGACTCTCTGTGTCTTCCAAAGGATTTCCAGCTTCTAGTTTTCCAAAGGATTACTTTATTGTGGACTACTTTAACCAGAAGGCTTTCTTGAGGCATTACTACATATTGCGAACGCGCATGCAGCAGCGCGCGCGCATCAAAGCAAGTACCTACAAGTACCACTTAGCTGCGAGACTCTCTGCGTCTTCCAAAGGATTTCCAGCTTCCAGTTTTCCAAAGGATTACTTTAATATGGACTACTTTAACCAGAAGGTGAACTCTTGTGGACATTACCACACATTATCTGCATCGTATACACAGTGGAACAACTATACTTATAGCCTGTTTTCTTTGTTTTAGGCTTGGTCGTAAAGCTCACGTTGAGCGACACGCCCCTTACTGAGGCGTTACTACATATTGCGAAAGCGCGCGCACGCACCAAAGCAAGTACCTACAAGTACCGCTTAGCCGCTTCACTGGGGAGAAGCTGCGAGTCTGTGATTCTAGGAGGTATTATGTACTAGCAGACATCTTGTTTTAACTGGTGATTTAATTATTCAGTGAAGATTGAAGCAGTTTGAAACTAACAGTCAGTTTTGTTGAAGCAGTGCGTGTGAGCGCGAGTGCGAGGAAAAATTGTTTTGGTTGCGCATAGGGAGTGTACATGTCATATTGTTCATACTCCCTAAAATCTAATATGCCTAATGACATAGGGCTGCCGGCAAGTTCTCCTTCTAACATAGCTGACAAGACAAAGCGCACGTCTCGCACGTCACGGAAGGCCATCACCTTGATGCCAGTCTTACGGATGCAATCAATGAATAGAGATATCCGAACATTCTGTGCAAAACGGATGGAGACTATCAAGGATATTCAGATAACAGAATCTGTGATACCCTCATTTTCCTGCATTAATAAAGTCCCCTTAGAGATCATGATTAGCTCACACGATGACAAAGGGGTGACCCCACAAGGGGTGTCTGATCAAACAATCATAACTCTAACACAGACACCTACTAAATGGGCCTGCAAAGAATCGAATATGACTCTGATGGAAGAAAATTCAGAAACAAGCGTAACACCTTCTGATATTTCTATACATGCTAGTATTGGAGAATTAAATATCTTCAATTGCACAAAGATGACTGATTACCGTGCGCCTTGTTTGATGGATACAACCATTCAATCTATAGCTGCTTTAGATGTACAGCCGACACCACAGCGTTGCCTTCCTATCAGCAATTCAGGCAACTCATCAGAAAATCTTGCTCTTATTGAAATCACGCTTGCGGCAGTTAATACAACTATAGCAAGCCTATTTAAATCATTTGAATTTTGGACATGAAAATCACCCAGCAATCCACTCAAATCCAACAAATACTTGATTGGATTGAAAAGATACTTCATGATATGAAGAATTCAGAGACCTTCTTGAATTCAAAGGAGAGACTTGATATCACTGAGGTTCGACTTGCAAATAGAGGCATGGGGATTGAGTGCCCCGTGTTATCGGCTTTACCAGCGTTTACAAAAGTAATACGTCCAATAGAGCGTGGTCAGGCCGAAATAGTCAAGTTAAATGATTCCTGGACTAGTGTTGACACAACCTCTGAGAATCAACGGCCAAATTCATGCGTTGACCATTTTGATGTCTTTGCACAACAGCTGCGTAATAGAAACCGTTCAGTAAAAAAAACAAAACCAGTGATACATAAGACAAATAAAATGGTTAACCATCAAACATGTTCACAAGTGTCGGGGGTCACAAACTGCCAATAAGAGCTACCGCAATCGATTAAGGCGTCAAAGGTGGTGAAGCCAGCAGCGGAAGCTAAAGCATTAGGCTCTGGGACCCCGAAATTGGTGAACCAAATTAGCTCTTTGATTGTATTAGATCAAACGCTACATAATCTGCCCCCTAATCATCCACCTTTGGATGAGTTTGTTGAACTCATAAAAGAAAACTCAAAAGACAGCCAGAAGGTTGAAAAGCTGGCAATAACTCATCCAGTACTGGTAAACCAAGCACAGCCTTTACCAGTGAATCTGAGAAATAGCAATACAATTGATTCAATGCAAGAACCAGGTCTTGAAGATCGAATAACAACAATAAAAGCGACAGTTGACGCATATTTACTTCAACGCATAACAGAGGCCATGACAAGTTCATTACCGCTGGCTGCAATAAAAGATGCTGTTCAGACCTAGTCGAATGATAAAGATATCTCTCATATAGAAGAAGGTCATAATTCACGACCATTCAAACAAGTAAATGAATGTAGCCGAGTGCAGAGCGTCACCAGACCGTGAGTCGATTCCTTGAATATGACAGCGGCAAAGAATTCAAATGGAAGATCTAGCTCAAAATTGAGGGGGCATGAGCACAAAAACACCTTCCAGTCTTAGCACACGCTTATAATGAAATGTCAGGATGCCCCTTTTGAAAAATATGACTTATGTCGGTCGGGTATGTTGAACATCTTTGGAGACATATGTGCGCTGGAAGATCTATCATCAAGTGATTTTGATCAGGTAGAATTCTTGTGGGATGAAGACTTGTCCATTGTTCATCTCTGGATCAAATCAGGTTTGGTTTTAACTTTTAAACACGATATGGAAAGCCAAATTGGAGCTATTCAGAATGGGTTTCCTGATCGCGCAAAATCCAGAGCGAGTGGTGCAAGAAAGTCAGTCATTAAAAATGACTAAGGAGCAATTAAGTGCAGATAATCAGTTTAAACTGATTTGCCAATGTCCATATTGTGGTATTTGTATTTATTTTATTTGTATAGTGCGAACCAGGCCTGGAGGCTACCGGGCGCATATCTTCAAACAGTGGTTACATAACAGTATGACATTACAAAGGACATTTACATTAAGCAGTGGAGTACGATATCACTGATCACAATACAGGTTAGGCAAGCAATATCAAGTAATAAAGTTTTCAGAGAGTCAATTGGTCATCTGAGGTGACTAGCCAATATTTGGCTTTGTGTTTGAATAAGTTCAGGGAGGGCAGGTTTCTGATGGTGAGAGGCACAAAGTTCCACAGTTTGGCTGCCAGTACTGGAAAGCTAACTCCTCTGGCCGTTTGGAGCTTATATCTGGGGATCAGTAGGCTCTGGCTAAGGGAGGACCTTAGTGTCCGGGGTGGGATATATTGAGTGAACCGTGAAGATAGATAGATAGGGGCCTGGTTATTCATGCATTTGTAAGTCAGGGCAAGAGATTTCAGTGAAATCCTTTGGGAGACTGACATCCAGTGAAGGTTCTTCCTAGTTTCAGAGATGTGAGCTGATCTGGGGATGTTGAGGGCTGCTCTGGTGGCGTTATTTTGTATGATCTGGAGTTTGTCAAGGTTACATTGCTTAGTGCCTAAGTACAGTCCATTACAGTAGTCAAGTTTGGACATGACCAAAGTCCTAGCAAGGGTTATGCAGTTTTGAGTAGAGACGAAAGGACGACATGCTGTGATCAACTTGCATGTGTAGGCAGAGGCAGCTGCGACTGCATTCGTTTGTCTGCGGAGGGAAAGAGTGGAATCAAGGTAGATTCTGAGGGTTTTAGTATCTTTGGAGACTTTTATGGAGTTTCTGTCGATATTGAAGGAGCTGAACATGGGGTTCAACTTGTTGAGTCTTTGCTGTGTACCTAGGATGAGGAGCTCTGTCTTCTCGTCATTGAGACAGAGCTCGTGTTGTGCCATCCAGGCTTGAATGACATGGTAGATGTCATTTAAAGATTTCGAGTCTACCGTGTAATCACTCGTAATGGGGATGAGTATCTGGGTGTCATCGGCATAATTCGTTTTGGTGACATCCAGATAGTCAAGCACATCAAACAGAGGTTAAGTGAAAACATTGAAGAGGGTAGGGGATATGCACAATCCTTGAGGGACCTTTCAGGGGACTGGCGCAGGGTCGGCTGAGGAAGTTGGGGAGAATACTCTCATATGTCTGTTGTCCAGGAATGATTTAATCCAATTAGTGGCATTGTCAGAGAAGTGGGCTGCAGTTTTCAGATGATGACATAGGATTTGGTGGTTGACCAAGTCGAAAGCAGCAGACAAGTCTAATAGTAGTAGCAGGGGTAGTTTGCCTTTGTCTTTTAGATCCTCAATTTGGGTTTTGAGGTCTAAAAGGGCTGTCTCTGTACCATGCTTAGGTCTGAATCCGGATTGTCTAGTGCCTAGAAGATTGATAGTTTCCAGATAGTTCTGTATCTGAAGGTACACTGCTCTATCTAAGATTTTTTAGGAGAAACGGGACAGTGGTGGTGGGCCTATAGTTGGTTGGGACCTCAGGATCTAGGGTTGTTTTTTTTAGAAGAGGGATGACCCAAGCATCCTTCAAATTGTTAGGGACCACTCCCGATTGAAATGAGGAGTTGATAAAGGTTGTTATGAAAGGAGCAAGGTCATGGGCCGATTCCTTAATGATCGGAGCTGGACAGGAGTCCCCTTGGCAATTGGAGGGTTTTAAGTTACAGATGATTTTTTCAACCTCAAGAGTGGTGAGCAGCGTGAAGCTGAAAGGTGGAGGAGAGTCTAAGGTGGTAGTTTTGGGTGGCAAGATTTTGCTTTAGAGGGAAGTGTGCAGAGAGTTTTGTTTAGCGTTAATTTTAGATTGCAGAGTAGTTATTTTGTTGAGAAGTGCATTTTGTATATTGTTGCACCAGGTGCTATCTTTAATGCATGAGTCGGGGGCAGGTGAAGGGGATTCTAATTCTTTGAGAATTTTGAATAATTCTTCTGCTTGCGTTATGCGTAGGTTATATGTCTCTTTTTTGGCTTGAAGGATCGCTTCCTTTTAATTAAGTGAGGTGATCAGGAGGGAAGCTTTGTTAGTCGTACTAGGATGACTTTTCCAAAGAACTTCGGCCTTACGCTTTTCTTTGCGCAGGGCGTTAAGCTGCGGGGTGAACCAAGAGTTCAGGTGGGAAAGTTGTTTGGCTTTGCAAATTTTGAACGGAGCTATGATCTCAATGGCTTTGAGCAGAGTGCTGTTGAAGGTGTCTACTAAGACGGTGGGGTCCTTATGCTGCGCGGCACAAGTGTTTAAAATGGGGAGGATGAGAGGAAGCAATTTTTCCCTGGTAATGTCCCTTTTATTTCTGGTGGGTATAGCAGGGGCTATGGTAGGTATGGGCTGAGGGTTGGTGGCTGGCACGAGGAAGGAAATGACGTGATGGTCAGACCAGGCACAAGCAGTGTTGGAGCTGACAGTGGTGTTGCAGTTGAAGTCTGCTAACCAGTCGAGCGTTCTACCCTTGTTATGGGTACGATCGCGAATGTGCTGCTGGAAACCTAGGTTGGCGAAGGTGCACTTCGGTGGCCATGTGGTCCTTGGGATCGAAGAGGCCAAGGTTGAGGTCAACTAATAGCAGTACCTGGGAGTTAGGCTTCGTTTTGGCAGACAATGTAGCTGTAACATCATCAGTGAATGACCCAAGTGGACTTGGAGGTCTATATATAAGGTGGATAGTTGCTGTGTTAGTGGGTGAGAGGGATAGTTTCACTGATAGGGATTCTGCAGAGCTGAATTGGACATTAGCCATAGTTCTCATGGTGATCTTGTCACTGTGTATGAAAGCAACTCCTCCTCCTTTAGACAAGTTGGATTGTCGAAAATTTCTAATGATGGCGTAGCCCTCAGGTATGGATAAGGCGAGAAGTGGGCCAGAGGCATCATGTAACCAAGTTTCCGTAATGGCTAGGAAGTCAAGGTTTTGGACAGTGATTAGGTCTGAGATGTTGAGGGCGTGAGCCCTGAGTGATCTGGCATTGATGAGGGCTCCCTTGAGTGATGAGCTAGATGTGGTGGAGGGGGAGGGCTTAGGTAGCGGTGGTAAAATGGGCTGTGAAAGGGCGGTGTGGCTGCGCTGAATGCAGGGTGGTCGGGGCAGTCTAGATCTGAGTCTGGTGTTCCTAGATTGTATTGTGCATGGAAGATTTGGTCTTGGTTTTGTGGCAAAGTGCTTAAGCCACAGAGCTGGGTCATTGAGGTACAGATTAGTGGGAAGGTCAGTGCAGTAGAGCATGGTAGCGGGATGGGTGGAGTGGAAGTCATGGATGTAAGTGTGGTGTGGCTTAGAAATGCTGGCAGGGGGAGTGCCTACAGTAAAGGATAGGAATCCTAAGACGGCAATGGGGTAGAAGCTGGCAAAGGGCAGCGATCGCATGTCGTGGCCTGATAGTTCACGTGATAAGTATGGTGTGGTGCCCAGGTGCGGGATTACAATTAAGGCGAACAGTGGCAGGTTAAGTAAGTCTAACAGGAATGGAGCTATATGTGCAGGATTGCAAACACGTTCGTAGCGAGATTTAGCGGCAGGCTGAACTATCAAGGCAGGCTAAATGCAACATGAGAATACAGTGTAGTGGCAGGATAAATGCAACTAACAAGGCAGGCTAAATGCAACTATCAAGGCAGGCTAAATGCAACATGAGAATACAGTGTGGTGGCAGGCTAAATGCAACTAACAAGGCAGGCTAAGTGCAACTAACAAGGTAGGCTAAATGCAACACTGAAGGCAGGCTAAATGCAACTCACAAGACATGCTAAATGCAACTCACAAGACAGGCTAAATGCAACTCACAAGACAGGCTAAATGCAACTATCAAGACAGGCTAAATGCAACTATCGAGACAGGCTAAATGCAACTATCAAGGCACGCTAAATGCAATACAACTTTCAAAAATACAGTGTACATTTAAATAACTAGATGCCGCTGACCAGTGTGAATAGTAACAAATGAATGCATATACTTGTGCAGTTGTAGGGCCGTATAGTAGGTGTCTCTGACAGAGGGTAATGCAGAAAGTAGCTTTGACTTGGGAACAGTTATCAAATGTTATTATCAGAGGGCAACTGGTATCACAATTAGGAGTAACAGGTAAGCAGTGTTCACATGAAAGTTACCTCTGTGTGATGAAGTATAGTGCCGAGGCATCAATGCAGTATGGTATGCTGCGCCGGACACTTGCAATGGGCAGTCTGGGTAGGTTCAGCTGTAAGCGGTGAGCAGAGCTGATGGTGGTGGGGTAAAAGCTTTGGTGCAGCCTGCAGCTCAGTCAGCACCTGAGCCTTTACACAATGCCTTCACATGGAGGCCGGCTCACGCCTACCCGGTTCCCGGATTAGCTTTATAGCAGCAGCCGGAACCAATGAGGGCTGGTAGGTGCGGGCTCAGAGGAGTAGAGGAAGTGCGGGCACTCGAGGTGGCCATCTTGGAATGGCAGAGAGCCTCGTGTATCAAACAAAAGCCAGAGGCATTCAAAGTTTGAAAAATAAATGCAGCAACTTTCTGTAGCTTAAGAGCTACGTGTTTCACGTCGCAGAAGTTGTAGAGTGGATTCTGCAAATTTCGCCGAATTTCCAGCACGCTCACGCTGGGTTGGGAGCGGGTGGTTGAGAGGGTCCTGACTTCCCTGATTGTGTCGGCCGGTGGGGGTGCAGGGGATGATCCAGGTGAGTGGCCCAGAGCTCCTGCTCTGGGGAGGGCACGCTGCAACTGGGCTCAGTCAGCACCTGAGCCTTTACACAATGCCTTCACACGGAGGCCGGCTCATGCCTACCCGGTTCCCTGATTGGCTTTTTAGCAGCAGCTGGAACCAATGAGGGCTGGTAGGTGCGGGCTCAGAGGAGTAGAGGAAGTGCGGGCACTCGAGGCGGCCATCTCGGAATGGCATAGAGCTTTGTGTATCAAACAAAAGCCAGAGGCATTCAATGTTTGAAAAAAAAATGCAGCAACCTTCTGTAGTTTAAGAGCTACGTGTTTCACGTCGCGGAAGTTGTAGAGTGGATTCTGCAAATTTCGCCGAATTTCCAGCACTCTCACAGTGGTACGTTGCCTAATCTACATCGAGAAAATGTAGAATCTATGCAGGCATAACCATCAACGAAAGAAAATATAAAGGAAATCTCTTCGGCAAGTTTGAATACAAGGGGCCATACACACTTACAATGGGGGCAGAATAATGGTATAAATGATTTTGACATAGTGGCCCTACAGGAAACGTGGATAAGGTCAGCACCAGTGTGGGATGACCATGAAGTTTGTTCTGCTCACAGCCATGACCCCGTCAAAAGGACGGCCCACATCTGGTTTGTGGTCGCTGTTAAAACCAGCAGGGATTTGAAAATGTCTTCTTGGGCGACTCCTAACAATTTTATCCAATTGGTCAGGATCTCCAATCTAAATCAATCTTTGGCAATAATCAACCTATATCGAAATCCCGCGGGTATCTCAGATGATGCCTTTTATAAAGATCTGTCTAGTGTATTAGAACTGATAGCTAAAGCTAATGACATCACGGCAACACTTTTGGTGGGAGATTTAAATCTTAAATGTGTTGATTTGAAAAAACCAAGACAGTCACAGGATACACTGAGATGGATTAATTTGATTAATTTGATGGGAGATAGAAACCTAAGAATGGCAAATGGATCGATACTGGGTGATATTTCATCACACCATACGTGGCAGAGAGGTTCTTCAAAGTCTACCATTGATTATATTTACATGAGTGATATATTATTTGCAACAGTAACACAATTTGAAGTCAGACAGCAGACACTTAGTGATCATCATCTCCTCACATTTTACTGGCCATGGGATGATTATTCCGTTGGTAATGAGCAAGTCTGGACCCATCAGGTGTTGACCATCAATAATGCTAAAACGCGCTTTAGATGGTCGGACCGTACAGTATCATCACTGAATGAGGTTCTCACGAGCCAACAGTTTTAGAGTAATTTCCATTCATATGTGGATGTTTTGTCTTCATTCAGAAATGTTTATATTACCAATGGTGTTCGAGGTGCTAAACACACACACAGCTTTGGGTTTCTTCTTCAACAAACAAGAGCAACTCATAGGAGAGAAATAAGGTCCATTCGCAGACTCCCTGCTGGTGAACGAGACCAAACTATTAGATCTGCCAAATGCAGGTATCGTAATTGGACACGTGCAAGAAAAGCTAGGCTGTTTCAAAATGATAGCAAATTATTTATGTCATCCCTGCATAATAAAAACTCTGCACAAGTATGGGGTTGCTTAGTAAATGTACCTCACAGAGTCAAGTGAGCACACAATTGAACAGTGTATCAGAATCTCAATGGTTGGCTCACTTTTCACATCTGTATGCTGATGAGAGTTTTGAACAATATGTGTATGAAACTTAAACAGCATCATGTTGGACGCTGGAGTGCTCAGAGGAAATAGTGGAAGAGTTCATACACAACCCTTCTTCATCTCGGGCAGCAGGGCCTGTTGGTTTAAACAATTTTATGTTCAAACAAAAACCAAAACAATGGACAATCATTCTCAATAATGTCTTTCAAAAGAGCACTCGTAACTTGCCAATGTCATGGCGCTCGTCGTTGATCGTCCCGATTTTCAAAAAGGGCGACCGCGGAGCGGCCACGAGTTATCGTCCAATTGAATTTGTTCGATGCTCTAGGCAAAATTTTCTCAAGATTAATATTGAGAGATTTTAACTTATGGACACGGATGTGTGAACAAGGCAATCCAAACCAGGTCGGATTTGTGGCGGCTTTGGGGATGGCAGTGAATCTGCTTATCCTTAATGCCCTTAAAGCACAGGCGCACACTTCAAAACAACCAATTCACTTTCCGTTTGTTGATTTGCACTCTGCTTTTGACTCGGTCTCGAGAGAAAAACTAATGACAAAGTTGTTCAAGGCAGCGTGCCCGGCATTGTTATATGACATCATATATGCTCTACTTTCGGCCACTACAATACAAATTGGGTTGTTCATGATGGGCCTGCTATCATCTGCAATTTCAATAGCAAGAGGGCTGAAGCAGGGATGTATCCTTGCTTCAGCCCTCTTCAGTGAATGTGTGCTCGGATTCTCCAAGAATGAATGGGATTGGCATTAGGGCCCTATGGTACGCGGACGACTTGGTACTAGTTTCAAAGACTCCAATAGGATTACAAAATCTATTGACAGCACTAAGTGCCTATCTTGATCACAAGTAATTAATTATTAATCTGCAAAAAATCCAGATAGTGGTCTATGCGCCTAGAAATACGAACAGAAGTAGGATGGATTGGAAGATTAACAGTACCATTATAGCGACTGTTCCAAACTATGTATATCTGGGGCTGTTGTTTGATGGGATGCCACATGCCAACTCACAATTGAGAATAATTGAGCATAAATTAACCACAGCCATATTGCAGACAAGGTTAATCCTCTATACATTTGGCAAATTTTCCATTAAATCGGCCATAATGTATAGGCTTCAGAAAGTAAACCCTACAATTCTATATGGAATGGAGACTAATAAAATAATTCCAATGACATATCTTAATACATCAGAGGCCACATTTTGGACACTTGTTCTTCATCTTCCACAATGCACCCCAGGACCATGGCTGCGTTATGAGTTGGGGCTCACTTCGTTAGTGGCTGTGTATAATTGGCGCTTGTGTGCCTTATTTCGAAAGTGTTTACTCTCTGCAAAGAATGATGCTATTATGACAATACTGTCAAATTACATGCTGTCTTCATCACATGAATTTGTGCCAAAATGAACTAAATATATCTTTGTAGTCTTGGCAAAGGCAGATTTAACAATTGACATTCTCATCACGAACCCAGATTGAGCCAAAGACAAGATGGATATGATGGACTGGATCAAAACAAGAACACAATGCCTCACATATAAGGACTTTAACAATTGCTGGTTTGGTCCCAAAATGTTCATGGATATAGAAACATATTTGTGCAGAGCTCCTTCACCACAAATTAGAACTGCGATTCTACGCTTACGCTTTAATCTGTGGCCAACACAAGATGTATTGGCATGGAGGAAAATCATTAAGCCTGAAGATAATTACTGTTGTTTCTGTTCGGATTTGTTAGCTAAAGAAACAATGGAACACCTAATTGTGGATTGTTTGCCCATGATGGAGCTGAGAAAGACACATTTTGTTAAACATATGGATTATTTTGGTAGTATGAACCCAGAAAATAGGTGGACGACGATTTTGGCAACCACTGTTATAAGTATTCGTATTGCCACTTTTAACTTTTTGAATGCCTTGAATTTGAATGATCAGAATGAGGTTTTGGTTAAGTAATTGCCACTATCTAAGAATTATATGCACTCGATACTAATGTCATCATGAGTATTTTAAGATTCAGAAGCAATCAGTATGACATCTGATCTGAGATGGAATTGTATTTTACGATTTTACGATGTGATATTGAGTGGGCGTGTATGTCCAAATTTTACTTTATTTAGTATGATTCCATTTCGAGGATGTCTAGTCATATGAATGCTTATTCTTAACATTATTGTGCTGTTTTCCCTTTTATATGCTATATCTTGTTGTTGCACAAATTAATTTGATATTAATGTTTTGGTTTGATGTGTTTGAAAGATTGTGAATTTAATGATTGAAAAAGTTGAGTAACATCAGCTAAATCAATTAAAAAAATAAAGACAGACAGCGGACCCCTCCCAAATCCCCCTGCGTTGAACAATTTGCTGAATACCCCATGTCAGCATTCAAAGGCTGCCAGCAGGGCAACAGGAGGGAAAAGAGGGACAGAACCATTGAAGCCAAGGTGAGAAAAGCCAGGCAAGACAGGATTGGGAGGTTACATTGCATTCTTTCTTTGAGTTTTGCCGCATGTGGGGGTAAGTTAGGGTAATTAAAAAGGTGGGTTTGCGGAGGCTGTAGGTGTTCTCCCCTGCATACATTAGCAGCAAAATGTACTAAAAGAGAAACAATGGATGAATTCTTCTGCAATGAAAGAAATTCAATGGAATCACAAAGAACGGAATCGTACAAAAATGTAGAACTGAGAATTGCGACGGCCGAAAATGCAGACTTTTTTTTTAAACCCCCCCCCTTACACCACATATATATGTGGGGGAGTATGGAATATTATAGTAGTATAAGGGGTTGCGGGGGGTCTCCCCCCGCATATCTATGTGGTGCAAAGAGGGTTTAATAAAAAAAGTCCGCATTTTCAGCCATCGCAATTATGTGTGGTCTCAGTGATCACATATATCCCAAAGAACCAGGCAAGACTGCAGCTGCTCTCACACCTGTTGTAAGTTGGTGCAGTTCTCGGAGGCAGCACCACTGGAACATGCATAGATGAGAATATGGGTGCATGACAGCAGCATGTCCACCTGACTGCTGTTTTCCTCTAGATAATCTCACTTCCTCCTGCTTGCCACTGGACCCGTGTCTTCACCTTCAAACACCTGACCTGCCAAGGGTACATTATTCAATTATTCAGCAAACATTTGTGGCCATGAAGGAAGTGACGGATCTTGCAGCCCATCAGCAAATAATCCATTAGGGAAAGTGGACAGAAAAGGTAGTAACCAGGTTTATTTCCATACTGTCTTGCAGAAATTGGCGCAGAAACTGCCATAGTATCCCTGTCCCAAAAAGGTGGCCCGAGCTCAGAAATGTCAACTTTTTTTTATAGGTCTTTACACAATGAGCCTTACACAGAAAAGTCATTAGCACCCTGGGAGGGGGCGCTGTCCATTCAGGATGCTCGGAACACGTGCTGTATTTTTAGTACAAGCCTGCGTTCTATGTGGCACGCCTCTCACCTTCCCTACTCCTGCTTCACCACTTAGCACCCGTGTAGATCCTACACAGGTGCCAATGGTGTCTTTTTAAAGAAAAAGAAAATAAACATACCTTTCTTACGCAGCCTGGCGCCATGCAGATACGTGATTCCCACTCCTGACTGGGGTCGGGATACGAGTATAATCATCAATGTACCGAAGAGCGGCTCATACATTACCAAGATGAAGGAAACTAGTGTTAATATGGTGAGTGATGAACAGCGCGAACATCGGAGCATGAGGGGGAGTGGCTTTGTGGCACCCGACCGGCTCGCCGGATCTGTGCCACCTGAATGCCCAATTGGGTCTTACACAAAGCTTTTAAGGTCCTTAAACTCTTGCAGACATGCATGTCATTATACTAATTATTTCTGAGGTGCAAGATCGATCAGACGTAAAGGGGCCTGTTCTGGATGCCTCTCGATTCAATACTGGTGGTTAACAATATCTATTTATTGACAATATGCCTGTGAAGGCAAACCGAGGCAAGCTGGTGCGGGACAATGCAGTTAAGCAAGATTAGGGTTATAGGCCATCAGAGTGATTAGGAACTTACAAGATGGCCACCATAAACGCAGTTCGGCAGCACACAGTAAATAATTACACGTGGTGCAGTGATGTGAAGGAACACCAGATAGGGTTATTATTCAGCTGAGCAGACACTGAAGGACATAGGGAACGCTGCTGCTGTAAGTAGGAGAATGAGGGGCTATGCTCTAGCATGGTGATATGGAGGGCATACAGCATGTTTTAGCAGGAGGAACTTTATAGAGTGTGGAGAACCGCATCACTAACCTACCCTGGTTGGCCTGTTGCAGATCAGAGAGGCAACGCAGGCGAGAGACTAGCTCCTTTAGCCTATGGCAACAATTGCAATGATCTATACCTTTCGCACATGAATGGTCACATATATTCTGTTTTAAATTTTGATTATACGGTCAAGAATCTTAGTGATTAATCCGCATCATGAAGGTTAGTGCAAATTATGGGACGCTATTGTATTTAATAGAAAGCATGGTTAGAGATACTAAAGAGTAACCCTATATATGTTGTGTAGGTTATATGAGGAAATACAAGTTTAGAAGACCATTGAACAGGCCCTGAAGATGGATTTATAATCGAAAACGTGTTGGCAATATTTTTCGAGGGATCTAATGTAACATCCTAAGATTCACCTCAGTTGACGAAAATGTTCCTTGTTTGATGATCTTTGAAAAAAAGCAATGCATTAAGTGTGATTGGGTAACACTTGAGGATACTGAGTTCAAGAAATATTCAAACTTTATTCTAGTTTTCATTTTTGATTTCTGAAACTGGCAAAGCTGCACTTTGTATTCAGTTGTAAATTGGTGGTTAGAAGAGGTACACATAATTTGCTAATATATTTTTGCAAATATAAATATTGGTACATTAAAAAAATGTTATGAGTCTTTACTTTTCTGTATCTATTCATAATTTATCCGTTGTGGGAATGTGTTACTGAAAGGAACACATCAGGGGAGTTTTCCCCTTAGGAGTGCATTTGGGTAATCTACTGGAAACAGTGAGTTTAACTTTTGTGTACTTTTTCTACTCTTTGTGGCCGGAGAGCGAAACCCAGCTGCTCCTGAAATGTACAAACTGTGGGGATATCTGTACTTTCTGTTGAATGTTTAACAGAACAAGTTGTGCACCTCACACCCCTTTTTCCCGTGCAGTGCAGCTGTCAGCTTAGGCCGTTTTCCTGTTGATGACGTCGCAGAAAACTGACATGCTAACAGCAGCTCCGCGAGGCGCCGACCCCCACAAGAAAGATACATTTATTTATTTTTTCAAAAGACTCCATTAGCACCCGTTTAGGGACATGGCTCGAGGATGGCTAGCCGACAGTGTCGGTAATGGCACTGCCACATTCGTTAATTGACCATCGCTGTGCTCCGGCCCTTAACTTGGACAGCGGGCCGTTACCTACAGGGTTGGTCTGCCGCCTTGGGGCATATCACCTCAGTATGATACGTTTAGTTAATTACATTAGGAATTCATTTCCTAATAGTACACCCTCTAACATTGCAGAGCATGGCACTATTCGAGACCTGTACAATTCTGCTCTGCCTAACCACATAATCTAACCCACCACCTTGAGTGGATCTTTACATCCAACATAATGCCCACGTGACTTTCGTTCAGGTTCTCAGGAGGCATAGCCCACCTTCAGTAATGAAGTTGAGGTGGGAAACTGGAATGCACACAAAAGCCCTTAAGGCTGTGCATATGCTCCAGAGCTGAGGTAAGCTCAATCAATCGCATTTCTCTCTGCAGAAACTCCCTTGATATGACTGTGACTACTGCGCCATCTGCTATCAGGTCTGCGGCTTTGCTCTGTCCATGGGTCATGCACGTTCACAGCTCATGCAGAAAAACATGAAATGCTGTTAGCTTCAACTGAAGCTTATTCAATATGGAGATACTTGTTGGGAGCCTGTTAACCTTTTGAACTTTTAATAGATCACAGGAAGTTAATGCTAGTATCAGATGCCTTGTCAGATTAGTCCCCAAGCACACTGGGTTTATATCTGTGCTCCAAATGACTTTGTTGTGACAAATATGCCAGTTTACAGCAGTGGTATGCCAGAAGCCTTGTTTAAGGGGTATTGCAAAATGAGTTTAGATTATTTATTTTGTCCTTTGGAGTGCGCGGACACCAGAAGTGGCTGCTTGGCACTAGCCCTCAAGATAGGTAAGAGAGGCAACAGTCCACCAGAAAAAAAGCATATGTAAACAGACAGGTTTTTAGTTTGAGGCTGGGGAGACTGAGATGGGAAGTAGATCTCAGGGGGGAAAGGGAAGAGCCATCCAGATGGAGGGAGCCAGGATAGAAAAGGAATAGCCGCCTCTCGGGTAAAGCCAGCATCTGGGGACCGCTACAAATGCCCGTTTAGAAGATGGCAAGGAGTGAGTTCACTTGGGCCTAGATGTAAGAAGGCAAAGTTCAATGATTAAAATACTCTGGTCGACCATGGCAAAGGTCTTACAAATAACTCGTTGCCTTATTGGGAGCCAATGCAATTTTTATTAAAAAAAAGGGATGGTATGGAAATTGTGACGAGTGTAAAAATGAGGCTTGAATGACACATATGCGTAAACCTAGCAGCAGGAATACCAAGATGAGGAGAGTTGATGTATTTCATCTTGAAGTGCATAAAAGCAGAGGAAGCTGTAATAAAGGCTGATCGAGTGAAAAATGAGAAGAAATGCCACAGAAATCAGAAGTAGAAACAAGAGGAGGGGTAGAGTACCTCATTAATCCGAGGAGTCAAGGAGAGACAATTATCACGTTCAAATACAGGATTTCCAGTAGCAGGAATTGGTGTGAGACAAAGTTCAAGCAAAGAAGGCAAGACATGACAGCCCCAGAGTCCGTCGAGTCCTCCAAAAACAACAACCTCTGTTTTATCGGCATTATGGGGAAGCAAGTTGGTATCCATCCAGCCTGAGATTGCAGAAATTCTGGATTTAAAGAATTAAATAGTCATACTCACTTCCCCATTCATTTGGAAGAGGAGCGGGTTATCATCTGCCTATGTAAAAATATTGTTAAGAATAAGAACTGACACGTTACTGAAATTAAGGAAGAAGAGATTCAAGGTGTGCCCAGCCAGGTGCATGAGAAACTCGCGCAGCTGGCAAAGATTAAAGACAGCCATATAATGAGACATTGAGTAAATGTGTCCAAGATTGTGTCATTTTATCCAGATAATAATAATACAGAAATTGATAAAAATGAGTAGAGGAAATGGCTAACTGAGATAAAGTATCCATCAAAGTGTCTGCAAAAGTCGGGTTTGGATGTAGAGTAAAACCATTGAAAGAGGTGAAGAAGGAGAAACAAGAATCTTGACGGCAAGAATTCCGGCACCAGAAAAAGTGATACATTAAGCATTGCAGCTCCAACTATAGTTTCTCTGCATTAAGTTATTTTGCTTGTCCTTTTTTTTGTTTTAAACAAAGTTAAGGGAGTACTTGAATCTTGCCTCAGAGGTTATTTCTTCTGTACCCGCTTCTATGTCATTAACTAAGAGGGATGAGTTTTACTTTGTGGGTCATGTCTTGTGCCTAATGGCCAGTTTTAAGAAAATGTATAAATGTATGTCTTGATACTACGTTGGTTAGCGATAGAGGGGCAAAAACCCTTTTGGAATTGGCTTGACAAACATTTTGGTTGCTGACTTTATCTGTGGCTTTTCACAGGTATGTGCCTGCTCATTCTATTTGTGTTTAGGATAAGTATTCATATAAATGACTGGACGGTCAGGGCTGTCCAGACCCATAGAGATATCTCCAAAATACTGACCTAGAAATAGTACTGTGGCACTATCCATTTTAGAAGGCTAATTGGTCTTTATAGTTGTTATGTTTAATTTTTCAGAGATGGCATGTTTTACTTCTTTGAAGTAGTTACCTTCGCCCTGGAACTGGATAAAGTATTTTTAGTTGAAATATTTTGTCATCATCATCTCTCTCTAAAAATACATTGTTAGAGTCTTAGTATGATTCAAAATGTTTGTACAGCCCTCCCTCTGTAATCACCCTCAAAGGAATTGCCAGATAGAGAGGGTGAATTATGAGGATTTGCTGCAATATTTGCGTTTTTTGTCAATGGCACGAGGAATCTTGGAGGACTTGCAGCCCACTGCACAATTTGGTTATACAAACTCAATACATTCTGAGATGGATGTATAACTGTTTTTTTGTTTATATACCATGCAAGATTGAGTTTGCAATAAAAGCCTCTTCCTTCTGATTCTTTCATCAAGGAATTACAGCAGGGTTATATTTCGGTGTCTGAGGATTTACATGCAGCAAGGAAGGCCATAAAAAAGGATGCCGATAGCTCACGAAATCCCGCCCCAGCATATGCTGTTGGGGCTTGATTTAAAATTACTCTTCTGTACTATGGGGCTGTTGTAGTGGAACACCTTGTATATCATCAATTTAGCTTGCCTATTACATGGAGGGTTCACATATGATTGTTTGCACGCCAAGATAAATCATTGGATTAGGCCCATTTAACGTAAAATCATCTTCCTTCTCAATCTGCATGGAAGATGATGATAATGATATATAGTTCATTGGAAGGGTTATTCAGCTATTGAAGTGTCTTCGAAACAAACCTTCCTTTTTTGTTAATTTTCTCACCTAATATCTTTCGACTAAATCTTGCTATTCCCAGGGTTTCAGAATGGTGGCTGGGAAAAGGAGACTGTGTAAGAATCAAGACCCAGACCGGGCTTGGGTTGCTGAAATTATACTTTATTCATGTGATTTTAAACTAATGAAAATATAGTCCATGAACTCCTTGAGAGTTACTCCACTCTTAGGCAGTCTTCCAGGTACAGGATTTAAACCCTCCTAAGTCTCCTTGTCCGGATAGGCCCACCAGTTGTTCCTTCTCTCCTCGTCCTCTTCGTATGACTAGGAAAACCAACAACAAACGCTGGATTAGTTCCTGGGCTTTTATATGATGTGAGTGACTTGCTTCCCCCCCAATGGAAAGCTTCCCTGTCAATCAGACTTCTCATTGGCTGGTATTGCCATGTCCCGCCTCCTTTAAAGGCTGCTGTGGTTTCCCAGAGTGGCTGATTCTGCTGCCTGCCAAAAGAGTCCCGCTCCCAGGCAACTCCATCCCGTGAGTCCCTCCCCCCTTTTGAAGTCTCTCCCTCTCGCCATGTGTGTTTGTTTCTGTGGCCGTTCCAGAGCGGACCGCCCCGCCGAGCAAGCCGTCTCTCCCTTCTCTCCCTTCCTGGTGGGGAGAGACGTTCGGCGGGCCGTGTGGGCCGGCTCTCTATGACTGCCCGTGTTTCCCGCGGGTTCGCCGTCACCAACCCGTCTCCCGGGCTGCAAGCCGCGGCGTTACCCTTGGCGGGTTCAGGTAAGGCTGGGCGGGAGGGGGCTGCTCTTTTCATGTCGCGGCCCGTTGCCGCGATCCTGTAGAGTCCCGGGGAGAATGGGTGGGACGGGGCTGCGTTTTCTGTCTCGCGGCCCATTGCCGCGATCCCGCGGAGTCCCGCTACCCCTCCCGGCACCCCCTCCACTCCGGGCCCCTTCTCACATCTCCCCCTCACAAACCCTGGCCGATCGGGCAAGGGAGGATTCCGGGACAGATAGTCAGCCACCAGCTGGAAACCCGCAGGTCTGTGTAAGGTAAGGAAATCGAACGGTTGAAGAGACAGGAACCATCTGAGTACCCGCTGGTTGGTATCTTTATGTCTGGCGAGCCACTGTAAGGGGGCATGGTCGGTATACAACGTAAAGCAGCGACCCAAGAGATAATACCTGAGGGTCTCTACCGCCCATTTGATGGCCAAACACTCCTTCTCAATGGTGGAATAGGCCTCCTCGTGAGGTACGAGCTTCCTGCTCACAAAACAGACGGGTTGAAGTTCGCCCCCTTGTTCCTGTGAAAGAACTGCTCCCAGCCCCTGATTCGACGCGTCCGTCTGAAGAAAAAATTGTCTATGGAAGTCGGGGCACCGAAGTATTGGATTTGAGGTGATCCTCTGCTTTAGGACATCGATGGCTTCCAAAGCAGCGGTGTTCTTGGTCAAATCGGGAGACCCTTTGTTCCTTAAAGCGTCAGTTAGTGGAGCTGCCACCGAGGAGAAATCTGGAATAAATCTACGGTAGTAGCCTATGAAACCCAAAAAGGCACGGATTTGTTTCTTCGTGGGTGGAGTGGGAATCTCGTGGATGGCCTGGATTTTCGAGAATTGCGGTCGTATCGTGCCTCCGCCTACCAAGTGTCCCAGATATTTCGTCTCGTGTGCCCCTATCACTGTTTTCTTCGGATTAATGTGTAGGCCTGCCTTAAACAACTCAGACACCACCTGTTCCAAGTGGCGTACATGTTCTGTCCAGGTCGTGCTATACACGACAATGTCGTCTAAGTAAGCCGCAGCATAACTCTCATGGGGACGTAGTATGACATCCATCAGTCTCTGGAAGGTGGCTGGTGCACCGTGTAGCCCGAATGGCAAAACCTTGAATTGGTATAGACCTTGGGGAGTGGTAAAGGCAGTCTTTTCCCGGTCCGTGGATTTCAAGGGAATCTGCCAATAACCCTTAGTTAGGTCAAGCGTGCTTAGGAAGTTGGCGGATCCTAGCCTTTCCAACAGCTCGTCCATTCGTGGCATAGGATATGCTTCATAATTGGAGATCGTATTTAATTTTCGGTAGTCCATACAAAATCTAATAGTACCATCGGGCTTTGGTACCAACACTATCGGGGATGACCATGGGCTGGTTGAGGGTTCAATTATGTCCATACGGAGCATCTCTTCTACTTCGTTTCGGATAACCATCCTTCGTGCTTCTGGAATACGATAGGGTCTTAGTCTAACAATCTGTCCGGGATCGGTTTTGATCTCGTGTTCGATTAAATTGGTCCTCCCTGGTAAGGCCGAGATCGCTTCTCCAAAGGGAGACAGTCTGGTCAAAAGTTCTGACCTCATGGAAGGAGTCAAGATGGTTCCCCATTGCACGTCTTCTAGCTTGCCCTGTTCATGATTCACGTTTTGTTCTGAGGTATCCTCACCGGCATCCATTGTGGCTACCAATACAGGCGCGTTCCATGCTTTTAGCAGGTTCACATGGTATACTTTGTCTGGTGTGGCACGATCGGGTTGGTGGATCCGATACGTCACAGGGCTGAGTACCTCCTTAACTTCATAAGGACCTCTCCATCTGGCCAATAGCTTGTTAGTACTGGTGGGTAGTAGGATTAGTACTTGGTCTCCCATTCGGAAAGTTCTCATCCGACTTCCTTTGTTATAGTTTTTCTCCTGGTTTGTCTGTGCGTGTCCCAGATTCGTCTCGGCCATCGAGCGGAGTGATGTCAAATGTTCCTTCAACTCTTCGGTGTACTCTGTTAAAGAGATCTCATCCGAAGTCTCCCATTCTTCTTTTACAAGGTCCAAGATGGTTCGGGGTTGTCTTCCGAAAAGGAGCTCGAATGGAGAAAAACCGGTAGACGACTGTGGGGTGTCGCGTAATACCATCAAGACCAAGGGCAATATGCGGTCCCAGTTCTTCCCATCGGACCCGGTCACTCTCCGTATCATTTTCTTGATCGTTTTGTTGTACCTTTCGACAAGGCCATCGGTCTGGGGATGGTATACCGAGGTGCGTAACTGATGTATCTGCAGTCTTTCGCATACCTGCCGAAGTAAGGTGGACATAAAATTGGTCCCTTGGTCTGTGATAACTTCCGAGGGTAAGCCCACTCTTGCGAAGAAGGGAATGAGCTGGTCGCATAGTTGTCAGGCTGATGTTCCCTTCAAGGGAAAAGCCTCTGGATACCGCGTAGCATAGTCAACAATGACTAGTAGATACTTGTATCCACGGGATGCGGGTTCTATTGGTCCAATGATGTCCATGCCTATCCGCTGGAAAGGAACGTTAATAAGGGGCATTTTCTGCAAAGGGGCTTTTGCTGGTAAGACGCCACTTGTTAGCTGGCAAGTGGGACACGCCTTACAGAACTGGGATACTTCACCGTATATGCCTGGCCAGTAGAACCGTCTCAGTATGTTCTGCTGCGTTTTCAGGGAGGCCATATGTCCGCCGCAGGGGTGGTTGTGTGCCAGTTGCATTATGACCATTCTATGGGGTTTTGGTAATATCAACTGTTCCTTTACAGTCCCATCGTCCGCCTTATATTTTCTGTACAATAGTCCATGACGGAACAGGAAGCCAGGTCCTTTTGTTACGTCTGGATCTTTCTCATTGGCCGCTCTCTCACGGGCTACCCGAAGGGTGGGATCAGTTAGGGTTTCCCCCCTCAGGGAGTCCTCATGATCCTCGGGTTGCCAGTTAATGGGTCGGGTCATGTAACTGGCTTGGCACCACTCTAGTCTATTCCGTCTTTTATGTCCGGGGGGGTTTCTAGAGTCACCTATGTTCGAGGTTCTGTTGCTCTTCACTCCTTCTTCATCCAGTGCTTTACTAAAGTGGGGTAGGTCAGTTCCCAGGACCACTGGGGTGGGTCTTGTAGGAAGGACGGCAGCCTTTAATTGAGTGGTTTCATGGTTCACCTCTATCTGTACCTCTCTCATCGGGTATGTTTTAAAGTCCCCATGTATACACTTTATCGGTATAGAAATGTTAGGTAAATTAGGGTTATTACTCACGGTGGGAGATATGGCTGTTTGTCGACTTCCGCTATCCAGCAGCGCCCGGGTCGGTCGTCCATCCACTCTTATATCCACGATGCATGGACCAGGGTTACGTACTTCCGGGTGTGGCTTCATGTAGCCAATTTCCATAGGTTCTGTGGTCTTCCTTCTGGGGCAAAACCGGGCAATGTGACCCCATTCACCACACTCAAAGCACTGGGGTTGTCGAACTCCCGGGATGATGGGTGGCTGTCTCTCCTCGTATCCAGTCTTCCTTTCTTCTAGTTTCCTGGAGAGCTCCTCCGGTTGCCTCCATCTGGTGTGTGCCACTTTTGGGCCTTTTTGTATCTGATGTTCAAAGTTCAGCGACGTCATCCTTCCTGGTAAACTTGTTGAGGGGAAGCGACTGTACGCGGCCTTTTGATAAGCCGATGCAATGTCCACGGCTTCCGCCAATGTAGGCCTGTGGTGTTGCCTAACCCATCTTTGCATTGGGCTCGGCAAGGCTTCTATGAACTGTTCCAGGATTATTTTATCTAGGAGGGGTTGGTTGGCTGGTGTAGGGGATTGCATCCACTTCTCCGTCAGATCTTTAATGCGGTAATATAACTGCCTGGGACTCTCTCCGTTTCTTAACTTGGTGTCCCTTAGCTGAAGGCGATAGGCCTCCTCATCCAGGCCTAGACGGTCCAGTACAGCTGCTTTAATTTCCCCATAGGGAGTGTTACCATTGGGGTTCACAGCCTGATATGCACCCTGCATTACCCCAGATAACAAGGGAGCCACATACTGTCCCCAGCGTTCAGGCGGCCATTGTGCATTTCTTGCAATCCTCTCAAAGCTTGTGAAGAAAAAGGCTGGATCCTCTCCCTCCTTATACTTCTGGAGCAGGGTGGACGGCACCATGGGTTGATTCCTCGTGCTGGTTACTGCATCTGTGAGCCTGATAATGTTCTCATGTTGTTTGTCCTGGGCCGTGGTCTGTAGGGTGCCCTGTAACTGGATGGCTTGCTGGAACGCCTGGCAATCAGCCACTGCCTGTTGTGTTTGCAGCTGTATTAATTGCTGCAACTGCTGTTGGCCATCCGTCAGGGTTTTAATTAGGGTCTCCATCGCGTTGTCGCTAATCCCACCTCCGTCGCCAAAGAATCAAGACCCGGACCGGGTTTGGGTTGCTGAAATTATACTTTATTCATGTGATTTTAAACTAATGAAAATATAGTCCATGAACTCCTTGAGAGTTACTCCACTCTTAGGAAGTCTTCCAGGTACAGGATTTAAACCCTCCTAAGTCTCCTTGTTGTCCGGATAGGCCCACCAGTTGTTCCTTCTCTCCTCGTCCTCTTCGTATGACTAGGAAAACCAACAACAAACGCTGGATTAGTTCCCGGGCTTTTATATGATGTGAGTGACTTGCTTCCCCCCCAAAGGAAAGCTTCCCTGTCAATCAGACTTCTCATTGGCTGGTATTGCCATGTCCCGCCTCCTTTAAAGGCTGCCGTGGTTTCCCAGAGTGGCTGATTCTGCTGCCTGCCAGAAGAGTCCCGCTCCCAGGCAACTCCATCCCGTGAGTCCCTCCCCCTTTTGAAGTCTCTCCCTCTCGCCATGTGTGTTTGTTTCTGTGGCCGTTCCAGAGCGGACCGCCCCGCCGAGCAAGCCGTCTCTCCCTTCCTGGTGGGGAGAGACGTTCGGCGGGCCGTGTGGGCCGGCTCTCCGTGACTGCCCGTGTTTCCCGCGGGTTCGCCATCACCAACCCGTCTCCCGGGCTGCAAGCCGCGGCGTTACCCTTGGCGGGTTCAGGTAAGGCTGGGCGGGAGGGGGCCGCTCTTTTCATGTCGCGGCCCGTTGCCGCGATCCTGTAGAGTCCCGGGGAGAACGGGTGGGACGGGGCTGCGTTTTCTGTCTCGCGGCCCATTGCCGCGATCCCGCGGAGTCCCGCTACCCCTCCCGGCACCCCCTCCACTCCGGGCCCCTTCTCACACTCTGTAATTCCAACATTCCAATTGAGCATCATCTCAGATGTTGTTTAGCCCAGCATGCTTTCTGTGGGCCTCAGGCCACATGATTGTCCGAAGGGGGTGGATGTGGGGGACAGGGGGTCACTGTAGATGATTGCAGGGATTTTGCCAGTGTATTCAAAAGTTTCACAGAAGCAACATGACCACATTGGGTTGCAATGCTGAGCATTTATGCATGTAATAGTTGAAATGTATTGCTGTAGGCACAGATAATCTTTAGAATGTGGACTTAAGTTCTGATAAACTGTGGATTTCAGTGTTTTTAAGATTTCTGTTTCAGGGTTGCTTATCAGCAGTTACTTCTTGACACTTATTTGAACCTCTATTCCTGATATATTTCATTCACATCCGTTCTCACTTCTGCTTCCTTGTGGGTGCTTGGTCATTGCCTCTGGACGTTCCAATCTCTTTGTCTCATTATTCGCTAGAATTCTCAAGTGTTCTTTTTTGCAATTTACTTATTTGTTTGCCATTTGGCATTTTCTCCTATTGCAGACTAAACTCACAATAACTAGTAAAAATCTCAAACCTGCAACCAACAACCTCAAGTCAGCATTCACAAATCTAAAGCCTGCATCCAAGAATCTCAAGTCAGCATTAGCACATCTCAAACCCGAATCCAAGAATCTCAAGTCAGCATTCACATATCTCAAACCTGCATCCAAGAAACACAAGTCAGCATTAGCACAGCTCAAACCTGCATCCAAGAAACTCAACTCAGCATAAACACATCTCAAACTTGCATCCAAGAATCTCAAGTCAGCATTCACAAATCTCAAACCTGCATCAAGAATCTCAAGTCAGCATTAGCACATCTCAAACCTGCATCCAAGAAACTCAAGTCAGCATTAGCACAGCTCAAACCTGCATCCAAGAAACTCAAGTCAGCATTCAAAAATCTTAAATCTGCATCCAAGAATCTCAAGTCTGCATTAGCACATCTCAAACCTGCATCCAAGAATCTCAAATCAGCATTAGCACATCTCAAACCTGCATCCAAGAAACTCAAGTCAGCATTCAAAAATCTTAAATCTGCATCCAGGAAACTCAAGTCAGCATTCAAAAATCTCAAACCTGCATCCAAGAAACTCAAGTCAGCATTAGCACATCTCAAACCTGTATCCAAGAATCTTGAGTCAGCATTCAAAAATCTCAAACCTGCATCCAAGAATCTCAAGTCAGCATTAGCACATCTCAAGCCTGCATCCAAGAAACGCAAGTCAGCATTAGCACATCTCAACCTGCGTCCAAGAAACTCAAGTCTGCATAAACACATCTCAAACCTGCATACAAGAATCTCAAATCAGAATTCAAAAATCTCAAATCTGCATCCAAGAATCTCAAGCCAGCATTAGCACATCTCAAACCTGCATCCAAGAAATTCAAGTCAGCATTAACACATCTCAAACCTGCATCCAAGAATCTCAAAACAGCATTCAAAAATCTCAAACCTGCATCCAAGAATCTCAAGTCAGCATTAGCACATCTCAAACCTGCATCCAAGAATCTCAAGTCAGCATTCGAAAATCTCAAACCTGCATCCAAGAATCTCAAGTCAGCAATCACAAATCTAAAATCTGCATCCAAGAATATCAAGTCAGTATTAGCACATCTCAAACCTGCATCCAAGAATCTCAAGTCGGCATTAACACATCTCAAAATTGCATCCAAGAAAAATCTAAAATTCACTTAAACCCAAAAATCTCAATTCTCAGCTACCGAACATTTCTATATGTTGCCAGTGATCCTCATGATTTGCTGACATTTGAGAGCAACTTAACTTTACTTTTGTAGCTTCCAACAAATGTTATGTTATACATTGTTTATACTGCTTCAAACCTTCACTGCAGTAGTTTCAAAGCACTAAGGTTTGCCTAGAAGTTGGAGTATTTTGCCCACACCCTCCCCCCAGTGTATCCACACTGTAGTCAGTGGAGGAAAGGAAAGAGCTTTCCTTTTCTTCAACGCTTCGTTTATGTGTCTAGTATGGTGTACTGTAGGTGCTATGCGGCTGGACCAAAGGCTGCACATGATAATGATAATGATGATATATAATGATATAAATATAATGATATACGATAATAATCACATAAATCAGATTGGCTCACAGTGTTGAGATAATGTCCATTTGGGGCTTAATTTATAGGTCAGCATGCCTTTAGATATTAGTGATATTTTGTATGCTTCAAGGTGTGTTTTAATAACTGTATCTGATAGTTAGTGCGCATACTTTTTTGTGGGTATTTCACAAAATGGTGATCCTGCTAAAATGACAGATATGATTTTGTGGTTTTTGATGCTATTGACAATTCATACTTGGTCTTCTTAGTCAAGTAACTATGGTTCAGGTATTAGTACACCGTGTTTACAGTCCTGTTCTTTCTTTCCCGTACCGGCCCCCTTCATTACGGGAGCGCAAGCCTTATAATGAGGCCCTATGTCTTAGTGAACAATCAGTGGTAAAGCCAACTGTGTTGGCTTTGATAAAGGGCACTGATTTGGACATGCAATTAAAGGAGCACCACAACCCGGAAAGGAGTGTAGCAACTGCACCTCATCAAGCCAATCTCCCTGCCACATACAATTACCCAGTCCCTTTGTGTGTGTATGGCCAGTTGCAAGTCGTATCCTATATATCTATAGTAATATTCTTAGCTCTCTATAGTTGATGTTAGAGCACCATGAAAAGCCCAAACTAATGGTTTGGGCTCTCCATTTCAGAAGCAGTACAGTACTCGTTAGAGACCCTTCAAGAGTCTCATTTTGGAGATATTCAGTACATTAACAGTGCACTTTTCTGCATGATATTTAAAAGCCAGCATGCACTGTATAGAATGTTGTAACATGGGAATTTACAACACCATTTAGGAAACTATTTTGGCTTTTACTGGCAAGTCGCATGACTGAGAGGGCTCAGCCCTTACAAAGGAGTTTAGCACTCCGAAACGCATTGGCACAGGAGCTCTTGAGTCATTTAGGCTACAGCTGTCCCCCCTTATGTTGAAGAATTCAATTTCTCATTGGATTTGAGCATTGGACTCTACTTTGACTATCAAAAGTTTGGAATTTCGTCTAAAGCTTTTTTTACTTTTGCAAAAATCATAGCAACCCCGACTGGGGTAGAATTTGTGAGCGATTTATTAGCTGAAGGATTCATTCAGTTTTCTTGAAATGTAGCTAATGCACTACCCATGAGCCAAATCTTTCTGGCCATACTGGGTATGATTAGTGTGGTTTAGTGTAACCTTAAACATTGAAGTAATCATCAGTGGCACCTTGTTTAATGGCGTTAGTCTATATTTATATTAACCCTAAAGAAGCACTCAAATTGACTCCTGTGGGCAGCCATTTTAGAATTAATCTTTGCCACTCTGCAGCAACTATTACAGGGTAACAAGAATGGATTGATTATTGGAAACATTGGCATAGCGGGTCCCACCTCAGTCCTTGCAGTGCGGGAGGGCATGCCTGCTGCCATTTGTCCTGGGGTGTTGGGGGGGGGGGGGGTCAGAGGATGGCGCTTCAAACTTAAAAAAGAAAGTTTCTTTTTGAAGGCACTCTGACGTCATAAAAAAATGATTTCCGTAACGGAAATAATTTCTTTATGATGTCCGAGTGACCTCAAAAAGAAAAAAGACACACTTCTTTCCGAGAGCTTCATCACAGCCCTATGAGGTGGAGGCCTCCATCGCCTTTGCACATGACAGGAACAAGCCTTCCTGCTGCAGGGAGCGGGAGGCTCCGTTCCTTGGACCAACGGATTCAAAAAGGTAAAAAAATGTATTTTGTGCAAACATTTCTGCGTGCATGCAAGTGTTTGTGTGTGTACGTATATAATCTAATGTGTGTGAATGAGTGAATGCATGTTGTATGGGTGGCTGCCTGGGTGTACGTGCGTGAGTGTATGCTGAAAGGATGCACATGTAAATGTATAGGTGGTTGGGTAAGTGTGTGCGTGAGTGTATGGTGAATAGTGTGTGAAAGTGTGCGTGGTTGTGTTTAATGCCTGGATTACTGACTGGTAATCTTCATTGCTCCTAGCGCTACTCTTCCTTGTCCCAGTACTTGTGTATCAGGCACATTGCCTCATACAAAAGTACTGCAACTAGCTAGAAGGACATGGAGGTAATGCCTGGTGTTGTTACCTCTAATCTTCATTACTCCTAGTCCCACTCTTCTTCATCCCAGTGCTTACCTATATGTCATCATAGGTAAGTACTGGGATGAGGAAAAGGTATGTGGAGGTAATTCTGGGCCGAGCAGTTGATTTTGGGGGTTGGGGCAGGGGGTGGGAGAAAGAGAGGATGTGTGGGGCAGGGGTTGTGTGCTAAATCAGAATGCTCATCCATGTGGTGCACTTAGATGTATTTTGGGAGTAGGACATGCATTGCACTTAGCTGTATCCAGGGGGAAGAAATGTATTACACTTAGCTATAATTTGGGAGTAGGAAAGGCATCACACTTAGATGGATTTTGGGGGTAGGAAATGTGTCGCACTTCGATGGATTTTGGGGGCAGGAAACATGTCACATTAGATGGATTTGGGGGGCAGGAAATGCGTTGCAGCTAGATGTATTTTGGGGGCAGGAAATGTGTTGCACTAGATGGATTTTGGGGGCAGGTGATGTGTTGCACTTAGAGGAGAATTGTGAAGGCTAACACATGTACTGCCCTAGAAGAAATTGGGAAGGTAGCACATATATTGCACTCAGAGGAGCTGTGTAGTTTAGATGTATTTGAGGGTGGACAGTGTGCTGCACTTAGATGGACTTGGGAGTGGGCACTTGTGTTGCACTTTATAATGTTAGCCTGCCCCTTGCGCTCCAAGATACATGATGATAAACTATCCATTGCACGTAGAAGTTATATATGTTAGCATTTGTAACACATAAAGATATATGCAAGTGTTAGGGAGAATTCTCATAAATGTTCTAATGTCCCTTACCTTTTGAGACCCCCATCAACTTTGCTGGATTTCCAGGACTTTAATTTTTACCTGGAAAGAGTGTGAGCCTTTTTTCCCACTCTTTCATGTATTTTGATGTGTGTTTTACTTCTGTGTTCTTTGGATATGGAGTTTTAGACAACTCAATAGGCATAATCGTTTTCTCATGTGTCACACAGCACCCTCAGTGCAGTGGCACAGGGATGTATTTCACACTTCCCAAGGTTTAAATACCTTCTCTGGGACTGACTACTGTCTCCCAGTGAGTGTAAAGTTAAATTGACTTTGCTAGTCTTTTTAAATTGCTAGACCCTGCACACACTGCCTTACAGCAGAATGCTGGAGGGAATACCTAGTATTCCCTATGCCTAGAAAACTCATGTAGCCCTCAATGGCTACCCTTTCCTCTCAGAATGGCTGGTGGCAGTGTTATTACCACGATTTTCCCGACTGCGACACGTTTAAACGCTCCGGTAGCTGAAATCCACCGGAGCCATGTTTTTCAAGATGGTGTCTGAGCCCCCTCTGTAAAAACAGGTTCCGATCGACATTTTTCGCCATTTCTTTTTGGAAAGGTCCTTCTAGTGTTTGTCTCTGCACGCCAAACCAGGTTTGGTCCCTTTGTTCATTCGCCTTTGGCGGGCTTCAGTACTGAAGCCCCCACTCTGGCGCCTGAGTGTCTGGGGTGGACAGGATGTGAGGGAGGTGCCCGAAACTCCCTATGCATAGTCTCCTAGGAGACCTGAATGAACTCTGGCGTGATTGGCTGGCTGACTGTCCGGCAAGGACAGCCACCATGCTGGGTGAGTGACAGCTAGGCTGGAATGAATGGGAGAAAACTGTTTAAAAGCAGGTCTCTGGGACTTGGACGGCAGAGTCGACCACTGGAATGAAAGAACCGAAGATGAGCTGAAGGAAAACGACAGCTGCAACCCCATGGACCATTGGTTTGCCCAGTGAAGCCCTGCTACAGGTCCGAATAGCCTGAAACTCCCTCGACAGAGAAGCCCCTTCAAGGACGACTTCTTCCCTTGAGCTGGTAGGAACAACCAACTCGCAAGCCACTTGGAAACCATCTCCATACTGGTCGATTTTTCTTCAGAGTGCTGTTGAAAACCGGATAGCAAGTGAGAAGAATACCAGTTTGTGGACTTTAAGGCACTCACACCTTAAACCAACATTTTGCCAAGCTTGTGGATTGTCCCCGTGCAGTGCAGGAACCTCCCGACGTCCACCCTCTTGTCCTCATGACTGAGGCCCAGCAACAGCAAGATCTGCAGGAACTGCCAGGAACAATTGCCTCAGCTACAGCTTTTCTTCATTACAAAGGTACTGTGCAAATGTGGTTGAGAAATCCTCTCTGCCCCGGTGAAAGTTTGTGAAACTTTCACAACTTTGGAGTCTTTTTCGCCCCTAATCCGACATATAATTCTTTTTCGTGCAAACTACTTCTAAGAACAATGGCAAAGACTTAACCAGAACGGTGCTATCCTATCCAAGACACTGATCCATTGACTTTGGCCCAGGCCTATTGAATTTAATTGCCTCATGTAGTGAACTGAAACTATTTGCCCTGCATGAGAAAGTATTTGTGTTACGTTCTTATAACGTGTCTTTTTACCTTTTTACCCCTTAAAGTTACTGAAGTGCCATTTTGCTCCCACTCAGGGGAGCCTAATCTGTTCAGAAACGTATTGGTTTGGTGCTGGAGTGTATTATAGTGTGATATTGAGCTGCTTATTACTAGTGGAATGTTTTCTAACTAACTTTGTAAATAAATTAATATTGTTTTACCAAGAAACCTTCAGTAAGTGTTTGTTTGAACCACTGTGATTGCAAGTCCTTTGTTTAACACCTTGTACTGCTCACATCCCCCTTGAGATAGGCCTGGCTGCCCGGCCCTGCTACCACAAAACTGTGTAGTACAGACTTATACCAAAGGTGAGATTGTGCTTATACCTGTAGTCTTAATTGTGTGTAGTGTTCCCAAATGGTACTGCATGTAATTCTGCCTAACACCAAGTATCCTTGATATTGCACTTAGAAGATGCCTGAAGGTAGCCCAATAAAGAACTTAGAAGATATATAGAAAGACTAGAAGGGCAGCCTGTCTATTGCATTTAGAGAATCCTATGATCGTAAGATCTTATGGTAGCCTGTCTGTCATGCCTAGAAGATGTACTAAGATAGCCAGTCTAGGACGCTTAGAAGATCTTGAGGGTAGCCTGTCCATAGTGCCTAGAAGAGCCCATACGGTACCTTCTCTTTTCACATAGACGATCACACAGCGAGAGCAATGATAAGCTCCATCTGAGCTTAAATGAACGTATAGCACACTGCTTCGGTGGACACCAGCTGCAGGCGCGGCTATCCATCCACACACATTAGAATGCAGCTATGACTACAACAAATTCTTTCTAGTTGGACACTTACGTCTTTGCCTCCTTACACCAGACAGGCCTCAATACCTCTGCCATTAGTATACAGCGACAACTGACAACACATTTGGTCAGGCTTGATACATAACGTGTCTCTTACACTAGCACACTCTTGTGATCTCCCACACCACCCATGCACGTGCCTGACCTCTTGGGTTACTTACTGGAGCCTAGCCAGTCCACCTAAATCATAATCTTGGCCAAACGCCCACATGCATTCTAAACCGCTATGAGAATTTCTCATACTCTGTGGTCCCCGAGGGCATTCTCACCACAAGCGCGTTGAGACTATAGTAATGGTAATGGTAAAATACCAAATTTATTACTGCAAGGTCAAAAACCTTGCATGTAAAACAACAAATTTGAGGTATTTTAAATGGGGGAGACCACCGTAGCATCCCCAACATCCCCCACATTATTTTTCCCAAATCCCATCTATTTCGTTGGGGAAATGTCTTTTTTCCATGCAAGGTTTTTTACATCGCAGTACCTTGCAGTAATGGGATTCAGAATTTTGTAGTGATACCATGGTAAAAGGCGCTATATAAATGACGACTACAATACAGTAACAATGCAAGGACCAGCAGAAGCAAGCATGATATGTGTTATTAGTGGCTAGACTGGAATTTTAGTGCATCCAGTCTAGTCATTTCTTACTGTGGCTTGAGTTTTTTTTTTACTGGGCATCTCTGATAAAGCAGTCCTGCTAAGTGTAACTACCTGGCTAGAATGGCATTTGAGTGCAGCCAGTATAGCCATTTCTTACTGTGGCATTGTATATTTCTCTGGGCGTCTGTGATAGAATAACCATGATAAATGTTATTGCTTCAAATGGCTTTTTGCTGCAACCAGTGTAGGTATGTCTTAATGTGGCATGGCATGGTTTACTGTAATATGTTTATTACGTGTCTAGACTGGTCTACATGTTGGACATATTTTCATTGTGGCATGCCATTTTTTAATGGCAAAGCATTACATTAATTAAAGCATTAATGTTCCTGTGCACTGTTTGTGACCTGCATTATTGGATTTTTGGACTGGTGTGACCATACAAAACAATTGCAAACGCTCTGGCCCTTTAGCCAAATTTTCTCAGAAAATGTGCTGTGTAATGCATTGAAACATAATTTATATCTTTCTCCTGGTGCAGTGTGTGGCGAGCCCCTGCAGCAGCACGATCATCGTGTGTATTGCACAAGTGTGGTAGTTTAGGCTGGCCCAAAGTGTGGCACGACCCATGATTTTTTGCTGAGTTGGGGGAGGGGGGTTCAGTATGCCTCGTAGGGGGTGCCCCAAATGTTGTGCTAAGCCACTGACAGGAAACCTGACTTTATTCTGCTGAGGCTACATCCTTTCAGGAAGTAACGGCAGTGCTTTATTGTGTATACACACACACACACACGAAAAAGATGTACACTTAGATAATATGTCTACTGTGTGAAGGGCTACATGAACTGGCAACCTGACAACGTGATCTTCTGCTCCGGGCAAATCCATTCCCATGGTTGGCTGGAAGAGTGCACAGAGGCATGGGGGCGAGGTTCAAGCAAAGCCACCCAGCCTCTAGTGGCATGCTAAGACTAGGGATCGCAGAGGGCTCAGGTAGTTCTGCGCATGCAGTTACAATATGGACCTGAACCCAGGAGATGCGGCTGTCTTGGTGCTCGGATCTGCCGTGGAGCACTGTCAGGACAGCGAGGCAAGCAGACGAGAGGGATTGAGTTTGTTCCCGTGAGACCAAGGGGACAGTGCGACTGGTGCCAAGTACCGCTGAAGGATTTACATTAGGAGAGAAAAAACCAAAGACCCAGATCACTCCTCAAAAAGGAATCTCTTCTAGTGCCAAATATGATCCGCTGGGAAACAATATGCACAATAGTATTTGAGGAACCACTCTAATGCTCGTGGGATTTGGAACTATAGATGTGGTCTGCATAAGTGACCGGGCGGCCTGCTTAGGTCTGTTTGTTATTGGATCAACTTTCATATCGTGCATGAGTTTGACTTTTTTGGGTGGAGGTATTTATTTATTTTTGCATTTGTTAAGCGCACTAAACCCAGAGGCATCAAGGCGCAGATTAATGCACTTTATGTAACGGGTACATGTTTTGAGACGCCATGCCTATGCTCACCTTCCCAGTTCCCCAATGGGGACCTGTAAAGATCGGGTTCTCTAAATATGACTCTGACATTTTCTGATGTATCAGTCGCTTCTTTATTACAGTTCCTGTACATCATATTAGGTTTATCATGTCAAGTAAATTTGAGCTTAAGGCAACATGCACCGGCATCCCCTCTAGGGATCTACATCTCACCAATTGACACACTCAGAACTTCCACTCATACATCAATATTCTCACAGGCTGCATTCTGTGTCACTCACCTAACATACCATGCATACTACCAAAGGTAGGAGGGAAACCAGGTCGCTACAGGAGCCATTGGTGAGTGATGGGGACATAGGTTTGCCATACAGGCTGATGGGCAGGAGGATCTTTTATTGAGAGGGCTGTTAAAAGGGCTCAGCATAGTTTATGTCAGGTAATGTGCCTTTCTTGGTGCCAACAAGTCCTGTCTCTTAAAACGATGGGCACAGAGGTCTATTGCGGTAGATGATGGACGGAAAGGATAGCTTTGTAGGCAATGGCATAAGGGTTGGCATAGTGGGCAGTGATCATGGCTGTTAGCATGCTTGATGGTGGCAACAGGCATGATATTGACAAGGGTGTCACAAAGGGGGCTGATTATTCTAGATGATTTGTCCTGAAGTGTGATGGCGCAAGTGGCAGTGATGGTATGAGGGCCTGTGATGGATGTTAATGGCAAAAGCGTCTATCGCGGCACATGGTGTGAGGGCCAGTCCTGAAGTGTGATGGTGTAATAGCCTGTCTTAATGGGCCATAGTCTGAGCATCTGTGCTCACAAGTGAAGGAACATGGGCTGTCCAGGTGAATGAGGGTGTTGAGGCGTGTTCTTAAGTGTGAGGGTGCAAGAGGCTCTCATTGTGGGTCACGTTCGAATGGTATCAGGTAATAATGACCCCATACATAGTGTCGCCGGGAAAAGCCATTGGAGACATCATACATGCTTGACATTATGTATGGGGATGGGTTGTGGGTATGTCCCCTGCTCCCTTTGTAAAAAGAAAAAAAAAATCAGGGGTTGCAGGGTTGTCCCCCGCATGTTCAAAGTAATAATGTATCCGCAAAAAACGGCGCCATTTTTGACAGGAGAAATTTTTGCAGGGTCATTATTACATGGAACCGTTTGAATGGCCTTTAGTCGGTGTTGGTGCAACAACCTTTCATGGTTTGTGATGGTATGAGGAAGTTTGGGTAGTGTGACGGTACAAAGAACTTCAAGAGAGAAAAAACGAGCACACAGTCCTTTTCCTGCTTGACACGCTGTCTCTGGATCAAGTTATCACTGCAGATAGGACTGTCTCCATCTGACACTTAGAGAAGGGTGTAAAGACCCTGCTCTTCAAAGAACGTCTTGCCAATCGCTCCCCTGCCCATTCCAGCTCCTCTACTACCCCTGCACCCTAGCTGCCACCCACCTACCCCCGGGCACTCCGCTGCTTCCCAGGTAGATTCACGCTTTATACGTTCCGTTCCGTTCATTCATTCATACATACACACAGGTACCCCGCGATTTCTTGCAAAGTATTCACCACACACATTTTTCAGTGCAAGAAATTCATACCCGAAATATAATTTTTAAAAAAGGGTGGCAATAGTAAGTTTGGGAAAGGGGTTCATGTTTGTTATGGGTGAGGTTAAGAGATGCACGGGTTTCCATCTTGCATTTTGCTGCTGATCTGAATTTAAAAAACGAAAATTCGATAAAGAATCATCTGGGGACTTCCAAAATCTGGGATAGAAACCAGGTGGAACCCTGCATGCATGCACACATGTAATGGTAGGGGATGGTGTCCTGGTTTTGCCCTAGAGTGTGTGGGTGCAAGAGTCGGTCATGGTGGGAGGTGACACCCAGCTCTCTGATAGATGGTTAGGGCAGGAGGCAATTTGATAGAAGGTGATGGCTTGATGGCACTGGGCCTCATTACGAGTTACCACTGCATTTCTGCCGCATTACCACACTGCCAAACTACAGGTATGGGGGTAAGGCAGAGGAAACACCTCCTGCATGATGCTGAGGTAATTTCTCTACCTTACCGCACCAAAACGGAGAAATTGGCGGTATTGCCACTGGAATCCCCTTTGGGTCCTATGGACTTAATTTAATGGGGACTAACACGGGCTATCACCATTTGTGATCTGGTAGTAATACCGCCGGGGTAATAACGCCGGAACAAATGGCAGTAACGGTAATACTGTTTGGTGGTATCTCGGTGGCATTACCGCCAAAATCACCAAACTCGTAAATAGATTGATTGACCTGAAAGGTTAGGTGGCAAGTGCATGTCCCTGTTGGTAAAGGTGTGAGGGCTTCTCAGCGAGTGGGATAGCAAAACAGCCTGGCATGAGGGGTGATGGCATGAGAGATTCTGTCTCGGGGGTGGCGATTGTCTGTTTTCTTCACTGGTTGGCACCGCGTGGTTCTGGGGGCCATCAACTGCTTAAAGACTGGAGGGGTCTTTTTTCTAACGCGACTGCCAATGGCACAGCTCAGACAGGATCGAGCTTTTTCGGAATTGGGGGCCTGTTGCTTTAAGAAGCAGCCCACACCAATCACCTGGAGAGTGAGGGAGAGTGGGAGAGGCGGTCGGGGGTGGACAGAGTCGGAGGTTCACAGGACAGGAGTCCGGGGCAGTCTGTGCAGACTCACCGACTTCATTTGGAATCACGCTCTGGTGGTGGGGGAGGCAGCAGCGCACCGGACCCCCAAATTCCACATGGATTAAGAAGGACAGAATGATATCGCTGCAGGGGGTCGCCCTAATCCTCTCAGGTCAGTCCTACACGGGGAGTTTGCAATAAAGGCGCTTTCATTTGTTGACTTTCTAGGTCGACTTTTCGGTATGCGCTATGGGTTATTTCTACAACTTGACAAAAAAAGTATTTACTCCAGAATGGGGGGGCGAGGGAGGGCTGCGCCCCGCTAGTCGGGGTGATTAAGTTGGGACTCGTGTACGTTAAAGAATTAATTTAAACTTTGTAAAATGCCTGTAAAGAGTCCACATATTGAAAACCTATAATATGAAAAGGCATTTAATGAATTGAAATGTTATAAACGCAGCTTAATAACATTTCTCCACTAGAATCCTTATACTTTAATAACCATAAGATGTGTTTCCTACTTTTTCTCACCTTGGTTGTTGTAAGATGTGCTTCACTAATTCTTGTGTCTGGCATAAACCTCGGAGGTCTGCTTGTAATCCTATGGCACAGGCCACGAGGATAGTACTTGCTGTCTGGCTGCCTATAGTGATGTCACTCTCTGCTCAGTCTGTGACATCATTACAGGCAGGGGATGGAATCTTGGAAGTGATGGTACAGCTTCCTCCAGTGAAAGAATATTCCCCAGACGTATAAATGAGTTGTAATCATCCATGCGAACATGTGCTCTTCTATTCTGGAGTTGCTAGTCCAGTCCGAGTTTTTACTTTGCATTGTGGCATTGGGGACTTGTAGTCATGGATTTCTCCATTGCATATGCAGGATGACATGTTCTGTCCAGTTAATACGCTCGTTTAATACTGGGCCAAATTGTTTCTAAGGCGGACCCGGGGCTCGAACCTGTGTTGCTCCGCATCGTCTTGCTTCCAAGGTGAGCACATTGCTCCTGAGCTATCCTCCCGAGACTCGTCACCACCATATTTGATTCAGAGGGCACATGCTTGTCCGTGGGGTGGAGTGCAGTGCCCCGGGTGCTGAGACCTTAGTGTGCTGGAGGATAGAAAATGAGCAGGTGGCTAGGAAAGCAAGAAATGGATCTTACAAGCACCGGGAGGGAGGCAGTGTGGCCTGGGGTGCGGGGGTACTGTTCGGTGATACCCTGCGTGTCTTTTGCTCTACTAGGTGAACCATGGCTCTGCACAAAGGAGGAGGCGCAAATGTCCTAACGTATTGTGATAACTGGGTTGTGATTCCAATGTGGATCTGGAGAACATGTCCCAGAATACAAATGCAACAACAGGACTGGACTATCATCTCTCGAATGGAACATGGAGCCATGTAGGTTTGATATAATGAAAGAAATGCGTGCTGAGAATGGTTCATGCACGCCATCCAAGCAGGAATTGGGCCCAGCTGGCCTTTTAAGTTCTAATGGCATATGAAGTGCCATGCGGCGGCAGGCAGACTAGGGTGCAGGGCACGGACCCACCAACCCCAAATAAGCACAGGCAATGTGTGACTGGTAGAGAGCACCCCTGCGGAGAAGGGTGCCTAAAAATGAATGCCTTTATCCTAACCTGGTGACAGTAATATCAGGTGCCCCTGGCAACATTTTGCAGGGGAAGCCATTTAATTTGGGCCACGCCTCTCCGGGAGATCCACCATGGCGCATGACTGCCTAACAGGGGATCGACCTGGCGGACACATCCTACCCGGGCTATCGTGGGCCAACCCAGGGTCATTGCTCATTCCTGACCCCTAACCGGGCATCGCCCCACGGGTAAAAACAGGCAGTGGTTGAGGTGGCCGCCATGTTGGGTGGGTCATTGCGGCAGCTCTTTAGGTGTATGTCCCAAAAAGTCTGACCGTCTAATTTAATAATAACACCGTTTTTTTTTTACTCCTAGCCAACTTGTAGACTCTTCTTGTATACTCACCACTATTTCAGTGCTGGACTAGTACCGGCCATGTATAAAGTCCCTTATTGTCACGAAGCCCTGGCTCATGTTTACAGCCCAAGTTAACTACAGATGGTCATCTGCTTGGCCAAGGGAAGTAGTCAACAAAAGCAAAATACCCTGTAGCAGAGCAGCATGAAGCATATCCCCCGGGCCCGTCGTTTCTATTCTTTCATTTACTAAAGGCGCCTAATTTATGGCATTTTGCCCCCTCCAATGAAACCTGGTTTTATCGACTATCAAAACTAAGGCATATGAAGAAAGACAGTTGCCCAGGATCACACAGTGCGTGGTGAGAACGTCTGTTATCAGGTTTCCTGATACCACCATTAACGGCACGGTCCGTTGGCCATATCTCTTCCAACCAATAGCACTGTACCTACATTTATTTTTTAAATCAACCCAGGTGTAAAGGTAAGTACCCTTCCACGTATATCACTACCAGCTATGCTTTACATAAGCACCAAAAGAAGGCAGATAACTTTAGACGTATAGGAAGAAGATGGGGGCTATGCAGAAGGGAGCTCCATGTGCCATACAGACAGACTTGAATGGGTACCTCTGTCACTGGAAGCCAAGGAGTGAGGTCAGTGCCAGCCTCTCGCTTCCTCGACAAGGATATGCAAATTGGACTTACTCTGGGACCCAAGACAAGGATGGGGCTAATCAGAGGGTGCATAGGGCAAGCACAAAGGGGCAGTTGCTCCCAGGGAACATCATAGAGGCAAGGGATGGAAGAGGAACAACATTGCTCTTTCTATTTCTAGGACAATTTACACTGAATGCTGAAACAGGGTACACATGTAAGGTTCTTGTTTTAAGTTTAGTGGTCTTGCCAAAGTTATCTGGCATAAGTGCCATACAAACAAACAGGTGGGGCATGGCTTCAACTTCCCAGCCAATGTGAAGGCTCAGAGTGGGGGCTTTACCACTTGGTAAAGCCCCCACTCTGAGCCTCCTCAGAGCTGGAGACCACCATCTTCCCCTGCCGGGTAAAGGAAAGTGTACACTCCTGCACGTCCCCTTATCCTAACCCCCTTTTCCACATCTCCTCTCCCCTCCTTCCCCCGCCCCACTTACCTGGCCCTGCTATGTCCCTCACAGGTGCCTGGGACTCCAGTATTCCCGGTGCTTCACTGACCAGGCAATGGCTGCCATGGAAAGGTAGAAGGGACTATGTGTAGTTCCTTTCTCCCCGATCCATGGTGCCATCTTAATTTGTCTTTTTTTTTAAGTTGAGAAACGGTGAACACGTTTTTTCTCAGCTTTAAAAAAAAAACACTAGTAGTACTGCGGTACAATGTGCTGGGGTACTAATAGCAATATTACCCTCACAGGGTGGCATTACTGGGGCAGGTAGTGCCCCGGGCTATCGTTAAAGCCCTTGCTTTGCTCTGGCTTCTAACTGGCCGGGGCATTACGTGGACCAGTAGTACACCCCCAACACCCACCCACCCGCGCTCGGGTAATACTGTTTCAATGTAACTGTGGTATCTGTGCCAGAGATGGGATGTTATGGCAAGGTGTGTGATGTCAGATACCGGATGCTGTGAGGAGTGCAATGTCTTAATATGGACTGGCACTCCCTTAATACATCTTTTATTTGTTTGTTGACATTTTTAGTGATGTCGTACAAGGGACTATTGGTTAATTTGATTTGTAGGAATGATGCTTTGCAATAGTGAATCTTGTGTACCTGGAGTCATGCCAACATTCTTTGTGTATCTGAATCAGGTTTCAATTTTTTTATGTCAACATTTGTGCACAAGTCGGTTCTTCACCCTCCACTATTGTAGTTTGTGGTTTTCCTGTCGGCTGAACGATGAATCGTTTACATTTTAAATGCAATACATTGTGTCCAGGTCAAGAAATGTTTTGCCAATGTAAACATTTAAAAATGATATGATTTTAACCTTAGTTCATACTCTGATTTGTTAAAGGTTTGTCCTGAATAAACCATATACAAATTAAAAAAAATGTATGTGTGAGCTTCATGGAATAGTCCAGCCCCTGATGGTCCACCTGTGTCAGTTGGGAAGATGTACCCTTCGTGGTGGACACCAGTGGGTCCATTAAGATCTTATTTAAAGGACTTACTGAGATGTAGCAAGTAAAGGAACTCACTGTGAAGACTTGCCTGTGGCTCCAGGAATCTTCCTTCTTAAAGCTAACCTAGGATTCCTTCTATTGCATGATGGGAAATCTCTTGATATTTCAGATTTGATCGTTTTTCTTTGGTTGAATGAAGCTACTCCAATGTAATCCGCTGTCACTCCCTTGAATTTGCTCTGCATCTCAGGCTATTTTAATAAACAGTGTTTGTTTTTTGTTTTTGTTTTTTCATGCTCTGGTTACCGCTGCATTCACATATTATTAATTTAATGTGAATGTTTGTGAAAACGGAGACGGGATTATGGTCCAAAGCTAACTTGCCTGAAAGGTCAAATAATGCTTTTCAGACCGCGGAACCTTGTTTCAATAATAAAGGAAAGTCATGCGATTACCCAGAATGCACAGCTGAAAGTGGAACACCACTGTTGTAGAGGTACAGTTGTATTAAGTCACACACATGCAGGGCCGGCCTTAGGGCAGGGCCACACAGGCGACCGCCTGGGGCGGCATAAACCCCCTGCAACGTCCGCTCAGGGGAGTCTTTCAAGGTCTTTTAAAAGGGCGGGGGAGCGCCAAATCTTTGTTTTGCTGTCCGGGGTGCTGCCACTGCTATGGTCAGCCGTGCACACATGCAATAAAGAGATTCCTGGAAAAGACACATATCACAACGTTATTCCCCATTTAAGGGCATTCAAGATCTGCACTGAGGCGCGCGTCTGCTCTCCGCTGAATTATAACGGTGTACTCAATGCTTGCAATGTTACATTGCACCTGACATCACACACCTTACCCGGAACTACATTCCCAAAATCTTACATTGGAAACCAATGAGAATAGTTTGAAATCACATCCTCTGCTCTCTGTTCTTTTTCACATTTTGAAGGGCTGGAGGGGGACTACATGGCCTGGAGGGTGGATGGCAGCTAAACCTTACATTTTACACAAGTCAATAACTTTTTAGGCCCAGCAGAGAATTCATAAAGATGTGTAGATGTGGAACTTGTCCAAACAGGGAAATATTTGGAACTCCAAGGGGATACGTTGTCGATGGGTGACCGTCTACAATTTTATTTTGTGTCTGACCGCCTAAGCCTCCCATTTCCACCTTCGACACTGCCCTTGTGCATCGCAAGTCGTACGGGTGGTGGATTAGGGGGGCATGAGGGACTAATACACAATCTGAGCCCCAAAAACAAAAGCGGGGTGGCAGAGAAAAGGCGACATTCCGCTGGAAGGGAGGTGACCACAGTGGAACTGGCCATCTATATTCCACTGGTGTGATGTCATCGCAGTAGGATACAACATTGAGAAACAGCTGTTTATGCTAATGGCTTCCTAGGCAAGACAAACAAAATGAGCCTCATTACGAGTTTGGGGGTAGCCGTGCCCTTATTAAGGGCACGGCTACCGACAAACTCGCTACCGGCCCCGGCACCCGCAAATGGGCCATTAACGGCCCATTACTAGATGAATGGGCCGGTAATTGCCCATTCACGGGTGCTGGTATGGCCGACCTCCCGATCCCCATTCTGCCCCATAGGGCAGAATGGGGGTCGGGAGCATGGTTGCACCGGCACCGTTAATAACAGTGCCGGTGCAATCTTGAGTTCTGCTCGCGGGTGCCGGTCTGTATGCGTGGTCAGACCACGCGTGCAGTCCGGCACCGGCAAGCAGAACTTGTAATGTGGCGGAGAGGTAACAACGGCGCCGGTAGCACTACTGGTGCCGTTGTTGCCTTTCCGCCACATTCGTAATGAGGCCCAAATATATTATTGAGTGGCTGTGAGGCGCTAAAGTTGTACTTGTAGTTCCAGGTTTGAAGACTGGAATCTTTTTGAAGCTAGCCAAGTAATTTTGGTCTCAGGACTACTGAACAAGACCCCCAGTGCATTTAACCTTAAGAGCAGCAGTCTGCATAATGTGGCTCTCCGGATCTTCAAGACTATGGGCCTCATTACACAGTAGGCGGTAAGGGATTACCGGCACCGGTAAGGGCACCGGTGCCGGTAATCCTTTACCGCCCTACTACGAGGTCCCTCAGCGGGTCCCGTCCTTAACGTGTGGTCAGACCACACGTTAAGGACGGGACCCGCTGAGGGACTTCAGAGCTAATAACGGTACTGCTAATAGCGGTACCGTTATTAGCTCCTTCCCCATTCCCATTGAGCTCTATGGGGGCTCGAATGGGAATGGGGAATGGTAATTAGCATGGAGACTTACCGGGTCCTCCAGGGTCGGAATGTCCCGGTAAGTCCCCATAGCGCCTACCCGGACCCATAAGGCAGTAAGGGGTAGCCAGGGCGCTAATAGCGCCATGGTTACCTCCTACCGTGCAATGAGGCCCCATGACTCCCATGATCTCTCACAATTGAGTATGGTGGCTAGGGCTGATGGGACTTGTAGTTCAAAACATCTGGCGAGCCAAAGGTTGCAGACCCCTGCTTTACAGGTTGCAGCACATCGGAGGTAGTGGACATGTGGTTCATGAGAGACACCTTGCATTTGATTCTGTAGATCGCTGGTGGCAAGCCCTCAGGTGACATCGGGTCACACTTGCATAAAGTTAGGATACGCCTGGAGACCATGGTCTGCGAGCCACGCAAGAATTAAGTGAAGTAGTTCACTTTAGTTGTGCACATTTCCAAATGCTGTAGCATCAAGTAAGTGCAATACGTATGCTGTGATGCCGTGGCAGGGGGGTGAAAGATGGAATGTCATATTCTCCAGGGCCAGGCCAAGGATTCCTGGGGCCCGGTGCAGCAAAGGTTGTGTGAGGTCCTCTGATTTGCACATGTATTGACATTGCATTAACATCGCAGAACATTATATGACAGAGAGTGACAAGACTAAACCAAGCGACTTTGTGATATCCTGTATTTGAATGGTCACTGTTGTTATTTTAATTATTGAGCAGTACCACGAGTCGCCATGAGTTAGCCTTCCTTTTCAGCAGCGTACAGTATGAATTGAATCACATCTGGGGTCTTGTAATTCCAGCAGATGAGGCACGGTGAGATAAAATAATTTTCTTGGGCGCACACACTTTAGTTAAGTGGTCAAGCCAGAATGTGAGACCAGTCTGTAAATCAAGCACTGGACCATGCATGGTCCCAGCTGTAGCTGGTAGATAAACGTATTTGGCTTTCAACAATGCTCGGTTTTATAAAGAGGACTTGAAGAACAGTAAACAAATCATTCTAAATAACTCTGATAAATATATAAATCCTTATAGGAATAGGTTATGTAAGGAGGGTATGATTGTAGCGATATTTTCTCCACCTGTAAGACTTCAAATTCAAAAATGCAATCAGCATGGGGGTAAAAAGTGTCCTCTGAGTTTTGTAAATGCACTTTCAAGATGTAAAGACTTGCAACAAACAATGTGTAATACAGTAACCTTGTTTCACAATGGCATGCTTCATGTATGCTGTGAAGAGAACCTTTTGGGAGGCCTTCCAGCTATTACCTTGGCACCCCTGCCATGTGTCCTGCTTGCATGCTGCAGCATGACTCCTCGAAGGACTCCACAAATGCAACCTCATCCCCCTAACCCCCATCAAACTGCACTGGCTTCTGCTGCTAGCCCATTTCATCTTCAAATCCTGTTGCATCATCTATAAGGCGATCACACTGAATTCTCCAAGCTACCTCACTGAGAAACTCAGCATCTCCAGAGGCCTGTGATCCTCTGGAAGTAAGGAAATGTGCAGATTTGAACTCTGCCAGTGCAGAAAGGCAACAACCAGAAGACAGGCCTTCTCTGTTTATGCTCAAAGGCTCTGGAATCTCCTCCCGGTCAACATCAGACTCACCCCATTGCTTCTACATTTCAGGAAGGAGCTCAAGATCCTTCTCTTCAAGGAATGTCTCCTCCCTAACACCTAGGTCCACACATCCTCTGCTCCCCAATCTACCTGAGTATGGGTGATCTGTTCACCACTGTTCCCCCCCTGGTTTCTGGTGTATCCCTTGCTGACAAACCCTTTCACCCTGACAATTGCGTGGCCACAACACTCGCAGCATGTAAGTCTAGCTGTTGGGTAAGGGATGGGAAAGCCAATGGAGGAGGTGTCAGGGGGCTGGATATAGGTATCTTTTGGGGGCCAGGATGAGTGGTACAAAGCCACAGAAGTGAGGTGAGGGACGGTGACAGGAAGCCATGGAGAGGGGATTGGTGGTAGGGAAATCAGCAGGACACCCGTCACTGTTGCCGATGGTTTCCTGTTGGCCTACCCTCCCCATCGTCTGCACCACTGGTCTGTGGGAACAGCACAGTGGTGGCAAAGGGATAGAAGTGGGTGGGGCTACACTGTATACCACTGTTGTCCATCTCCAGACCTGATGGGTTTTGTGGATAACCCTCATTAATATTCAGGAGAATAAAATTGCATATATTTTGGATCCTAGTATCCACATTTTTCTGATGATTCCTAGTGAGTGTTATCCTGAAAATCTGACATGTCTCCTGCCCTAGAGGCCTGGAGTTAGACAACCCTGCATAAGATTGTCTCAGGAGGATAGCTCAGGGGCTAGACGACGCAGAGGTTCGATTCCCGGGTCCGCGCTTAGAAACCTCTGGGTATTAAGCGCGTTATAAATAACTAATTACAATTACACAAGATTGTCGATGGGTAACTGTGAACAATAGGGCTCATTTTATCGCAAGGTTCTGGGGGTTGGAAAGAGGAAAAGGTGTGTGTTCTCATAATCTAAATTTGCCAACAGGTAATTATGAACATTGGGGTGCATTTCATCTTGGAGTTTAGAGTGGCATCATAGAGAACTTGTGTGCCTTACTAAGTGTCCAATGTCACCCATAGTGGTCACTCATGGGTGGGCTGTAGCACAGCTATTGAAATGGAAACCACTGCTGGCCCTCTCCCCCACATTCAGTGTGCATTAAGGCAGTGTTAAAGCCCTGTCACCACAAGCATGTCCGTGTTACTGGCCCGTGAATCCCACACCGCCAGAGAGCAATTCCATGTTAGGGTTACAGAGCTGTTGGCAAGTGCAGCTACACTTCTGCAGTGTGACCTCAATGCACCCACCTCATATGAGTTCCTTACTCCCCAAAAAAAGATGTTATGGGCTAAATTATAGTTATGGTTGTAGTGCTAAAACAGCTGACGTTCTACAAATAAAACATGATTCAGCACCCAACCCATGACAATCTTGCAATACCCTGTTAAAAACTATAAGTGGTTCCATGTGTTAATATCCCTGCAAAAATATGGGCTTCTTTACGACTCCTCATTCAATCACCATAACTTGAACACAGGCAAACACATAGTGCCATCTTACCTGGCGTATAGTAATAATTCACATTGCTAATACTAACCTTGCTGGATTTCAACTGCTAATGGCATTGGCTCTATTATTGAAATGCACTGCTTGATCATGTCATGCTAAATTGGACCACAGCCGCCTGGAAGTGCAGATTTCTTTCTTAGAGCTTCAAGGCCATACCAGTGGCTGTTGAGCACTTTACACATGCCAAATAACATATCATAAAGCAAACATGGACTCCCCATCTTCCTGACCATGGGTAAACCTTCCCTGGTAGCCAGAAAAACCCAAGTGTCACTAGTATGAACCACCAAGAAACACTGAAAATGAGTACTTCCGGCTTGCACCTGCCTCTCCCCGCACTGCCCCCTCGCAGAATCATGTGTCAAGGGGCCACCAAAAGGGAGGGAAGTTGCTCTATCAAGATCATGTTTCATTCCAATGCATGACACTTCATTACACAACACAGACAGAACTATTGGCCATCTTAAACATTTTTGGGGCCTTGGGCATGGACATCTTGGGGGCCCCCTCCACCAAACCAAATAAATTAAGTGACCAAGAATATCTGGTGGCACCTTCCCCCCCAACCCTATCATAATCTTTAGGTTGATATGCTGCCTTGCAGCATTAAAAATAAGCATGTTCACTCCCTTTAAATCCCCTTACCCTCTTAATTCTTGCTCTAATCAGAATGATAAACAAGTAGCATTTGAAGGCCAACATAAGCAATCTACGAAGAGGTTACTTCTCTTCTAGCATAAACACAGGATACTTTTTTATCAATAGCATCCGGGAAGGTATGCAGCCTGTAGTATTAATGCAGGACTGTATGTAAAAGACACATGTAAGCCAGAATAGGCAGAGAACTCACATTAGCTGCCTCAGAGAAAGCAAACGTGCTCAAGCATATACAAAGTAGAGCAATTGTAAGGAAATAGAAAGGTACACACAGCATAACATGGATAGTGAATGCAGCTTAGAAGCTTCCAGGTGTCTATATTCAGACAGACTGAGATTAGAAGTGGGACATGGTTTTCAAATAGTGTTGCCATTAGAGATTAAGGGAACACGTGCCTGAGGTGTGCAGTATATCAATGCTCACTATTATGGTGGAAGCAACCCTATAGCCAGTGAAACCATGAGTGGGGCTTTTATGAAGATCATACCCTGAGAAGGAAATCACTCTGAAGGGCTGACAGTTTTGAGAGGTTTAGTGACTGGCAATTCTGAGAGGTTAGGCAATAAAAGATTAAATGAGATGCCCAGGATCACACATTGGTTAAGGGGTGAAGCTGGGATTTGTGTCAATTACGCAATTTCTGCATTTGAACACTTTCTTTTCTCGCTCTTACCATGTACTAAAACAATCTCATTTTATAAAACTGACTTGTAAAGTACACAAATCACATTTCCAAACCTGACAATTTTTAAAACCAAAATATTACAGATGGGTTTTACGCAAACTGGGAATGAGCTTCATTCTCTCCATCATCAAGGGAAGTATATAAGTACCAGCATACCAGATTTAATCTAGGTATGTCTTTTGTACTTTTAAGCTTTAAATACTTCCAAAACAATGGCCCTCATTACGACCCATTTTGAGGGACTCTGACCCGGGTTTGGGGGTAGCCATGCCGGTAAAAACGGCATGGCTACCTCCAAACTCGTAATGAGGCCCAATGGCTTGTGAAATTGTCATTCATAAACATGCAGAAAAACTTTTGACTTTTATACAAAAAGCAAAACGTTTTTTGTGTCAAACACGGTGACCTTAAAATATGTGTGCCTAAGGCCTACAACGTCTGGTCCGCTCTCTCTTGTCTACCACCCCTTCCACTCAAATGGCCTACGTAAGAAGAAATATCAAGTAATGAGCTAAATGATGCCACCAGCATGCAAGACGGCAAACCTCACAGAAGACAGTGCAGCTCAGTAATGGAAGAGATATTATATGATTTGACCAGGATGACTGTATCATCTGCTGGCAAAGCCAGGGTACAAGCATGAACACTTTGGTTCCACAGTCTTGCATTTGGATACTTATTCACCTCTTGGACTAATAGTTTATGCTAATCTTTGGAGGGGATTTCCTAGGTTTTAGAACGCATCTGAACAAACCAATTTCTAGACCTTCACCATACGAATGGCATCTTAGTTTATATAGCATCCCCTATCTGGTGCAGGACCATTGCTGATCATAGCACCTCTTATGTTGCAAAACCAAGTACATATGCAGGTAGCTTTATACACTTCATACATAGGAAAGGCTCAGCCAGCTATGCTGGAATGTGCTCTACTAATCTTTCATATGAACACATATCACTGCAATGAGTGCTTAACACACTGGCCCTCATTACGACCCTGGCGGAGTGGGATTACGCCAGCGGTAATCGTGGCGGACCCGTCCGCCTTACTACGAGTTCCCGTAGCGCCATGGAGCCTTTTTCCGCCTGGTTTTTCTGGGCGGAGAAATCCATGGCGCTACGGGACCTTGATGTTAATTACGCCACCGTAATTTACGGTGGCGTAATTAACGCCTTCCCCACTCCCATTATACCCTATGGGGCAAAAATGGGAATGGGGAAGGGTAAAATGGGGATTGGGGATTTACCGCTCCGCCAAGGTCGGCATGGGGCGGAAAATCCGCCAACCCCCATGGCGGTATCGGCAGCTTTCCGCCGTGCTCCAAGGTGCATTTAGCACCGCGATTTCCGCCAGGGTCGTAATGAGGGCCACTGAGCTAACTTCTGAACCATTGTGGCATTTAATTTATCAATATGGATTTCAACTTTGGCTATTGCACATTGTCAACATAATTCCCACAGGAAGGAAATAATGCTACAAAAGTTGTGCCATACGGGACACACAAACTATGTATTCCACAATGAACACAGAAAGCATTACATGATTAATTGATATAGGCAGAATGTACTTGTCAAAACAGACAGGCAATAGGTTTTGCGCCTCAGCAACATGCCGCACAATCTCCTGGTGTGTGATATTTAAGTCTGGTGAACAATGGAATCTTACTTTTGATCAGGCAGCCTTGTGGGGGGGCCCTGGTGAAGTGCCCCTTTGCCTTCCCATAAAAACGTCTCTGACTCTTGGAAACAAACAAGGACATGTCATTGGTTCCACTCAGACTCGTGGACGCTGTTTTAGTAGGGACATGGAGAGAATGCGCCTCGTTCCAGATCACACAGCGTGTGTATTGAACGCCCTTAACCCAGACGCGCAGTACCGCAGACACGGGAAGCAAGGCAGATGGCGACTCTTAAATTTACTTTGAAATGTCCTGGGCGATTCGCTTGCCATCCACCAGGTTTGGGGCCTGGTAGCTCAACGAAGTACATACACTTTGGGCTGAATAGCTCACCAAGTGGACTGGTGGCTTTCTTCCACATGGACATAGTACCACCTTTTAGCCCGTCCCTTACAATGAGGACACATTTGATGTGTATTGCCCAAATGGTGCCACGTTATGCCCGTCCACTCATGGCACACTCAGTAATTGTCTGCAACCTTTGGCTCTCCAGGTATTTTGGACTACAATTCCCACTAATCCTAGCCGGCACAGTCAATGTTGAGGAAACCTCGGAAGAGCTGCAGGTTGCAGACCCCAGAGCTACTGCAACCCTGGATTCCCTTCAGACCGGGGGAGTCTCCAACCAATGGCTGCAAAGTTATATCGGCCAATAAGTGGAAGTGGGGATATCACCCGTAATGTGAGACCCCTGGATACAAATAAACAATGGGCCTCATTCCGAGTACGGTGCTAACCAATGGCGCTATTAACGCCTTGGTTGACGCCGTACCCGGACCGGCAGCGCCTTGGTGGTTGGCGGAATTACCGCCCCATTCCAAGGTTGGCGGGGCGGTAATTCCCCAATCCCCATTTACCCTTCCCCATTCCCATTCTTGCCCCATAGGGCATAATGGGAGTGGGGAAGGCGTCAATTACGCCACCGTAAATTACGGTGGCGTAATTAACATCAAGGTCCCTTAGCGCCATGGTATTTAACGCCTGCTAAAAGCAGGTGTTAAAAGCACCATGGCGCTAAGGGAACTCGGAGTATGGCGGTAAGGGATTACCGCCACCGCTCTCGTTAGCGGTGGCCGCTATCCCTTACCGCCATACTCGGAATGAGGCCCAATGCATGTTCTTGAATGGTCGATGGCCGTCTGAATAGTACCCTGCTCCCCCCCTGAAGTGTCCCTCTGTTCCGCAGAGACCCCGGTATCAGGCAAGTGGAGGCCTTCTTTTCATCTAGATCCTTAATTTCAATGATGTTGGGACAGCATGGAGTACACCAACACAATGTTTTCTGGCCTCTGTACAGTATCAATCTGAATGGTGTTGGGGCCAGAAAGGAAAATCGCACCACACTCTGGTCTTTGAGGAGCTGCACTAAGTGGCAGAAACTAAACTATCCTGTACAGTCGCTTTAAGTTGCCGAAAGTGGACAAGGTATCAGCTATATGCAAAGTAGCCTTAGTCCCAACCTCAAGGCCAATGGCACAGTGGCCTTAAGACTTCTTTACATGTGGTTGGTCCATTTCTAGAATGTCACAGAGGCACTAAATAACAAGGAGTTCCATTGGTTAGGGAGTTGTGACCTGCATTCCCACACATTATCATATCGTGAGACAGGGCTTTAAGTGAGGTGAGAAATCGAGGGGGAGGGGCTGTAACGAAGCAGGATGGCCTAAATGATGGGCGTGGCCTGAAGTGTCCCCAACACAGGATAATATAAAAGTGGCTTTCCTCACTGACATATTTCTTTTTCATTGTCCTGTGCTGAGGATTCAAACATGAGCCCTGTTTCATTCAATAGCCTGCTTGACACAGGCTTTATGTGTCAAGCAGTCCATTGAATGATAGGCACATAACCAAGCATCTCACAAATAGCACAGTGCCATGTGACACTGGCTTGTCATCGGAAGGGCTTGGGTTTGACTCCTCAACATGATAAAATAAAATAAAAAAATATTTCATTGCTTTTATTTTTATTTTCCGGCCTGGGGGTTCGAACACCTAAATCTCCTACTGACAAGCCAGTATCACATTGCACATTGCACATCCATGCATTTGTACTATCTGTTATGATGTGATCGTTTTTCTCACATTCTGATTTGTTTCAAGGATCTGTAAAAATGAAACTGTATTTCCCCTATGTTTCCTCCCCCCTTGAAGAGCTTTGAAATACAATGGGCCTCATTAGGACTCCGGCGGAAAACCATGGTGCTATTAGCACCATGGTCCATGCCGGAGTCTGCCATGGCGGAATGGGGAATTACCACCCCATTCCAAGGTTGGCGGGGCATAATGGGAATGGGGAAGGCGGTAAGTACGGTACCGCAAATTGCGACCAGCCGTTAAGGTCGGGTCCCACAAAGGGACCTCATAGTAAGGCGTTAAGGGTTTAACGGTGCCAACACCTTTTACGGCACCGTTAACCCCTTAACGCCTGGGTCCTAATGAGGCCCATGGTGTATAGGCGCTATACAAATAAACAATCAATACAAATATCAATCACTGTGCTGTTTCATAAATACTGATTTGCTGTTGCCTCAGTCAATAGACTGTATGACACAAAAAGCCTGTTATGGGCTTCATGTGTCAACTAGTCTTAAATCAATCAAACCATATCCAGCACCTAAGAAATGGGGCTGTGCTATGTTGTAGGTGCTGGCATCGTTTTTGTTTTGTTCACTACACTGTTTGGAACATGTAGCCTGTCCATGAAGCATTCTATTGAATAAAACAAAAGAGATTCCAGCAACTCAGAAATATCCCAGTGGCTGTGAGACTGGCTCGATAGCAGCAAGACTAGGGTGCGCGGTGTTGGGGAGGGAGCCCCAGCAGGGTCCCTGCTTGACAAGAGTTTTGGATGACTGGAGGGGCTCGGCCCCGGCCCACTTAAGGCTCTGTCTGTAAGCTTTTCTAAGCGAGTCTCGCTATGTGGGAGGGAATATGCTGATATGTGAATTTCTCGTGTGATGTATCTATGGTCTCACACTGCACCTAACTGATGGGGCTCTAGCAAGGCCAATGCACGTCTGCGGATGCCAAGGAGAGGGGATGTGGATTGCAAGGCTTTCTCTCTTTTAGGGTTGGGGTCATTGCCAATGCTGATTTCATGGAGTGTCTCCTTCTATGATGGCACAGAGGGAATACCAAATGATGGAATGGAATACTACACATAGAGAAATTCCCTGAGGTTAAGAAAAGTGGCCCAATTAAAAGCCAGTCTGCCTCATCAAGAGTTTGGCGGTAACCCTTAAATGTGGCGGTAACGCTATTACCGCTGCATTTAAGGGTCCGCCAGATCATGGCTTTGGCTGGATTTACCCCCAGCTCTGAGCCCAATCGGGAATGGGGAATTACCGTTCCGCAAAACCCGTGATCCGGCGCTAATGGCGCCGGAGGGTTTGGGGGTAACGCTAACAGCCCCGGCGGTATCACGGCAGTAATACCGCTGGGATACCGCCCAACTCGTGATGAGGCCCTTGTATCTAAAAGGTCACAGAAACTCACAAACCGCCTAATTTCTTTGCAGAGAGTTAATTTTATTGGGCAAAGGCTTTCAGGTTCCCTCTGGTTAGTGAACTTTCATTGTATCAAAAAGAACTAAAGATGTACTTTACATTTTCCGGCTATACCACTTTTTCAGGATAACCACAAACTGGGCAAACTGGTGCCATCTGGATGGTGATTCTAAAAACGGAATGGATTTCTCTTGTAGAGATCAGTTTTGAAGAATTCTGTTTTACTGTGTTGGACAGAGCTCTGCCACCAAAAGAGTTTGATGAGGCTATAGAAAGCCTTTAAATAAAATAAAACAAAATTAAAAATAGTGTTTATTACTAAACTACTACCACTACTAATAGCTGTAATAATACGTATTAATGTTATTAACATCACAATAATGCGAACAATCACAGTGTTGGTGACTGTATTTTAGTATTTGGCTTAAGAACGGATTTGATCTTTTTCCCAGTCATGATACATAAGAGCCGCCAGGATGCTGGACCTGGTGCTGATGGTTTCATCTGTTCCCAATTACAGGCCAGGAATGCTGAGAAGTTGCAGGGATCCTGGGCCCGGGCTTGGAGGCTCTTGGCACCTAGATAAAGCTTGGCACCCCCCCCTGATAGCTCATCCTTCTGCAGTCCAGCCGTGCCCTGGGATGCAGCAGGCATCAGTGACACTCTACCCAGAGGGGATAGATTTGCTATCTTCCTTGTCTCAGGGTTATTGATTGACTGCTGTTGTCCAGGTGTTTGCTGAGTTTTGAGCGCAGCTGTCTCTTAAAGTATGGTTCTGTTCAGGGACGGTGTCCGGGCCTTTCAACTTTTTCAAATTAAAGGGGCATTGGGACTCAGGGGCCCCACCAGCAACTGCCCCTGTGTTGCCAGTCACCAGTCTTGTAACACAGCAATATCTTAATTTCTCTATTTTCGTTTTGGGTCTTAAAAATGTGATACTGTAGAAGTGACCGAATACAATGTTTTCGTGGAAGAACTGACCAAATAGTTTTTGTTATTTTTTCACCGAAAAATAAACTTTTAAAATAAAATATATGTGGGGTGGGGTAAGGGATATTAATAAAGGTAGGGGGAACGAGGGGGGCTGCCCGGGGTCTCCCCCGCAATACAAACACATTCAGTCTCTTCACTCTTTTGAAAACATGGATTCAACCAAATCACCTACATCCCTTAAAATGTGTGCTTTGCAGCACTCTCATTATAAGCTGTGCTTTCTCTTCCCGCGGGATGCACATAAGCGTTATCCCTCGATTGCCTGTTAACACTGATTCCCCCACATCAGCCACATGCTGACAAAGAAAGGTTTACAGCTCTTCAGTAAGCATTTAGTGTTTAAGCTCCCTGCTGGCTTCTGTCTTTTAATAATCTGTGGCTATTAACCTTATCTTTGAGCCATTGTAATGTGGGCACCCCACGGGTGCCTCAGACTGTTTTCGCTCTAAGGAGGGGGCCCCCAACTATCATGGTGAAATGGGCCCCCACACATCTTCCGTCCGGTCTGTTTCTGTTTTACATGTTCTGCAACAAAAACATATCTCTGAATTTAACAATGGTGCCAGTCAACGCGTCGTACATTTTGTTTATTGCCAAGTGTACTTAAAAACCATAAAGAGATGGCGCTTCTAGTGGAGAACTAGTGTTGCTCGGGGTGGAATTCTGCTTCAGTTGCCCAAAGGATGGTCGCTGTTATGTACAAGGGAGCGGGCTCCTTTTAGAGAGCACCCAGCTACCTTCTGACTCGTGCACACCCATGACAACGCCATGCGTCTGACATCAGACGCACAAGCTTGAACAAGAAAGGGATCTCCATGCACGTGCAGGAATCCACGTCTTATTTCTGGTAAAGTAAACACAGCCTGCCTAGTGCTCAACTAGTGCAGCTTTGAGAACACCGCATTGCCAATGGGCGAGAGGCACTCCCGCCAACCCCTGCCAAATAGGGGGGTGAACAATGGCACATTATGCCGACCCGTTTGTGGTGGTGTTCAGGTCCATTCAGGGCATGTCGGTGGCACCCATTCCCTCGTAACCACCTCACACGTAATGCCCCTAGATTGAAGCTCTGGATTGCAAGATTTCCAGTGATGAATCTGCCTATCCTCCTACACTTTGTAGGGCACAAAGTGCACAAATGAACCCGCCACCACTGTGACGGTCCTCAATGTTTACTTGCAGCCACCGGTCAGCATGGAGTTTGAACAAACCGTAGTCATGCAAGCTTAGCAGAGTGCGTTTGAATCAATAAACACTTACCTAGGGTGGCCAATTGTCCCGTAATTGGCGACTCTGTCCCGCAGTTTACCGATTGGATCTGCGGGACCCGGGTTGTCCCGACTTGCTCTGTTCAAGCACAATAAGGCATGCTGGGGGCTGGGGCCAGCCGCTGCAGGGCGCCCAGGCCGCACATCACCCATGTCTCACAGATTAGCTGCCACTTGTCAGCCACTGTTATGCAGATTGGCGGGAAATGCATGTATATGATCCACCTCCCATTAAAGGGGGACTCCAGGCGACGCAATTATAGTGCATCTGCACAGCAGGCCTGTCACGTCAGCAGCTGCGGGTGCAATGCATTGATTCTGCCCAGTGCTCTGCGGCGGTGCACTGAGCCAGTTCTTGTTAGAATTACAAAAGGGGCGGGCCAAACGTGAATGGCACTGTGACGTCATCACCGCCTTTTGGGCAAGTGTCCTGCAAAAGGATCTCAAAAAGTTGACCCCGCTAACCAGCAATGACTGTGAGAATTGGTGAGCACCTGTACCACGAAATAACCCAACAAAGAAATAAGGGTGATCAACCAGGATGCAATGTGTCATACCACTCGAACCTGGAATGTGATTGCCAACCTCATCAAACCATGAAGGCCACAGGAACTGTGGCATGTACAAGCTACTCGCAATAAAGTCGGCCCAACAAACAAGCCGATCAGGCAAGAAGCCATCATTCACTGCATTGGATTGCAACGCTCCAGCCAAAAGGACACCGCCAAGAAAGTACACTGAAGACATCCTGTGGCAAATCTGAAGGGTCGCCTCCAACACAGTGGCCATGCCCAGCCTGAATATAGGTCTGCTCGGCTTAGGGAAAAGTGTACAGATTGAGTACTGCCAAAGCAAGTATCAAAACAAGAAGGAACCATAAACGAGTGCATCAGACATCGTGGGAAACATTGGAAAGTTCTAACTCCAGCATGGATGAAGAAGAGGATGAGGAGTCCAGCATAATCTCATTATCCAATATCAACCCGAGCAAATGGCCGTCTTATCCTGAGTGACGAGTCGATATTATATAAGGCTGGGAGCATAGCTCAGGGAGAACGTGTTTGTCTTGAAGCAATCCCGGTCTGGCGCTTATTAAGTGCGTGATAAACAAACAATTATAATTATAATTATTGAAGGCTTAGGACATTTGTGCTTCTGTAAACATCCTCTCCACAACTAACTTCTTCCCAGGCTAAAAATGGAGCCGATGTCAACAAAAATATCTGGGCACAGCAGACCAACACCACTTTTCCCACAAGGCACATTCAAAACAGAGGTAATGTGTTGCCAACATGGGGGCTTTATGAAGATCTTCACAATGGGGCACTCTCCTAACCTGACAAAAAACACAGAGATGCTACAGCTCATTCGGCTTTGCCAAAAGCATGTTCACCCGTGAACTCGACGACGTGCTGAACCGATCCTCACTCAGGACTCTAGAAAAGCGTCAGCAGTCTTTGGGGGAAGAAGATATAACTTCACATAAACAACACAGCCAGCGGGTCACGATCAAATTTGAAAACTATTTCACACCAGAAAGAAAGAGTAAAAAGAACTAGAGAAGGATGGAGAAGAAAGGTATAATTGAGAAGGTACCTGGGTTGACACCTTGGGTGTCATCGGTGGTCATCACTAAAACAATCAAGCATCCAGGAGAGTTCAGCATGTGCATACACAGGATGCTTCTTAAAACGTCCATTGATGAAAGAGAAACATAACACCCAATATGGATGACATAACGGCTGAACCGAGTGGGCCAATTGGTTCTTGAAACATAACCTAAATGGGGGATACCATCAGATGCTGATGCCCCCAGGGTCCCGCCAAATCACCACTGAAGAGAGAGTCCATGGAATAGCCTGAAGACTAAGAAACGAGAGATGCCAGTGACTGTTTGGCCAGCCACCAGGAGGGCCAGTAACTTCCACATATGTGAGCAGATATTCTCTTAGACAACCATTCAAACCATATCCAGCTGATGTCTTCGCGGATACAGGTGCCTCAACACTGGACCTGGTTGACTTTTGACAAATATCCAGGTGTGCTGACATCATTAGAGACACCACGACATAGTAACGTTAGCCACAAAGCAAACTTGCATCCCTGCACAAAGTTACACAGACACACACGTGCACACACGAAGAACATGCATAGACAGTTCTATAGATAGAGGACAGGTACATATACATACTGCCAGAAGCCTTTCTTATTTCCTTTCAATTATCCAAACGCAGAAACGCAAGAAAGCAAGAGATGCAGAGCAAGCTTGCAGCCGCTTATTGCAACTAACCATATGGAACTACAGGGTCGTATAAGGAACCTGGAAGAGCCAAGTACCACTAACCCATAAGGAAAATAGTACAATATAGACATAAAGAAATCCTAGCATAACTATAGTAGAGTTACATGAAGCCACAGGCCTCATAATAAGGGACAAAGGAAAACAGATTTGACAGCACGCTGCTCAGAACTGGTGCTCGCAGCCAACGTCAGCGGTCGAACAGAACATTCCTGGCTCCAGGGACAGGGAGCCACCTGCAAAATAGCAGAATAAATCTGCACTAATTGCAGACCAAAAAGCTCAATTTTGCGGTCCTCACCCATGTGGTGCGGTCGAGCCGAATAATAGCCATTTACTCACAGTGGGAAGAGGAGCATTTCCCAGCAAAGCAGACAAGAACCGATACATGTGTTGTCTAACAATGTTGCAACCTGCAGGCACTCTCTTAGACTAGTGGGATATACCAGTGGCAATAATGGGGACATATAGTCTTTCACATCACCTTGAGAAGGTACACGCAGCGCTGAGAACAGAGCGGGGTCTCAGGCCAGAGGAGACCTGCTCCAGCCAATCAGGGAACACAAATCCAGGGCTGGATGGCAAAGGGCAAGGGCAAATGGTAGTCCTGCGACCCTGCATCAATGTGATAGATAGAGTTTGAGGAAGTCTCAGGCGAGACTACCTGACATGCACGGACCAGTCAGCTAACCTATATAGGTGCCGTCTATAGGCACTACTACGCCAGCCACCCAATAGTATGGGCTCATAGGTTTTTGGTAATGATTTTACGTTATAATGACATTTTCTAACAAAATCTCCTGACATGGGCTCAGGAGTTGTACTTGCTGGAGAATTATTTTCCTATATGATCCCTGTCTGTTATGGAAAATAAAGGACAGTTCTAACTTGCCATTGGATGAATCCTCTGTCATTTATCGGGGGAGGGTTCGTTGGGCCCTGTGTACTCTGCTGAACGGTGATTATGTAGCACAAACCTCAGTCCTCTGGTATACCATAGTTTACACCACCTTCTCGACTAATCTTGGCATATGCCAGCACAGATAGCTAAGCTTTGGTGTGTCTTCAGTAGCAGGCGTCATTCAAAATGCTATTCGGTGCTGTTTAGAAACCTTCATGTACTAATCAATGTCGCTAATGACATATTCATCTCTATGGGCTGTGCTGAATACATGATAGTGGACTGACTCAACTCTGGAAAAAGTGTTAATTCGTACAAAATAGGATGGAATTCTTCGGCCGCGTATTCTCTGATGTGAAGGTAGCCACTGCCCCATAAAATGTACCTAGGTGTGTAGTATTCTGGGAAGGGTGACTTACTGTGGCTGACTCATCCCTTACCTAGCCACTGTCCCTGAGCCACACGCCAGAATGACCAAGGACCATATTTTGCAACTACTCGCCAAATGTTTCTTGATACCACTCCCATCATCCTTCTGTAGAACAGTCAATGGGAGGGCAACATTGGAGTAGCAGGCTGAAGCATGTCCAAAGTGTTATGGTGCATACTCTGCCCTAGGTGTTCTTGGTATGTGTATTCCAGCATAGCCATGTATCCACTGCTGATTAATAATGTCCATTGGCGTTCCCTTTTTCAGATTTTCTAAACGTCTCCTTTGGTATGTAATGTAAAGAACAGTTTTTTTTGTCTTCTTTAATTTCAGATAAAGATTCGACATGAATGCATAAATAAATAACTCAATATCTGAATGAATGAGGCTGCATTCATTGTGGGGTAGCACATCTGGAGAGAAAGTTAGTTGTGTGTGAGCAAGAATAATTGCGTGACAAAAGAGTTTCAGCGTGTAGGACTGAGGTGGATGAGAAAGACACTAAAGGGATGAGGGGACGGTTACCGGTGATTGAGGGCACAAATGTGGCCAGGCACATGATTAGAGCATGCACAAGAATTCTCAAATGTTGCTCTTAATTTTCTCTTCATGTTCTCCCATGCGTTTTAATAGAAGAAATGCCAAAATCATAGTTCTCAGAGTGATAATAATATCTAGTGTTATATACGCTACAAACACGCAGGTATCTAAGCGCTGTAATAACAGTTGCTATTATTATCCCACCGCGTGGTACTCAATTTATCGACCTCGGAAGGATGAAAGGCAGAGTTGGCCCTGCTGGGATCCGGACCGGCAATAGTAGGCACAGATGTCAGAAAGAGCGCTCAACTCGCTGTGCTATCTGACCGGCTAGATTAAGGGAAAGGCATGCCTTGTTTTCTGACGGATCAAATAGGAATGCTTTATACCATCGTATTATGCCATCCTTCAAAATAATATTGCAAGCATAGTCCTGAATCTTACCTATGATGCTCACATTGCCCAGCTGTACGTCATCTTCAATGGCTGCCGAATCTCTTTCAAACAAGCAGCGTTGGTTCATGAATTCATTTATGGAAAAGCCCAATCTGCCTTATGTGCAGACTGACTTGTGATTCTACCAATCGACCACACAGGGCCTCATCACGAGTTTGGCGGTAACCCTTAAATGTGGCGGTAACGCTATTACCGCCGCATTTAAGAGTCCGCCAAATCACAGGCTTGGTGGATATACCCCCAGCTATAAGCTGGGGGCAAATCCACCCCGATTTTTCTGATTTTCAGTGCTATTGCCACCGTCGGTAATACTGTCAGTAGTAATAGCGCCGAACATTTCACATTGGGCCCAATGGGGAATGGGAAATTCCTGAATGGGCCCAATGGGGAATGGGGACTTACCATTCCGCCAAACCTGTGATCTGGCCCTAATAGCGCCGGGGGGTTTGGGGTTTCTCCCTTTATGGTCCTACTTATTAGTTTATTTCATCATAATATTTGTTGTACGCCCAAACCCGGAGGTATCGCGGCCTAGGTTACAGAGCGCTTGGCTTGTCTGGTTACAGGGTAAGAGCAATACATGTTAGGCATTTACAATTCGAGCAAAAATGTACATTGGTAATGGAGCAATGAACGTGGTTACAAACGGGTCACAGCTCGGTTATGTAGGTAAGTACTGATAACACAGTGGGGTTACAGATTAGGCGGGGCTGTGTTTGCACAAGGAGCAAGTAGCAGATTAGAATTTGTTAAAGAGCCAGGTTTTAATCTGGAAAAGATCTTAGCCGAACGTGGCTAAATTTCATAATGTCTTCATCTTGTCCTGCTCATTCTGGGGAAAACACACATGTGCTTTTTATTCAAACAGCGCTTTCTTGCCCGAGGGGTTGACTGCTCTTTAAATAAACATATACACATTTTGATTCTGTTCTAAGGTGGCCAATTGTTTGAACAGAATATTTACTATCTCTACTGGGGAATGTTCACAGAAGCTAACAATGACCTGATCATCCTCCAGGCTAATGGTTCGCAATGTGTCGTCAGGCAACATTGCCACCAATGTTCTCGGCAGGATAGCTCAGTGGCAACGTGCTCGCCTTGGAAGCAAGACGACATGGATCAACACAGGTTCGATCCCCGGGTCCGTGCTTAGAAACCTCTGGGTATTAAGCGCATTATAAATAACCTATCATACCATATCATTGGAACCAGAGGGCCTGGTACAGGGATCATGATACCACTCAGTAAGGGGTTTCAAGGAGGGACGGGGGTTACTGGGATGCTGTTGTCCCATACAACTGGTTGAAGTGATGAGGGGGAAACTGCCCCAATCAATACTTTCAAGAGGAGAGGTATCATGAGGGCAGCAACACTGAGGTCGAGCGGGCAAGGTGTTGAGAGTTTGGCGACACTGGAATAAATGGTAAAGGCATGGCTGGGGGCAAGTCCCAATTATGCAGGTAGTGCCATACAAGTCTGATTGGGTGCTGGGATGGAGATGTGCCATTACCTCCACGTCCACTCTTCCTCGTCCCAGTACTTACTTCATGAGGCCCCTGCCTCCGACACAGGACCTTCTTCTATTTCTTTAAATTCCTATAACTCCTCCCCCACATCCACGTCACTCAGTTTAATTTTTCCTGCCTCCGCCAGGTTGGACTTTTTCTTCCCGGTGCGGGGCACTGGGGAGCACCGATTGCTGGCCCCCGCGGGGGAGGGGGGCTGTGTGGCGGGGCCCTCGGCTCCCTCAGGTGAAGCGCTGCTCCTGGGCCACCTGCGGGGCTTGGGGTCACAGTTGAGCGGGATTGCCTCGCTCAGTTCTTTGCTGGTCTCCGGACCGCAGCGGGAGCATTGTGTCCCGGGTCCTGCACGGCCCGGGGAAGGTAAGGAGAGGGGAGGACTGGGCTTGATGTTTTTCCCCTCCCCTCCTGTTTTTGGCCATCTTGATTCAACAGGCCTTTTCCTTGTGCTCTGTGTACACATCTTTATTGGAAATGATGGCAAGCACTTGGCAGTATGGGCTAAGTCTTCTCTTTTGTTGTGAGGCCTCTCTGCTTCTTGTCGTGGGGTGACTGTGGCAGAGAGTATTTGAAAGTGCGGGGGCTCTGTTCTGTCACAGGCATGTCACATACCACCCGCTCCTCAGACATACACAGTCCAGGATGCACCGGATGTTAGCTGCATTCTCTGGTGGAAGGTAAGGAGAGGAGAGGACTGTGCTTGATATTTTTCCCCTCTCCTGCTGGTATGGCCATCTTGACTCCTTCAACATGCCGTTTCCTGGTGCTCTGTGTACACATCTTTATTGGAAATAATGGCAAGCACTTGGCAGTATGGGCTAGCCTTCCCTTTTTGTTGTGAGGCCTCTCTGCTTCTTGTCGTGGGGTGACGGTGGCAGAGAGTTTTTGAAAGTGCGGGGGCTCTGTACTGTCACAGGCATGTCGCATACCACCCGCTCCTCAGACACACGCAGCCCAGGATGCACCGGATGTTGGCTGCATTCTTTGCGTTCAGCCTGTGAAAACGGCGCAGATTTGGACACGTCTGCAAGCGGCCGGAAAGGTACCGGCCTGGCATAGTCTAAACTTCGGGTTCGAGTCTCTACGGTGCTGACTCGGCCCTTCATCCTTCCTAGACCGATGCATTGGAACGATTTAGAGCTTGGGGCTACCAGCTACTGGATACAGGGCTCAAGCCACCTCTCAGTCATGTGGCGAGTTAGTGGTGTGTTTGGGTCTGTGCTAGCTATGGACGCAGACTCCTTGTCCTGTCCTCTTCCTCTGAACTGCACGAGGGAAGGTCAAAGGAGATGATTTTCTTTTCCCTTGTCCGGCATGGAATTATAGAAAATGCATCATGGAAGTAATGGCCATTCAGAGGGTTCCCAGTGTCTCTTCTTTTAGGGCCTAGGTCCTCCGGTGCCGACGTGTTGCTTTCACGCTTCCTCTCAGACTTGTGGGAAGTGATTTGGCACATGGTGGCACATGTCTGTGCTTAGAGGGGTTCTCAGAGCCCCTGGTGCCGGTGGAGGGGGATGTCACTTCAGTGGGTTTTTACAGTGTAGGCATACCCCAGGTGGGGGGTTGCCTTTGATGTCTGCTATCCGGGATGGATTGCTTTGCCCCGCTTTGTGACAGTACTCTGCCCTTTTGACGCCAGCCTGGTGTCTCCTCTGTCGGCTGGGGGGGCCATGGTCTGCTGGACTTCTGGGCTGTCCTGTATCTTCCTTATGATAAGTCGGATCTTTTCGTGGGCTGACAAGCATGCTGTTATATTGTGGAACAGGCATGCTTCAACGTTCTGTGATTTTCCTCTGGTGCAAGTGCAGTGACTGGCGGTTTTCCCTGGCTCCTCGTCTCTATCTTCTTGGAGGTGTATGGGACCGGTGGGGTTCGGCTTCCTGGGTAATAGGCTCCTTCCGGAGGGGGGTATAGTTGCCGTTCCTGTCTCCTCATGTCCAGGTTTGCATGGTTGGGACTTTGGTACCCAGCTCACGGTCCAAGTAGTTGACCATGGGATCCGTTCTCTCCGAACGGTTGTTGTGGGTTACCGTTTTGCCCGTTCCTCTCCCTGTTCAGGATCAAGTTTTCTACTTGCGGGTGTTCCTGGTCCCTATGCCTTCTAGGATGTGTCACCTGGTTATGGGTCTCAAGACCCTGCACTGCTTGTCCAGACATCTGGGGAGAGCGTACTCTGGATGTTGTGCAGGGGGGGCGCTTGCTGGCTGGTCTGGGCTGGGTTCTCAGAAGGCAGTATGTCTCGGCTCACCTGTTGCTGAAGTTACAGTGCATGTGGCGTCTTGCGTGTTTTCCGGTTCCTTGAGCCCGTCTTCGGTTACGTCCCCTGGAGTCTTATACTCTCCCCCACTGGCTCCCGACGTCTCAGCTTTCGTAGTTTTGTTTTCAGTGTCCCCAGCGCTGCGAGTCTCCCAGCTATGGTGGCGGGGGGTTTCAGGTCTACAGGCTGAGGTGTGCATGGTCCTTCCTCCTGTGGCCTCTCTTATTACCGACGCCAGCAGAAAGGGTCTACATTGGGGGTCCTCTCAGCTCAAGGGTTGTGAGATCTGGGGAGAACCGGCGATCATCCAATTGGCAAGAGTTGTGCCATTGTCCAAGCTCTGGTGTACTACGAGGAGTTGCTGGGCGGTCGGCGGTTTTGATCCGATCGGACAATACGACGGCCTTGGCATATGTCAACTGCTAAAGGGGTTCCGGCCGCTCCTTGAATGCTCTGGCAGCGTTGATAGGCACCTGGGAGGAATCTCATCTGGTGTCAATGGTGGCCCCGCGTATCAGAAGGGTGGACAATGTTCAAGCGGATCTTCTCAGATGCCGTTTTTCACTCCTCTGCGGAACTGGTCCTGTTGGCCCAGGTCTTTGCGGTGACCTGTGTCAGATTGGAGTCCCCGGTTCTAAACCTGTTTGCATCCCCGGCCTCAGCAGAAGTTCCCCTCTTCTGCTCTCGGTTTCAGGCCAGGGGGTTTGGGGGATGGACGCCCTTTCTGTACAGTGGCCATCGGGTTTCCCTTTATGCCTTTATGCCTTTCCGCCCATTCCCCTTCTGCCCCGGGTGGTTTGGCGCATCAGAGTGTCCAGGGTGACTGTGTTGTTGTTAGCTCAGTTCTGGTCCCGCCGGAGTTGGCTCCTCTCTCTGTTGGAGCTTCGGTCCTAGGAACCTTTGCTGATTCCGAGGTGGCCGTGTCCCCTTCAAGGGGATCTGTGGTTGGAATTCCACTGTGTGCAATGGGCAGTGTGGCTATTGCTCAGTCAAGGTTGATATCTCAGCAGTTCTCAGATCCTGTAGTTGAGTACATAATGGATGCTCTCAGACTCCACACTCTGAAGGTGTTCGGCAGGCATTGGAGCCATTTCCGAGACTGGTATGGGCAGTCAGGGATCCCTCCCCTGCGTTCTGGCCTCTCTGCTATACTTTGATTCCTGCAGAAGGGCTTTTGACAGGGGCCTGGCAGTTTTTTTCCAGGCTTTGCTCTCAGTGGGCCTCCATGAAATTCCTTTTGCGGGACTCTGATGGTCACTTGGATGGGGAGGTGTTGGTGGGAAGTTGCTCCAGGGTTTTTCTTCTTCCCGTCCTTGTGCTGATAAAGGGCTTCCCCCTTGGGATCTCCCTCTTGTATTACGGTTCCTTCAAGGGCCTCCTTTTGAGCCCTTTTTTCAGAGATTGATATCAAACATCTTACACTGAAATTGGCTTTTCTTATTGCCCTCGCTTCTGCCCGTAGGCTTGGGGAGATTGGGGCTCTCTTATGTCACCCTCCTTTCCTGAGGGTGCTGCCAGACTCGGTGCTGCTGAGGTGTGGTCCGAAGTTCCTCCCTTAGGTTGTATCTCGGTTTTCACACCTCTCAGGATCTGGTTCTCCCTGACTTCTTTCATGATCCGAGAATGCATGAGGAGGTGGCTTGGCTTAACATTATGTCCGGTGGGACGTGTTGGAGTATTTGGCTAGGTTTTCTTTTTTCCACCAATCTGATAGTCTTCTGATTGCTTGTGGTCCGGCTGGGGCTGGGCATAACACATCTGTAGTTTCCATTTTCCGGTGGTTCCGGGTTGTGATCTTCAGGGCCTATGTGGCTTCTGGCCTGCCTGCGCACGATCAGGGGCGATCCGCCAGGGGTTTGGCGGCTTCCTGGGCCGATGCAAGGAGGGTTTTTATCTGCAAGAGATTTGTATGGCTGCCGCCTTGGCTGGTCTAGGCATTTTCATCAACCGCTATGGGTTGAGTTTCTCCCACTCGGGGGGGTTGGTTCCTTCGTGTTTGGAGTTTTGTCTGTGGGAATGTGAATTAAGAGTTATTGCGGGTGTGTTTGCTGCACTGTTTTTAGCTCTGTGTCTCATTGGGACCTTTTCCCTGTTGCTGCTTTGGGATACCTCATGAAGTAAGTACTGGGACGAGGAAGAGTGGACGTGGAGGTTATGCTCTGATTACTTACCAGTAATCCTCATTACTCCTAGTCCTACTCTTCCTCGTCACAGTACTGACGACCCTCCTCACCCTCCCACCGGGGAAGGTCCCATGCTCCGGCTTGGTAATATGAAACTGAGTGACGTGGATGTGGGGGAGGAGTTATAGGAATTTAAATAAATAGAAGAAGGTCCTGTGTCGGAGGCAGGGGCCTCATGAAGTAAGTATTGTGACGAGGAAGAGTAGGACTAAGAGTAATGAAGATTACCGGTAAGTAATCAGAGCATTACTTTCTCATTAGGTCTGTCATGAGTAGGGGAAAAAAGAAATACATTCACCCCAGTCACCAGAGCTTGCCCACTAAGACAAAGGCTCTTGTGATGAAGCTAAGACTAGACCCCATGTTGGACAACATCACACACGCTAATAGCTAGTACTATGTTAAGCTTTAGCTTCTTTTAACATGTGGGTTGTCAACAGAGCTTTAAATGTAAATAGAGAAGTGCAGCTACTCACTATCTCATAGTACCTGCTTACTGTCAAGAAGTGCTGGTACTCCTCCATCAAAAGTAGTAGCATCCTGCTGAGAAGTGCTGGTACTGTGTCTTTCAAATAAAATAAAAGTGCAGGTACTCAGTACCAGCAAGTACCTGCCCACTTAAAGCCCTTGTCCTGGGAAAAGGATGCTTGAGTAGGAAGTTGAAGTATGCCTCTGTCTCTTGTATGACTTTTTCCTCTGTTTGTATTGGTTGCAAATATGTTTGGACACACAGCCATCTGGTATGACTTGTACTGCAATGGGAGAATCCCAAGTCTAATGCGATTCAGTGGTTTTGATAAAGACTCGCCTGACAGAAATGTGGGGTCCTTGTGGTCAGTGACCACCGTGAATGATCCATGGGGCTGTGAGCCATGGCAGGCACAAAGGATGCTTGCCGCTTCCGTTTCCGTTTGGGGGTAATGGTGCTTGGCCAGGATGAGAGTTCAGCTTCCTATGCAGTATGGAGGAGACGGCCACCTGGGTAGAGTTTTGTGAGTATGCCCACCTAGACACATGGGGTTGAAGTTGAAAACATGTTCTGTTCGGCATTTGTTGAGATAAGCTAATGCTTTGTGTTCTGCAAGGTCAGCTTGGAGTTTCTCAAATCCTTATTGCGGCACGTGGTATATGCAGGGAGAAGAGTCTTTTTGAAGCTTGTATCGTGAAAAGGGAAGTGCCACAGACACTTGGAGGTGGCTGCTGCACTCGTTTTCCATGCCCAGGAAACTGCAGATTTCTGAGAGGTTTGGAGGGAGTGGGTGCAGTCTTACCATGAGTGGCACTGGCAGGATCTGGAGTCTGCTCCCCTTCCCTGGTGAGATCACGTAGTTAAGACATTTGATAGTTTGCACCATGAATTAGAGCCTGTCTTTCTCGAGGCGGAGATCATTTTGTGGAGGGTATGAATGCAGCAAGACGTGTGGTAGTGATCACAGCTATTGGCCTACCCAGAGATGCCATTGCTGGCATTTAGTTGGCCTAGAAGACCTAAAGTCTTTGCTTGATTCTGTTTTGGAATCAGTCCTCCACTGCAATTCAGTCTGTTGTGGTAGAATAGGTCAGCATGGGGGAAGCTGTAACAGTGCATGAGGTCAGGATCCCATCAAGAGTCATGTGTATGTGTATTACGTGTTGATTCATTTGCTGGAATGGTGTCATATTGACTCATATGTAGATATCTCCTGAGCATTGTGGAGTCCAATGATGGTGGGGGGAGAACTGTGGTATGGGGCCATTTACTGATTTGATAATGTGTTGTTCAGCTTATTTGGTTTCTAGTTCCGCTTGCACAGGTTGTGGTGTAGGGTTGCATAGATTGGTCACAAGTTATACTGTGAGATTGATGCACAGGGTGTGATATTGGCATTGTAGTGTAAGTGGTCATCAATTAGACTGGAGTTTTCATGGTTGTGAGGGTTTGGGCTATTTATATTATTATAAAACATTGTAGCGTGCTTTGAAATGTGGAAGGTTGCTTGTGTGATACGAGCCCATGCAGGGACGTCACTTCACCGAAATGGCAGGGGTAGCGGAAGTGACATCAAACGACCCTTGCCCTCTTATGGCATCACAGGAAGTGATGTCATGTGACCCCACCCTGAAGTGACATCACAGGAACCGATGGAACACGACCTTTCATCCCTTGACAAAACAGGAAGTGGCATCACATAGCATTGTTCCTAAGTACACTACGAAAAATATGGTTATGATATCACTGTAGTGTGATATACATTTCTAACAAGAATGGATCACCATATGTATCGTTAATATCAGTGTGTATAGGCCCGTATTACCAAATTACTGTGAATTCAAGCAGACGCCCAAGGCCAAATAATAATGATGTGTTGTTATATAGCACTTATGCGCTTTATATAGAACAAATATACATACACTATCACCCAACCTGCGTAGGTACTCATTTATCAAACTCAGAAGGATGAAAGGCTGTGTTGGCCTTGCTGGGATTTGAACCTGCAACTTGCTGTCATACACACATCGCTGCAGCAAGCGCTCAACCCACTGAGCTATTTTACCGGCTATTGCTATCTTACCGGCTATAGTAAAATAAGCACTTACATGTCTGAATGTTCTCAAAGTCAGAAAGTAAATTACACTCTGTAGTGTGATACCATTAAACTGGTAACAGATGTAACAGCAGGCCAGTTCATTTGCAGGTCTGATGTGATATGGCATTCATCACGCGCCTATACAAGTGTTTCAAAGTGCAAAGGTGCAAGGTGCAAAGTTGCCACATGTCAAGCTTGCGTGGATCTACTTTTTAGGCTTCAGAACTCGGCCTCACATGGCGTCCCATACTATGGGCATTCGTTACCTCATACATGCAAACAAACATCCTGGACAGCATGCAATGCAGATAGCGACGATAGACACATTACAACAAGGCATTCCTTGTGGCACAATGAAATCAAGGGCCACTTTATGTGCTATTGTCAAACATTTCTACACTGTACATACGTTTTTAGGCACAAGGATTTTGTCAAATGACAGAGGACACCGGGATGGAATGTCTTGTGATGATCATAACGGACAACAGCAGAAAGAAAATGCTATAACTGCAACTTTTGAAAAACAAAATACATAGTCCGAAATGGATGCTTATTCTACTCTAAATACTTTTTGAGGATTTTGCCTGCATTGTGAATTTGAGGTGTTTAAGAACAGACTAAATCAGTGACTCACCCCCTGAAGTGTGCTTGAAATAAATCTTTAATGAGTCTAGCAATTATTGTTTAGAATTCCAGAAAGACAAATTATCTGCTATTCCTATTCCTTCTTATTTAGGGCCACAGCTCAAAGTGGTACACTTGTGGAACCCCCTGTATTTTTTAAGATGCCTGAACAAGAAAGCCATCCACTCCAGAAACAAGGAGCCACATGGCGAAGACTTCCATCAAAAAAAAAAATTATTTTGTTTTTAAAAATTTTTTTAGAGGTTGCAAGGGAGACCACAGGGGTAGCAGGAGAGACCCCATGGGTCACAGTTGCGACCCCTAAATGACGTCCCTTAGCTCACGTGGAGGTGAAGATGATGAATTGCTCTGCATGGAGAATGGGGTGGGGCCTGCCATTGATCTAGATATACATGAAATGTCATCATAGACCTGGAGAATAGTCTACAATAAGGAAAAATATTGTTGCAGTGAAGACTCAAGAACTCCATGCAGTGGTAGATTAAACCCTGTGGAGGCCTCTAGGCAGTCGAAATTTCAGGGGGCCCCTCAAAAATTATCTCATGGTGCCTCTTCTTTTCGGGTGCTGACATTATGGGTCTACAAAAGCGCAACAAACAATATTTGCGCTTTGTTCAAGAAAATGAAAGACTTCTTAAGTCTCAGACAAAAAGGAGCAAAAGTCCCTGAACAAGACTGTTTTGTTACAGTAGACGGTGAAGTTAATCAAACTTCATTATAACTCAGAAAAGCTAACTTATTCAGTAACACAGGCATCGGGTATACATACTTGGTGTTCTCAAAGCGTCTACTCGCGAATATTCTAATAGGGTCTGAAATTATTGGGAACTCGTGACACACTAACTCACAGAAAGCTTCATTTCTGGTGGTTTCTCGTGCACGTGCTCTAGTGGGATAACATTGAGCTAAGTAGTGTGCATGTCGGCCACTAGATGGAGATGACCATCACTACTGTACATTACACTTATGTAGTTTTCACCAGATGTATTTACAAATTGACTGATGCCAGAAGATGAGCTTTTAATAGACAAAGGGGCTCATCACGAGTTGGGTTGTAGCCCTTAAATGCGGCGGTAACGGTATTACTGCCGCATTTAAGGGCTGGCCCTATCATGAGTTGGGCGCTAAATCAGCTGTTTTACCTCCAGCTTTTTTCTGGAGGTGAAAATCCCTGTTTTCGGCGGTATTACAGCTGGCAGTATTAGCCTGCAGTATTAGCACAGAAAATTCCCCATTGGATCCAATGGACCCAATCAGGAATGGGTATTTACCGTTAAGGCCCAACCTGGGATCCGGTGGTAATACCACCGGACCGGTCGGTGCTTGGGCTATTCCAGTTGGCAGTATTACAGCCGGGAATACAGCCCAACTCGTGATGAGGCCCAAACTGTTATGTGAATCGGTCTTCTCTGGTTTATGTACTTTAGTTGTTAAGGGGTACATTACATTAATACAGTATTTTCTCTATAGAGTCGTCAATGTAAAGTCTTTGTTTCTTTGACTTGATTCATTTCTTTCTATCGTTTGGAAACAATTTAAGAAAGCTTGATGGTAAATTTCTTTCAAGATCAAATCAATATTATTTTGATCCGTTGTTGGGGGGGCCCTAAAAGTAGTGGGGCTCATAGGCCAGTGCCTACTTGGCCTATTAGGTAATCCGGGACTGACTTTGAGAACCAAAAACTCAAGAGGCAAAGTTTTTATCAAAGAAAATATGTTTTTTGTGCTGTACACAAGGTGAGGAGCAAGAAATGAAAACCGGAGGTGGATGCATCTGTGTAAGAATAGTGAGGATAGTAAACAGATGAGTGCAGGTCGAGTTCATACTAGTTAGGCCCAGTCTCTGATAGGTTTGTCGCCTGGCATGAGACTGGTTTAAGAGTTCTGCTGTTTGTAGAAAAGGGCCAACAAAACAAAGTAATTCACAGTTCATTTGATAGTTCTTTGCACATGCGATTCCTGGTCCCATAAAATGATGCATATGTTTGACTGTTGATTACTTCTCATTTTTTCATGGGTACATTCTCGGGTTATTGCCATTACAGCCCCTATCAAGGGCAGTCTTTTGTCTTAATCTGCTTTGTCTGTGAGCGTGTCACAGGCTCCATTTTCCCTTTTGGTGGTTCTCGCCCGAAAACAACCTTTCGGGTATATCCGGTTCTCAGTTACCTAGGGAAGCCTCCAGATCAACAGTTGTTGCCTCGAGACTTCCGGGAAAATGTTATTTTGTGTTGTTGGTGGCCTTTTCTAGCACACCAGTTCCGGTGTGTGGCTACTTGCCAGACTTGCCAGACTCCTCTCCTGAGTTCAACCTCTCTCCTGGATGCTGAGGATTCATTACTGTCAATAGTGGACTTGCCACTTGTACCAGATCATGTCCAGGGCACCTTCTAGCGGCTACCCTTTGTTCAGGTGAATTCTGGTGTTGCCCCACCAGCTGTCGGCTCCAGGTCAGTAAGGCTGAAAAGCTGCCTAAGCCTTAATACTTCAACACTCTTCCACCTCAGGTTCTTCTGTTTCTGACTTCCACCTCCTGACTTCCACTCTGTCTCTTGCCCTTCTGTGTCCTCCTACATCCTTCAGATCTCTCCTTTCCCCAATGCTTCCCTTTCTCTGTATACACCTCCACCCGTCCTCTTGTCAGTCTTTCTCTCCTTCTCTCCTTCCTCTTAACTGCTCTTCCTCTTCATCCTCCTGATAGTTTCCTTCTCTTCACCTTCCAACTCCTAACTGCTTCTCTCCCCCTTTCTCCAACGCTCATCCGCCTTGTGCTTGTTCACCCCACTGCTCTTCTCTTTTCTCTACCTTGGTTGTTCCAACACAGTCCAAACACCCACCTCAGTCTGAGCATTTAGCTCATTTTTATACTTTGGCATATTGGGATTTAGGCATACTAATCTTTTTAGCAAGCATACCTACGGAAACCTCTGGATTGGGCTTTGGGATTAGTCTATATCATTGGCCCCAACCCACTGTGGCTACTGAACCTCTCGTTGACTCAAATTGGCCCACTCCATGGAAAAAGCATATGTATGATAAACCCACCATTTCGGAATCAAGGGGCCCTGCCATGGCAGCTTCCTGATCCTGAAATGGCTCCCTCAATTGACAGCATGGCTTTCTTGTCTTTGTGCTGCTGGATGTTCACAGTGTAGACATGGCTTCTGTCTCTGCAAGTCTTGGGTAAGCGGCGGCCCACAGTCTACTAGCGGTGTAATGAATTGGGAGTAAGACTCTGATACGGGGTCTGTTTGGGTGGTTGTTATAGACTTTTATTAAAGTAAAAAGAGGGTTGGAAAAATACCTATCATGCCCTATCACGACGAGGGGTTTACCTGCCTCAACGGAACTAAAGGATATCAGTGTCAGAATGTCCAAAAATAAAGAGTTCTGTGTCCTGTGTCCAAAACCCTAACCTAACCCTTAGATGCTAAACTCAAAATAATGTGCAATGGGATATAGTCTTTCAACTGGTCATCTGTAGCTTTTTCCAATGTTGCAACACAAAGTTCCAAATGTGCAAACAAATTGAATGATGAAAGTTCCAAACAGTTCCACAATTCTCACAAGGGGTGGGCGTTCCCTTTGCCTGAGTTCCTCAGCTTTCTTTCAATTGTCTCTCACAATTCACAGGGAGGTGTTTCTCTTCTATTAGGATCTTCAGGCACTTTAATCAACACAGCAGTTTCTTTCCCATAGTATGCCATTTCCCCATCCAGAGGTATGATTCCCTTTTCCCATGGATTTCACACACTTAATGGTTTTCTCCTTCTTTCCTTGATTCTCACAGTTCACTCTACTTTTCCACTCTAGGGGGGTGGGGATGATTCTTATACCCTGTATTTCACACCGTCAAGGGATTTCTCTTCCTCTCCTTGATCTTCAGACACTCACAATCTATTTGTAATTGGATCCATGTCCTGATCCCAGGCTCACAATCACATTTCCTGGTATACTCTCCTGCAAGAACTTTCACAATGTTCACTTTATGTTTTGGGTGCGGATTTCAGACTTGCAACAGGTTGCCTACCATACTCGCTTGCCAGGACTTTCAAAGTGTTCACTTTTATGTTTGGGTGCGAGTGCTAGACTCGCAGCAGGTTTCCTGGTATACTCTCCTGCCAGGGCTTTCTCCACATGCAACAATTCAATTTACTCAGGTATTGGGTCTCCTACCCCTTTTCATTTATCTCTTTCTCAAATATATTCGGCGTCCCAGCTCCCTTGCCCAGGTACGCCCTGTGAATGTCTCTGCCTTTGCTCGGCATGCGGTATATGCCCTGTGAATGTCTCTGCCTTTGCGCGGCATGCGGTATATGCTGCAAAGTGCCTGGTTTCCCAATTCACGGCTCTGGGCTCAGCAGTGTTGTCTGGCTGCTCTGGCATTCTCTGCGGTCTTTGATCTCTCCATCGGGGCACCTCCTCCTTGTGCTGGAATCCCGTCTGCACTCCGGTACTTACTGTGCCTGGGCCTCCTTGTTAGGTTTAGGATATTTACAATATTCATTAGAATATATACATTTATACATTTAATGTTCTTACTGTGTGATTATGTGTTGTCACATTGCAGTTCATGTTTATTTATTGTCACATTGCCGTTCATGTTTACTTTATGCTTGAGCAGTGTTTCGCAACATGAAATCAGGGGCTTCTGTTATAGAATGTTATCTTTAGAGTGGGGGTTCTGGAATGTATGGGTTTTCAGTTGGCAGAGTGGCTTGGTAGCAGTGTCTGCTGTCACTAAGGCTTTCACCTAATACATTCATTTATGACCTCCTACTGCGTCTGCATCAATTCAACACTCCTCTTCGCAGCATCTCCTGCTGATGGCATTTGTGTGGCATACCTTCTTCCCTTCTGCTTCTCGTGACAGAGCCGGTAAGAGCTCCTCTGCTGTTGCTGACTTCCTTCCCGCTTCACGAACCGGATCTGGTAAAGTGTATTCCCATCTTTTTTGTGGCTCTCGGGTTTTAAATATCCAAGCACCTATCAGATCCTCCAAAACACTAGAACAGGACTCTAGTTCTGCAGCCTTAGAGCACTGCATTACTCACCTGCTCTTACTCGTCTCAGTGCTTTTGTAAAAAGAGTTGGAAAGAGCCCTACTGTCTGTGTAAAGTGGTTGGACTTGATCTATGCCACAATATGCCATGTAGGTTTGGGAATGTGAGTGGATGTCACACCCTGAGTTGAAAGGGGATAACATGCCAGTGAGTGACTTTCCCTCCCATGAGGGTCGTCTCCCCCCATATGGTCCTCCCTCAGGCAGCCACCCCTGGGGTTGGGATCAGGTAGCGGCTGCCCTTTCCTGGCCATATGGGAAGAGGGTTTCCCAAGAGAAAGAGTGATGGCATCGCTAGATCCATCACAACGGGCTGCCAGCATATGTCAGGTGGTTCTTGGTTGTGAAGGTATACAGGGAACAATCTCTGTTAGGGTGTACACTCGCCCCAGAACCTTTCGGAGAAAAGTGCTCCTGTGATCCCTTTTGAGGAGCCCTCTTCAGTGATAGTGTAGAGGACAACAAAAAGGTTATTGGTGTCGGTTGACGACCATACACCACCTCATTGTCAACGTCACTTAGTAGGTGGTCTCGCACAGACCCAAGGTCTCTCTAACCCCAGTTCCTAGTCCCAAATATGTACATCCTTCTGTAGGTTGATGGTGCCGTTTGAGACATCGTGGCAACTGCTTTTATAGAGAAGACAGATTGGTGTCACAGTACATTGAAATATTGTGCTCATGACAGTGTTGTATGTAGGTAGGCTTCTGGGAGAGGTAGGGGGAGAAGTGTGCCACCAAAGACTAGTTTGTTTCTAATGCATCTAGGAACCAGGGGCAGTGTGAGGAGGAGCCACCGGCTCATCTCACCAGGCTTCGGCCGTGTAGCGGGCCTTGCCACATGGGTTCACCAGATACCCTTGCTTGCTTTACATGAACCTCAAACATGACCAGACACACATACCCGTCTGAATAGTTTCAGTCCCATTGCCCTCAGATTCTGTCCTTTGACGTTGCCCAGGGACCCCACCTCATTTGAGATATGAAGGCAAAGGAGTGTATCACACAAAGGGTGCCCTATTAGAGATGGCAGGCGGGGAATAATTAGCCTTTCCAAGTTGGGTACAACATGTGCAGATTAGAATGCTAGAACAGGAGAAACTCTGTGTTTTCCAACATGTTCCCTGCAGTCCTGCTGCAGATCTGTGGAACCACCCACTGAGAAAGTCACATTTAATTTCACTGCAGAGCTCTGCCAGATGCAATAGTGAATCTGGGGGCTCGGGGAAAACACTCCCACTCCAGATCAATGACAAATGCAGATTCAAGGTGGCGGCTGGCCTTAATAAATGCTAGAATCACACATCCACCAGGGCAGCATTGGGAAAGCAGCAGCGGAAAGCCAGGGATCCTGTGCAAGTAAACCATTCAGAATGTCAATAGAATTATAACCTTTGCCTCTGGAAAAAGGGAGCAGGAGACAGCTGTGAACATGGATAGGTTACCCCTTATGATTTCAATACAATTATAACCTACACCAGAGAACGGTTAGGTAGAGGCCATCCCTGGGGGCCTGGCCAAGTCTCTATATCAGCCAAGAGTTGGGAGAGAATGGTCGGATGACTGGGTTATTTGGGAAGTAGTCTGAGAGCTCGAGAGAGTTGCTTGTGGACAGATACTCAGGAGGAGTAGGAGCATGAGATGAGAGGGTTGAGGTGAGAAACACATAGGTGCTGAAAATAAACATTGGAAGGAGGAAGGGAAGGAGGGGTGGGGAAGAAGGCAGAGGTGGTAATTATGAGCATCGAGTGTTGGAGGAATGAGAATAAGGAGGAGGTGAAAACCAGGGACTGCAGATGAAGGAAGTGGAGGTCAGAGAGGAGGAAAAGAAGATCATACTGAACAGGCGCCTGTGGGGGGTCCTGTGTGGAAAGAGGAGGTTGAAGACAACATCAGATAGAAGGAGAAGGAGTGCCCTGATGAGGAGTATACCCAGGAGGGGGCAACCATCTGTATAGGTGGAGAGGAGAGCACTGCAGAGAGGTGGGACAGTGGAGAAGAGTGAAGGAACAGGCATGGTGTCAGCTTGAAAGGATCGATTTATGGCGGGGTAGAGGAACACTCATCTGTTGAGGAGACAAGGAGATCCAGGAGAAGGTGAAAGGGTGAGACGATGAAGAAGAGAAGGCACAACGTGCAGACGTGTTTGCTCCAGCCAGGAGACTGTTGTGACCTCCCTGAAGAGGTAGATATGGGGGACGTATGCATGACTAAGTCAGATGGTCAGGAAATCAATCAGTCTCCATATCCAGAGACATGCATCCAGCCAACCTATGAGTGGACATGTTGAGGATGGCCGCCATATCGCACTGCCCTGATCAGGCCAAATGAGCAGCCCATTTGTCCACCTATCTAGTGGACACTCTGGGGCTCATCTCGATGATAAGCAAACACCATTACTTCTGTAATCATGGCCTGGTGTTTGCTAAATTTAGAGCCTAGAAATCCAAGTGAAGAATTGCAGAAGATAAGAAGTAGAAGATGCAAGACAATGGAAAGAAATACCAAGAAAGAGGTGTGGGGACAGACATATCCATGGGAATTGGAGTGCTTGAGAGACCTGGGGCCTCATTACACGGATGGCGGTAAGGATTTACCGGTACCGGTAAAATACCGGTACCGGTAAATCCTTACCGCCTTACTACAAGGTCCCTTTGCGGGTTGGGGGATTTAACGCCTGCTTTTTGCAGGCGTTAAAAACCAACCCGCAAAGGGACCCAGGGAGCTAATTACGGTACCGCAATTTGCGGTACCGTAATTAGCGCCTTCCCCATTCCCATTGAGCCCTATGGGCCAAAAATGGTTCTCCGCCATCCGTGTAATGAGGTCCTTGGTGTGGAGAGGTCTTTCCTCCCAGTTTTGGATTGAAAACTGAAAACCTAGAAACTTAGTAGAATTCAGAGATTGAATTGAAACTAAAGACTTGATTTATTTCCCAAATACTTCTTCTTTTGTTGTTAATGGATTCCAAGTGAATACAGCCGTTGTTAAGTTTTATAGTATAGTAAGTAGGTCCACAATAGTTAAGAAGTGGTGAGTAAGTGTAGAGAAACTATGAAGTATGCAATGTACGTAAACCATAATTGAACTTACATCAAAAAGGCTTATTTTTCTCATATTCCCTAGTCTGTTTGGTGTTAGTATACCGAACAATCTTGCAAGTGCCCAAGAGTGGAATTAAAAGATAAGGAGCCACAACTAGGGCAGTCAAGGCCGTAATGGCCAGGGAACATGGTGCAATGGCCTGGGAACATGGTATAATGACCAGGGAACATGGTGCAATGGAAACATAGTGTAATGGCCAGGGAACATGGTGTAATGGCCAGGGAACAATGTGTAATGGCCAGGGAACATGGTGTAATGGAAACATGGTGTAATGGCCAGGGAACGTGGTGTAATGGCCAGGGAACGTGGTGTAATGGAAACATGGTGTAATGGCCTGGGAACATGTTGTAATGGCCTGGGAACATGGTGTAAAGGAAACATGGTGTAATGGCCTGGGATCATGGTGCAGTGGCCTGGGGGACATGGTGTAATGGAAACATTGTGTAATGGCCTTGGAACATGGTGCAGTGGCCTGGGAACATGGTATAATGACCAGGGAACATGGTGCAATGGAAACATAGTGTAATTGCTAGGGAACATGGTGTAATGGCCAGGGAACATGGTGTAATGGCCAATGAACATGGTGTAATGGCCAGGGAACATGGTGTAATGGAAACATGGTGTAATAGCCTTGGAACATGGTGCAGTGGCCTGGGAACATGGTATAATGACCAGGGAACATGGTGCAATGGAAACATGGTGTAATGCCCTGGGAACATGGTGTAATGACCAGGGAATATGGTGTAATGGCCTGGGAACATGTTGTAATGGCGTGGGAACATGGTGCAATGGCCTGGGAACATGGTGTAGTGGCCATGGACCATGGTGTCAGAGAAGAGACAATACTCATGGATATCATGAACAGTGCAACTCCCGTCACGACTCCTACATGCAGAATAAGAAAAAGGAAAAAGTGGCAGAGGATTTGGCATCCATCACTGCGCAGATCTCCCAGCTGAGGCTTGAGATGACAGATCACTCCACTGAAGACGGAGGTGGGGAAACAGAAGCAGCTCATGAAGGGCCAGAGAAGCAAGAGAAATAATTGAGCTGGATGCAGACATTGCTCAGAGAGTGCAAGAAGCTGTCTGGATTTATGTGGTCATGATTCAAAGTGGAGGAACAAACTCCGAAAGGTGAAGTTGAGGGTGGCCAGCCGGCAAGATAAGTTCTGTTCCCAGCGAATCGAGAAGCAGAATCTGGGACAGAACCTCACTGAAAAGAGGAAAACATTCGCTTACTCTGACGAATGGCTGAGGAAGACCAGAAAGGGATTCAACCACCACTCCAGAACTGATTTGGAAAATTGAGGATTCTTCTGCGATGGTTCGATCCATGAGTCATCAGCTCATAGATACAAGGAGACCACTCTTGTAGGTGTACGTTGTGTCCCATTGTAAGTCAAAGTAGGAATGTACGCTAGAGTTTGCCAAAGGCACCATTTCCAAGAGCGGCACGAGGCAGTGCAGCAAAGGAACGCCATCCAAAAGAAATTGCCCAGTCTCGAGGGTACATTTGTGGGAATCATAGTATCTTTCATTTTTCTAGCGAAGGCCAAACAGCCTGACATAGTTCAAGACACTTTCGAAGCAGCACCAACTCACCGAGCTTTATTGAAGCCACACTGTGAATGCTGGTGTCAAGGATGGCACTCTATAAAGAGTGGCACAGGACACCCAGAAGAGTTTGGGTGCTGAAAATAAGTGGACAGACAAGTACACACACAGCAGAACGGAAATAGAACGAAGAGTAGGAAAAAGTAGCAAGGGAAAAGGTACAGAATGGATACCCTCTTGGGGTGTATGCAGAATAGGAAAAGAGTATCGAACCTTGGAAATACTCTAGCCTTCTGCACAGTTTGCTATAACAGAGGCCCACGCTGTTTGCTCATGACTTGGAACAGCAGCTATGGGTGTCTGTAATGTAGAAACAAGACAAAGGAAGGGGCAGAGGTTGACTGATGGGGAACCAACAGACAAGCTCTGGAACAAAGGGTCGACAAACGGTACAAGAGATGTTACAACAGACAAATCCAGGAAAGGAGGTGATAGCAAACTAGCAGAAGGAATAGAAGGGAAAGTCGAGTAACAGGATTGGATAGCAGAGGACAGTAAGGTACAAGGTAGAGAGCTCAGAGGAGCAGGAAAGCAGTGAGTAAACCTACAGGAGTAGGATGGTAGGGTAGAAAAGCCAGAGGAAAAGGGTTTAGGGCAGCCGGAAAGAGGTAGGCTGTAGAGCAGGGAGCCCAGAGGACAAGGGCTAAGGCAGCCGGAGAGTGAGGCAGGCTGTAGAGCAGGGAGCCCAGAGGATAAGGGCTAAGGCAGCCGGAGTGTGGCAGGCTGCAGAGCGGGGAGCCCAGAGGACAAGGGCTAAGGCAGCCGGAAAGCAGCAGAGCTAGATCAGCTGCAATGTGGAGGGCCCGCAGGTCAAGGGCGGAGGCTGGAAGGCAGCAGAGCGAGATCCGCTACAACGTGGAGAGCCCGCAGAGCAAGGGCGGAGGCTGGAAGACAGCAGAGCGTGATCCGCTGTAATGTGGAGAGCCCGGCAGGGCAAGGGCGAAGGCTGGAAGGCAGCAGAGCGTGATCCGCTGCAGGGTGGAGAGCCCGGCAGGGCAAGGGCGGAGACTGGAAGGCAGCAGAGCGTGATCCGCTGTAATGTGGAGAGCCCGGCAGGGCAAGGGCGAAGGCTGGAAGGCAGCAGAGCGTGATCCGCTGCAGGGTGGAGAGCCCGGCAGGGCAAGGGCGGAGACTGGAAGGTAGCAGAGCGTGATCCGCTGTAATGTGGAGAGCCCGGCAGGGCAAGGGCGGAGACTGGAAGGCAGCAGAGCGTGATCCGCTGCGGGGTGGAGAGCCCGGCAGGGCAAGGGCGGAGACTGGAAGGCAGCAGAGCGTGATCCGCTGCGGGGTGGAGAGCCCGGCAGGGCAAGGGCGGAGACTGGAAGGCAGCAGAGCGTGATCCGCTGCAGGGTGGAGCAAGCAACAAGGCAGGGAGCCCAGCCGGAGAGAGGATAAACAGCATACAAGGATCCGATGACACTCGCGAAAGGTGGAGGGAGGACTCTCAATGCAAGAGGCCGAGTCACTGCAGACAGCAGCCTTATATACTGCCTAGCCCAGCACAGAGGCAGGCCAATTGGTTTCACCTGGCGGATCACACCTGCAGGCAATCGGCCACCGCCCTTTCTGTTCCTGGGCTGGTGGAAGCAGGACCAGACTCTAAGGCTTCTGGGGGGTGTAGTTCCATAGAACTCCAATAGGAAAGGCCAGAAAACAATGCTTGCGGCCAGGTGCATTATGGTATGCGTAGTTAGATTACCATAATCATTAATTAGTAAAGTCCAAATGGAGCAGAAATGGATGTGCCCATGGCGCATGCATGACAGTATGCCCCTCTCCAGGCCCCTCTCCAGGCTCCCTGAGGACCGACCTGTAGGAAGAGTGTCTGTCCCACAGTACAAGAGTCTTACTCCAAAAAGACACATCATGAGGCACCAGAAACGAGTTGTAAGGTGAGAGTCTTGAATGACGGAGCCGGTACCAATGTTCTGAACCTTGGATGTAGAATTCAGAAAAGATGTAGTCTTTGGAACACAGACCCCAACTGTGTGTGCATGAAGAGAGGAACTGTGAAAAACTGCTGCAGGCTCCAAGATAGATTTTTCCTTGATGGGCAACAGTATGATGCTGGAAAGTGGAGCCATAGGTACAGCAGAGTTGGTACCTTTAGGAAGGTTTTCCAAGACATCCGAAGTAGTAATGACAACATCAGGGTTTGCCATAGAGAGTTCAGAGGATACAGCAGCGGTGAGATCTTGGATGGCTGTAGGGGGTATCAAGGCTGTAACAATTAGGTGTGAGGGAGCCATGAGAGAGCCAGTGGGCTGGAAAACACCTGAGACTGGTAGAGTAAAGTCTGGCAGTCTTAGTGCTATGGATATACCAGCAGGAACAACTGGAGTAGTAGTTTCAGGTTTCACAATAGCTATAGCGACCTCAAGATCTGTAGCAGGGACTTCAGGAGTCTCAAATGTGTCCGGGGGTTTTGGAACCACAGCAGTAGGCAGATCATGAATAGCAGTTGGAAGTTCGAGTGATATAGCAGCTACAGACAAATCAGGTGTTGCAACTACTGGTAGATCGGGTACCACAACCACTTGCGATTCAGGGGGTATCGAAGAAACAGAAGATGTTAATTTCTCCAGAGTGATTTCTGATAGCACAGCCACACTTTGGCAAGCCCCGCTTGCCACTTCCGCATGCTCGGTGTGAACTGTGCCAGTCTCTTCAGCTGCCATTGTCATTGCAGAGGAGGTTGTAGGTGTGGGTACTGGACGATAGGCAAGGGTGAGGGCGGAAGCATCCTTTGACTCAGAAGGATTTTCAATCAGTGGACCACCCTTGTCTTGCGGTGTAATGACTGTGTGTGTGATATGACCCTCCGGAGGAGTTAATTCTTTTCTATCAGTACAACAACCTGAGCTTCTGCGGCTGGAAGGTGAAAGAGCTGTGTCAATCTCTAGAAGGGATACATATGATATATATAGGTCTTCCATCTGCTCGGTAAATGTCTGTATACTTTTCTGTATGGCAACTCCAGGCCTTATCATGTCGATCTCTAAAGATAAGATGTCAGGTGTTGGACAGAGAGTCAAAAGGTCTGGTGACTTGTGTCCCTTCATAAGATTCTTGTGATACAAATAAACAAAGTCATCATAAAGGTCTTCGGTCTTTCTTTTAAGTCGTAGGAGTTGTTTGTGTAGCAGGTAAGTATCAGTAGTTTGATCTACAGCTTCAGAAGCGGGTGTGGCAGAAAATGTGGTTGTAGCAATGGGAAGACTGACCTTAGGGTTATTGTGGTTAATAGATAATGTGGAAGTATTAAGACAACCAATGGTTAGTATAGGTCCTTTGTACCCGGAACCAGATGCACAAACCTCAGGATAATAACTGCCTTGTCCTGTCGAATAAGGTTTACCAGCATTCTGGGGAGCTTGCCATGGTGATCTTGCGCATATTACACTGGCAACAGCGTATTCTGGTTTAGATTCTCTCACAATGAGTGATATGTCCTTTGCTGTTACGGTGTTAGCAGGCGTGTCAGAAGACGCAGGAGAGTTTTCCACTGTTTGGTCTAATAAGATCTGTAAGAATTCATTATCTTGCTGTAGCTCTGCAACAGAGAAGGACTGCGGATCATAGTCGCAAATGTCATAATAATTGTACATGGAAGAAGGGTCAGCTAGCCAGTGGGTATAGTACCGTGCTTGTAAATCTTTGTTTTCTAAGGCGAGACTGTCCTTTAGACTAAGTTTCTTGTTTGCTGTCCTTAGGGAAACCATAGGTTTATGCAAAGGTTTCTTTACTCGAAAGGGAAGCATCTTTGGTCTGTGTGTGCCCTTCCGGCCAATGGAATAAGAAATCTTTGGCTCTTGCATTCTGTCAAGGATGGCACTCTATAAAGAGTGGCACAGGACACCCAGAAGAGTTTGGGTGCTGAAAATAAGTGGACAGACAAGTACACACACAGCAGAACGGAAATAGAACGAAGAGTAGGAAAAAGTAGCAAGGGAAAAGGTACAGAATGGATACCCTCTTGGGGTGTATGCAGAATAGGAAAAGAGTATCGAACCTTGGAAATACTCTAGCCTTCTGCACAGTTTGCTATAACAGAGGCCCACGCTGTTTGCTCATGACTTGGAACAGCAGCTATGGGTGTCTGTAATGTAGAAACAAGACAAAGGAAGGGGCAGAGGTTGACTGATGGGGAACCAACAGACAAGCTCTGGAACAAAGGGTCGACAAACGGTACAAGAGATGTTACAACAGACAAATCCAGGAAAGGAGGTGATAGCAAACTAGCAGAAGGAATAGAAGGGAAAGTCGAGTAACAGGATTGGATAGCAGAGGACAGTAAGGTACAAGGTAGAGAGCTCAGAGGAGCAGGAAAGCAGTGAGTAAACCTACAGGAGTAGGATGGTAGGGTAGAAAAGCCAGAGGAAAAGGGTTTAGGGCAGCCGGAAAGAGGTAGGCTGTAGAGCAGGGAGCCCAGAGGACAAGGGCTAAGGCAGCCGGAGAGTGAGGCAGGCTGTAGAGCAGGGAGCCTAGAGGATAAGGGCTAAGGCAGCCGGAGTGTGGCAGGCTGCAGAGCGGGGAGCCCAGAGGACAAGGGCTAAGGCAGCCGGAAAGCAGCAGAGCTAGATCAGCTGCAATGTGGAGGGCCCGCAGGTCAAGGGCGGAGGCTGGAAGGCAGCAGAGCGAGATCCGCTACAACGTGGAGAGCCCGCAGAGCAAGGGCGGAGGCTGGAAGACAGCAGAGCGTGATCCGCTGTAATGTGGAGAGCCCGGCAGGGCAAGGGCGAAGGCTGGAAGGCAGCAGAGCGTGATCCGCTGCAGGGTGGAGAGCCCGGCAGGGCAAGGGCGGAGACTGGAAGGCAGCAGAGCGTGATCCGCTGTAATGTGGAGAGCCCGGCAGGGCAAGGGCGAAGGCTGGAAGGCAGCAGAGCGTGATCCGCTGCAGGGTGGAGAGCCCGGCAGGGCAAGGGCGGAGACTGGAAGGTAGCAGAGCGTGATCCGCTGTAATGTGGAGAGCCCGGCAGGGCAAGGGCGGAGACTGGAAGGCAGCAGAGCGTGATCCGCTGCGGGGTGGAGAGCCCGGCAGGGCAAGGGCGGAGACTGGAAGGCAGCAGAGCGTGATCCGCTGCGGGGTGGAGAGCCCGGCAGGGCAAGGGCGGAGACTGGAAGGCAGCAGAGCGTGATCCGCTGCAGGGTGGAGCAAGCAACAAGGCAGGGAGCCCAGCCGGAGAGAGGATAAACAGCATACAAGGATCCGATGACACTCGCGAAAGGTGGAGGGAGGACTCTCAATGCAAGAGGCCGAGTCACTGCAGACAGCAGCCTTATATACTGCCTAGCCCAGCACAGAGGCAGGCCAATTGGTTTCACCTGGCGGATCACACCTGCAGGCAATCGGCCACCGCCCTTTCTGTTCCTGGGCTGGTGGAAGCAGGACCAGACTCTAAGGCTTCTGGGGGGTGTAGTTCCATAGAACTCCAATAGGAAAGGCCAGAAAACAATGCTTGCGGCCAGGTGCATTATGGTATGCGTAGTTAGATTACCATAATCATTAATTAGTAAAGTCCAAATGGAGCAGAAATGGATGTGCCCATGGCGCATGCATGACAGCTGGCTGCAGGAGCTGAAGAAGAGCAGACTGTCTTTCACATTCCAACCACTAACAGAAGATGCAGAAACGATCAGCAACGAGGGGTTTCAGTCTCTGCATGAAATGTTTGACTCATTTTATTAGAATGTTTGTTCTGCACGGGCCCTACCCAAAGGGTCTTGGAGTGCCTTTCAAGATTAAAAAGGTGGGATGTGAAACAAGTTACACAATGTTTTCTGGACAGGATAGAATGATTAAGATAGACTGGTGTTAGCAAGGGAGATGTAGGGTTGTGGCTATGTGTGGGGAAGCAGGAATGTTTTGAGGCTCTTTCTGAAAGTGTTGATGGAGGGTGCAGAGTACATGTGAAGAGGTAGGTGTTCCATGCGCCTGGTGCCAAGTGGTACATGCTTGCTTTTGTGTGCATGATAGTTTGCAGAGTGGAATGTGTAGAAGGTGTTGGCCGGCTTGTCTGGTGTTTGTGTCGGTGATGGGTTTGAGTTTGTCATGAAGGTCAGATGGGGTTTTATTGTGGATGGCTTTGAAAATAATCCACAGCCCTTTGAATGCAAATCTGTGCAGTATTGGAAGCCAATGGAGCTGGCTTCCCAATGGAACTGGGCCACTGATGTGGGAATGTTTTGGTAATTGGAGGATGAGTCTAGCTGCTGCATTTGTTATGGCTTGCAGGGGGGCATGGGTGCTGGTGGGGAATCCAGTGAGGAGGGCATTGCCGTACTCCAGCTTGGAGAGAGCCAGTGCTGAGACTAGAGTGCAGAAGTCATCAGGTGGAGGGATGTGTCGGGTCTTTTATAGGAGGTGTAGTTGGAGACTGCATGTTTTGGTGACAGCAGCTATGTAGTGTGTGAAGGAAAGGTGGGGGTCGATGGTAAAGCAAAGGGGTTTGAAAGGTGTGGAGAGATATGTGTGGGTTGTCTGAGGTGAGTGCTTTCCTTCAGGGTGGGAATTTGGGTTTGTGTCTGGGGGAGGCGCAGATGAGGAGGAGTTCTGTTTTGGAAGGGTTGAGCTTGAGAAAATGGGCAGCTGTCCAGTGGGTGATGGTGGAGAGACCGCTTTTGAGGATGTGGGGTTGTGAGGGTGATGAGATTGTGAAGTATATTTGTGTTTCATCTGCTTGTTTGTAGAAACGGATGCTGTGTTTGCTAAGGGTTTGCCCAAGAGATTCAACGCATAGGTTGAAGAGGAGTGTAGACCGAGAGGAGCCTTGCAGGATGCCGTACTTAACTGGGGGGGTGTCAGGTCAAAAAGGGGGCATGGAGATGAAGTGTGTCCTGTCAGAAAGGAATGAGGTGAACCAGTCGAAGACGGTGCCTGAGAGTTTCATCCTGTGGGACAGGATGTTGACTAGAATGGTATGGTCGATGGTGTGGAAGGCTGCAGAGAAGTCGAGTATGAGTAGTGCTGTATGTCCTTTGTCAGTGATGTTGTGGAGGTTTATGAGGATGTGTAGTGCCACAGTCTCAGTGCTGTGTCCATGTCATAAGCCAGATTGGAAGGGGACGAGCAGGTTGTTTGTGGTGATGTGTTGTTGCAATTGGGTAGTGACAAAGCATTGCATGATTCTGGTGAGGTGTGGCAAGATAGTGATGGGGCAGTAATTTTTGGGGAGTGTGGGGTGGAGAGATGGTTATTTGAGGAGGGATGGGATTTGTCCAGTTTTGAGAGCAGAGTACCATGTGAGAGACATGAGTTAATTATATTGAGCCAGTGGGAGCTAGGCTTGAGGGGGGCATGCATCATCCAGGAGGTGTGCTGGTTTTGTTTTGGTAGTAAGGGTGATGAGAGCGTCTATGTTGATGGTGTGGAAGGTGTCCCACGTGTTTTAATTGTTTTGAAGCAGGGGTGGGTGTGGCGAGCAGAGCGGATGGCTTTCCTGATGTTGTGTATTTTGGAGTTGAACTAGTTCATAAGAGAGTTGCATACTGCAGTGGATGGGGGTATGGAAGGTGGGAATTGTGGTTTGTAGAGAGGTTTGACAATGTTGAATAATTTCTGTGTGCAATTGGTTTCGGATTGGGCTTCTTCGAGGTAATGGTTTGCTTCGACATTGCGTATGGCTGTTTTGTATTTGTTGCGGCAGAGTTTCAGTGGTGTTCTGATGGTGGGGCATGGGTTCTTTTGTCAGGCTCTTTCTAGGCGCCTGGCTTCCTGCTTGATAGAGAGGGGGGAGCTGTTGAACCATGGTTTATGATGGTCCCTGCAGGGTTTTACTGATTACAGGGGGAAAATTTAGTTGAGTGCCTTTGTGATGATGGGTTTGTAAATGTTGAGGAGAGTGGAGGGATGTGCGTGTGGAAAGGAGGGGGTGTAGGAGTCATGCTAAGTCCGTGTCTGTAATGTGTTTGGTTTGCTTGGCTGTGGGGACAAGGAGGATGTGTGGCAGGTGGGTGGATCATGTGCAGTAGAGCGGGAAGGGGATAGCAAGTGGTCTAACAATGACACCCAGATTTAGTTTAGTTTAGTTTATTCATTTGTAATGTGCACCATACCCGAGGCCATGAGGGCGCAGGAGCAACAAGGTTATTCACAGCTTGGTTACAGGTTGCAGTGCAGTACAATAATTACAGTAGGTACAATGGTTGAAACAGTCACGATAAAGGCAGTAGTTTGCAAATTTACAGATATACATATTTACATCATTTGCAGCGGTGAGGTGTGTTGAATAGTCACTTTAGCGGTCATTGGTCTTTAACCAATGGATATAGTTGCGTCTAAAGTGTGTGTAGGTTTTGGGTGTCCTTAGAGAGGGTGACAAGGAGTTCCAATGTTGGGCTGCTTTCACCGGGAAGCTGTTGCTGCCCATTTTGGTACGTTTGGACCTAGGCACTGTGAGCAGATTTGCATTGGAAGTTCTAGTAGGTCTGTTAGAGGTGTGTTTACTTATTCTGTTAACTAAGTAGCGGGGGGCAGCGTTATTGAGGCATTTGTGTGTTAGTGAGGGTACTTTGAGCAGGATTTTATCTGTAATGTTGAGCCAATTGTGGGATCTCCTAACGTTAGAGATGTGTTCTCTCTTGGGGATGCTAAGTGCTGCTCTGAGAGCGTTGTTTTGTAGCGTCTGTATTTTGTTAGTAACCTGTTTGCTGGCTCCTACGTAGAGGGCATTGCAGTAGTCCAGTTTTGATAATACAAGGGCTCTGGCTAATGTGATGCAACTCTGGGTGGATAGGAAAGGTTTGGCTGCTCTTACAAGCTTACATGTGTAGGCCATGGAGGATGCCATGGAGCTAACCTGTTTGTGGAAGGAGAGGGAGGAGTCAATTTAAATTCCTAAGGTTTTCACTTCCTTGGCTACCTTAATCGGGTTCCCGTCTATAATGAAGCTGGTGTAGTTGAAGTCCAATTTGGTTAGGTTAGAGGTAGCGCCCAGGATGATGAGTTCAGTCTTGTCATCATTCAGGCATAAACTGTGAGAAGCCATCCATGCCTGGATGATGAGGTACACCTTGTTCACCCAGGCCAAATCATGGTTGTAATCTCCCGTCAATTGGATGACGATCTGGGTATGATCGGCGTAATTAGTGTAGTTGATACCCAGACCATCGAGATCATCAAACAAGGGCTTTGTGAATACGTTGTACAATTTAGGGGAGATCCATGAGCCCTGGGGGACTCCACATGTGATGGGGATAGGGTCGACAGCAGCTATGGTGGAGAAGACGCGCATGGATCTGTTGCTGAGGAATGACTCGATCCAGCCAATAGCTTCTTGGGAGAAGTGGGCAGCTGAGTCCAAGTGGTTGCATAAGATTTTGTGATCAACTAGATCGAATGCCGCAGAAAGGTCTAGGAGAAGCAGTAAAGCAGTTTTCCCATTGTCTCTCAAGGTGTCAATTTGAGCCTTCAGGTCGATAAGGGCTGTTTCTGTTCCGTGTTGCGGTCTGAAGCCTGATTGCAGAATACCCAGGAGATGGTGTATTTCAAGATATTTTTGTATTTGTTAGTAAGCTGTCTTGTCTAGTATCTTGAGCTGGAATGGGACGGTGGTAATGGGTCTGTACTTGGTGGGAATGGAAGGGTCAAGAGAGGGTTTTTTGAGAAGGGGGAGGACCCATGACTCTTTGAGGTTACTAGGGACTGTACCTGAGGAGAAGGAGGCGTTAATGAGTCTGGTAATGAATGGTGAGAGGTCTCTTGCTGCATCTTTAATGATTTGTGAGGGGAAAGGTCGACCAGACAGTTAGATGGTTTTAGATGGTTTTAGGCTGAGAATGATTTTTTGCACTTCAAGAGTGGAGACTTTGGAGAAGCTGAAGCGAGTGGCGTTGGGTTGAGGGTGTTGGGGTGTGGTGAGAGGGGGGAATTAATGGGGTTAGTTGGTTTAGTTATGGATTCTTTCTTGTTTTTAATTTTAGTTTGTAGGCCTATGACCTTATTGGTTAGGGCATTTTGGACACTAGTGCACCATTGTTTGTCCTTCACACAGGTGTCTGGAGTTAGCACAGGTATTTCTAGTTCTTTAATGATCATTAACAGTTCTTTGGTGCTGGAGTTGGACTGCGCTATTCTCTGGTTGTAGGACTCTTGTTTGGCAGCTATGATTTCTTTTTTGTAATTGGAAGTTGTTTTATTGAGCATCATCTTGTTATAGTCTGTGGGAGATTGTCTCCAGGCTTGTTCCTTTTTGTGCTTTTCTAATCTAAGAACTTTAAGGTGACTAGAAACCCAATGGTTGAGGTGTTTTTTTGGTTTACATTTTCTTAGTTTTAACGGTGCAATAGAGTCTAAGGCTGTGCACATAATTTTGTTATAGCCTTCTATAAGGTCATATGGGTTGGAGGTAGCCGGGAGTTGGTTTAGCGTCGGGAGGATGAGGGGGATCAGTTTTTCTACTGTGATATTTTTCTTACTTCTCGTTGGCATGGCTGAGGCTAACACATTATTGGTGATGGGGCTGGAAGCTTCGAGGGTAAAGGAGAGGAGATGGTGGTCAGATCATGGTTGAGGGGAGTTATCGGTGATGGAGGCTGCGCAGTTATAATCTGCTACCCAGTCGAGGGTTCTCCTTTTATTGTGGGTGGGGCCAGATATTCTTTGGGTAAAGCCTAATTCAGACAGAGTATTGTTAATGAGGGTAACCTGGTGATCTTTGGGGTCTTTAAGGCCTAGGTTGAAGTCCCCTGTGAGGAGGCTCTGGGAGGTATTTTTTAGGTTATTAGTGAAGATGGCGATGAGGATGATGGATATCGTTTGGGAGTTGGCCGTAGGAAGCTCAGCTGTGAGTGATTCGCAGGATGGGAGGTGGTTGGAGGAGTCGAGTCTAATGTTGAGATGTGTTTTGGCAATTAAGGCCAGGCCACCACCTCTAGATTCCGTTCTGTCTGCTCTGAGGATGATGTAGTCATCGGGGATGGCCTACGAGAGGGCTGGACCTGCGGCTGCATGGAGCCAGGACTCGGTTATGGCTAAGAAATCTAGGTCTTCTGCTAGAATGAGGTCCGCTATATCTGTAGCATGGGCTACTATAGAGCGTGCATTAATGAGGGCTCCTTTTATGAGTGGGGCGGTGGTTTTAATGGAGGTAGGGATGGTGGCTGTGTTATGAATTTTATATTTTGTCATAGTATTGAATGGGCTAGAATGAGGTCTTTCCAAGGAAAGGTTGGCGCAAGTGCTAATGATAGGGGAGCGGTTAGTCAGTTTGGATTGGGTAGTGTCCCTGGCTCGAGGCTCGTATAGTTTGGGTAGTCTGGCCCGTAATCTGGCATTCCTCGCAGGGAGGCTACATGGTAGGGAGGAGTGGAGCAGCATGGTTGTGACGTAGGGCCCAGTGGGGGGTGGTGGAGTGGTGCCTATGTAGGCCGAGCTAAGGGTAGAGCTAGCGGAGCATGAAAGATTAATAAGGTGGAGAATACCTCTCAGCAATATTGAGTAGATACCTGGTAGGAACCTTTTGTTTGCAATAGGTGGGGTATGGAAGTCAAGTGAGGAGGCCAACCTAGTTGGTGGTTGGGTGTGTGGCAAGAGGGCAGGGGGGTACTAGCTACTGCATAGGTAGCTAGGTTGTACACAGAAATCAGTTATGTATAAGATATTATAGTCAAGTAGCAATTAGCTAGCAATCAATAGGTAAAGCAAGTAGTGACCAGGTGCGGTAGGACTGCAGGTGCACCGGATAAGCGAGATAGGCCTAGGCTAGGGAGTACAGAGAGAGCAGCTTTAACAGTGGCTAGTGTGCACAAAATCAAATTCAATCAGCATTTCAAAATAGTACAATGGCTAAAATGGCGTGGGGCAACACCTAGATTCAAAGTAGTACAGTGGCTACAATGCCATGGGGCAACACCTAGATTCACATTTGAATTGTGTTGTGCCCTATGGTCGCCCTCAGACCACATTTGAATTGTGTTGTGCCCTATGGTCGCTCCCAGACCACACTTAAACTGTGTTGTGCCTTATGGTCGCTCCCAGACCACACTTGAACTGTGTTGTGCCTTATGGTCGCTCCCAGACCACATTTGAATTGTGTTGTGCCCTTTGGTCACCCTCAGACCACATTTGAGTTGTGTTGTGCCTTATGGTCGCCCTCAGACCACACTCGAATTGTGTTGTGCCTTATAGTCACTCCCAGACCACATTTGAACTGTGTTTGTGCCTTGTAGTCGCTCATCTGCGATCCTGCCGGTGCCTCCTGCTGCGCATAAGCCACACTGATACCTCTTAGTACCAGGATGCTTTTTAGCCCACCCTGAACCTATCCACTCCTGCCCTCCTCAGGCTCGGTCCACCCAACCTGACTGTGTCCTCCTCCTCACACAGCCCTGCCCAGCATACAATCATGCCCATAGCGTCCTGCAAGCTCACCGCTGCCACCACCACGCTGCTCACGCTCCTCACAACACTCACTGCTCTCCAACTCTATACTCCTTTCCATCCCCTCATAACCACACCACTAAGCCCACTCCCCTACCCCAAGCATCTCGCTACCCCGGATACCACACAAACACTGCCACCTCGCACACCCTATGTCGTAATTATGCATAGATGAGAAAGACTTAGAGCTCGCACACCCTATGTCGTAATTATGCATCGACTAGAAAGACTTAGAGCTCGCACACAGATCACAGAAGTTAGCACACTACCCCTTCCCACAGAATACAGAAACTATAGACTGAGTTCCCGCACCATATCCAAACGCTGCATGGGACACCCACTCTCCCACAGTCTACTACCCACTAACCATGCCACACACCACAATACCACCTCACATAACATATCAGATACAACCACCACTGCACCTCCACAAACAAACCACACACACCTCACATCAAATGTGCCCTCCTCAATGTCCGATCACTCCCAGCTCATGCATCTGATATTCATGACCTCATAACGAACAATAACATTGACCTATTAGCCATCACTGAAACATGGTTACATGAAGCATCAGGCCCCGCCGTTGCACTTGCACTACCACCTGGCTTCACCATACTCAGACAAGACAGGCCAGATCGAATAGGAGGCGGAGTAGCATTCATCTACAAGGAGAACCTCCAGCTCCGACCTGTCAGTCACCCCTCGACCAACAACCCTGACCTCTTATCGGCCTGACTCACACTGTCACCCAACAGCACCATTAACATTCACCTACTAGACCGCCCCCCAGGCAACACCCCAGACTCCCAGGACAACATTATACATATCCTCAGCAACAACATCAAAAGCTCCACCAAAACCCTTCTACTCACCTTCTACTAGACCTTAATCTCGGATTCAACGATACTGAGGACAAATCTGCAGTCACTCTCACCAAGGAACTCAATGACCTGGGCTTCACCCAAAAAGGAGAAAGTCCTACTCACGCCAAAGGCCGAATTCCTGACTGGATTGCAAACCATAATTGCCTCTCCACTATCACCTCTAACTCTTCACTGCCTTGGACTGACCACAACTGCATCGAGTTCGCTATTCCTATCACCAAAAACCACAAAACTCTGACCCCTGCTAGCGCTGCACAAGTCAGAAGCTCAAAAAAACTCACCGAGGACAACCTGCGCCCATACCTCAATAGCCCCGAGTTAGCACCCCCATTCGCTAATGACCCCATTATCCTAGCAGACATCTACAAAGATGTCATCACCAAAGCTATCAATGAAATAGCACCACTCGAATGGAAAAAAGAGAAGAAATCCCTACACACCAACTCATGGTTTGCTGAAGAACTGCACTCAATGCGATCCCACAAAAGAGCAGAACTAAAAAATTGGCATTCTGACCCCTGCACCAGCACCAAAAACAAATTCAATTTAATCTCCCACCAATACAAAATAGCCATCACTGATGCCAAAGCCAACGCTTTCAACACACGTATCTCTAATGCCAAATCACACTCTAAAGAGATCTTCGCCATTTTTAACGAGCTCACCTCCCCCCCTATACACCGGAGGAAATAATCAAAGATGAAGCTTGGTGTACCAGCATTCAAGCTGCCATGCTACACAAAATTGACCTTCTCCAAAAGAAAATCAAAGACCACTGCAAAGCACTTCCTCAACAGACAGGAACTAAGCCTACCAACGCCCCACCCACCTCGCCAAGCCCACCATACCTGACTTCTCCTTCAGGGACGTCACTGAATCAGAAGTTGTCAACCTACTAAAAAATCTCAAACCTTCCCCCTGTAAAGGTGATATTTGCCCACCAAAACTCGTCAAAGACTGCGCAGACTGCTTTGCGCCGCTCTTTACGGCATTCATCAATGCGTCCTTTAAAACAGGCATCATCCTAGCTAACCTCAAAGAGGCCTGGGTCCGGCCTCTCCTAAAAATAACTACTCTCGACCCCTTACAACCCAACAACTACAGACCAATAACCACGGTGCCGTTCCTCCTGAAATTATTGGACAAAGCCGCACATTGCCAAATCCAACACTTTCGGCTTCCGGAACGGACATGGCACAGAAACAGCCCTGGTGGATCTGAAGAGTCAGATCACCAAAATCATGGACAAAGGCAAGCCTGCTCTTCTGCTCCTTCAAGATCTCTCAGCCGCTTTCGATCTGGTTGATCACACGACTCTCACTTCACACCTCACACACTCAGCCAACTTCTCTAAAGAATCAACTCTCTGGATCACCTCCTTCCTAGAGGGAAGAGCCATAAAAGTCTTCTCGGACATCGCCAACGCCACTCCCACGACAATCCACTGTGGGGTCCCTCAAGGATCATGCACTGCACCCACTCTTTACAACTTGTTCACCAAGCCCCTCTTTGACAAACTCGACTCATACGGCATCACATACACAAACTACGCGGACGACACCCAAGTACTTCTACCCCTTTCAGGATCATACAACGAAGACGCCAAGGCACTCCACACAATCTACTCCATCATCAAGGCATGGATGGCAGTTAATGGCCTTTGCCTCAATGGAGACAAGACTGAAATCATGATATTAGCACAACAGGACACCCTAGACAAACTTCACAAACTGTACGCTAACTTCTCCATTGGCAACTCCATCACCCCCGTATCCACAGCTGTAAAGACCCTGGGAGTCTATGACTATGACTAGACAAGTCAGCGCAATCACTTCTTCATCTGCCCACACCACCAAACTCATAAACGCCATCAAGCCTTACCTCTCTAAACCCAACTGCCTCTCTATAGCGAGAGCAACCATTGGAGCCAAACTGGACTACTGTAATGCACTCCTAGCAGGCACATCAGCCAAAAACCTAAACAGACTACAAGTCACGCAGAACAATGCTCTCCGGGCCGCTCTTAGTATCCCAAGAAGAGAGCATATCACCCATGCCAGACACTCAGCCCAATGGCTCCCAGTCAAAGAGCGGATCACTCTCAAAATCCTCACCCTCACACACAAATGCCTCTCTCTCTCCGCCCCGTCCTATCTATCAGAAACCATCCTCAAACCATCCTCCTCCCGTCCCACCAGGATGCAATACTCCAACCTACTCTGCATCCCGCGCATCAAAAAAGCCAAAGCCGGAGGTCTACGCTTCCCCTACATTGAAGCCAAGACCTGGAACGCTTCCTGCAGACATTAGAGCGGAAAACTCACTCCCGATTTTTCGCAGGAAACTGAAAACCTCATTCCTTGCAAATTAATAGGAAACTCTCGTGAACCCATGTAAATATACTGCATTGCTAATTTGTACATGTCTACTGTAAATATTGTATTTGTATGTAAATATTGTATCCTATGTAACTAAGATATTGTCTGTAACAAGCACCACGATGCCCCCGGGCTGAGGTGCACTCTACAAATCTGAATAAATAAATAAAATAGTACAATGGCTAAAATGCAGTGGGGCAACACCTAGATTCAAAATAGTACAGTGGCTACAATGCCGTGGGGCAACACCTAGATTCAGAGTAGTGCGGTGGCTAAAATACAATGGGGCAACACCTAGATTCAGAGTAGTACAGTGGCTAAAATGCAATGGGGCAACACCTAGATTCAAAATAGTACAATGGCTAAAATGCTGTGGGGCAACACCTTGATTCAGAATAGTGCAGTGGCTAAAATGCAGTCTAAGTATAGTATGCAGTATTAAAGGGTGACGTTGGTGTCCATGAATAGGGCAGTCTCAAACTGCGCGTGTCATAGGGACAAGCTGGGTCAATGCAGCCATGGGTTTGGGCATGGGTTTGATTTTTGCTTGAAATCAAAAGGTCCAGGGTGTTGCCTGCTGTGTGTGTGTGTGGGGGGGGGTAGGTGATGAGTTGTGTGAGGTCATGGGGGTGAGTGGAGTGATTATGCTCTTTACTATGAGGTTGCTGCCTGGATTGGGACTACCAGGGTTGAAGTCGCCAAGGTGGCTATTGATGCAGGGGGAGCTGTGGGTGTTATTTGTGAAGTCAGTCTAGTTGGAGTGGAAGTTGGGAGTGTGTGTCGGAGAGCGGTAAATGAGGTGGTGAAAGGTAGGGTGTGGGTATGATGTAGGGGAGCAATTGAGAGAGACTGCTTCAAAGGATGTGTATGGGGTGAGATTGCTAGTTGTGAGCGACTCTTTTCATATGATGGCAATGCCACCACCTTGTTTGTGTGGGCGGCCTCTGTGGTGGATGAGATATTGCGGCGGAAGCATGCCAGGGATAATAGGTGTGTGGTGGGGTTTGAGCCATGTTTCTGTAAGGAAGAGTATATCTGGGGAGTTTGGGCTAATGATTTCAAGTGAGTGCGCGGGGGCAGAGTGGCAGTTGGGAAGAATGCAGATATATGCAATTAGTTGATTTAATCGTTTGTTGGAGTTAAATGTGAATGTTGTTTGTGTGCTTTGTATGAGGCATATTTTGTGGTAAGCAGTGGCCAACAGGGGTTAACAGGGAACAGAGAATGAAAAAAGGAAATAGATAATAGCAAGAACCCTTACCTCTGTCAACCCTTTGCTCTGGACACTCGGGTGAGTGGACGCCCTAAGGAAACCGCTTACATTGCCAAAGTAACCTGAAAGTACTTCCTAGTTCGAGCCACTTCTGAATATGGAAAGACCATTCAAAGATAGCGGTTTTGGGGCCATGGGTCACGCGATCAGCCAATAGAACATACAATTTCCAAAAACCCAACCAGTGAGCAATACCATTAGTAAAGGGGGCAAGAATTGACAAAGATGGCTAACTGAGTGGCAAGAGCAGGTGACTCCCATGGACCACCCACCAGTTAGCTAGCCACATATCATGCGAACATAAAAACAGGAATAGCATTTGGCTTCCCTACTATCACTGGAGACCCAAGTGTCATGTGGGACGAAGGTTCAACCAAGCACATGAGTCAGAAAGAAAGTTCATCACCTTTATTTAGAGACAACAGATACACTCCTGCAGGGCAGTCGCTGTGGCTGGAACCTAGAAGGATAGTAGGAACTAAACATTAAGTTAGAGATTTCACTCTCTGTCTTTAGGATTACTTACCTGAGGATCATAAACTATTACCAAAGCTGTCTGGGTGATTCACTTAAAATGTGGACTATAAGGACTTTCTCTGAAGACCAATGTAAACCTTAGTTTAATGTAGCTGCATATTCTGAAGGTTACATGTGACCACCCGCAAGAGAAAAGTATAAATTCACACATGCCGCTTGTTATTCAGATGTAACTGTGTTTGCAGATTCATATGTTAAATATCCAAAAGCATGTACACAGTGTCACTGGCAAACTGAACTGGAACTCCATCAAGGAGCATACACCAGTGAGTAACAATAGAGATTAGCAAAATAGAAAAGTAATTCCCCAGGTTCAAAGTGAGGGGAATTGAATGCCCAAGGTGGGGCCTGCGATAGGAAATCTTCAGTCCCAAATTACTTGACGTTGGATCCAGGGAGACAGATACGCTTCTTATTAGTAGAGTGGAGACTACGTGCTGGATTGGTCCACTGTGTCTAGCATTCTAGGTAGATGGGAGCCATGTAGGCAATTGACAAGGCACAACAGTTTCAGGCGAATTCCGCAACACATTAGTAGCCAAAGAAGAGAAAATGTTATGGACAAAGTGGCAAAAAAAGCATTCCAGGAACACCTTGAGTCATGTAGCCTTCTTGGAGACAGACAATGGCCCTCATTACAACACCGGCGCTAAACCATGGCGCTATTAGCACCATGGTTGCTGCCGGTATTGTAATGAGTCCGCCATGATGAAATGGGGAAGTACCACCCCATTCCAAGGTTGGCAGGGCGGTACTTCCCCATTTCACCATGGCCCTTCCCCATTCCCATTTTTGCCCCATAGGGCATAATGGGAATGGGGAAGGCGGTAATTACGGTACCGCAAATTGCGGTACCGTAATTAGCACCAAGGTCCCTTTGCGGGTCCATTCCTTAATGACCGTAAATTGGCTAAGCTAAAGCCACCCAAAATGGAAACTATGATGATCCTTCTAGCTTCAATGCAGTGGAAAGAAATTAATTATCTTCAGAAGATTGCTTTCTCTGATTGCCCTATCCCATGTTTATACAAGTTAAAATCATTATGAATGACACTGGATGTATCTCTCTCCATCTGAGGACATATTAGTAATATTGTAAGAGCTACTAGATACCATGTACTGATTCTGAAACAATGAAGACCCACGTTATCTGAAGCATTCTGTGCTACTATAGCTAGGGTCATAATTGGAGCTAGAATTGACTATTGGAGTAGCCTATTTGCTGGCTCTATACAGTGTCCACAGTGCCTTAAAACTGTGGCTACTCACATCATTAAGAAAGGTCCTAATGGAATCACATTACTACCATACTTAAAGAATCTGAGCTGGCTTCTAGTGAATGGCAGGATACATTTTAGGATTCTCGTGTTATTTCATCGATCATTGCTAGTTCAGCCTCCTTTTATCTCAAAGAACGCATTAAGCTCTAGTCACCTCTTAGACCACTAGGTCTTTCACTGGGTTAAGAATCTCACTTCCAAGATTTCGGAGAAGCAGATCTTTTGGTAGACCATGTACGCTGATAGGCTCCAGATTGTTGAATAATCACCCTTTGTGTATTAGATAAATTCCTGATCTCTTACTCGTAAGAAAAGATTTAAAATCAATTCTATTTGATGAGGCGGTCTAACCACGTGTAATGTTGGAGCTTTCAGGATTCCTTTTAAGCCTTGGGGGCTCAGCAACCTTTATTGGTAGTAACACTGTTAATCCCCTGGAAAAAGAAATAGAATGACAAAGAGATGTAACATGATCAATGTCAGGGAGATTAAAAATCAGCCTGAATGCCACATTTTGCATCGTCTGCATCCCAGCAAGCTGACATTCAGGAATCCCAGGATTTGCAGTAATCCAATTTGGAATGTATGAATCTGTCCGCCAGACTAGGATAATGATTCCTATCCATAAAGGGCAAGATCTTATTTAGGAGCTCTGGTTTAATAAAAGCAGATTTAACCATCTCACTAACCTAGGTATCAATCCTTAGATCCGATTACCAGAAGAAAGCTAGGAATTTTGATTTTAGCAACAAGATTTGTCGGCAGGCCAAATAGAGGTGTGGGAGTTGGCCATAGCCATAGTGATCTTATTATTTGGTCCCAGCAGGATAATCTCAGTTTTTCTTGAATTTAGCTGCAAACAATTGTCGCACATCCAGTGTTCCACATCGTGGAGGCAGCTCAAAAGTGGAGAAAAATCATAGTTGGGACAGACAATGGTAAGATCATCCAGATAAGACTTCAATCCAAAACCATTAGTAAAAATATTGAATTGAAGGCATATGAAGATATTAAAAATCAGTGGGGAAAGGGGTTACACATGTGGGATACTGCCTATTTACCACAGCCTACAAGGGAAGGAGAAGGTCCGAGCTTCACAAGCTGAAACCTGGGATTAAGAAAAGAATGAAACCATCTGACATCATATTCCAAATGAATGGTGAGTCTGGACAGGGGTATATCAAAATCACCCGTATCGAAGGCTGCCGAAAGATCCAACACCATCAGCAGAGATGGATGATCTTTGCTAGAAGACGAAAAATTGTCACCCCATACTGTGGAAAAAAAGCCGTCTCTGTCCCAGGGTTGAGGGGGAATCCTGGTTGATATTCATGGAGCATAGGATTGTGCTCCACAAACTGTTGCAATTTACTGGTGATTAATTGTTTCACGATCTTTGTGTAGCCTGTGGCCCAAATTGGTTTTCGAGTTGGCAAGGCTACATGCTTGTCCTCTAAGGGAAATATAGGAATAAAAACAGACACCAGGGTGTAGGAAAGAAAATACTTTTTTGGGCCCGATTCATGGAGTTTGTTGCACTGTTCAAAGTGACTTTGCAATGCTGAAAAGTGACTTTGCACTGCTGAAAAGTGACTTTGCACTGCTGACACAAACCCTGATCCATGGAACTGTGCAAAGTGTATTTCTGCTGTGCAAAGTCTGTGCAAAGTCAGTGCATTGTTATTTTTGCAGTAGAAAATGACTTTGCTTTGATTATTCCTTAGCTATTAGGTCTAAAGGGGCCTGAAACCTCTGGCTCATAAAATGTTTTATACTACAACGCCAATCAGCCCTAGCCAGCGTAGACATTGGTGAGGGATCTTGGGAGTTGTAGTCCATAACATCTGGAGTGCCACTGTGTTAGGACAATAATGCCCTCTCACTCATCTTCTCTGTGTGTAAAGATTATTCTAAAGTCTTTGGTGAAAATTTCACCCATGGGGACGCCAGAGCTAAGAGTTGGACTTTCTCTGCGCTTATCAAGTTTTAAATGTTACTGTATTACTTAAGCAGCTGTACGTACACAGAGTAGGTCAACAATGAATGCCAGAACGGCGTGTTTGGGTTTTGTAATGTTGGCATCTCCCTAGATGTCCTAGATCGATATGTTCAACGTGCTTGGTAACAGTGCTGCTGTGGGATCTGGGTGTGAAGTTTCCTTGCACAGATGGCACTTATTGGGCGTGGATGTCATTTGCATGGTTTGGCAGGTTCTTGTGTGAGTTGGGCAACTTCAGTTTGCTTCTGTGAATTTAGAGGAGGCCCGCGGGAAAGCTCAGCAAGTTAAGCACATAGTCGCCAGGCGTCTGCATGAAACCTGCAGTGACTGGTCCAAATCTGGGTAGATCAATTCAGCTCTTCATCACTCCGAGGTCGAAAGATTGGGCGCCATGAAAGTGAGCAATAGCAATAGCTAGTGTTATAGCACTTCGAAGTAGGAGCAATCCGATGTGATGGGCTATATAAAACAATGTATTATTTATTTATTTATTCATGTGTATATTATTCATTTGTATAGCGCACCTAACCCGTCCAATGTGCATGTTTCTTGCTCCCCCTATCGCCTGTGACGCCATGTGCGTGAAAAGCACACACAAGTGTCTGCACTTGTCAGGAACACACACATTTGGGCAGGTGAATGCGTTTTCCTTGGCTATGACGGCACGTGCGCACATTTGTAATCAGTATTTGCACAGGTGTGGCGCACGCTTCGGCTGCTCTTTTTTCCTTCTGAATTCACACATTGCAAAGAGATGTACGACCACACAAGCACACCCGTGCGTGATTGCGCCTTTCGCTGTGATGCACAATATTTTGAGAACTAGGCCCAGGGCGTCTCTGTGCAAATCCAGGGACCTCATTTAGAGGTCACCAGGGGTCGCAACTGCTATATAACAGCACATCGTTATCATTTGGTCATGGACTTCTGCTTGCATTCACAGTAATTTGGTAATATGGGCCTATACACACTGATCTTAACGATACATATGGTGATATCGTAACCATATTTTTCGTAGTGTACTCAGGAACAATGCTATGTGATGCCACTTCCTGTTTTGTTAAGGGGTGAAAGGTTGTGTTCCATCGCTTCCCATGATATCACTGTGGGGTGGGGTCAAATGACATCACTTCCTGTGATGTCATCAGAGGTCAAGGGTTGTGTGATGTCACTTACGCTACCCCTGGCATTTTGGTGAAATGACGTCCCTGGCAAAATACATGCATGAATACCAATCGAGTTTAAACACCATGCACTCCTAGTTTGAAAGGGTTTTCAAGAATTTGTTAACCTAAAACAACCCTGGCATCTGCGTTGTAATACAAAAGAAACAAAATAAGTTCCCTATTTGGGAACTTCCGTCCCCTGGACACTGTCTATGGCTAGGCAAGCCATAGACAGTGTGCAGGGGACAGAAGTTCCCAAATAGGGAACTTATTTTGTTTAAATACATGCATGAAACGAGAAAAAGAAGAAAGCAAATGAGTGCCTCTTTCTATAATGATATTTCGGAATAAATAAAACTGAAGGCAATAGGATACTATGTTTTTATATAGTGCTTCCTATCAGATTCCTCCTGCTTCTAAGTGCTGTAATAATAGGCATTATTACCCAATTTGGCTGAACTTACTAAACGCAATCTGGGGCAATTTACCTTATGGAATACTTTCCTGTGTCAAAATGTGGAGTCACACGGGTTAATTAATTCATCGTTTATCACAGGGAGAGCAGTGTCTAAGCGCGGGACTGGGATTCGAACCTGTGTTTGGTTGCATGCGTTGCCCCTGAGCTTTCCACCTGGGTGGATTTCTCTTTATATTCTGTTGCCCAGCTGATCTCTCTGAGCATAAGGGGTGTACTCATCTTCACATGGTCGGTCACAGACCTCCAGTTTTTTGTTTTTTTAATATTGTAGAATAATAACATTAACATGAATCACAGCTAAGGGCTTGTGGTATGTAAGGGAGGCGAGCCGAGATCTATCTGTCTATCAGCTTCTTGTGCAAACAGTGTGCACCTGAACGCAATCAATCATATTGGAAAATGTAGTCTGGAGGAAGCTTTTTAAGAGTATCTTGGCACAACACTTACCGAAACTGGTTGATTCATTGCAATTTCTGGGGGCGTGGTCAATCTGCCCTCCTGCACCTGGTTTCACAAAATATAATCTTGATGTAATAAGCCACCACCCACAAGTCTGAGCATCTTTGCCCATTCTGCCGGCCTTACCCAGGCCTTGCCACACTGCCTCTTGTCACAGTGCAAACACAAGGCTAAACATCACAGAAGCCCCTAACATCTTACCATGGCATAGTCAGCATACACTTTAGATTTGACGGTGGCACTGGTGGCATTTTAGTTCAGATTTTGCATGGCGAGCATGAGGCAGGTGCCTGGTATTTGCATTGGCAGCGTTTCGCATTCTTCCTCTAACTGATGAGATATCGCTTCAGTCGCTTTCATCGGGCCACGCAAACCACGATAAGGTTTTGGGATGGTAGGTGCAGTGCAAATAGGCAGGCCAAGACAAACAGCACCGCTTGGATGACCTGTGTGCATGTTGCAGCAAAGCCTAGGAACTCACTACTCTTGCTGAGATGTTCCTGCTTGCCATGAAGCTTAACTGGTACCCAGAGCACCCAAAAAGCACAATTTGTTCCCACAGTGACATCTGCCATCTCTGCTGATGTCCTCGTTTGGGTTGTTAATGCGTTTCTTACTTCCAAGACAAATGCCTTGCCCCTGAGCTATCCTCACCTGGCCTAAGTCTGCTGAGCTTCCCTCCCTGCCCCTGTTTCCTTCCCTGTTTGCTTGTAGAGATCCCTTGTTGCCAATTCAGTAGCATCACCCTCCGTTCTATTGACCCATTCGCAAAGCCCAGGGACGTCATTTGGGGGTCACCAGGGATCGCAACTGCGACCCCTGAGGTCTCCCTTGCTACCCCTGTGGACTGCCTTGCTACTCCTAAAAAAAATTTTAAAAAAATTATTTTCACTGTAAGCTCCTGGGCTGTGGCTAGCGCCATGTGCCTCTTTATTTTTGAAGTGACTGGCTTTCTTGCTCAGGCATCTTCAAAAAACATGGGGTTCCAAAAGTGTAACACTTTCAGCAGTGACCCTAAATAAGAAAGAATAGGAATACCAAATATTGTGTCTTTCTGGAATTCTATACAATAATTGCTAGACTCATTAAAGGTTTATTTCAGGCAGTGTTCAGGAATGAGTCACTGATTTAGTCGGTTCTTAAACACCTCAACTCAGCCTTTCATCCTTCTGAGGTCGATACATGAGTACCAAAACAGGTCGGAAGATATTGTATGTATATTTGTTCTATATGAAGCGCTTAAGCTTAAGTGCTATATAATAACACATCGTTATCATTTGGCCTTGGACGTCTGCTTGCATTCACAGTAATTTCGTAATATGAGCTTATACACACTGATATTAACAATAACTATGGTGATCCATTCTTGTATGAAATGTATATCACATTAAAGTGATATCGTAACCATATTTTCCGTAGTGTATTTAGGAACCATGCTATGTGATGCTACTTCCTGTTTTGTCAAGGGGGGGAAGGTTGTGTTCCATCACTTCCTGTGATGTCACTTTAGGGTGGGGTCAAATGACATCACTTGCTGTGATGTCATCAGAGGTCAAGGTCGCATGGTGTCACTTCCGCTACTCCTGGCATTTTGGTGAAATCGCATCCCTGGCAAAGACCTCCGTTGCTTCCCGCAACTATTTGCGCGCTCAATAAATAGTAATCCAAAATAATAATGTTTGATTTACTGTGTTATTTTTATTTTTGTGCATAGTGTAATGCTGGCGAGCTTGTCAGGGAACTGCGGTGAACTTGTTTTACTTCATGATAATGGGGTTGGCAGCATTGCCCGTGTAGTGTTGCATCCTTTGTGACTCTGTTTTCAATAGCCAGGTCATCTGCCTGCTAGGGTTTACTCATCTGTCCAAGAATGCACACATCTGGCAAATAAGGGTCTCTACCCAGGCACTCTAGTTCTCACAAACAGGAAAGAGGGGAGGGTGGACTACCAGGAGTCAAGTCCTCAATTAACATACGCGAAGGGCATGTCAAGGTGAAATATGCACATTTCATTCAAGTGTTCTTTGCATAACCATACAAACTACACAAGACGAATGGCATTTGCCTTTCATGAAATCAACACACAAAAAACCAAGAGAGGATATTTTCTTCAAATAGTGTGTTGGAAACCTTAACAAGTGTGCAAGTTTAAACTTCAGGAATCAAGAACAAGGTTTTCATGCAGTCCCAAAATGTGACATTTCACCTTTAGTTGTATGACGTTTTTCCTCAGTTGATCTGGTGCAGTGGTGAAGTGCCCCGCCTGTGAACCTGGCGACCACGTTTCGAGTCTGAGGACGGCATAAGTTCGACAGAGACAATGGTTCTAATTTCACAGAGGTGGACTGGGTGGACGCACTCCACCCCCGTGTACCCTCAGTACGAGAGGAGAGACCTAATAGTGATGCCAGGTTGCAGTGCTCCTATCCATGCCACCTTCTTAAGTGTTCACTGATATGATATGGCATTTGTAACGCGCCTATACACAAGTGTTTCAAGGCGCGAAGAGGCGGGTGCGGGGGGGACAAGGGGAGAACAGACAACGATCCTACTAGGCCAGGTGTCATTCAGATCGTGCAAGGGTAGGGGGACTGGGAAAAGTGCAAGGGAAAGGGGAGAGGGGAAGTGCAGTACATGGTTAGTAGAATACAAGATAAGTAATAGGGCCAGCTGGTGGCAAGTGCAAGGTAAGTGCCGGGAGAAGAGGCTGTAGGATACAGAGACAGTCCCGTAGTGCAGGTAGGCAGTGCAGGGAAGAGTGGCAGGGCCAAGGACCGAGACTGGTGAGTGGCCAATTGCAGATTCAGTGCAGGTTCAGTGATTTTAGCAGGGGAGAGAGGGAGAGAAAGCGGAGGCAAAGAGGAAGGTTTTGAGGTGCTTCCGGAACCGGAGGTGGTTCTCCTCAAGTTTCAGGGAGGCAGGAAGGCTGTTCCAGTGGGAGGCCCCTGCTGCAGAGAGAGATCTACCCCCAGCTCGTTGCTTGGAGAAGCGGCTGACCCTGAGGTAGTTGGAGGTGGATGAGCGAAGAGCTCGAGAAGGAAGATATTTAGGAAGAGAGAGTTGAAGGTATTTTGGCCCAAGGCCCCAGAAGGCCTTGTGGACAATGCAGAGGGTTTTGAACTTAATCCTCGCGGCCACTGGGAGCCAGTGTAGCGACTTCAGTCCTGGAGAGATGCGGTCCCTGGGCTTGAGGCCAAGGACAAGTCTCGCAGTCCTGTTCTGGATGAGTTGCAAAGGGCAGAGAGTAGAGGCAGGAAGATTTAGATAGAGGCTGTTACAGTAGTCCAGCTTCGAGAGAACCGGGGCTCTGGAGACACTGAGCTTCTGGGGGAAGGAGAGGAAAGGAAGGATACCTCTGAGGAGGTGTAGCTGGTAGTGTGACTTCTTAGAGACGTCAGATATGTGAGGAGAGAAAGAGAGTGTGGAGTCGAAGATAACCCCGAGGTTTTTTGCCTTGCAGGTAGGAGCAGGAAGAGGGCCAAGGGAGGCCAGCCAGAGAGCTGCAGGGAAGGAGGGAGTGTGTGTGCCGATAAGTAGAATCTCAGTCTTACTGGCATTAAAGCAGAGGTCGTTGGCGGCACACCATTCCTGGATAGCAGAAAGACAGTCAGAGATGAGGGAAGGAGAAGAGGAGGCCGAGGGTAGCCTGAAAATGAGCTGGGTATCATCCGCATAGCACTGGAAGTTGGGACAGAGAGCAGCAACAGGCATGTTTAGATGCACACAACAAAGGACTGTGGGCCTCATTACGAGTTGGGCCGGGGGTATCCCAGTGGTAAATCTGCCGGAATACTGCTCACCTACCATTATCGCCACTTGGGCTGGCAGAATTACGCTTAATTACAAGTGGCGGTGGTGGTGTAAATCCCCATTTCTTTTAGTCCATTGGATTCAAAGGGGCGTTTTTGGTAGAAATACTGTGGCCGAATTTCCGCTGTGGTAATTCCACCAATTCTGATGATTTTTCGATGGTGAGTGGGAGGATTTACCTTCAGCATTTTCTTGGAGGTAAATCCTACACTCCAGGCCCAACCTCAAAATTTGGCATAGTGGTAAAGTTGGCAGTAACAGATTTACTTGGCAGTAACAGATTTACTGCCAATTTACCACTGAACGCCATACTTGTAATGAGGCCCTGTGTGTCCACACTACTGGTGTATTGCAGGAAAGGTTGTGGATCAGACACTGTTGATAGAAGCTTGCCTTAGATCGGAGCTCTCACTCCTGTGTGGCTTATGCCTCCTTCCTAGGATTGGACCACAGCAAGTGTGAGGGGCTGTTGATTGCCCAATCACAGCGCTTTGCAGATCACATGGCCCTCGTGAAAAGCCGGCTATCCTGGAGCCTGGGGCAGGTGGCATGTGGAGTGCATCACTGGGCCACATTGGCCCTTAGCATAAGGGAAGGGCATTCAGCCAGGTTTCAGTGAGATGGCGATTCCAGGGCAGTGGTTGAGAGACTAGTACATTCGTGTGATCGTCCAGTGTGCATTGAAGGGCTTGGATGCCCCCTGTGAAAGGATGGCGAAGTGTATGGGAGATTGGCCTGCTGTGGAAGCAGGAGGCACAGTGGGCAAGGTGGCTTCTGAGTCATAGGCTCGTTCAATGAGGGCAGATGGCCCATCTTTTTCCAGCAGCCACCGACCTGCCTCCTTATCTGGCCCTTTACATATCTTTTTGTTGGAACACTGTGTCAGCTTGGATCAGGTTAGCTTTTGAGAACTATGTTGAATTAATATATTCATCTTTTAAACAGATTGCTTCGAATATGGGGTATCTTTGGCCCAGAAATACCACAGTGAAGAACAGTTCACAGAGGCCAAGTACACTGCAAGGGCAGGGTTGGGAAGATATCATGTCCTGGGTCATCACATAGGCTTGCTGCATCAGAGCACCCCTTTAGCCACGAACTACAGGACATCGGCACCGAAATAGGGGTCCCAGGTGCAGCCTTGGTCATTGGGTTCGTGAGCTTTGGGGTTCACAGTAGCTGTCTTGGGAGATTGGGGCTAAAATAGAAATCTTGGCATTGCAAGTTTTTGTACCTTTCCAAAATGGCTGCTATCTTTTGATGGTGAGCCTTTCTTGTTCTATTCCTAAGAAGCACCTCGAGCCATCATGGCTGCCTCTGTGCTGCAGAGTTAATGCCTCATAGGTGGTAAGCGGGCGGTACTCAAGGTGCGGGTCATGACGGAAGTCGCGTCGCTTGCCATTTCTTTTCCTTCCTGTGTGGATGGCTCCATGTGTGGTTGCTGCTGAATCGGTCCTGTGATCTCAGGAAGAAGCACTCCCTAAGCCTAGGGGGTTTGGCCTGCCCCTTGCGTATTCCTTCAGTTTGGGGTCTCACACTTGGATCACGCTGCACACGTGTGTGCCTGACCCGGAAGCAGTGTTGTGATATTAGCGAAGGGTTGAGGTAAAGTAGAATAGGAATGCGGTATAGTGTTCCCATGTGTGTTGCCTCAATGCTATCAGGCGGTAGTGGCAGATGGATGTGTAATGCGTGAAGGTGGTGGATGTAGTGTTGTGTTGTGTGTGTGTGCGGGCGTGTCTTTGTGTGAGAGAGTTATGTTTGAGAAGTTGCCTTAGATACTCTCTTGCATAACCTTTCTCCCAGTTCCATTCTTTTATATGTCCTGTGGACCTATGAATGCTGCCTCATTGAATGCCTGTGACGTCATGGCATGGGCGAGCTCTGAAAGGTGGGGCAAGGGCTTGAATGAGGAAAGATGAACCTGGGAGGTGGAGCGATCATGCAGGTCATGGCCTGTTGCCCATGGAAAGGGCACTCGGAAACAAGTCCCTTTTCTCTTTATGTGGCAACCTTTCCAGAGAAGGAGGGGGGCGGCTGTGAGGTCAGAAAGGGTAAGTGGCTGTCCATTTTAGTTTGAGCTATTATGTGGTGCTTGTGCGACTGAGAAGCCGAAACTATTGCATTAGAGTACAGATAGGGAAAAATGGAACATAAAGAGGGACACACAGCTTGCAGATGTTGTTTGGTTATTTGCCAACTCATTGACTGACCATGGCCATGCTAATCCATAAGGTCATTCCTAACCAGTTCTTGCTCCTGCCCGCCCACAATAAACCTCATGGTAACTCTTTGAGCTTGCTTTAATCAAGCCTTTCCATCATACTTTTCACTCGATGTGCCTGCCATTGTTTTTGCAAAGCAGTATTCTGTGAGTTAATCATCCTCATTACAATGTTCATGGTATCCCGCTGTTAAATCTGGTGGGACACCACCAAAACGGCAATACTGTTACCAGCATTTGGAATTCTGGAGTTACCGCCATATTCCAAGTGTCGGTAAGTGTATGTAATTCCCTATTCCATGCTGTTCATAGGACCCCATGAAGTGAATTGCAATATTTTGTAGTTTGGCAGTGCAGGAAAAGTTGTGGAAACTGAATTACTGCCACTTTTTCTCACACCGCCAAACTTGTAATGAGGCCCGATGACTTAATTGGAGCTGTAAACCTGCAACTGGAGTAATACAAATGTCTTAACTAGGTCTGCCTTCAGCCACTCAATTTATAAGCAGCTTGTGTTTAAGTATAAGGCTTTTGCCAGGCGCTGCAATTAATTGCCCTGGTACTCAGATCATTTTACAACTGCTACCATCAATGGCCAGTTAATGCTACCAGAGCAGTGCCTGGTAAGTTCCTTTCCCATGCCTACACAAAAACCCAAACTACTGGCATTGCCAGTGTAACTTGAATTAAGTTAATCCTGTGGATGAAAACTGATAATGGAGAAGTATTTAGCTTTGAGACCATGTCAGCAAAGCACTCCAGCAGCCAGATGGGCTATGAATGCAGGCGTCATATCACTGAGTAACATCTGTGCTCCAAGCATCATGATTGGCTGGGGCAGACGCCCCCCAGTGCTAATACTTGTTTTATGTTTGTCAGTTGGGAGAAAGAGAGATGGAGATGAATGAATATTCTGGTGGTGTCTCATATGTACTTACCTGTAACTGGAACTAAGCAATAAAGAATTGACATACCTGTAGAAGTAATGGGAGAGGCAAGTGTGATCATTGCAAGGCTGTAACTTTGGTTACTATCGACTTCTGTGTTCCCTTCTAACCTTGTTAGGTGGTCTATTCTCCAGCTGATAGATCCCTCTCTGTTGCAATTCAAGTTGGAAGGGAAAGCTTTGTAGGTTAGGGAGGTAGGATAATAGGGAATATGGAGGAACAGTGGTAGAGGCAGCTTTCCGTGCCTGGCGTGGTGGTTAACAGGGCTCCAGCAGGAGGCTGTGGGTGCACTGAGCGCTAGGCAGGAGTCAGAGGAGGCGGCTGCCCCCCTGTCTCTGCCACTGGGAAGGAGGAAAATATCCAAACACAAAATAGCAAGGATCTGAAGGTGGTGCTCGCTTCGGCAGCACACATACTAAAATTGGAATGATACAGAGAAGATTAGCATGGCCCCTGCGCAAGGATGACACGCAAATTCGTGAAGCGTTCCATATTAAAAAAAATAAATTAAAAAAAAGGATCTGAAGGTGGTCCACATGATGACTCATGCGAGTCATAGCACACAAACCTCATGGCAGGAAGTTGTCCTCATGGTCTACAATCAAAGTGGGATGAAATCAAATTGCATGGTCCTCTTGTGGGAAGAAAAGGGGCTCTGGTGCCCTGGATTTGCCTATCTGTGTGAAGAGCTTGCCTGGCGTGGCATACACCCAGAGCCTCTATAGAGTCCCCGCCCCGTTCTGCTTCCCATTGAGTATAGGGGATGCTACCCAGCTCAGCTCAGGTCTGGGGAAAAGGACTAGCGCAATACTGCCTCAGACCTGCCCCAACTACACCACCGAAGGCCCCGTCCCTCCCAGCTGACTGAGTGGTTAGATAAATCCGTTTCAAACCCCAAACTCCATATTTACTCCCCCACATTTACACAACGTGGTTGAGGGGAAAGCCCGGAGGCAGAACTGTGAGCAGCAGCACTTACACGAGCAGGCGGCTTTTCACCCACAAGCCACACATGCACTTTGGCAGCGGCTTATCGATGGAGGCAACACAATCTTAAGAACCTATCACATTAATGCGGTTCCCTGCAGAAACAGTACACAGATAAAGTACAGGGCAATGGGCCATACGGCTGAACACACTTTACCACCTGACTGTAAGGTGGAGGATCAAGGCGTTAGTCCCTCGTCTCTTTCACGCACAGCACCAATAGAAATGAAGTACCTGCACAGAGGGAATAAGCATAGGAAGATGAGGGAAGAAGTTGCTACACCTGAGAAAGCTGGCACGGAGATAAAAATGACCCAGTCACAAGGAGACTTATCAGGAACAGGATGGCATTTCACAGCCTGCTCCAGCCAGCCTCTCAGACAGGTTTATTGATCAAGAAGTAGGGGGAGGCCAGTTTTGTGTTGTATTTTATTTAACTTATACAGTGGTTATCGCCAAAGCGCTTTACAACATAAAAATGGTACTATATTATAGGACATGGGGAAGGTTTACCAGCAGGTTTTTAGGCAGTGGAGAGAGATAACAAATGGTCCCTCAAACAGGACCGAAAGAGTGAGGTAGAAGATAGAGATCTAATAGATAAAGGTAAAGTATTCCAGTGGTTTGGGGCAAGAAGCGCAAAAGAGGAAGGGTGACAAGACACAAGGAGGTCGAGGGATAGAGAGAAGGAAGTGGGATTGGGACCTCGGGGCAAGAGGAGGAGAATAAAAAGAAACAGCACAGAGATGTGGGGGCTAGACCGTGAATGGGCAATTACCGGGTCATTACGGCCCTGCTGGACCTGGTAATTGCACATTCGCCAGCGCCGGAATGAAACGCTCCCCATTCCAATGGGAATGGGGAGGTCGGATGCACCAGCACCATTCAGAATGGTGCCGGTGGATCCAACATGCTCTGCTTGCGGGTGCCGGTATGTCCGCCAGGACAGACCTGGCAGCCGTAATGGCACCCGCAAGCAGAACTCGTAGTTTGCCCATCCGGGAACTACGGTACCGGCAAGCTTACCGGTACCGTAGTTCCCGGACCGGCAAACTTATAATGAGGCCCCATGTGAAGGAATTGAAAGATGAGAGGAAATTCCGAAGAGAGCCAGTAAAGTGAGGCGAGAGCAGCAGAGATATAACTATGGGGGGGTGAGAGGGTGACCCAGTAGAAGGGAGGAACCGTAATCAAGTCTAGAACAAACCATAGAGGAAATTAGGAGCTTAGTTGGATCAAAAGACAGGTAAGAGCGTGCTTTCCAAATGTTGAAGAGCTGGTAGCGGCAGGAATGATCTACAGAGGTGATGTGATCAAAGAAAGAGAGGGAAGAATCAAAAGTCATGCCAATATGTTTGGCTGATGCGGACAACGTATAGCATGGAAGGAGGAAAGGGTGTTTGAAGCAAGTGGGATCAGAGGAGGAGTGGAGGCGGAGGGAAAGAAATGAACTTCAGTGTTCGTTGGATTGAGATGGAGGAGCAGACATCTGTGATTGGATGGATGGCAAGCAGGCAACTGGAGGGAGAAGTAAGAAGAGATTCAGTTAGGGAAGAAAAGGAGAAAAAGATGTGTGTGTCGTCAGCGTAGAAATTATGTGAAAGTCCAAATGAGTTGATTATAGGAGAAAGTGGAATGGTGTACAAGGAGAAGTGAAGGGGGACACGCACCAAGCCTTGGGGGACCCCGAATTGAAGAATAAAGGTACAAGAAGTAGAATTAGCCCAGGAAACTGAGTAGGTGCGGTTGGAAATATAGGAATGAAACCAGTCGAGTACAGAATTGCAGAAACCAAGATGGGAAAGAATGGAGGGAAGGACAGAGGAGTCTACAGTATCAAATGCTGCAGACCAGTCAAGTAAGACAAGGAGAGAGGATTGCTTTGAATAGCAAGAAGATAGCAGAGAGTTGGTAAAATAGGGTAGGGTTGTTTCCGTTGAATGGTGCGGGTGAAAGCTGGATTGAAAGGTAGGTAATCGGGAGGATGTGTTCAAATGGGCAGAGACTTGAACGTATAAAAACGCATTTAAGAACCTTAGATATGAAAACGAGTCGAGAAATGGTAAGGAAATTAAAGAAAAGAGAAGGATCAAGAGTGGGCTTCTTCAGAATGGGGATAATACCTCCATGTTTGGAATCAGCAGGGAGCGTCGAAGAAGATAAGGAGAGATTACATAAAGATTTCAGATAAGGAAGCAGCAAAGGATAGATTTATGGCATTAATGCAGAGGGTAAGAGTCCAAAGGGGCCACAGTGGGGTATGCTCGTGTAAGGTAAATAGAATCTCAGTCTCAGAAAACCGAGAGAATGAGGGCATTATAGACAACAGTGAAGGAAAATAAGATGTCGAGGAGACAATGGACGGGTTAAGTGAAAAGGATGTCCAGAGAAGAGTAACATTAGAAGTAAAGTAATTGGCAAGATCAAGAGCAAAGTGGAAAACAAGGGACTAACCGCAGAAGGGGAAAGAATGTAACTAAGAACTTGGAAGAGACGCGCAGATGGGGCGAGACAGTAAGAAGGTCAGCATAGTATTGTCGTTTGGCAGCTAGTAAAGAAGAATCGTAAGCAGTATGAAGAGAAGGTAATGTACGAAGATCTACATGAGATTGTGTGTTCTTCCAATGACGCTCCGCCTGGAAGAGAGAATGGCAGAAGGAGCGGATAGGAGTTAACCAAGGCTGAGGAGGTTTGTGGTGAAGAAGGTCCAAAATAGTGCGGAGAGAAGAAGAGAGCGTAGAGGCAGCAGAGTCAACAGAGGGAGCAGAAAAGCGATCCAAGGATGAAATACATGGAAAGAGTGTAGATAATGTTGAGAAGAATCAAAGGAGTGGCGTTTGTGCCTGGAAAACGTAAGTGAGGCGGGAGAAGGGGCTGCGATGGCAGATGGTGCCAGAAGGGAAGATCAGACTGAGAGAACAAAAAGCAGCTGGAAGCCTAAATCATGGCTGTCTGCTGAGGGATATATCCCAGGCACTAGCTGAGACCAGGACCAGAAGAAGGTAGAAAGCCAGAAGCCTGACACGGGCTGGAGCTCCGACCTTCCCAGGAGCCAGAGGCAAAGATCAAGAATCCCTGGCAGGAACTAGAGACAAAGAAGGATCATCATGTTAATTGCTAGACCCATTACTGGTGGATCTGAATTTAACACTCTGACAAATACCCTAAGGAAGTGGAGAGAACTCCTTGCTGGTTGGAGTGTGTAAAAGGTATCGTTGTAAGCCCAGTAAGGTGACACGCGGCAGGAGGGTGTTAATATCTATGCCTTACTCTGTACTCAAAGAAACGGCGGAGGAAGTAAGTGCAGGTGTAGTGTGTAAAAGCTGCCATTGGTAGCTCAGGGTGCAACCTGTGTGTAGAGGGTGATAATATATATCCCTAAATCTGTACAGAAAGTAAGGGAGAAGAAAATACCAGCTGGTAGGAGCGTGCAAAAGCTGTCATTGTTATTCCAGGAGGTCAACACGTGGCTAGAGGGTGATACTATCTCTACGTAAATCTGAACCCTAAGAAAGGGCCGGTACAAATACTTGCTGGTAGAAGAATACAAAAGCTGCCATTGGTAGCTCCGAAGGGCAACCCATGACTAGACAATGAGAAAGTCAATTATAAGTCTGAACGCCATGCAAGGGGGGGGGGTTAGAAATACTTGCTGGTAGGAGAATGCAAAAGCTGCCATTGGTAGCCGGAGAGGGCAACCCGTGGCTAGACAATGAGAAAGTCAATTATACGTCTGAACTCCAAGCAAGGGGGACAGGGGTGTTAGCCATACTTGCTGGTAGGAGAATGCAAAATCTGCCATTGGTAGCCCAGGAGGGCAACTCATGACTAGAGAATGAGAAAATCAGTTATAAGTCTGAATGCCAAACAAGGGGGGAGCGGTTAAAAATACTTGCTGGCAGGAGAATGCAAAAGCTGCCATTGGTAGCCCAGGAGGACAACCCGCGGCTAGACAATGAGAAGTCAATTATACGTCTGAACTCCAAGCAATGGGGGACAGGGGTGTTAGCCATACTTGCTGGTAGGAGAATACAAAATCTGCCATTGGTAGCCCAGGAGGGCAACCCATGACTAGACAATGAGAAAATCAATTATAAGTCTGAACGCCAAACAAGGTTGGTGGGCGTTAGAAATACTTGTTGGTAGGAGAATGCAAAATCTGTCATTGGTAGCCCGGGAGGGCACCACGTGACTAGACAATTAGAAAATCAATTATAAGTCTGAACGTTAAGCAAGGGGCGAGGGGTTAAAAATACGTGCTGGATGGAGTATGAAAACACTGTTATTTGTAACCTAGAGGGATAACCCATGGCTGGAGGATGTGAATAGCTATTCTAAGTTTGAACCAAAGCCGGGCACAGGGGGTGTGGACAAATAGTTTTGTTTCCGGTAAGAAATGGTCAATAATCGAGCTGGGTGCTATATCACTGCGGCACTGCATTCGATTAGGGGCTCCTGAAAGGACTGGTGGTCCCCAAGATAGACGCTGTCATGCTTTTTACATTATCCCCTCTTGACATCCCAGCTAATACTTTTGAGTTCTTTGGGATACTATTCCCGAAGCCAGGGTGCTGGATCCTGTTGTGCTGCTCAGTTCTCTCCACACATTAAGTTGTCCATCCTGACATTTTTACTATCATTATCGGTACCATGATGGTAGCTGCTGATTGATGCATCCCAGGATCCTCTGCGCCCGCATACAGATTTTATTTTCTAATATTCTGACATTCCAATTCAGTGACTAATGGCATTCAAGAACCAGATGTGTTCTTCTTTGCCTTATTTTCGTTTATCCTTTTTTTAGAACACCAAAGAAATTCAGTACATTTTTCCCACAACTATATTGCATTACATAAATGTTTGCACAGTTCTTAGCCCATTATCCCTTGACAAAGCGTGCTTATAGCGAAACGTGTGTAATCAAGTGTATGAACAAAATCGTCATTTGTTTATTATCCAAACAATAACACTGGGATATCCTACCAGTTCTGCAAATTTGCGTGCATGTGTGGCACAAAGTGGTCGAGTATTAAAAAGTTGGACATGTTTATTTTCCGAACAGTAAGGTTCATGTAACCTATCAGGTCAGCAAAGTGTGTGTGCTCTAACAGACAAGAATGTGTCTATACTAGCTCATTTTCTCAAAGGATGATGACATGCTGCTAATTACAGTACAATATGAATCTATCTTAAAGACTGGTATCACATTGAATAGGTTATATGCAATTATAACTAATGAAATAATAACTAATGAAACAATTACGAATAAAAAACAACTAATTCCAAAATAACTAATTTCTTTTTCATTGTTTGTGGGGGGGTCCCCTTAAACTCCCACCTTTTTTATAATACTTTCCCCCCACCCGCAAAACCATTATTCCCTTCCCCAACCCCATTTTTAGTTTTTTCCAGAATTAGTTATTTTTTCATTAGTTGTTTTGTATTCAATATCATTTCTGCATACTCATTGAATATAGTAAAGTTTCTTCGTTAATAACTTTTGAGTGTAATCACAGCCTTAGGCCTGATAGGCCCTCCTCCCACCCAATTTGCTGCTTCTAAATAAAGGTGTTGCAGAACATTTCTGACTTGCGTGCTCTGTTTATCCTTTGACAAAGAAGCATAGGGTTCAGAGGAAAGCCTTCAGGAAGTCCTGGAGAGGCTGTTGTCGCATAATGTTCTGAGGAAAGCCTTCAAAGTCATGGAGACGCTGTTGTCGCATAGTGTTCCGAGGAAAGCCTTCAGGAAGTCCTGGAGACGCTGTTGTCGCATAGTGTTCCGAGGAAAGCCTTCAGGAAGTCCTGGAGACGCTGTTGTTGCATAGTGTTCCGAGGAAAGCCTTCAGGAAGTCCTGGAGAGGCTGTTGTCGCATAATGTTCTGAGGAAAGCCTTCAAAGTCATGGAGACGCTGTTGTCGCATAGTGTTCCGAGGAAAGCCTTCAGGAAGTCCTGGAGACGCTGTTGTCGCATAGTGTTCCGAGGAAAGCCTTCAGGAAGTCCTGGAGACGCTGTTGTTGCATAGTGTTCCGAGGAAAGCCTTCAGGAAGTCCTGGAGACGCTGCTGTCGCATAGTGTTCCGAGGAAAGCCTTCAGGAAGTCCTGGAGAGGCTGTTGTCGCATAATGTTCTGAGGAAAGCCTTCAAAGTCATGGAGATGCTGTTGTCGCATAGTGTTCCGAGGAAAGCCTTCAGGAAGTCATGGAGACGCTGTTGTCGCATAGTGTTCCGAGGAAAGCCTTCAGGAAGTCCTGGAGACGGTGTTGTTGCATAGTGTTCAGAGGAACGCCTTCAGGAGGTTCTGCAGACGCTGTTGTGACATAGTGTTCCGAGGAAAGCCTCCAGGAAGTTCTAGAGACGCTGTTGTCACATAGTGTTCAGAGAAGAGCTTTCAGGAAAGTCCTGGAGACGCTGTTGTCGCATACTGTTCCGAGGAAAGCCTTCAGGAAGTTCTGGAGACGCTGTTGTCGCATAATGTTCTGAGGAAAGCCTTCAAAGTCATGGAGATGCTGTTGTTGCATAGTGTTCCGAGGAAAGCTTTCAGGAAGTCCTGGAGAGGCTGTTGTCGCATAATGTTCTGAGGAAAGCCTTCAAAGTCGTGGAGATGCTGTTGTCGCATAGTGTTCCGAGGAAAGCCTTCAGGAAGTCATGGAGACGCTGTTGTCGCATAGTGTTCCGAGGAAAGCCTTCAGGAAGTCCTGGAGACGCTGTTGTCGCATAGTGTTCAGAGGAACGCCTTCAGGAGGTTCTGCAGACGCTGTTGTGACATAGTGTTCCGAGGAAAGCCTCCAGGAAGTTCTAGAGACGCTGTTGTCACATAGTGTTCAGAGAAGAGCTTTCAGGAAAGTCCTGGAGACGCTGTTGTCGCATACTGTTCCGAGGAAAGCCTTCAGGAAGTTCTGGAGACGCTGTTGTCGCATAATGTTCTGAGGAAAGCCTTCAAAGTCATGGAGATGCTGTTGTTGCATAGTGTTCCGAGTAAAGCCTTCAGGAAGTCCTGGAGACGCTGTTGTTGCATAGTGTTCCGAGGAAAGCCTTCAGGAAGTCCTGGAGAGGCTGTTGTCGCATAATGTTCTGAGGAAAGCCTTCAAAGTCATGCAGATGCTGTTGTCGCATGGTGTTCCGAGGAAAGCCTTCAGGAAGTCATGGAGACGCTGTTGTCGCATAGTGTTCCGAGGAAAGCCTTCAGGAAGTCCTGGAGACGCTGTTGTCGCATAGTGTTCAGAGGAACGCCTTCAGGGGGTTCTGCAGATGCTGTTGTGACATAGTGTTCCGAGGAAAGCCTCCAGGAAGTTCTAGAGACGCTGTTGTCACATAGTGTTCAGAGAAGAGCCTTCGGAAAGTCCTGGAGACGCTGTTGTCGCATACTGTTCCAAGGAAAGCCTTCAGGAAGTTCTGGAGACGCTGTTGTCGCATAGTGTTCCGAGGAAAGCCTTCAGGAAGTCCTGGAGACGCTGTTGTCGCATAGTGTTCCGAGGAAAGCCTTCAGGAAGTCCTGGAGACGCTGATGTTGCATAGTGTTCCGAGGAAAGCCTTCAGGAAGTCCTGGAGACGCTGCTGTCGCATAGTGTTCCGAGGAAAGCCTTCAGGAAGTCCTCGAGATGCTGATGTCGCATAGTGTTCTGAGGAAACCCTTCAGGAGGTTCTGCAAACGCTGTTGTCGAGCGACCTCTTGTCTTGTGCCATGTCCTCGACAAGCAGTCCTGTTGCTTCATCTGGCCCACGGAGTGCTGGCGGAAGTGAGGCAGAGCAAACAGGCAGGCTATTGGGCAGTCATTCAAAATTAGAGGTTCGTTATATACAAAAACCACAGGTCAAGTGGCACTGTGGTCACTCATCAGACATACGTCTGTCTATTGCAAGTAATGGTGGAGATGTCTCTGCGGTGCTGCAAAGGTACCATTGGGGGAAAGCTGCCAGTGTGTATCTTTGTGTCCTTCTTGTGTGCAGTGTCTTCTGCCCCCAAGTGATTGCCTGCATTGTGCTGTGCGAGAAGACCGTGCCAGCTTCCCAATGGTATGCCCCCTTCTAGGCCTTCCTAAAGGACCTGGCTTCTCTGCCTGGGTTCCATACTAGTTCCTGGCAAGCGTAGGAACATGGATGTTCGACTCAGACTGCCAAGTCCCAGCCTCTGGACTGTAACCCACCCATCATTCCAGCTAGAAAAACCAACAGCTTTACCATCATGGATCTAGTACATAGGATACTCAATTTGTAGAGGGTGTCCTGGGAGGGCTCAGCACAGATCTGGTGTGCCAGTAGGAAGGAAGTTGGCATCTAATTATTCATTCAGTCATAGTGTATGGACCTACATATATTGGTTTGAACTTTGATGTAAAGTCCGTGAGCTTTTTATATTTTCATTCGATACCCACACCATGTCACTCTTTTGATAAGCTGTGATTAATTGAAGTCTTTCTTTGCATTCTCTTTACTTTTCTTCAGATGGACTTGAATATAATAATTCCCTTCTTGGACTTGGTTTATCTATTTGTCAGCTATCGGTATTGGTGTGTTCTTGGATATTAGGTGGTCCATCATACTGGGATGATAATCAAGGGATCCAACAAACAATTAAGTACAGTTAAGGTATATATAGAATAGTTGTGACTGAAAGCACCGGAAATATATTTAGAAACATTAATTCACTCTCTTAGTTTGTCCATCAGTTTAAGGATAGTAGGTGGAGAAATGGGCAAATTTGATTGCACAGCATTTGTAGAGTTCCTTCCAGAACCCAGAATGAATTGAGACCCTCTATCAGATACTATTTTGGCGGTTATCCTATGTAACTTCATGATATTGCATACAAATGATTCAGCCAATCAGGCAGCCGTTAGGATTTGAGGCATGGTTGTGGAATGGTCTAACTTGGTGAACGTATTTCCACCACAAAAAGTGCGGGAATACCTTGTGATGGTATGCCAAGATTGAGGTAGAAGTGCTAGAGCCACAAGAGGCCGGCATAAGGTCTTCTTACAGGTGTTAGTTTGAAACAGACATTACATCCTTGTAGTTTTGACTTACATCCCTGCTTAGGTTTCGCAACCGGAGTGCTGCTTTACTAGATTACTCCAGTATAGAATCCGTTGCTGCAAGAGTTTCATGGGTTTCGATAAATGTTGATCGCTGAAAGAGTTGTACTTCATGTTCTAGTGCCTAATTCCGAACAGAAAGGACTTTTTAGTTTTGGGAGTGTAGGGTTCTTGTAACGATTGAAGGTGCAACTAAACATTTTTAGTGATGTCTGATTAGGTTCTGTCTGGCAACATGAAAGGAATCCTGCCTGATCTGTCTCTGGGTGGCCATGGCATTGCTGAAATCGCGCCTCTGATCGGGTGTTCTTTTGCTGTGGTCTCTAGCTAATGTTAAAGCCAAACTTGGTGCAGAAATGCACCCTTCTGATTGTGGTTGGAACTTGTAGTCCTTTTAAAATATTATATGTTCTGAAGATCAGTGAGCAAAGCAATACTATGGGAAGCCATTACAAAACAAAAGAGCTAATGGCTGGAAGGTTTAGAATGAATCATTACATCTGGCATTGCTCTGGGCAACCCTCCAAACCTTGGTTCTTCGCCTGCCAAGCCATTACAGAAAGGGGAAAGACCATATGTAGATCAGGCTTGGGGCAGTCTACCCCAAACTGCTTGGTCACTTGCTTTCTGCACGAGACCACAAGCATCCCCAGAGATGTTTCAGCCTCATTTGGCGTCATCAGTGAGGTGTAGCTTGGGTCTCTAGGCAATGTGAAGCCACTTCCATATCATTTCGCACAGGACCTGTCTTTGGCTCTGTGTGGAGGGGATCGTAGCTCTGACTCACAGAATTCTGCAGGGGACTCCCTTCCTTTAGTGCTGCATCACTCTTAGATGATGCAGAGAGACAGAGCGGCAATGCTAAGATTATGCAGCAGGAATCGCACATCTGCAAATTAGTGCCACCGTTCCATCTGTGGGAGGAGCCTTGTCCTATTTTGATACTGTTTTGACAGTCCACATGGGAAGTGTACGGGACTGAGGACAGGTTTGAACCGGCCTAAAGAGCAATAGGCCAATGCCGAAATGCAAGCCCAATATGCTAGCTCGGGCCTGTTTTTTTTATACCAAAATGGGCCCCATTTTTAGGCCAAGGTGGGACATTTTGAGGAGCTACTCCACTGTGCATCTGTTCGTTTTGGCCAATGTTACTGAACACATTGGGGCTTATTGCGAGTACGACGGTGCAGACAAAATGGCTTTGATGCAGCAGTAATTCATTGACTGCCACGTTACCACTGCATTACCACTGCATTACCTCACTATCATAATATGAGTATGGTGGTACGGTGGAGGATAAACCTCCAGCAAAAAGTTGGAGGTAAAGATTCCACCTTACCACCAAAATCAGCTAAATAGGCAGAATTATCGCCAGCGGAATTACCGCCAATGGTTTCGCCTTAATCTCCACAGACTCCAAAAATGGGGACTTACCACGCCCTACCACCACTTGGAATTCTGCAGTATATCCGCAGGACCAAGTGGTGGTAACATTAATGCCGTTTGGTGGTATTTAGGTGGGTGTACTGCCGGAATACCTCTAAACTCGTAATGGGGCCCATATTCTTAAAATTTACTATTTGCACCATTGTTTACTAAAAAGATCTATTTTGGGTACTATTCAAACAGTCTGTCATGAAAAGAACAAATTGCCATTTGGGACTGTGGGCCACTTTCTCATTGGTGCCTGAGACTATTTTATGCCCCAGTCCGACCCTGAGCGAGACTCTCTATTTATAGTTACAAATGAAAAAATGGTCTTATTCCCTATAGAGTCATAGGTGTTAAGTCATTGTAATTGTTTATTTGTAAAGCGCGTATACACAAGTGAAGTGCTTCAAAGCGCTTCAAGGCGGGAAGGGAACAAGTGGACATAGTCGTCATTCTTACGCCTTGAAGATTGTGAATGATCTAAACAACAATATCTAGCATACTAGGCCTGAGGCATTTCTACTGATATAAGTGCGTGAGAAATTAGAAGAGTGGGAAGAGTGGGAAGAGTGGTGGGGGGTGAAGAAGGACATACAAAGACAAAAAAGATTTGTCATCAGTGCACCTATGGATGAGTATTTCGGGCACAACCTAGCTAGGGAGGGGGGACAGAGGAGGACAGGACAGACAAACCTGCTAGGACTAGTACATTCAAAGTCATGCAAGTGCGCAGACAGGATGGAGAGGGAGGGGGACATGGGCGCCTAGTCCAGCAGGGGGCTGGGTTAAGTGCAGAGTGGTTGCCACTCTCATGGAACGTATTCCAAGTGCAGTATTGCAGGCATAGTGTAGAGGCCCAGAGGCAAGTGCCGGAATGGTGGGGAATCCTGGGACCTGTGAGGCTCTGGAGGTGCACCAGGTGACCAGTCAGCGAACTGAGCAGGTTGGGGAAGAAAACAAAGGAGAGAAGAGAAAGGAGATTAGCAAGGGAGAGGGAGAGAGGAAGAGGAAGAGAAGAGGAAGGTCTTGAGGAGTTTCTGGAACTTAAGAAGGTCCAGCTCTATAGAACGAGATGTGTCAGGTGGGTACAAACTTTCATGGGAGCAGACTCATTTCAGTAAGGGGCGTGACAAGCAAGGGCAGGACTCAGGGTAATGGGACAGCGATGGGATTTTCAGTAAGCAATCTGACCACCATGAGAACCTTGTGTTCAATTTTTCACGCTCTTTCGGGACTTGTTGGCACCTATGTTATGCAGCCCTGCCAATGATTTGAACTGCTCCAAAACCAAATAGAAACCGAGGAAACCCACTGAGAGGGTTATCCACATTTTTCCATTGTCTAGAAATATTTGAGCAGAGGGGAGGGGCTTACCGCCCGTTAACATTTAAGTGCAAAAATTATCGTCTGGGCAATTTTGTTACTTTTTCACCACATAGTGGAATTATGAGGCGTTAAACAAATGCAAAATCGCTGTTACAATCGCTGCAGCCATTTACAATGCATTCCTATGAGTCTTAAACAATGTAACCTCCGCCCCTACCCTGTCGGTCTGAAATACAGCCGGCGCAGGAACATGTGCCATGCTAATTGCTGTTTCTAGTTACTTTTTTAAGTTCTAATGAATGAACAAAGCTTTTAACTATTGTCACATTTACAATTTACGAGCAAAGATAGAGCTGGACACTAAAGTCATCGTTCAGGGTTTTGCAGAATGTGCTAAAAGAGGTGTAAGCAGCGTTACTGCATGAAGAGAAACAACGGCTCGTTTATTTATTTTTATTTATTTATTTTTTGCATTTATACAGCACACACAAGCCCTCGGGCATCCAGTTACATGAGTCCCATTAGCTGGGGAAATTCTTAAAACAAGATGAGACAGTGGTACAGAGTATTGGTAGGTACAAACATGATGGTTAAATTACAGTGACAATACCGTGGTTGTGCCGGGACTGCTGGGGTGGGTGGTGATGGCTATTGTCAATTAGTTCAGGTGAATAGCCAAGTTTTCAAGGCTTTGATAAAGGCCCAGTAAAAGTTTTCGTCCCTCAGGGATTGAGGGAGGTGAGGGTGAGTACAAGGTGAGTGCAGAGACTGAGGCAACAAAGGTGGGGCGACACTGCCCAGCGACACTGCCCAGTCGAGAAAAATAACACATGAAAACATTGGAAATGGAGAGACCATAAAGAGCGGAACAGTTGCCAGATATGAGTCACAAAACATCACCAAAGATACAGTTGATTTCTTTAGAAACAATCTGCTTGGTTCTAAACGAGTTTAGCACTTGCCAATCCTAATTGTTTTTGTTAAGTGGAGTTAGGGGCGAAGGGCTCGTTCCTTATTGGCTGGCAGAGACACCTATAAACTGAAACTATTGCATTCGAGTACAGATAGAGAGAAATGGCATATGAGGAGGGACACAAAGCTTTAAGGTGTGGTTTGGTTATTTTCCCACCTATTGACTGCCCATGGCCATGCTAATCCCTACCGCCATTCCTACCCAGTTCCAGCAGCAGCCCGCCTAAAGCACCTCCTAATGGGAACTCTTTGAGCTCCCTTTAAAGAAGCCTTACCATCAAAATTTGCGCTGTGCCCACCAGTGTTTTTTCAAAGCAGTTGTTAATGCGTGACTGGGGTAATAAACATTTCTTAACCAGATCTGTCTTTAGCCACTCGACTTATAAGTCAGATGCACGTCCTTCACTGAAGTCGTGTTAAAAACAAGCATTGGCAAAGCCAACAGTTTGGTCTTGTGTATAGGTATTAGGCAGTTTCAAGGTACTGCTATTAGATGACCAGGTACTCACACCATTTTGCACATGCTACCATGAATGGCCAGTTAATAGGACTATGGCAGTGCCTGACACGTGCTTGCCCATGTCTACACAAAATCCCAAACTGTTTGCATTGCCAATGCTTGTTTATAAATTACATGTGTACGTCATTCTGTATATTTTATACATAGTTGCAAAACTCCCCCAGTTCAGGTGGAAAGAGGTCTGCCATACCCTGGTTGGGACCTGGTCACACTTTGCATTTTGTCAGTCCTCATTCAATGGATGTGTTAGAATGTGCAAACCATAGTCACTTTTATAAAACCTCTCCCTGCACCTTGCAGTGCTTTTATAGCCCAGACACATGGTTGGGGCTCCTACCTCCTACCTCCTATATCAGCCATTGCACGCCTTACCGTATTTATACCTTGACATGCAAGAAGGCTACAATAACGTAATTTGTTGCTGTAGTCTTGTATCCCCAAACTCGAGGAAATTGACCCCATACTTCTCCTGACCTATGTATGCCTTTAGCTCAGCAATGGCTGACCCTCTAGAGATGTACATTTCCTGCTAGAAGCGGAAGGAAGAAGGCTTCTCCTCAACCATACCTGTCCTCTGTAACATCTATCTATCTATCTATCTATCTATCTATCTATCTATCTATCTATCTATCTATCTATCTATCTATCTATTTATCTATCTATCTCTCGATCTATCTGTCCATCAATCCATCTCTTTAGATAGTTACCAATCTATCTACTCTCATGTATAGAGTGCAAATAGCACATCAGACAACTAAAGCTGGTATAGTTCAGAGAGCTAAAACATTGTAGATGCTCCTGAGTGAGCACCCGGTTATTTGGCCTCAGTAGTGGACCTCTCACATTTTTGTCAAATTTTGGGGTGCTTGAGATTTCACCCTCAGTCCGAGTAACCCAGATGTGACCCCCTTTGCTTCTTCTGCCCAGGGAGACACAGCACCATTGCGACCCCTTGTTGAGTATGCTCAACAAGGCAAAATGAGTGTCTGAGGTTGTTTTTCATTATTTTGTTCAGAGGACAACTGTCCAACATTTCAGTGTAAGACTGTGCTCGCTGTCCTTACAAAGCTGGTAAGAAACTGGGTATTTCTCTTCCTGTGGGGCAAAGCGGGCTAAGATGCGGTTGTGAAACCTTCTAAGTGGGCACCGTTTAATATAGCAGGACCTTTGGTCTTTTACGCATAGAGGTTCTCACATTATGAGGGGACTAATTAGGAAGGATTTGCTGAGCAGGACCAGGGCAATTATGGTGAAGGGCAAACTGTGCTTTAGGAATAAATCTCCAGGCAGCAACCAAGGATAAAATCTTCATGACTTAAACAAATAAATATTTTTTCAATTCCTACTGTAAAATAAACATTTACTTTTAAATTCTGACATACTAAAAACAAGCTAATTAGATCCCTCATCAACACCATAAAGTTTATTCTGAATTGACAAGTGTCTTCCCACTTGTTATTGTAAATGTAGAACTTGAAAATAAAAGCCATCCTCAAACATTGCTATCCTGAACTGTACCTCAAGCATTTGTGAAATTCAAGTCCTACCTAATCTCATTTTAGCCCCTTCCGCATCATCCACTGATAAGCAGGACTCTCCTATTTTTTCAGTATTATTTTTCATCACTTTATGGTAGTTTAAAGATTTGTTTACAATTTATAGATTGTTTAATTTATTTTCATTCCAAATAGTCATTATGAGATAAGGGACAACATCCTGAAGCTCTACAATCCCCTGGTCTAATTGATTTAAATGTGCATCTAATAAAATGCACATGGAGTCTTTTATTCAATTTATTTTGTAAGTATTTTATTGTTTAAAGCATGGACCTAGCTCGAGAGCAGTGGGGCCATGTGCAGTGTCTGGAGATCCAGTGTTTAGTCTGGTGTCTTTTATCAGTGGCACAGTCCTGTGAGCAGCGGTCTCTGCGACAATCCATACATCGATTGGGGTTAGAGTAGTGGTAATAAACACAGTGTTTAGGGGATACAGCGCCAACCTGAATCTAAGTCTAAGAAATCATTTCTAGCAAACCCCATGATTAAGTAACAGTGAAACAAGGCAACCAAGACACCAAGTAAGAAAATCCATTTGGTCGTTGCGTGCACAGGTTGGGCTCTTGCAAAGAAACAGATGCTTGTTGCTTAATAGCTATTGCAATTCAAACTAACGTGAAATATTGCTTGCATCATTTTTAATGCATAGATACAAGTGCCTTACGGTGGTCAGTCAAAAGGCCGAATACATAATACCGAATGCCAAAAATCTCGAAACCAAAATCTCGAAAAAAAAAATATCGAATTATTTATTAATTTATTTATATGTGTTTTTGGGGTCAGGTAAGTAAAAAAAATGGTTAAAATAAAAAAAAGGGGGGTTGGGGGAGGAACCCCCCCATTTCGAAAAAAAAACGTCAAAAAAAAAAATTCGATATTTTTTTTTTCGGCCTTTTGTCTTCGAGATTTTGGTTTTCGAGATTTTGGTATTCGGTATTATCACTATGAACCGTGCCTTACATTCTATATGGCAAAAACATACACAACTCTCAATTTTATAATATAAGTAATGTGGCAAGTACACAAAAAAGCCAACACCAATACACTGGTGCACGTGCAAATGTTTCACCTCACATAGGCTTTGTCTTAGGCTAAAACCTGGTCACATGTGTATTGGTACTTTTACATTTTTACATTGAATCCTACTGTGAAGGAGCAAAAAAGAGATGAGAAAGGGTAAAGAGAGAGTGAGGAAAATTATTAGTTCATTCTTTTACAAAAAAAATCACAATATCCTGTGCTGTGCTAACATTTCAATCCATCTACCATTTTGTTGTTAAAAATAAAAAAAAAGATATCTCATGGAATATAATTCTTAAATTAGAGCCTCATGATTACTTTATTATTCCTGTATATATTTCGCCATCCATGCAATTTAATACTAAAACATGATTAATTGTGTCCTTTACCTTATCAAGGTCTTTGCTTCTTTACAATTTTGAAAGTTACTTGATTAGCTTTAAGTATTTCATATGTATCCTTAAAAGGGGTTGACCATTGGGTTGTTATCGACGTTCTGATTGCTTTTTTGCATAAAAAACATGTAGAAAAATCCTGTTCACACACTCACAATTCGAGCATTTAAGTTTCAGCCTCGGTAGGACCTACTAATGTACCTATTTTGGGCAAGTGTCTCTCCTAAATTGTTATACTGCCAAGAATTGTGAAGCAGAACTCTGTATAGCCACAACAAAATTGTGATTTATGTTCTCAACGCTATTTTTGCATAGCGTGATGACGTCCTCATGCACATGATTATGCGACGTCCTCATGCAGTCTGTTATGTAACTGACATTAAGTATTAATTTAATAGTTAGATGATAGAACCTTCGTGTCAAAACGTTCCTCGTTACCACTTCTATACATTCATTGGCTCATAAATGGTAAGTGTATAGCAGCATGGGCGAACTAAATATTGGATTCCCAAAAAAAAGGTCTTACAATATTATCACGTCACGGTGACGCGATTGCATTTCGGGTTAAAGTTTGTCTCTCTGCATCTTCTTATGCTACCAAGTAAGAAAATGCATTTCAGTTTATAGCCCATTCACATTGCCCGCTTGATGATACCACATGAGCTATTGTATCATTTACCTTTTTAGGAGTATCGACTCCCTCTGAATTTCCAACGATGATGGATTTCTTGCTAGTGCAATAGGCTCAACGTGGGACTGATTTGTATCCCCTCTTCTTGCCCCGATGCTTGCTAGTCTTTCATTGTGTGGACACTTGCCTAAAAGACAGATGTACAATTCTGTCACTAGTTCCTATTTCTAAAAAGGGGGTCTAAACTTTAGGAAACAATCACATTTTCTTACTTTTATTAAGTGAAATTATCTTTCAGAATCGTGTTCCGCGTGATAGATTGCTGCCAGCATTCTGAAAGCTCATTTAGTGTTGTCAGAAACCACGTTTTTATGCGTGATGAAGTCATGAACTGCGCAACCTCATCTAGTAATCACTAATTACGTTTCCATTCTGGTGTGCGGCAGGGAGACACTATGGGGGTAATTCATAGAATTCGGCACACAAGTAGCACACGCGGCTGGCGCGCATAGTGCGCGTGAGGCAGTCTGCACCAGCCGCCTGCGACAAAACCCATTTCAGTGCACAGCATATTCATGGATTTCAACATCCATAACCAGCCGTGGCACAGAGCAGTGCAGCGACCCTGCAGCAGTGCCACTAACGCCCCCAACACCGCCCCCCCGCGCCATAAACATCACACAAATCCCCTACGTGGCGCAAAGTCCAGTGGACCAGCATACAGCCCCCCCAACCATGAAAACGTGTGGAAAACTCCCCATGCACCCCTCGGAATCCGTGTACCCTGCTCACACTAGTGAAAACACGTTTAAAAGTCGACGCGCACCCCTCGGAATACACGTACCCCACTCGTGCTAGTGAAAACACGTGTAAAAGTCCACGCGCACCCCTCGGAATACACGTACCCTGCTCATGCTAGCAAAAACACATGTAAAAGTCCACGCGCACCCCTCGGAATACATGTACCCCGCTTGCGCTAGCGAAAACACGTGTAAAAGTCCACACGCTCCCCCGGAATACACCCCCGGGATAAAAATCAGTCCCACGTTGAGCCTATTGTGTATTCCAGGGGTGCGTGTGAACTTTTACATGCGTTTTCGCTAGCACTGGCGGGGTACGTGTATTCCGAGGGGTGCATGTGGACTTTTACACACGTTTTCGCTAGCGCAAACGGGGTACATGTATTCCGGGGGTGCGCATGGACTTTTACACGCGTTTCCGAGAGCGCGAGCGGTGTACGTGTATTCCGAGGGGTGCGCGTGGACTTTTACACGTGTTTTGGCTAGCACGAGCGGGGTACGTGTATTCTGAGGAGTGCGTGTGGACTTTTACACGCATTTTCGCTATCGCAGGCGGGGTACGTGCATTCTGGGGGTGCACGTTGACCTTTACATGCAATTTGGCAGTGTGGGCTCTCACGGGGGTGACCTTTCCCTCCTCCCCATGTCCTGCAGGCAGCCCACACCACAGGGGCCTACCCTACACCCCTGGGCATGCTCTGCAGGCAGCCCACACCACAGGAGACTAGCCTACACCCCTGAGCATGCCCCGCAGGCAGCCCTCATGGCACCATGCACTCGGGAGCACCAACACATGTCCCCCACCCACCCCCATTGACGGGCACCTGCCAGCAGGCCCTGACTCATGTCCCCCACCCACCCAGCCACCCAGCAGTGATGGCACCTGCCAGCAGGCCCTGACACATGTCCCCCTGCACCGCCACCCACCCAGCGGTGACGGGCGCCTGCCAGTTGGCCCCGACTCATGTCCTCCTTCACCCCCACCCACCCCCATTGACGGGCACCTGCCAGCAGGCACCGACTCATGTCCCCCACCCACCCAGCCACCCAGCAGTGATGGGACCTGCCAGCAAGCCCCGACATATGTCCCCCTGCACCCTCACCAACCCCCATTGACGGGCACCTGCCAGCAGGCCCTGACACATGGCCCACCAAACAACATGTCCTAACAAAACAGACCCATGTCCCTAATGCCAACCCAAATCCCTCTTGCCCCCCAGTACAAGCATGCAACCATCCACAGAACCCACTCACAAATTACCCATGCATTGACAGTCTTAAAAGAACCACCATGCCCATGCATGAATGCACAACAGAGCCACACAGTGGCAACACATGACTGAGGCAATGTTCATTGAGACATGCACAAAACCAATGATAGAACACAACACCAATCATGAAGTGAGAAAACATGTATTAAAAACATAATGAAGTAACATAGAGGAAATCACACTTGAAAATCAATAAATGACAGATGTAACAAAAAAAATGGAAATCCAAGGAAAAAAAATGAACGATATGTTGAATAAAAAAAAGTGGTCCATTGCCAATGTCAATAAGAAAAAAATAATCCAAATAAAAGAAAACCATTGATCCATGGGAAAATTGAAAAAGAAAGTATGTACAAGTCTGCACCTATATACAATGGAAGTCCAAATGGTCCATGATCCACAAACAAAAGGAAACCTACAAAAAAGTCCTATGAATAAAAAACTAAATACACGAAGTGAAGTAATGTCCATGAACTCCAAAATAAAAGAAAAAACAAAAGAAACCTAACACTAATGAACTATGTACAATGGCGGCGGAAAAGTCCAACGGCTCACTTGTTGAGGTTCCAGGCCAGGACATCATCGAACTCCATGTCGATGTCCCGGAGGCGGGCCTCTTCCCTGGCCTCGAGGTCTCGCAGGGATGCAGTCATGGCCTGTTCCAACTCCCTGCGAGTTGCCTCGAGGCACTCAGCCCGTCTCAATGCCCTGCGCATGGAGTTCTCCGCCCTGACCATAGTGAGCCGTGCCTCCTCCGCTCGCCGCCGCTCCGCATCTATCCGTTGGCCCAACCACTGCCACACAGAAGACACTCCCAATCCATGGTCCTCCTGCCCTCCGGCCGATGCCTGCCCCTATGATTGCCCCGAGCAATCATGGTTCCCACCCTGAGCCTGCTGCTGCCATGCATGTGCCCTGCTGGTCGATGCCTGCACGTCCTCCTCGTGCTGGGGTCCAGTTGCTGGAGTGACCACCTCTGCTGGACCTCCAACTGTGGCAGGGATGTGTCCTCCACCAGCCTGGCCGCTGGTTCAGGGGCAGCTCCACAGGGTGCCCAGGTGATACTTGGGCAGGAAGATGGCACGGAGGACGACTGGCGCATAGGTGGTATAGTTGAGGAGGGGGTCGCTAGAAGATCCAGCACACGGAGGAACCCATCCTGGGTGACCCGTCCTAGTAGGCCGACGTGGTCAATGAGGTATTCAAAATGACATGCATTGTCCTCACGAGAACCCTGCACATCATCCCGAATACCACGTTGACGCAACACCACCCCAGCTAGGACAGGCTCAACGTGGTCCTGGATGGCCACGTCAGCATGGAGAGGAAGGCCAGTTGTTGTTCGCGCATCTCCTCCTGAAAACGGGTCTGGACGAAGGCATCCCTGCTGGTGCAGGATGATGCAGTCACAGGATCGGGGACATGATTACACACAGGCACCTCCGCGGCGGCCTGTGCTGCCGCCTGTCCCTGCCCCTGGACTGCACCACTAGCACCAGTGGAATGCCCCCCTCCAGGCTCTGTGCATGGGCCTTCCACGCCTCCTCCTCAACCAAACCCCCACCAACCTGAATGACTCTGTGCCATCTCCCTCCATAGGCCCCTGTGGGGGCTCTGCTGCCCTACTACTGCCGAGGAGTCCACCTGCAACCTCCGCCTCTTGGAGCTTCCCTCGGCAGCTGCGGCCAGGGATGTGGTACCAGACTCCTCACTCCCGGAAGAGATGACAACGTGGGAGGAGAGCTGGGCCTTGCGTCTCTGGCTGACGGTGGGATCCCTGCCTCTGTGCTCCACAGCACCATCTCTGCCCTCTTCATCAGTCGACGCTGCAGACAGGGAGAGACAGAACACAGCCATCAGGGCACTGTACAATGGTCGGATACACATGTGAAAGTTGCATATGAGTGGCAGTGTCAAACTTCAGACACACATGTAGAATTTGACAGGAATCGTGCAGCAGGCAGCAGCATCCATACGCACACAACATCATGAACATCCGAAGGTTGGCATGACGTCACAAGCAACATGGGGAGTGCCGAACACATGCACCCGCGACACAGTCCAATCATCCGCAACTATGTCACATCTGCCAATGGGGTTCCTACATGTCTGTGTCACATGCATCCATGGCATATCACATTTGCGCACATGTCAAACATACACGCGCACATGTATGCCGTGCACGTACATGAAGGTGGAACCAGCATCCATGTGTCACACCCCAACCATGCCATAGTACATACACAGAAATACTAAAATGTGTTCATCCCCACATGCATTCGTGCATCATGCATTTGAACACATACACCATTGATGTGCCTCACACATGACTGGACTCACATGCGGCAGGCTCATGTCCCTGCACATACACATCCATACATGGGCCTTTTAAGACATATGTCCAAGCTGCACACACCTGCCACACCTCAACATGCACTGCATCCAATCAGTACACATGGACACTTACCGCTCGACTCCGGACGGGTATGCCTCTCAAGGACCTAGAGGTGAAGCACTGGGCGTATACGTTCCAGGACCCTCATCTGGTCATTGGTATGGCGGACCCAGCACCCCTCTGCATCCGCTGCCTCCAAGAGGCACCGGGCCTTCCTGAGGGTCCTGAACCTGAGTCCTCCCAGCACTTCCGGACGTGTCGTATGTCACGGGCTGCCACCCCCTGCACGTTGATGGCAGCCACAATGTCCTTCCAGATCCTCTTCCGTCCATCATTGTCAGCGCGTGGTCTTCCGAAGAGGGCATCATAATGCACTAGGACTTGCTCCACCAGGATACCAACCTCTGCGGCACTGAAGCTGGTAGCCCTCTGCCTCTCTGGCTGGGGGTTGCCAGTGGTCTTCCATGGTGTCTGCCCCGACATGGCAACCCCCGAGGCAGGTGTGAGAGGGCAACTGAGTCCTGGTGCTGGGCTGGGCTGTGGAGTGATGGAACTTCAGTCCGGAGTCTTCTGTTCCAGCAGGGGTGGTCACAGCAACTGGTCCCCTGCAGATGGCTGACGTGCAGGCACCAAATAGCAGGGCACGTGGCCAGCAGGCAGGCAGCAGCAGATGGCTGGTGGGAGTCGGCTTGGGGCTCTGGGGGCAGTAATTCGGCCTTCTGGGCATGAGCGTGGTCTTCTGTGTGTTGTCGCGTGGCCAGCTTGATACGGAGTGATTTGGCACGTGAAAAAACAGAACATCCACGTGTTAATGTGTGTAATTCGAGGAAAGAGTCTAGGCGCGTAAGTGATGTGATTCATGCTGGCGTTTCCCTCAGCACAGGTTAAAGGTGAGCGGGGTCAGCAGTTCGCTGTACGTGCCTTTCGTGGAGACCGACGTGTGTTGCTACTTCTGGTTGTTTCGCACGCAATCACAGCTTCACAGCGGATCAAAGACGTATCTCTTCTTTTGGCGGGGGTATTGGCTACGCGTGTTTTTCATTATCACGCTAGTCAGACGGTGAGTCGCACACGCTATTTTTCCCACTGCAGGTGCCCCTGTGTATCGCGTACCCATTTTCAAGGTCATAGTAGCCTGTGTGTCCCACGCATACGTGTTTTTCGTGTCCCTGGGTGCCACCGCGTACTGCGGGAGGTTAATTCCATACGTGGGCTAGCGGGGGTTGCATGCATGGTTTTACTGCTTGGGGTGCCTGAGCATTGCGTGACTCGTCACATTATCACCGGGGTCACATACAGCCTTGCAGGCAGGTGCATAGGGGTGCTGTTAACATCTTGTATCTCACCCCCTTCAACCCAATTGCCCAGGACAATTGTCGTGTACACCTCCTATTGGCACTACTACATCTGTGCCGGCACTACTCCATCTGTGCCATGGTTGGGAGGACACAAAAGGTTAGGGGCGCCTCTGCTGGGTGAAACTCCACATGGCGGGCGTTGTCAGGGATGTGGCCGGGAAGACCAGGGAGTAGGGGGACTCCAGGGTGTCCAGGGTGGCCGCAGAGGGGGAAGAGGCAGGGGTGCACCACTTCGGCACAATGGTGTGCCATCTGTTGGTGCAGTCATGCCACCACCCCCTGTGGTGCCGGGAGATGCAGCTCTTGCATCTGGCACTGGCGCCCATGTGACCTGGCAGTCCGTTTCATCGACTGCCATGGGCCCAAGGGTAGTGGTAGCTGCAGGTGCAGCTGTGGACACCCCCACCCAGGCCCAGGGTCCGCTAGCGCATGCTGCTTTGGCACCTGAAGAGCCCCAGGATGATTTCCAGGAGGTCAGGAGGCACATGGGAAGTGCACGCAGGGCTGCCCTGACAGAGGCACATGTCCCTGGGGCAGTATTGTCATCTGCTGCCCTAAGCAAATGGGTGTTGGCAAGTGCATGGCAGATGCAGCCGACAGCACCCCGGCTGTGAGTCTACCATCCAGGACAGTCCCGGTCAGTGACCTTAGCACAGCAGATGTTGTTGTGCAGGGTCAAGTCAGGGGCACCCAGCAGCCACCGACGCAAGTCAGGGCTTCCATCCTTGTCCCACCTGCCCCTCCCTTGGTTCAATCCATCAGCGCCACTGCCCATACTGATCAGGGCATCATTTGCCAGTCAGGGTCCGGAGCACTGTCCAAGAGGAGGAAGGTTGCACCTGCAGTAGAGGCTGGGACCCCAGACACGGCTCCGGCCTCCGGCACGTCGAGGAAGAAGCCTTTCTGTACGCAGGAACTGGACTTCCGTGTTGACTACATGTCGGGACACAACCGTGATATGCTAGTGGGCCCGAATTGTCACACTACGGCTGCCCATCGTATGTCCCACTGGAAGCATGTTTCGGAGAATGTCAGTGCATTCAGACATGAGGTGCGCACAGCTCAGGAGTGCGAAAAGCATTGGGATGACCTACGACGCTGTACTAAGGTGAAGCGTGCCTCCAATTATGCCATGACTCAGGTGACTGGCAGTGGGTCACCACCTGAGGAGGTAGATCTCACTCCGCACAAGACGATCGTTGCAGAGTTCATACCGGCAGAATTGTACGAAGGAGTGGGAGAGTTGCTGGACTTTGATGCCCTGTCCAGTGAGTGTTGTCGCGTGTTTGTCCAGACCATGTGTGGTTTGCTTGTGTGATGTGTTGTGCTTGACTGCCACTACATGTCATGTGTACATGGTTATCATGTGCGAGTCATGCAATGCTTCACTGATGCCTGCCTGCTGTGCAGGATTCTGGTCATGTATAGCAAATGGGGACTGTCCTCCTCACCACACCTGCACCCTGCTTACATGCTAGTCACCCGGCTGCCCCTCCGGTCCATGTTCCAGCTCACTGGCCCTTCTGCATGTAGCCTGGGGTGTCTTTCCACTCAGCACTGGGACTATGTCATTGCATGACTGACATGCATGTGTGTTCTGCCTGCATGCGGGTACTCCAAGTAGGCATGCTTCCTTGCCCCTCCACCCCCCTGCACCCCAATTTCACCATGTCACTGGTGGGTATCATTTTGGAGTACTGCACTGGCCTGTTCAATGCTCCTGTGCACATGCACACTTCCCCCTGCCAACCTGCCAGACACATACAGTGGTGTACATCCTTTGTCCTTGATGCAGGGTGCCTCACTCGGACTGTGCAGATGGCAGATGCTGCGCAGGCACATGCTTGCCCATTCATGCTTCATGTGCATTCCATGCATGCCCCTATGTGTCCTTGCCCAGATGATCATTGTAGTACGTGTCCAGGATGACATACATTTAATGGCATTTGGTCATCCATTCCATGCCCACTCTGGCTCAGTCCTGCATCACGCACATGTTTAGGGTGTCACAGTCTGTGTGGGGCACAGGCCTCCCCCTGTTTCAGGCCCCCTGACTCTGTTCAACTGGTGTAGAGGCTTCTGCACACATGGGGGTACTACTGAGGGTCCCTCATGTGCCCTGCTTACTGTCTGCTGTGTTGTCAGTTGACTCAGATGTTGCAATTGACGATAGTCAATACTGTCTGCCAATACACAGGTCTCTGGTCACCCTTTTGCTGGCATGCAATGCCTCCCTGCATTCTCACTTAGGGGGGGGCGTTTGCCTGTAGCCATGCAGCCCATTACATGCACATTGCACATGATGCCTTAACTTGCCATTACACTGCCTTTGTGTTTATTGATTGACATCATAATGTACTTCTTCATGTAGATAGTGGGTAAGGTACTCATGTTCTGCACTGCATCAACCCACTTCTGAGCCGTGTTACACCATTCTACATGCCTACTCACTTCTGCAATGTGAAAGTGACCTGGCATGTATGTTCAGATTTTCATCCCTTCTCTGTCATGAATGCCACGGGCACAGGTACATCCTGTGACACATGTACTCAGTATTGGAACTCCCTAGTGGGTGTTTAGGAAAGTTGATAGGTCAATCTGCGACCTATACTAACCCCAATCTGGTTGCAATGACCGTGGAGCTGCCTTCACGTGGTAATGTGTACACTTTCACATATATCAAAGCAAGCAGCGTTGTAGCTGCTTCCTTTGCTGTACTGGATGCTGTTCCTGTTCACAATACAGGTGTATGGGAAAGTGGTGTTTTTGGACGCTTTCACATGTACATATGTAAGCAGCTTCAACGTTGTTTAGTACAACATTGTGGCTACTCACTTATGTGTGTGTGAAAGTGTTCATTTACACATGTGACTTCCACAGCTTTTTTGTTGACTGACTAATATGCAGTTGATTGACGTTAATGCTGGTGAGATTTCAGCATTGCGCACATCATGTTGAACTGGCATAATCCTGAAGGTGCACTATTGTGCAGTATGTGTACACCCAGGCCCACTCAGCTAATATGGTGGGGCCTGGTCCTGAAGAATTAACACACAGAATAATGGAATAGGGCACATTCATAGCACAATGTGCTCAATCAGGCCCTGAGGGTTGTTCTGGAGGCTTCATGGCCTGCAGCTCAGACCGTACTGGGCGTTATGGTCCCTCATGCCTGTTTGCAGGCCCTTGTTTTACTCGGGACATTCACTATATCTACATGGCCCATGACACCCGGTACGGGCCAAGCTGCAGATGGACGAAGCTATATTGGTGATGATGTTTTAGTGATGCATGTGTACATGCATATTATGTGTGTCATTGTGTGTTTGGATTCACTTGCAGCTGTGGTCAATTTGCAGTTCAGAAATGCTTATGGTATGTGACATCTCTGTGCTGCCATCTGTCTTTTCTGCCTGTGACATTTGCCTGACCGAGGTGTTGTCTGATGGTGGTGATATACTCAATCTTCTACTTGTGTAGGCTATGCTATTTAGACACATCCATTTCTGCTTTTGGGATGTGTTTGAATATCAATGCAACTGGATGCATGCCAGGTTCTCATATGTGTGTGACATGTCTGCTTCATGTGTTGGCTGTCGATGTGATGCCGATGTGTGTGTGTGGGTTATGTGCTTCTGACATGTGTACTCATGTTTGTTTTTTCCACTTTTCAGATGATGATGCAATGGAGCCAGAGGATGGTGATGTCAGGCCAGACACAGAGTTGCTATCACACCAGCACCCCAGCACAAGTGGGGGTCGTGGGTTGGGAGACCACGACAACCCACTTGTGCTCCAGACCATCATGACTAGGGCTGGCAATGAGTCTAGCCCGGATGATCACTCTGACGACAATGTTGAGTTGGATGCGCATCATGTCCATTCGTCAACAGTGAGTGATTCTGATGTGGACGATCCTTTGTCCTCGACACCTACACTGAGGGGCCAGACGTTGGTGGGACCTATGCCTGTGGTGGTTCGGGATGCACGGTCACACTCCACACCAGTTGCTGATGTGCCTGAGGTATCACCTCAACGGAGGAATGTAGTCCGGCAGCTGCGGGAGGTGCCAACCCAACAAGGACCACTGCTACTTTGGCCCCACAGATGTGAAGCCCAGCAATGCGGTGGCCGTGCGCCACCGGGGTATACTGAGTGGGAGCAAGCCACGGTTGCCAATTCCAAACACTAGAGGGCAGCAATTGATAATATCGCTCAGAGCATGGAACGTGTGGCCCAATTCGTGCTCCCCCTGCTAGGCAGGTGGATCTCCAGCAGCGGGCGGCACAGTCTACGGCCCGCTCGCTCAGGCTGGGCATGGCGGCCTCAGACAAGGCACTCCGGGAAAAAATGGTGCCTCTGCCTCAAGCAATTGCTGCTCACGCAGAGGCACACAGGGAGGCCCTGAGGGATGACCATAATTCCCTCCGATCTACTCTGGGTGTGCTCTTGATGTCCCAGAGACAGCGGACAGAGCAGAGGTTGGAGCAGCTTGAGAATACCATCTCGGCTGAGCTACATGCTTGCCGGGAGGTGTTCCAGATGTCATGCCAGCCCATGCAGGAAGAACTCTTTGTTACACGTGCTACCTTGCAAGAGGAAGTACGCGTATCACGCAAGGTTCTGCATGTTGACCTACGTGTCATCGCTGCACAGAACCAGGCTCACCGGTCCCGCAGACTTGCTACCGATGAGGGGCAATCTGCGCATAGGCCTGGTCAGGGTACTGTGCAACGTCCACCTTTTGAGTCAGAGGGGGAAGAGGAGAACGACTCATCTCCCACACAGGTCGTGCCGTGCAGGCGTTGAGCCCATGGAGGTTTTTTTTATCTCAACATCATTGCATGTGGGTGTTGAGGTGCACCCTGTACCTCCCCCCTCCTGGGTGACTTCCCCCTCCCCCCAGGTCATATGTGGCCATTTCTGATTTTTATAGTTAGTTTAATTAGTTAATATAGTTTAAACTTGCTTGTCTATTGGGCATTCATGTGACGGTGTGGTGCTTTGTGGCTTTTGAAAGCATCCACTGGCTGTTCCAGCTGGGCCCTTCAAGCTTGTCTCGTGTATGTTTATGCAGCTTGGGGTCCTGACTCACATATGCCACTCCTGCTTCCCCTATCCATGGGCTTGCAAGGATGGTTCGGTGTTACAACCATTTACACAAGGGCATTGGACTTTCTTCATATCTGTGGCCTGTCTGCTGCTGTACTTCTTGTGTTAACACCCCTAGTGGGGATTATGTATGTTTCTCCACAGCATATCTGCAATCAATGTTTGTGAGTACATATTGATATGTCCATTTATTGATGTTGATGTATGTTCTTTTCTTGCCTGTATATGTGCTTGATGCACTCCATGCTGTAGACAGTAGCCCGCACCCTTTGGCTGTCAAAGTCACACTGATGGTGGGAGGAGGTCGGATGTAGGTCTCAGACATGGCCCAGTGACAACCAGCATGAAGACACACACACACAGGAAACATTCCAGCCTTATTAAAAGCTTGTATGCCCTTTCTGCAGGAAAATGATCCTCCAGGCTATCTTTCCCAGCAACACAGGGCCAAGAACTACAGAAACCTGGCCACGTTGGGTGGTGCACACATGCCCATGCATGCACAAGCAGAAGCACAGGGCTTGTGCTCAGACTTCCGACAGAAGCAGATGTGTTTCCAGGAGCTCCAAGCAAGGTGAACAGCACGAGGGGCCACACCCCAGCCGACCTTCCTCCAGACCCCTCGCACATGCATGCTAAGTAGCGCCAGTGCTGGGGAGCTTGGCCAGGCATTGGGGAAGAAGCGCACAGTGCAGCTAAGCCGCGTTGAGGAACAAATGGCAAGTGGCTTTACAAGTTGTCAGGGGCACATGCAGGGTGCGTCGCCCATATCCTCGAGTCCCCCCTACTCCGTAGAAGCTGAGTTATTAGCGCAGTAGCGTTCCTAGCCAGAAACTAATACAGCGCACGGGGGCTCTAGCGATGCACATACTCGAGTGCAGTGCATGTCATTTGCATATGCAAATTGCCACGTGCGCTACCTATTGAAATCCACGGCTGGCAGAACACAACTTGTACTGAAGTCGCACCTCGCCACACGCGTCTAGCAGCTCACCCAAGGACCATTCTATCATGTGTGATTCTTAACACATTGGTCTTCCATTTACCGCAGGGCCACGTGCGGCTGCGTTACCACATTGACAGTGTGTAAACCATCATGGGGGCAAGCAAAAGTATACGAACAAAGCAGCAGACAAGAGTGTTTGTTTGGGGAGAAGTCACTAAGTTTAAAGCATAAATGGTGTCATGTGTGTGGTGAAAACAAACACAGAATAGTAACTCACGCTCTTTTTGCAGCATTGAACTGCTCCTGTTACCGGACCTAAGAGTGCGCAGGCAGGAGGCCAGCACTCACCCCAGAGATAAGTGTCTCTTTGGCTTGCATTTGACCCATTTTGTACAATGTGCATGTAGAACATGGTTTCTCTGATTGAATATGTGTTATTGTCAATAGTTGTATTTTGTATTTTGCCTACTTTCCCTTGCCCATCCACCTCCCCTCTCCTGACCCTCTTTCCGGTTATCCTGAATACCGATGCCTATCGAAACAACGGATCCCTGGCCCTCTTTCCCCACCGGGGTCTCGGAGGCCTGTGTAAGTTTTACCTTGCAGGCGCCCAGACCATGGAGGGGGGGTTGGTTCATGCCACTCCTGCGCCTGGAGACCGGAGCTGTGACGCTACCCATCAGTTGTTGCATCCTCATTGATTATTGTGTACTGAAAATGCTACCCATCCTGTTGAACCATTGTTGAACTGTGCTACCTTTATTGTTCTATCATTCTGCTTGGACATGTGCTTGGCCATTTTCTGCGACTTCAAGTCATCTACTGGAGACTCTTACAGGGTTTTTGGTGGCTGCAGGCTTTTTCCCTGGTTTGGGGGTTTGGCTCCTTGGAGTTCTCTGCGATTTGGTATTTTTACCAGTCAAGGTGGCCTCTAAGGGGGCTTGACCCTATTTACACACAAGGTAGAACATGCAAACCAAGGGGTAGGGGGATCCTGAAGCCAGGTAGACTAGAAGGAAGAAGGCTACGAAACCCCAGACACAGTTCTTCAGAAGGTCATGGTGATGTGTCAATGAGGGAGGGCCTTTTGTTGTTGGACAGTACGCTTGGGCTACAGTGTTTGGGCACTCTCTGACATTGTCATTGTGGGGTACTATGTACATGTGTTCTGCTGGTCAATGGTTGTTCCTGTGTTGGGTTTACTTTTCAGGTGTCAGGGGATTGTTGTGGTTTCACATGCTGCTGTGTACACAAGGGCAATGTTCACATGTGATGTGTACAGGACACTGAGGGTCACTTGATTTCACATGCATGTATTGAGTGCATGTCTCTACTGACACACACACTAACACAATGCTCCACCACACATACAACCACCCTTTCGTGCCCACACGTGCACACAGATTGCCTTCTCTGGCATGCTGTGTCCCTGCAGGGCATGATCACTTACCATTTGGGGATGGTGTACATGCGTCAATAGGTTTTTTTGTTGCATGTCCTTTTTATGTGATGCTCAAGGTGTATCCCCAACACAATGGCTGCGCACTGTGCTGTGTGCTGTGCATTGTGTTGCAGGAGACACACACAGCACACGGGTTAGGGATTAGCGGATTTGGCTTGGCCAATGTGCATGAGAACAGGCATTCAGTCGTTTGTTGATGGTACCACTGGTGGCATGCATTTGTGTATGACTTTGTATGTGTGGGAGGTTGCTGGTCAGTCATTGCATCTCATTCCATGTCAGGTGTGATTGTCTTGGGCCTCTTTCCATTTATCACATGTCACTTCGTATCTAATTGGTCATGTGTTGGGCTTTTGCTGCTGCATGCCATGTCATGGTGTGGCAGACAAGGGTGATGTGGATTGGGAGGGTTTGGGTAACAAACCAGTGATTGTCATGGCCTGTTTTGCAGACGTGGGGGTGTGATACACACCTTGCATGTGTTCCTTTTGGTCACACAGGATTGGATATGTTTAAGTATCTAGGGATGCACACAATGTAGCACTTCCATGGCAGCATTCTCAGGGTGCTAAGGTTGTGACAGTTGACTGTCTCTTTGTCATCATCGATTGTCACCTGGTATGTACCAGGCCTGTGTGCACTCCGCAGGGGTGGGAGTTTAGGTGAAAAATGTGGCCAGAAGCTGGGTCCTGGCTGCCTCGCCACATGCCCTTTCCCCTCCCATGGGCAGCGCCTGTGCCTGTGGTTGGGGATGTCGGGGCACCACCATGTCCACCGGTAGGTCCCGCCGTGTTGTAACATTGTGCAGGACACATGCTGCCACAATGATCCTGCACACTACTGGGGGTGCATATAGTAGCTGGCCGCCAGAGCGGTCAAGGGAGCGGAAGCGCGACTTGAGCACTCCGAATGTGCGCTCCACTATGCCCCTGGTTGCAATATGGGCAGCGTTGTATCTTACCTGGGTGGTGTGGTGGGGTTCCGTATTGGCGTCATAATGTGGTTGCTCAGAGGGTAGGCACTGTCCCCTGGGGAGGTTAGGATGATTGTCATTAGTTGGGATTGTGTATTTGTCTGTGTGTGACATGCATGCATGTGCACAGACACTTGTACTCACCAATGAGCCATGTTTCGCCATGCTTCCCAGCTTCCAGGTCCCGGCTCAGTGCAGACATTCTGTAAATGAAACTGTCATGGGTAGATCCAGAATAGTTTGCATAGACAGAGGTGATGATTCCATGGGCATCGTATACAACCTGTACGTTGATGGAATGCAAGTGCTTGCGGCTTCGATAGATGTGCTCAGTGGCCCTATGTGGACGTAGGGCCACATGGGTGCAATCTATGGCACTGAGCACTTTGGGGAAGTGTCCAACCCTGTAAAAGTCCTGGACCACGGCCTGCCTTTCTGCGGGTGTTCTGGGCATGTATATGTGCCTGCGGTCTGAGGGGCGCGCAGTCATGATTGCCAACACCTGGTGTAGGGAGCGTGACTGCATGGCCTGTGAGACACCCCCGACTACGGCAGTTGTCTACTGAAATGACCCAGTGACCAAAAAATGCAAGACATTGAGCACCTTCTCCAAGGGGCTCAATGCTTCGGAGCACAGGGTGGGTGATGGAAGGTGATCTTCCAACTCCCTGACCAGGTCGAAGATGATACGAGGTGGAAACCTATACCTGCCATAGACCTGGTCATCAGGCATCCCAAAAAGCCTGGCCAGGGGCAAGAAAGTGCCGGGCCTGGCTATCTCCTCCTCCTGCGGTGTCCCACGATCAGTGCTGCGACAAATGGGGCATTCATCTTAGCTGTATATACGTGTTAGTTGTTTGCGCGCATTTTTATTCTGCGCGTGGGGACGCTTCCACCTGCCTTCGTGTGGCGGACGTGTTGACGCCTGTGCGTGTCTTTTGGCGTGCGCGGGTTTCCCGTATTCGATTCCATGAATACGTGTTGTCTGCCTGCATGTGGTCGTTCCATGTATTTCCCTGCAGCACTTCCCCAGTTACGCCTTCTTTTTCATGCGTTCTTCCCCATTCCACGTGTTCCGCACTGTGTTCCGCCCCCTTTTTGGTGTGTGTGTGCTGGCGTGCGCTTTTGCTGTGTGCGTCGCGCACAACGTTCTGGATGTTGCAATGATGTGTGCACCCCTGTGCGCCACGCACGGATTTGATGCACATCCCGGGGAAAACCCGTGCAGGGCCTTCCATGAATCGCACGCGTGTGCTTGCTTTTTTACGGTTGCGCCAGCTTGCGCCACGATTTTCGGCGCACATTTGTTCCATGAATCGGCCCCTATGTATCAGCTGGTGAAACATAAGAATGTGTAGAGCTATATTTTCATGTTTTTAAGTGTTTGTTTTTTGTTTAAAATGCAAAGGTAATGGCACTGGCCAGTAAAAACATTACGAACCAAACTACTTTGTCGTGCTATAAATATGCAGCACTGTTTATTATTCTATATAACAACACTTTTGTTACTAGTACAGAATAATAACCTTGTATTGATCACTTGATGATTTACAGGTGGTGCAACCATTTTCTCCCAAACCAGATTCTTTTCAGCTAGTAATTCACTTTAGCCATTCCTCATAGAAAAAGTGGATGTTCTTTAGACTGGTCTTTTTCACATTTTATCATACTCGTTAGTGACACTAGAAAGCAACTAATTGTTACATATACATAGTGCATACCCATATATCCTGGTCTTGTCTTATTGTCAGCAAAAAACCCAATGGTTACAGAAGAACCTGCATTTCGTTGTCCGTATTCAGACCATTCATTCTACTTCTAGGTCTACAAATTATTCTTGCATCTTCTTGCCTCAGGATTTTTTCCTGATATCCCCATTGTTCATCATTCGGGATGTGCTTGATGCCTATGAACTTGATCTGCTCTTATTGTACATCTGATGTTCCTGTCTACAATGATCCAGTAAGGGTAATCTTCTATCATATGATGCCAACATATCTAAATGTTCCCTTATTCTGAATCTTAATTAACAAATGGTAGAGCCCACGTAAAGGTTTTTACATGTACATACAATTATGTAAATAACACATTTTGTTTGACAATTGATCAGATCTTGTATAAACTGTTTTTGATTATCTTTGGTCACAAAGGTTTGCACAGTATTCATTGTGCAATTCAAGCATTTATAAAATCCTCTTACTGGATGTCCTGTAAGGATGCTCGCTTGTGCCTTTTGTTTTTTACTGGACATATAGCTAGGACTCACAAAGTCAGGTCTTTCAGAAATATGATGCCTGAGGTCCTCATCCAACATCAAAATGTGCCAGTATTTTCTAAACACTTTTATTATCTTGTAATTATCTCTTGAATATCTTGCGATCATCCTAGCCTTATAATCATCTTTTGGTAGCTGGACTTGAGGAGTAAGTGATTGAGATATTTTGATATTGTCTGCTTTCTTTTTGGCTTCCCTGATGTTTGTCATTGAATAACCACTCTCTAAAATCTTTTTCTATTGTTGCACATTCTTCCGGATAGCCTGTGTCCTCACTACAGTTTCTTTTTGCTCGTATGAACTCTCCCTTTGGGATATTCTCAATGTTAAATGTTAAATGTAAAATGTTAAATGTTAAAGGTATTTGTACCGCGCACCGTCACCAAAGGAATTGGTCCCCAGGGGCTCTGGCGGATCTGTAAACGATAAGGTGGGATGGGTTAGTAAGGTGAAGAGGGAGTAGGATAGTGAGAGGAGTGGTGTTCTGTTGGCAGCTTCAACTCGGTATACACCGGATGCTGAGCTTTGGTGCGGGTATTGGATCAGTGTCAGTCCGCGTGTGCTGTTGGTGTGGCTTATGTGTTGTTGCAGTGTTGTGAAGTGCGTGCGGCTTGTTGTGCGAGAGATGGTTGCGTGAGTTTTTTGAGTGAGATAAGTATGAAGAGTTTGAGCTTATATTGGTTAGTGGGTTACCTTTAGCATGCTAATTTACATTCACAGTTTTGTCTAAGTGTGGCACTAGTTGACCTTCACAATCCTATCTAGATGCGGTGCAGGTTAATGTTTAGAATTCTATTTGGGTGTGGGCATGCTAACATTCACAATCTTATCTAGATGCGGCGCAGGCTAGTGTTCACAGTTCTAAGTGTGGCACATGCTAACATTCAAGTTTCATCTAGGCGCGGGCATGCTATCCTTCAATCAAAATCCTGTTTGGATGCTGCGCCTGCTAATGTTCACAATTCTACCGGAGTGTGGACATGCTAATATTCACAATTCTATCCAAGTGTGGACATGCTAACATTCAAAGTCCCATCTGGATGCGACGCAGGCTAATATTCACAATTCTATCCAAGTGTGGAGATGCTAGCATTCACAATTCTATCTGAGTGTGGACATGCTAATATTCACAATTCTATCCAAGTGTGGGTATGCTAATATTCACAATTCTTTCTGACTGTGGACATGCTAATATTCACAATTCTATCCAAGTGTGGACATGCTAACATTGTGGCAGTCTATGTTGTTGGGAGATAAGATAGAGTAGCAAGTGTTTTCTGGAGTAAAGTAATTACTCTACTCCTCACCCATGCCACACTTACAGTTTTTTTGTTGGTGTCTGTTGACTATTAGCTTCACTGGCTTCCCCTGCGGACACCTGCAGACACATCTTGGATCCGCCAATGTCGGAACCGCCCTTGGCCTTGGGGCCGTTAGCCACAGGGGCTGCCGGGTAGAGGGCTGCCCCTGGGAGGGCTGCCCTGGGAGGGTTCATGTGTGTCTTCAAATTTACCCATGAAAAGGTTATCTAGAGTTGGCGCATAGCATGCCCCCATTGCTATCCCCTTGGCTTCACTATAGATAGCTTCATTAAATGGAAACACACTGTGGTCTAATGTAAAGCTAAGAAACGCCTTCAACATTTCAATTTGTAATAGATATGAAGCTAATTTGTCATTGAAGAAATATGCAATTGTTTTAAGTGTTAATTTGTGGTCAATTGAAGTATACAAGGCCTTTACATCCATTGCGGCCAAAATATATTGTTTGCTCCAAGCCACAATATTCACATTTTCCAATACTTGCATAGTGTCCCTTACATAAGAACCTAATTTATACACTTCAGATCTTAATTAGATCAATGAATGTGGACATATTTTCATCAGCCAGCCCATCCCACTCACAATTGGTCTAACCTTGAGCAGTACATCGTATGCTTTGTGAATTTTGGGCAAAAAATAGATTTTTGGTGTTCTCGGATTTTCTTAGAGTAGAAAAGCTTTTTCATCATCTGTCAATATTTGCGTCAGATACTATTTATTAATTAGTACATGGAATTCCTTTATTGTACTAGTAATAGATTTGTGATTGGTTTTCATGTAGCAGCAAGGTAAAGACAAATGATTTTCTGCCGTTGTGATATAATCTAGCTTGTTCATTATAACAATATTGCCTCTCTTATCTGCCTCTTAGATAATTATATCATTGAGCTTATGGCCCTTAATTATGTAGCATGTCATGCAGTAGACAGGATGCAGAGCAACTCTTACACCAAATAATCAAACTAACTCAGGAAGAAGGCAAAGTCGTTTTACTGTTTTAATATCAATTATCTAAAACAGGGAGTTACAAAGGACATCAACGGACGTTGCACGGTATTATCTCACTCAAAGCATTTCATTAAAAATCCTACTTTTATAGCAAATACTCATCATACCTGATGTCATACTACATGGCAAATAAGAAAAACCTACGGGGGGTTGTGGTTGGCTTAAGGGGAACATCTAAGTATACAGGGGGTTGTGATTGGGTCTCTACAGTCAGGTGGACAACTTATGCCCACCCCTAGTGCAAGTCATCTTCACAGTTATTAGATAAATGGTACACGGTACATCATGTGCTCTCACACTATAAACCCTTTGTTATATGGCCATTTACAATTGGTTGGCACCCTTCTGGAACATTTGGCTCACTCGCAGCACATAAGCTTCATCCCAGGTATCAGGTGGTGGACTTGACAGTGTTTCCCCACCCAATTAGCCCAACATCTCTTATCACCAATGCCTTCTTCCATGCAGACTGTCTTTGAACTTGGCCTTGCAATGTATTATGAGCCCTGTGAATATAAGGGAGTGTGGGCATGCGCTATCTCAGTTCTAGAGCTGCATGATCAACTTCTATTTCCATCCATAACCCACATGACGGGAGACCACAATTTGGCCCATTTTCTTGCATTTAAATGTCTAAAAAATTAATAAAACTTGCCACTCATGGATATCCAGTTCTTGGATTCTCCAGCCTTTGACACCAGGCAAGCCAGTCCTTCTCGGTTCTTCCATGATTCGAGCTGCTTCTATGCTGCAACACAGCTTTCAGCCATCTTCTCCATGGGCTTGAGCTTACTAAAGTTGTGATACTGATGTCCAGCTTCTATATAATGATGCTTCACCTGCAGTCTATTCACTATGTATAGCTAGCCTCTATGATCACTAGTCTACTTGCATTGCTGCATCTGTACAGTTATTAAATGGCTTACATTTTCTACAGTGATCTTCACATGTGCAATCTCTATTTTGCATATGAAAGTTTACTCAATTCTTTACTTTGTCGTCAGTTTCTATACGGTCCTTACATTCTCTTCTTCAGCCAGGTTTCTCAGTGCTTCACCCTCGTCTCTTGTGACATCACCAACTTCTCTTTCTGTCATCTTCATATTCCTTCGGGGACCTCCTCCATGAGATTGTCATCTCTTCGGGGGTACATCAGATAGGGTTTTCTCAGTGGATACCTTTTCTCAAAGACTCTCCTCGGAATAGTCAAAGTCACTGGTGTCAAGCATGGCATGACCTCTGACTTCCAGCATATAGGAGTGAAGGGGACAGGACTTCATGAAGAGACATTCGGCTGATCATCTACATCATCATATGTTTGTAATCTCAACATAGCCATATGTTCCCCATAGGATAAATCATATTGTGCATTAAATTGTTTTTTTTATATTTGTTGTCCAGGAGTTTATGGATATCATTCATAACAGATTGGTGAAAGGTATCAACTAAGTTACTTTGTTGTTACTTTCAACATCTAATTCTTCTAGAAACTTGGAGACTGGTGACTGGGTAGCCTCTTCTAAGGACATTAGGAGTTGTGTGTTCTGGATACCATTAATGGAAAACTTGCTAATTATCAGACAATAATGTATATCTGGTTGCCTCCAATTTGTATTTTAAACAAATTTCTTAAGTTTCAATTTTCTTACCAATTTAAATGTGTCTACTTGAATGTTAACAATGTCAGTGTCCTTAGTTGTTGCAAATGAGAGGCCCCTTTTGAGGATTTGTTCTTCATGTTTACCAAATAATCTATTGGAATGGTTCAAGACTAAATTCACCTTCTGTCTTGTCTGTTGTATGTTCTCTCTTTCCTGTATTCTGCTCTGGTTTTTACTCCTGACCTCCCATCTTCTATTCGTTCTTCCTCTTCCTTGCTTACCTCTGGTATGGATCTTTGTGTTACTATACCTGTGTGAACTGGTTCTTGAAAACAAACTTGCTCAGTATTGGGACAGTTGCATCTGCATCTATTGGGATTAGTTGTTGGTCAGGTGTTGTTAAAAATTTTGTTTTGTGAAAATGGAGAACTGTGGAGGCATTCTGACCCGATACAGGGATGGAGTTCCAGAGGGTGGATGCATGACAAAAGAAGCATTGTTTGTGGGTCCTCTCTTTGCATACGGTCCACTACTGTGCTACTTGTGACTGCTTTATAGATGATACCTGTAGTTCACGTAGGAGGGAGGTGCAGAAGCCAAATTTCCACACACCCATAACAAGCCAACAAGCCATGTTGTGATGCAGTGAACTGCTTTTAAATAAGCCAAGTGTGTGGCTGCGAGCCCCATCATAGATGTGCGAAACTACAAGGGTCTGCACTGTGGACCTGAAGTCCTGCAGCAGAATAAAGGGTTTGATTTTGCTAAGGATGGAGATTTGGAGCCAGGCCATTTGAGACCTCTTGGCTATGTGTTTTCGGAAGGACTGGCTAATGTCGATGGTGAAGCCTATGGATTTGGCTGAATCCTAAATTTGCGGATCAAACCCTTCTAGGTGTAAATCACTGAGCCATTGTTGGATAAGGTTTTATTTGCGGGGGGGGGGGGGCGAGCAGGACAAATTCGGTCTTGAAGGGGTTACTTTTGAGGTAGGCAGTCAACATCCATGACTGGATGATGACTACATAATTGCGGAGACGACTGATGTCCTGTGGGCTTTTTACCGTAGTGTACAACAGAGTATCGTCCGAGTATTGATGGATTCTTTGGGAAGTGTGCCTAGAGGCTCCATATAAATGTTCAAAAAGATCAGTGAGAGGATGGAAGCTTTGGGGAATCTGCAGGAGACTTAGAGCTGGACAGAATGCAAGGGGTTAAACTGGATGGCCTGGTGTCTGCCTGAGAGGTAAATCAATTCAGGACAGTGCCCATCTTGTCGGTGCGGATGCAGTGGTCGACGGTGTTGAATACAGCCGAGAGGACGAGGCGGCATGAGTAACCCTTATCTATGACTTAGATAAATCATCCACCACCTGGATGATGGCTGTTTTGATGCTACACTTGGGGTGAAACCCCTGACTGATAGCTGCAAAGGAGGTATAGTTGTTTGATTCTGGCGAGTAGTTATGTAGTGACTGCTTTTCCGAAGATTTTGCTGATAAACGGGAGGTTCATAATGGGTGGGTAGTTAGCTGGATTATCAAAAGAGGTTGTATGAGACCAACCTCGAGAATGTCTGGGAATTACCCTTTAGTGAGCGAGGCATTAATGTTGCTGAGGAGTTCATTCAGTGATGTAAGGAAGGCATGGTATCAGACAGTAAAACAGATACAAATGATCACAGTTAATGGGTGTTTATTGAACTTCAATCAGGTTTGAAAAATGCCTATCTAATCCTAAACCTAAAGATTGTAGCAAGCTACGACTATCAAATAAGAATAACGCAGTCCTAGTCGAGTCTTTCAAAATAAAAGGGCATACACTAATAAACCAATTGCCAATCCTTACTTCTAAATACAAATAGTGTGGCAAACAATGGTATGAAAAAGAAAAGTGTTCAAGAAATTATATATCATGATATTCAAGCCATTGGCTTCCCTTCCCTGCGTTTTCAACACGGGACAAGGTGGCACACTCAAGCTTAGCACACTCTCTGGCTTCTCTAGCATGAGGATGCAGTTTAAAACCTCAACATCAGGTCCTTCTGTTCCAAAGTCTCTTTGCCATTCAATGTCTCTTATTTCAGAGGGCCTGATGCAGCACGTCAAACATCAAAGTTTGTTTCTTCTTAGGATTTCACATATGCAACTTCTTGGGTAACTTACTGTTCATCCCGGGTCCCCCTCTGCCGGGCTCAAACCCACTTTAACATAAAATCTTGAATTGGTCTCCCTCCGCCAAGCTCGGACCGAATTGATCTACTTTTCCAAATGTTCTCTACTTCATCAAAATCGAAGACCTGCGATTGTGCACAGGGTTTTGCTTGACCCGTCGCAGGACCACTTCGATTCACAATTACTTGTTCTCTTCTTGATATAACCTTTTTCTCACTTTCACTTTTAACACTTTCCAGCTGGATACCTTACAGAGACCTTTGGTTGAGCACCCACAGGGTAGCTGACCACTCTGTCAAAGGTATTATATCTTGCTTTTAAAGCTCAATTAGTCATCAGCAGTTTGACTTTACTTGCGTCTCTTATCACACACATTTTAACAATGTTCGTTCCAGCACTCGCCATACAATGTTACTGCTTGCAACCTTGGCCTCAGCACAGACTGGTCTTGTATCGGTCTCCCCAACTCACCGGCTGTGCTGATTTCACTGACGCTGCTTTGTTCCTGGAGCCAAGGTCTGTACCACAGAGGCTGCTGCTTCTTCCCGCCTTGATTATTGAAGCTGGAGCGCCCCAGGTATCTCTGACATGCAATGCAGGATTCTCTAGCCTGGTTTCCTGGTCTTACGCTTTCTATTCTAGAGGTTCTTGGAAAGTAACGGTTTCTTGTCGAAAAGGTCAAGGGAACGTCCCTCCTTGCGATCCCCTTCTGTTTTGCCATCTTTCTTCTCTCGTTCAGCTGCCGTCTCGAAACAGCTGTTTCCTTGTGTGATTTGCCTGGCTCAGAGTGTGCTCTCATGCTCTGCCTTTTATCTGTGTGGGCAAGCTTAATGCAAGTCAGGTGTGTGTGATGGTCAGTAATTGCAGTAATTGTATGACCTCGCCTGACCATTGTATTGGGACACGTTAGGTATACTGCTCGGGTGTTAGTCTGTTTTCTCTCATAGTGGGAAAGTGTTGTGTTTGTGTTGTAAAAGGTGGGCTAGAGTTCCTAAATTTCCTATCTGGTAGGATGGGGTAAAGATGTTTGAGGGAAGGGGATGCCATGTCTCACCATCTGGTGTCCCTCTTCTACTCCCCGAAGACCTCTCACCCAGGTGATCCTCCAGCACTGGTCCACCGCCAGGAACTGGATCCAAAAGCGATGGCCCTGTTCTGGCCACCTGGATGACAGATCCCCGGGACTAGTGAATGAGACACCTTCTGGTTTCTCAAATTCCCTTCCCCTATGCGATGTAGCTGTATCTGTTTCCTAGGGAAACCGAGAAAGGAAATCAACGTTCCCCCGGTCTTTACCTTTTCGCTGCTCCACAGTGAAACAGTCAGGTTGCAGGTCTAAGAAACATTGCATGACTCGAGGGGTAGAGTCCTCGTCAGTCCAATGAATCTTCTAGGGTTTGGCGTTCTTTAATTTGTCTGTCAACCTAGCTGTTCTGTCTGAGGAATTAGGGATAAACCTACAGTAATAACCAATTAATCCTAAGAATGCTCTGAGGTCCCGCTTTGCCTTAGGCGTGGGGGTATCTAGGACAGCTTTCACGTTTCCTTGTTGAGGCTGGACACTGCCATTCCCTACAAAGAAGGCAGGGTATTTCACAGCTGATTGAGCCAGCTTACATTTGGATGGATTGGCAGATAAGCCTGCTTCTCTGAGGGCTCTCATAATAGTAAGGAAATGGAAAAGATGGTCTTCTTAAGTCTTACATAAATGACTATGTCGTTAATATAAACCCCACAGAAATCAGAGTAGGGCTGTAATATCCTGTCCATAAGCCATTGGAAAGTGGTGGGGGGTTGTGTGCAAACCAAAAGGGAGGACTTTGAACTGGAATAGTCCCAGGGGCATTGTGAAAGCTGTTTTTTCCTTATCAGGTCCATGTACTGCGACCTGCCAGAACCCCTTGGTTAAGTCTGGGGTTGAAAGGAAGGTGGCATTTCTGAGTTTATCAATCAATTCGTCAATGCGCGGCATCGGATAGGCATCGAAGACAGAGATGGCGTTAACCTGTCGGAATTCTATGCAAAACCCCCAGGAATGATTAGGCGTTGTTACCAACACAATAGGGAAGGGCCATGGGCTTGAAGAGGGTTCAATAATATTTGCTCTTAGCATTTTCTTCACTTCCTCAAACACTATCCGTCTACAGACTTCCGGGAGTCTATATGGTTTCAAATAGACCCCTTTTCCCTTTGGAGTTCTGATATAATGATCAGTGCTGTGCACTCTCGCTGGTTTCTCTCAGAATACATTGGGGAATGTTGTGACTAAATCTGTTAAGTCTTCTTAGTGTTGACTAGATAGCTTTTGGGGAATTAATTCAAAAGTATCTATTTGCTCTTGTACCAAACAAGACAGTATCGAGGCAGTGGCTGCGAAAGGATTTTCTTTCCACTCTTTAAAGAGATTTACGTGGTAGAGGTGGGTCTTTTGTTTCCTGTCAGGTTGGGCTATTTTATAAGTACAGGTCCCTATTTGCTCTAGTATTCATATGGCCCATGCCACTTTGAGACAAGTTTATGTTCAGAGGTAGCCTTTTGTCCTATTGAAAAAGATCTTAAGTTTACCTTCTTGTCGTAGGTGGACTTTTGTTGTGCTTGGTCTTTTTCCATCTGAGTATAGACAAGATTTTGGACAAGTTTCAGATGCTCTCGCAATCAGGTAGCTGTTTGTGAGAGGGGAATAGGTGCCTTTTCTCTTTCTTCCGAGGTCTCCCGGAGCATGTTTAGGTAATTGCCTGACCTCACCTGACAATTGTATTGGGACACGTCAGGTATACTGCTCGGTGTTAGTCTGTTTTCTCTCATAGTGGGCTGTCCGTGTGAAAGTGTTTGTGTTGTTGTAAAAGGGGGGGGGGGGGTAGAGTTCTTAAATATCCTTCCTGGTTGGATGCAGTAAAGATGTTACAGGGAAGGGGATACAGCATCTCACCATCCAGTTTCCCCCTCCCCGAAGACCCCTCACCCAGGTGATCCTCCTGCACTGGTCCACTGCCAGGAACTGGATCCAAAAGCTGTGGCTGTCTCCTGGCCACCTGGATGACAGATCCCTGGGGACTAGTGGGTGAGACACCTTCTGGTTTCTCACAGTGCCAGGCCCATTCATTGTTTAATAATCGAGGCCGGTATGGTATTGTCAGAGTAGGCTGAAGGTTGGATGGCGGCAAGCCTTTTCAGGAGTTCCTGTGCAGAGAGAGGACATCATTTCATCCAGAGTGGCAATGTGGCTGCTAAGGGGCTGTAGGGACTAACGCTGGGGCAGGTTGATTTAATGATCTGTCTGATTTTGTCTAATGTTTCAATTCTGTCACATTTTTCCTGGGTTGCTGACACCTCAGTGTTGGGTGAGGGCTTGGTACAATGCTTTGCTACTTTGAAGAGGGCTTTGTGCTTGTTAGATGCTGTCATGATGTTGGTGGAGTAGTAACCATCTTTAGCCTCTGTGATCAGAATCCTATGGTTGTCAGAGAGATATTTGAGGTTGGTGAGATCTCCAGGGTTTTGCTTTTTGCGACACCATTTCTCTAGGGAGCTGATTATTTGTTGGAGGTGATGTTGGTGGTGTACCAAGAGGTGCATGGTTTAGTCTTAACTCATCTTGTTTTTAGGAGCTCACTATTGTCCACCAGTTTCATTTTGGAGTTGTTGAACAATTCTAGGAAGACCTAGGCATTCCCTGTGATGGGGAAGTCTCTAAGTATTTTTCTAGCTCATTGACGTGGAAAGTTTTGAATGAGCGGCGCTCAGTGAGGAGGTGCGTAGCCTGAACTGTTTAGGATGTGGTGGAGTGGGTGATCGACACTGGGATGGCAGTTTGGCCAGATCAATGGAGTGGGATAAGGTCTGCTCAGGCGATAAGGAGGGATGATGTAAAGAGCAGGTCTCAGTGTTTTCTTTGTTATGCGGGGGGAGAATACAATGTGCTTAAGGTCCATGGGTCCAGTCAGTGTGAATAAGGTGCTTAGAATGTGGTTGTCGGCATGAAACTCGGGACATTAAAATCTCTGAGAAAAAAAAAATTGTGTGCTTTTATTTGGCAGGGGATAGTGAGTTGGGGATGTTTTCAATGAAAGTCACTCCTGTGAGGTGGTCATTAGATAAGGTGGAAGGGGATGGATTCCTTGGAATGGGGAGGCAAGTGATTTGAACAAGCTTTTTCTGGGAGAGGGCATGAGGAGCATGGCCAATCACTCCTATGGATGATTGCCACTCCGCCTCCGCCCTTCCTGGATAGTCAGCATTTTGGATGCAGTAGTCTAGCTTAGGAGGACATCAAAAACATGTTATGTTATGCTAACAGAACTTGTTATAGAGCAGCTTTCACCTGAAGATATCTTAGTGCTGGTGTCGGGACACTAACAAGGTCAGTGAAAGAGAGAACGGAAAGCAAGGTAGCAAACCAAAAGCCTTAGTACGGGTAAGGAAAGTTATTTAAGGCCTTGCAAAACTTGAAATATGTGTCTATAAGTCTAAGGGCCAGGGGAAGGGAGTTCCAGAGCAGGTGGCATGCCACAGAGAATGCCAGACCACCAACCGTGAATTTCTTGAAACCGAGGTACGAGTAGAAGATGATGGCCAGCAGAGCAGAGGGCCCTGTTTGAACATAGGGAATAACCGTCTCACAGAGGTACAGAGCCCCATGGACATGTAATGCTTGATAGATGAGGCACAGGGCCTAAAATAAACAGAACTACATCTGCCACTGATCTGAAGATCTGGAGAGAGGGTGGCCGATATCTTGATCCCCAGATTCTAAACTGATTCAGAACATCCTAAAAACATGGGGGCAAGATGAGGTAAACCATGTTTCGATGAATAGGGCATGAAGGTTGATGTTACAGATGAGGGTGGAGCTCTCAACAGCAGAAGCAGCTGCTGATCCAGCTTTGATTAACAATATGGATGCGCCAGTTTGTGTGGCCCGTGGGCATTGGATGAGGAAAGGGCGATATTGATGAGGTTCAGTCGGGTAGCATGTCAGAGAAGCCCGGGGCATTTGGCTGTTCAAACCCTAATGCCCTTACTACCAACAGTGATTGCTGTATTGAACTAATTAAAAATCTAATATATAATTGTTAAAAATTATTGGAAGAGCCAATGGAATGTCCCAACATCCAACCATAGACAAAAGGAAAAGTCCTTTATATCTCGAAGGAATGACCAGGCACTCTTATGGGGAACCCCCAATATACTCATGTAGACTTTTATAAAATGTTCAAGAAACAATTCTGCACTCTGTTGTTCAATCAGGATAGATGCATTTATGTTCCCACCAAAGTAGTGGGTGAAACACCACATACATGTTTAGATACTTTGTGTAAATCTTAAATCACAGATTAATACATAGTTCATCATTTGTCAAACAATATGGTTCAAAAATACATTCAAAGAACATTGTATTCACAAAACAAAATCACTTTTTATCTTAATCTCCTAAATAACGACAATGTGTTATGCAAGAGTAATCTATGTGTGATGAATCTTCATTTGTTCACTTGTGCACGTTTCAGGACTGCTCTGCCTCTTCTTCAGATGATAACACACTGACTTCCTGTACCAATGCATATATTACAGGACCTGCGGTAGCGTCCCTGTAGTTATGGTAAGTTGCTCAACCCATAGGAAGAACACTTTTTGGGCAGCTTATAACTCCCCCCCTTGACAAATCCTTACGCAACTTTGAAAAAGAAGTATATGACCCCGTCAGAAAGTTTGGTGAGGTTTCGTCAATGGGGGGCAAAGTTATAGGGGTGGTTCCAAAATGTGTGGTTTTTCCCATAGATGCAATGTAAAATAAATTTTGCTCACGGCTACAGCCCAAACGGCTGGATGGATTTTCACCAAATTCGCGGCAGGAGTGTCAGCTTGGTCCCGAAAGCATGCTTTTGTAAATTTGGTGTAAATCTGTCCAGTAGTTTTTTTAAAAAATGACCAAAAAGTAGGTAAACGAAAACAGTGATCTCTGGGTTCAGGGACCCACTACCTGTTCAGTCCGTGGATGAGCCTCCGATTGTCCCGGAGGGCGACGTGATGTCTGCAGACCTCAAACACGCCCACTGATTGGTCAATAAAAAACGTGAGGTGCGTCAGATTTTTAGAAACGTCCGCCATATTGGATTTGCGGACAGCCGCCGTTGTCCACGAGCATCATGGTAAAAACATATTAAAAAACACAACATTGCACTTGCCAAACTAATGAAACAGGCATTTTTGTTCTCCGATGTCCGCAAACAGTCCTGAGATGTTCGGGGATATATTTGCTTACTTGTGCATTATAGAGTTGGTGAATATATGTTTTTGGAAGGCTTATAACTTTGGCGCCACTCAATGAAACTGCATGAAATTCGGGACTTTCATTCTAGACCTGAATCTGAATGGTTCTGCAACGTGTGGTGCTGTTTTGTCGAGAGGGAACAAAATTAGAGGGGGAGTCCCAAAATATTTTAAAGGCTTATAAATGTGGTGCCATTTGTTGAGATATCTGCACACCGGTTTGCAAAAAGATTCTAGACCTAGATATGAGTGTTTTTGCAAAGTTTGGTGGGATTATGTCACGAGGGGGGTCTCAACGTTTATAGATGGCTTATAACTTTTTTTCCGTTTGACGAATGTGGACAAATGTTTTTAGAATGATTATAAACCCAACCTTGAATGTCTGAATAGATTTTATCAAGTGGGGGCTAAGTTATATGACTATTGTATGTACATTTTGACACTTTTGAAAAAATAAAACATGGGCAGATTTGCAGCAAACTCGTGTAAGGAGCATTGGCAAGGACCTGAAAGCATGGTTTTGAAAATGTGTCTGTGTTTTATTTTTTGAAAAGTGTCATAATGAAGGTACAAAATATAGTGGAATACCTTTGGTGACTGAGGCCTGTGGCCATGGGCAGTGGCCGGAATGTCTGGGGCATGGCCTAAGGCCATGACCCGGACAATCTGGCTACTGGCCATGACCACGAGGGACCAGCACTGGAGTTAATGTGGGCATGGCCATGTGGCATGGCCGAAGCAGTAGGTTTGAATGTGAAAAAATATTCTGCTTGCGGTTACAGCTTGAAGTGGTGGACTAGATTACAACAAACTTACTCAATGAGGATTAGCAAGTACCTGAAAGCATGTTTTTAGAAATATGTCTTGTGTTTTATTTTTGAAAAGAGTAAGAATGTAAGTAGAAAAACTAGTGATATTTTTTTTATTGAATTTCAGTTTTTACAAAGTCTTGTTTCCACTATTGTTTTATGGATGTTTTCCATTTAAAGTTTTCCAGATGAAGTGACTTGTGCTAAGTCCTTTAGGGTTGCGTTTGTTGGGAAAGAGAGTCCAGGTTCAAACTATGCAGGAAGTTTACCAACGCAATGACTGGTCTTCGACTTAGCCCATTCATCAAGAAAGACCACCAGTAGTCTTCGTCCATTCTTGAAAATTTGGAGTACGAATGGCCTAGGTGAATTTCTCTTTTGCCAGTGGTACCAGGACAGTGGAGGATCAGATGTTTTAAGCTTTCCTTCGTGTCTTGGTCCAAACAAAAGCAGCAGGAATCCGTCCTAGATTTACCTCGGATTCTCAAGACCTCATTTGTTTTTAAAATGTTCAATCTGGCTTGCAAGAACGTCGAACGAAAGGTCTTGTTAGGCACCTTCAATAGGTAACTGATGGGCTCGTTTATTTTTTGAGCGAAGAGCGGAAGGTGGGCCACTGCTTTAAAATTCAGTGCTTTCAGCTGTGTGTCACAACAGTCATTTTCTTTCAGTTTTTTTTGCCGTCTTTGTTGGATTAAATGTGAGCTCCTCCTCAGTACTTCCTATGGTTTTTAGAAGAGTTTGGTTTTTATGTATCCAGGCTTTGAATGTTTTGTTGTGACCTTTCTCGATTTCTTCTTGAATTAATACATAGATTTTTTCTTTAGATAGTCTCACTTCCCTGTAAAACATCAGGCTGTTGAGGGATACCGTGCCTTCAAGTGAGATTAAACCAAGTTCTCTTCTTATAAGGATCAATGGCGTGGAGATTGGAAGTCGAAGTACTTTTTTCCAAAGGAAATCTTCCAATTTAGGCCAAATTGAATCTGGAATATTTGGCATGGCTGCCACACCGTAAGAGAGCCCAGGGACCGCTTTCATCCTGTAAAAGTTTATTGCAGCCTTGACTGAAAAACAACCACATTTTTTGTCCATGATGATTAGTTGGTTGGTTAAGGTTTTATTTTTTTGGACCAAGAAATCTTGCATTGATGATTCGTTCTTCTTGTTACTAAACATGGTGCCCAAATGTCTGAATGTTTCAACTTTCTTCGAGACGTGCATTGTTGAAGAACCATGCCTTTGATGTTTTTCTTTTAGCCGCTTTTATTAGGCACAAAACTTAAGTTTTCAAGCTATTACTTTCCAGATCATTCTCTTTTAGATATTCATTCAAATTGTCCAATTTTCTCTGGAGCCCTATCATTGTTTGATCAATCAGAATAATGTCATCTGCGTAAAGCAGCCTACTGATCTTCTCGGAGCCCAGAGAAGGTGGGAAGGCTTTTACATTTCTTTCGGATTGTTGATAATCGCCCGTATAGGCGTTATACAGTGCCAAGGGGCATCCTTGTTTTACTCCGCAGCTTGTACGAATTGATGAAGAGAGTAGACCTGTGCCATTGAGTCGAACTCGCATTGATGTTTCGGAATAGAGGTTTTGTATTGGATCTAGCAAAGCGGGGGGACATTTCCAGTTGGTGAGTTTGCTCCATAGCTTCTCTCTATTTACTTTGTCAAACGCTTTGGACAAGTCGATGAAAGCCAGACAAAGAGGGGAACCCCCTTCCTGTACTCTTGCCTTGAGGATGTTAAGAGTAAATATATTAGCCATGGTGCTTAGATTTTTCCTAAAACCCGTTTGGAAGTTGTCCCACCCCTCTGAAGATGGCACCCACGTCTTAAAGCTGTCAAGGAGGAAAGAGCCAAAGAGTTTCCCGATGCAATCAAGGAGTGCTATTGGTCGATAGTTGTTTGGATCGCTTTTATCTCCTGATTTGTAAATTGGCACAACGTTAGCTGTCTTCCAGGACAATGGAATGGATCTGGATGCCCTGCAGGATTCAGAAATTTCCGCTATCAGGATGGACCAACTGGCAGGGTCAGATTTTAAGTCCATGTTTGACAAGCCGTCTGGCCCAGGTGCTCGAGATGATTTTAGTTTTTTGATTTTGGATTCGATGCAAGCTGGATCGAGTTCGATGTCCCAGTGTGTACTTCGATCTTTGTAGAGTTCAGTCTTTTTTGAAGATGGATCGAAAAGAGCTGAAAAGTGGGAAATCCAAGTTTCTTCAGGGACACTAGATGTTAAAGTATCTTCACTTGGTGCTCCTTTTGAAGCAATCAGTGACCAGAATTCCTTAGTTTGTTTCCCACTTAATACTCTCAGCATTTGCTCAGAATCATCTTGGTAGAGCTGGAGTTTGAAGTCTTTTAACCAGTTCTTGTAACTATTGGTTGCAATGCGAGCTGCTTCGCTGTTTATAATGGAAGGGAAACGTCTGGCTTTTCTTTGGGCTCGTCTCATCGTGAGTCTTTTATCTCTGAGTGTCGCATTTTTATAGTGGTTGGCCTTCGCTTTCATACGGCTACCCAGATTTGGTACGTGGTATGGCTGTAATAGTGGACAATAATCCGTAAGGCTGGATGAAGTTTTTGAATTTTCCAAAACTTTGGCTTGACAGTAATTTTTGTTAATGTCGTGATGGTTGGGTTTTTCAATCTCCGGCGTGTGGAGTAAGCATACGTCTTGACGTTAGTTGTTCTGAGGGCACTCAGACTCTCGTGGACTGGTAAACAGGGGGCTGACCACTTCAGTTGCAGGAGGTTATGGTCACTGTTAAGAGTGCGAATAGCCTCGAAACCTGTAACCTGCGTCAGAAGATCTCTGGAAAGGTAGACATGATCTAGAGTTGCGTTTCTTCCAGCTAACTCCCAGGTTGGGAGGATCGGATGGGTAAGTTTTCCCAAGAAGTGGACATTGTGAAGGTCGAAGCTTTCCATCAGGTTCGCCCATTTCCTTCCTCTTTGTAAGGAGTTATCTGTCGTTGTTATGGTGTTCGCTTTTGTTTGTGCGTTTTCAGCACTTTTTTCCAAGATCTTCCAATCTCCACAAATGATTGTGCTATCAATTGCATTGTTTGATAGAGCGTTTTCCAGTATAGTTTCGATTTTTGATAGGAAATTGTCCGTTGCACATTCTTTTGGGTTCCAGTACAAATTTATCAGTAAGTAAGTTGTTTTCTTTTGTTGACTAGTGCCATGTGGGCTTGCGCCTCGTTGGATCAGTACTGCCAGAATGTGAGGCTCAGCCTTTATGACTCTATGGAACTGGAGATTGGATATGATTCGCAATGCGGTTAAGAGTCCCGCTCTTGGTCGGCCGGTGGCTCCTCTTAGAGCTGGCGAGAAAGTGGTTACGTAGCCCACGATCGTTGGTTTTTTTTGGATCCATGTTTCTTGGAGGCACCAGATATCAGATGATGCCAAGTTTACTTCTGAGGAGTTAGTCAGGTGAGTAAAGCCTCGCGTGTTCCAAGAGCCCAAGTTTGGGCCGGTGATATATTCCATGTTTACTGACCGACAAAGAGAGTCCTTGTTAGACGGTCTTCTGTTTGGTTGCTACTGTCTCTGTTTTGTGGAGAGGGCTTTGGGCAGCCACGCCCAACAGTTTGGATCTTCTTTGAGGTTGGTTCGATTCTGGTTACTAGTTGACTTCTCTTTTCCTTTGATTGTGGTATCTTGTTCGATAGTAATGGTCCAGTTTTTCTGCGGACCTGGTGGAACACTTTCCAATTCCAAATAACTTTGGTGATGGCCCTTACTATGTTTCCGCGGGGCGGGCCTAGGGTTGCACCCGGTCGAGGGTGTTAGGACTCGCTCGTACGAGTGGGGTGCTCCATCGGTATGCAAGTCGGTTGGCTTTCTGGCTCGTGGTCTTCTTTCCAAATAGTCTGTTGGACGCTCCTTGTGTGTTTGACCTTCATTTGGCTCATAGTCTGTGAGATTGTATCCCAAGGATCTTAGTTTGTTTTTTGCCTTAGATAGAAGTGACTTAATTGAGTCCAACTGTATGTGAAGGTAGACGCTGTCCATTCGCCTTTTGTCTACGAATTCCACTATAGTGATCTCTTCTGATGAAAGAGATTTTAATGCTGGAACCACGTGCAGGATTTTTAGAATGGTTTTTCTACTGAGAATAAAGGATGAGTCTTCTGTCTAGATACTTTTTAGGCTAAAGGTACTGTTCTTGGTAGACCTGACTGATCGTCTTAAAAGTTCTCTTTTAGCTCAGCGTTTGTTGCTTTTTTTCCTAGATGAGGTCACGCGCCTGGGGCTTCTGGGCCCTCTAGAGGTGGAGATCCTTTGTTTTCTTGATGTAGCCATGGTTCTAATTGTGTGGTATGGTTTGGGTGTTCTTTACGTGGTCGGCTCTCTCGATGTTTAGCGCTTTTCCCTGTAACGACTTCTGTGAACTCTGGAACGCCAGTGAGTTGAGTTTTCAGTTGGTCGTTCGTACTTTCATTTATGAGGATCTCCTCTCGTTGGTGGATCTCTGTTTGAAGCGCCAGGGTTGGACGTAAGCCGTAAAGAGGGCTTGTCCATTTTCTTCGCCAGAGGATATTGGGACATTCTTGTGTCTTTGTTTTTGGCCAAAAGTTTTTGTTTCTTCTCTTCCAATGCTAGAAAGATTGGACTTGTTTGCTCTGATGAGAGCGGATTTTTTAATTCTTGTTTTTGTTTGAAGTCATAGTCGGCTGTACTTTGAGAGGGGGATTGACTATCAGCCCTTCTTTTCCTTTTTTGTGGTGGGTTCCGATCGTCCTCCTGCCAGTCCTCCCAGGTTTCGGTCTCGTTCAGGGCCGCCTCCATCAACTCGCTTTCCGTTATTGCTAAGCTGGTGTCATCCACAACTTGGTTGCCCTTGTTTGTCACTCGAGAGGCCTTTGGTTGAGGAAGGAGGGTGAGGTTGTTAAGTTTTGTCTGAAAAGGTAGACGAGCTTGTTTTAGTGAGGATGCCGGGCTGTCTTCACTTATTTTTGTTCTGGGTACAGGCTTATTCGTCAACGCCTTGGGTGGCCAACTCTGTTTGGCACTGTCGTTTTGGATGGATTGATCGGAGGACCAAGTAGCGCATCCATTTTTCATTTGAGATTTGGACACAGTTTTCAAGTTGGTTTTCTTCAGGTTGATTGAGGGCGGTAGCAAGGTCGAACTGTTCCGGGATGCCGCCTTTTTCTTTGGTGCCGAAGGAATCGAGCTTAAGGCTACCACCTCAATTGTTTTCCCTGTATTCCTGTCGGGCAAATTGCTTTTTGTTTGATTAGGGCGGGCCATCAAATTTCTTTTGGTAAAGTTCCTGTGAATTGGAAGGTTTTGATGGGCAATTCTTCTGTTTGAGTGAACTTTGAGCACTTTGAGGTAGAAACTGGGTTTACAGTTTGTAAAGAGGCTTCACCCTTGCGTGGGTTACTTGTATCTTTTGCAGTGATGTAACCTTCTATGAAGGATAAGCGTGTTTGCATAAGAGCCATTAAGGTTACTTGGTCTTTGGCTGTGTCGTTTAGCGCTTTGTACAGCTTGGTAAAGGGAGCTAATGCAATGGTCAAGGATGACATGATGGCAAAGGGGTCTGTTTGTTTCCTAGGTGGCGAAGTGGTAGACAGGTCTTGAGTGGGTCTGGAAGATGGTGGTTGATCAGCAGCGCATGTTCCTGATGAAGACCGGCCTGGACTACTGAGCTTATTGCCAGTAGAGGTCCCCTCTATGGCGCTACAAGGAGGTGAGTTTCTTTTTGACACTTCCTGACTGGTTGAGTTTGGAAGTTCTTGGCCCGAGAGTTCTGTAACATTGAGACTCTTCTTTGGGGTTACCAAACCTCTTGGCACCAATCTTTCAGCTTTCTTATTTGGAGGTGATTCACGGTTAATTTGTACCTGAGCAGTGGTGATTTTAATTGCATTGGTGTAGGTTTAGGTTTCAGTACGTTCAAAGTTGTTCCGTGGTCTGGCTGTCTTTCCCCTTTTAAATGCCATCTTTTCAGAAATGCTAGTTTGCGCAAAGAGTCATTTTCGCTTTTTTGTATTAGGTCCAGGTGGGCTCCTTCTAGAAGTTCGGCATCCGATTTCTCCGCTTTGTCGTCCCCCTGGGGGTTTTTTTTTCATCACAAAGAAGTCAACTATGGATCCCATTGCTGGTGTTTTTTGGGCCTGAGAAAGACGCCCTGGTGTTTTCTCTTTCATTGACAGTTTTTTACTGAATTGCTGCTTTGTGAGTTTGGAGCAGGGCTTCATGTTGTTTTGTGACAGGTGCATCGTGTTTCTAGCCATCATAGGGATAAGGTGACTTGCAACGACAGTTTCTGTCGGCGTGGAAGTATTTGGGGGATGATCTGAGTTTTGTGGACTTCCCCGATGCTTCCAGGTCGTCTTCAAAGAACTCTATTGTGGAGTACGAGCAGTCCTCGGCTGCCTGGCCAATAACACTGGTGTTTAGAGGACTGGAAATGTCTTCATTTTTTTCCAGCTTGATGTATTTCAGCTTTGGTTTCTTCTTTGTTGTGAGGGTCGGTTAGTTTAGCCGTTGAAATGGTAATGACCAAAGACGTGAGCAAAGTGGGCATTTTTTGCAGGGACACCAGCAAGGTGCACCCCTTGTGCTGCTGGGACCTTTAATGGCCCCCAGTCCTGGTTTTCCAGAGAGCCATAGCCCAGTTCTTGGCGTTGTTTCAAGGTAATGTGCCCACGGTCCTCTGGGCCACTCGTTGGGTCAGACTGTGTCTCTAAGTCTGAAGTTTCCTCGATGTTCAGCGAGGGCTGCGTCAGCTGCAGGGGCTTCCCGACTGAACCGCCGCTCCGCCCCATGTTTTCCGACTCGCTCTCAGCTGTGTGCTCTTTGTCGGCCGTGAGACTCGTCAGCTCCGCGACCGGCTCCCGGCCGACGATGGCGCCCAGACCGAGAGGAGGGAGGCTCGGCGTCCGGGCGGGTGAACCTCACGGATCCAGGATGGATGGGGCTGGCTCCTCGTTCTCACGCTCGCCTGTAGCCCGCTCCCTCACCGACAGTATTACAGGCGTTAGGGTAAGTTGTTGGATTTTCCACAGGCAAATTCAGAGAGTCGATGGGGCCCAATATGTTGTTTACTGTCGGGAGGGGGTGGGCGGGTGAGATCTTTTCAGCCATTGAAGGAGGGTGCTTGGCGGGTTCAGACGCCACCGCTATCATTGTGGATAGGTCACTCCCCTCACTGGGGCTGAACAGGTCCAAAGGAATTGCCGCTTGAAGGGCTGCTAAGGAAGTTTCCTCCAAGCCGTGGGGACTTCCCTACAGTCCGGTTTGATTTTACTGGCAGCTGACCGCTCCGTTGCTTTCATTGAATCAAAGTTTAAATAAGTTTTATTTGACTTGTTGGAGGGTGCTTTTCTTGCACGGCTCATCGGCTTCAGGGGGCTCTGCCGCTCCAGGCCGCTGTCTTCGCTCCGAGTCTGTTGACTGCGAAACCAGTGCACCTCAGCGCTTGTTTCGCCGGCCGGCATCTCAGGCAGACCGTGGAGCAGCCGCGGACTGCCGTAGACTGCGAGCATCTCAGCAAGCAGCTCCGCGGCCGCTCCACAGCTGAAATATGTTTACAAAGGCTGTGTTGGCCACTCCTCCAACCACAACAATGGGAAACAGACTGGAACAGGCTGGGAAGCAAAAAGAGACTGCCGTGGGGCCGTAGACTGCAAACACCTCAGCAAGCAGCTCTGCGGCCGCTCCCCGGCTGAAATGTATTTAAAAAGGCTGTGTTGGTCACTCCTCCAACCACAGCAATGGGAAACAGACTGGAACAGACTGGGAAGCAAAAAGAGACTGCCATGGGGCCGTAGACTGCGAGCACCTCAGCGAGCAGCTCCTCGGCCGCTCCGCGGCTGAAATTTGTTTAAAAAGGCTGTGTTGGTCACTCCTCCAACCACAGCAAAGGGAAACAGACTTGAACAGGCTGGGAAGCAAAAAGAGACTGCCGTGGGGCCATAGACTGCGAGCACCTCAGCGAGCAGCTCCACCTAATGATATACATTTGATGTGTGGGTAGTGGGCTTGGTCATCGGCAAACGCAAATGTGTACTCTGATTTGCTTATTGGGGAATATGGCATATCCGAAGACTATGCCCCATGGATTTGGAGACTGGCCATGGCTGCAAGCCATGAACACTGGCCGTTGGTTACATTATTAGGGTATGGTGGACACTGAGCTAGGATGCTGGGTTGGTGCAGTGAATAATAATGGTGATTTGGTTGTGCTGGGGTCATGGTGGAGCCTTATGCTGTAGGCAATTGAACAATGATTTCCGTCCCCAGCTTGCGCTGCTGATAATGACAGACATAAGTATGTGTTGCAAAAAATATGTTTTTTAAAGGAGGTTTATAGTTCTTTCATATATATGAAGAGAGGAATTATTAATAATTTATATACAGTGATGTAACACCATGAAACATTTTGACTTATAAAAACCTATTAAAATGGCAGAAAAACATTTGTTAAAGGGATGTTATGGTTAAGATGCATCCCACCCTCAGGACTCCTCTGCTCCAGTAGTTAACCAGTGGCGTCCCACCTTGGCATCCCTTGTCATTTCCCTCCTGGGTTCTCATGAGCACTTGCCCATTCGTACTGCCCCTTCCATTTATGCACTTCTCTCACTGCACAATGCATATGTGCATTTATAGGAGCATTGTGTACAGTTCTTTTTATAATGGAAATGCAGATGCAAAAGATTTGTAAAAGATTGTTAAGTGGCAGTTGGTGTCTGGAAGCTTAGAATGGTCCTAGTGTTAAATGTATGGTTTTTGGAAGTAATTGGTGGATGGATGTGTGACTGTTTGAAAGCAGGCATCGAGGGAGTGCTACAAATATAAAAAGAGTAGAAAGGCTGCCCTGTGTGATGGTCTGCACCTGCCATTCGGGTCTTTTAATGATCCATGGCCTGGAAAGCGGACTGTGGAGACCGTGGATAGTTATAAAGGTTCATTGATTATGGTCCTTATTGTATGCTAGATAAAAGTATTTTTATATTTATATTTTTCTCTAGTATTCAAATGTCCATTAACACCCTGGGCGGGGGAGCCAGCCAATAGGTTGGCTAGGAATGCAGGCCTGAACCGCCAGTACAAGCCCATGTTCCAAGTCGCCTGATGTCCGGCTCTCCCTGCCACCATCTTCCCCTCCACCTTCCGTCCCATTTTTTATTATTTTATTCACCCCTCGTACTTACCTTATTTCAGCAGCAGCGCTCCTTCTCTTCGCCTCCTGCAGGCCACCATGGAAAGGGAAGAGGGGCTCTGTGCGAGGACATCAGACGTTTGCAGATGTCAACGAACACAAAAGAAGTTGCAAAAAGTTCATAGATGCGTTAAAAATGATGTTAGAGTTTTAAGGTGAAACTTTGTAAATTGGAAAAAAATGTTTCTATATTGGGGTAAGTATGATATTAGTAAGTTGTAGGAAATGAAGGGCGCAATGGTAAAAACCTATACATTTCACTGAAAAAACTTTGTTAAAGGGACGTTATGGTTAAGTTGCACCAATAAAATCCTATGAAATTTAATGAAGAAACTTTGTTAAAGGGACGTTATGGTTACAAGTAAAACCAGATTTTTTTTGTGTGCAAGTTATGGTAAGCTAAGCAACCATAACTCGCGCCACCACCGTGCACTGCTAAGACTAACGCCCAGTACATGAAAGATGACATCACAAATGTCATTGATGACATCACTGATGACATCACATATTAAAATAATTTTCATGAATAGTCCCTACGAGTGGTAGTGTTCATAATGTTGGTAACAAGATGTCAGGGGTGATCTGGAAATCTATCATAAAGTACTTCTTGTATTAAAGAATGTTGTCATATAAAGAAAACATTATATTCAAGTGCCGTTGTTAATAAAGGAACCTAATCATACATACACATGGGCAATGGCTGCAGCATGCACCAAATACGTTTTGCGTAATGTTAAACATGGAATAAATAGCTAACCATTTAAAACTTACAACATAATTGCGTTAGTACAAAACATACATATAAAAACCCAGAATGTATACAAATTAGAATCACATACAGGGAAATCAATGTAAAGAAGAAAGAAACAAAAACACCAAAAAATGACAATAACAGTGTTGATTATCATGTGCACAAGTTAATTGTGTGTTTGAGGCCTGCTTATTGCCAATGTGATGAGGTCAAATCAAATTCTATGAAAAGTACTTTAAGAAGATATAAACTTTGTTAAGGGAACGTTATGGTTAAGTTGCCCTACCAAAAACCTGTGCACTTCACTAAAAAAACTTTTCAAACGTGCCATTATGGTTCAAAGTAAAACCAAAAAAACCCTGAAATTCGCCAGTTATGGTAGGCTAAGCGACCATAACTGCCCGCACCACTGTGCTCTGCTAACACTAACACCCAGGACATGAAAGATGGCATCACAAATGTCATTGATGACATCACTGATGACATCGCATGTCTAGCTCCCTCTTTTTTTGTTCACTGACATATCTAAGCTAGGTGGCTTTCTTCACTGTCAGTCAGGAATTAAAAAAGTAAAAAGTACTATATTTGTAGACCTTACCCCTTTCATATGTTCTTACAATACTTTCCTTAGGGTACAGTTACATCATATGATACGGGAGAAGAAGGAATCCTGAAACACAAGAATCTTTTCTGTGCATGAAGTTAATTAGTTCGTTTATGAACACTTTCTGGTAATACTGCAGTTTTTTTTGCTTACTTTACGTTCCCTGTATATGCTTCTATTTGCATGCATTGTGGTCTCTTTGTTTTTGTGTGTAATAGTACAATTATGCAGTAAGGGAAGCATTCGCAGATACTTATGTTTCACAGAATGTAAAATTCTGTAATGTAAGCAGTTATCAATTTAGTATCCAACATGGGAAGATTTCGAATATTGCACCTCTATAGCGCATGCTGCAGACAATGCCTACGTTTCTTCATGAGTGTGTTCATGTACTGAAAGAACTCAGTAATGCAATGGATTTTTTTTGCAATGCACTGCTTAAGGAACTATTTGGCATATGAAAGTTCTTCAATGATCTGTGATACGTTTCTGCCAATATTATAATGATAATCCCTTCTGGAGGCTGTGCATGAAAACTAAATGCACATGTGATGTCATCAGTGATGTCATCAATGACATTTGTGATGTCATCTTTCATGTCCTGCGTGTTAGTGTTAGCAGAGCACAGTGGTGCGGGCAGTTATGGTCATTTAGCCTACCATAACTGGCAAATTTCAGGGGGTTTTTGGTTTTACTTTGAACCATAATGGCACGTTTGAAAAGTTTTTTTAGTGAAGTGCACAGGTTTTTGGTAGGGCAACTTACCCATAACGTCCCCTTAACAAAGTTTTTTTTTAGTGAATTTTACGGGTTTTTAGTAGGGCAACTTAACCATAATGTCCCCTTAACAAAGGTTTTTTTTTAACGGAATTTCACAGGTTTTCAGTAGAGCAACTTAACCATACCGTCCCTCTTGCAAAGTTTTTTTTCTAAAGATGATCGGTTTACAGTAGTGCCACGCAACCATAATGTAAAGCAATTTCTAACTTATTTAAACACCTTGCGGAGAATACCACTTGACAATATGCTGATGTACAGCACGCTAACGTGTCCCAGAATCCGTAAACACTTAACATTAAGATGTTTGTGTCGTGGACAATGTGGAAACAGATTTCATATTAATATAGTAACATCCACCTGCAACATGTGCCTTGCACAGCGCCAACACGTATTGGTCGTTATCCATTAACAATGTAGTGCACATTGCATACTTTCAGCAAAAGTTTTAGTTATCTGAAAATGACATCAGCTAAGGCCATCCATCCTCCCCAAGAAACAACAGCACTACTGTAATGAAGGAGCATGACAAACACTGCCCCAACCTTAGAAATAACACAAACGCATAATATTTTTGCACTGGCCACCCACTCCCCCATATCACTGTTTGATCCGTCTTTCCTAATTTTTGTTCTCAAATGGCCTTATTAGCTGTTCTACCAAAAAAAGAAAGCCCTCCGTTAGCAAAGTAAATGTTGTGTTAAGAACCACCTTTCACAGTACAGGACATAGACGCAATAAGATTTGACAATAATAGTATAGATGTGCAAAGCATTAGCGTGTGCTACGGAAAAATGTGATTTCTGGTTAAACAAATTCCTTTTCAAGATGGCCACCATCGAAAGGAAAGGCGGTTATTCCATACATAGCCCCTTTTCGCTGTCCATGACAGCAAGGAAAAAGCAACAGTATGTACCGTGACGCAGAACCTGTAAATAAACATACAGCGACATATAACGTGGTACATTACATTTCGAAATGATACACATGATTTTAAAATAAAACGGTAACATTTTAGAATATGGAAGAGTATAGATGTACAAAGTATTAACGTGTGCTAAGGAAAAATAGGATTTCTGGGTAAACAAAATCCTTTTTCCAAGATGGCCACCATCGAAAGGAAAGGCGGTTGTTCTATACATAGCCCCTCTTTGCTTTCCATGACAGCAAAGAAAAAGCAACAGTATGTACCGTGACGCAGAACCTGTAAATAAACATACAGCGACGTATAATGTGGTACTTTATATTTCGAAATGATACACGTGATTTTAAAAGAAAACGGTAACATTTCAGAATTTGGAAAGTACTTTTATTTAACAAACAACTGTCAGAGATGAACGGACTAATTGCATTTGCAAATAATTTGTAGCAATGACTCCAAGGGCCAACATTGAAAATGTTCATGGAGAGACACATGCAGTTAATTTCGCATACACAAAGTATGCGTTTCTGTTGAAGCACTCGATGTGTTTGCACAGGTATTTGCAATATGGTGGCATCACCGTTGCTTTACACTACCATAAATTATATTAAGTTGCTCCTTGTCGCTAGTTCAGTGGAGGGACAGAGCGGGCCAGGCCTGTCATCCCATAACATTATAATGAACAGGCACCCGGTCACCAGCAGGTGCATCTGGCGTGGAAAGAAGCCGTCACTCGGCATCTGAAAACCGTGGCTCGCACAGTACGGCAGAATGTAGCTAGGCGGAAAACGTAAGAGAATATCTGTGTCAATACCCAACCTTTAGGAAAAATTTCCAAAACAGACACAAAGATTGTGGAAAATACTACACAAATGTAAGTGGCCAAACATGACATTTAAAAGATGTCTTAGAGGTCACAATGGGGACACATAATGACACCCTACAAACGTAGATAAACAGCACTCACCGTAAGGGTTATAAAAAGGACAACTACACAGTGACATGGTAATTCAGTTATAGAGGCAGCATGAATGGATAAGCAAGAAAAAATTACATGTCGTAATGTTACACAAGACCAAAAGAACGTGCAAACTGATACATAAAGCTATGTGGGTAAGCATAACATTTCAAAGAAAAAGAAATAACGTTCACCAACGGTGACTCTAGTCGTAGCTTGCAAACGCAAACAATGTACACTCTCTGGTATTGGAGGAAAATTACAACTCCGCAAAAATATAATACTTCAGTTACATTGTCACAATTAGTGTATAGTCGTCAAAATTAAACTTACATCATCTTCACAGCCGCCATTATTTTTGGCAAAGTCAGACAGCAAACTGTTTGCATCAAAGAATATTCATGAAATGATATTTCATGTTCCTTACAAGCGTTTTTAAACTATAACCTTATCAAATAGTATTTTTTTTCCAAGCTTTGATTCCATGCGTAGCTTTTAAAGTTTCACTTTGGCTCAAGGTCAAAAAACAATAGCCCCTTATGAATTCACTTGAATGCGTGGGCCTACTGAGCTTGCAACCAAAAAAGCAAATCAACTGACCTTCACTCAGAAGGCAAATACATTCTCACTTTGCAACAACATATGAGCATCCTATCATGAGAACCACTACTCCCATACGGCGCGTAAACCACTGTTCCCATCAAACACTCCAGGTGGCCGCCTCAGATTTCAAAACATAGGACGCCAGTCCGACTTCAATATTAATCTGAAAACATTAGAACACAGACGCAGGCATTGCTCACCGTACATTGAACACCAACTTCCACTTTACCGTATGAATTTGGTGGCAGGAACCCTGCCCACAACCACCATGCACCCAAGACTGCAGGCCCTCCCCACAACCACCTGAGTGATATGCTGTAGTACGGGTGTATCTATAGGTGTGGTATGCTTCAGTGGTTGTGGCCAGAGGCTACACTCCTAGCTGTATGTCCATAGATATTACAATGTATGGGTGTGCAGTGGCTTATAGCTCCAGTGCCCAAGACTCTACACACTCCCCACAACCATCTGATCGATAAGCAATACTACAGGTGTATCCATTGCTGTGACATGCTGCGGTGGTAGTGGCCAGGGCGTACAGTCTTGGAAGTATGGCCTTTGGCCTACGGCCTACAGCCATGCATCCAAGACTCTAGGCCCTGGCCACAACCACCACAGCATGTCACACCCATGGCAGCGTACAAATGAATAGCACACCCATAGGAAAAAATAATTTAATTACAGCATGTACTCAATTTCAATGTTCGCTAACACCACGCGTGTCCTTAGAACAGTTTCAAGTTGCCTGTGCACAGCACGGACTGAAATACTACCCTTATGAGACCCCTCATTTTCTGTACTTACAAACATCCCGAACAAGGTGGGCATAGGGAATACATCATTAACACCTACCGCCTGAACAAATAGTTTTTCGCCCATATTTTACTGTCTTAACCACTCCAAGCACTCAGACACAGCAAAATAGTATTAGAAATAGCATGTAGCCTCTAGGTGGCCGCTGCCCTATCGGCGGATCCAAGATATCGGGCGCATCCAAACAATCTGACACAGAACACGTCTCACTGCAGCCAATCGGCAGAGACGTTGCGTGTCCGCGGTCATGATGCCAGCCCCTTAGCCAATCGGTATCATTTCCACGGAGCGTACAGGGAAGTGTGTCCGCGGAGCGGATATAGATAGCACTAATCTTTTTGCTTTATGTTTTGGTCATTTTAAAAAAAAACGACTGGACGGATTTACACCAAATTAACAAAAGCACGCTTTCGGGACCAAGCCGCCACTCCTGCCGCAAATTTGGTGAAAATTTGGTGCAAATAAATTCAGAGTGGCCCATATACTTTTTTTGCACAGTTTGGTGAGGATTCGTCCAGAGAGAGCGGAGTTATAGGCCGACCAAAAAGTGCTCTTCCTATGGAAACAGCAACTTAACCATAACTACACGGCCACTACCGTGGCTGTGTAATATATATATATATATATATATATATATATATATATATATATATATATATATATATATATATATATATATATAGCACCTTTTTAAATTTTTTAAATTCTCATTGTTAGTAAAAATAAAAACTGTGTATATATGAATATCTTGAATTAGATTTCTGGTGTACAATTTACAAAATTCCCTCTACAGAACTAGTAGTAGAATATAATGACCTTAATATTCAGTTTGAGCATTAACTGCAACTTCTCTACTGACACTGCCTAGAACCAAAAATAATTGTAAGCACTTTCTTGAACCAACTTTCTGCAAATCATAGCTGATGTAAATCATTCCTGTTTGTCTGCATTTGTAGCCACTGTAGCCAAGGACCTCACTGGAGCACCTGAACATAGAAGTACTTAATTGAAGCAACGCATTCTATTGAGCATTAGTAGTGCACCCTCACATCTCTCTTATTGTCATATCCCAGGACCACATACAGAGCACACTTTCTTGAAAAATAGTACGTCCTCCGATGTGATCTTGTTTTGTTTATTGCTTTTAACTAACACCAGAGTGTTAATTAATCCAGTAGAGTGAGATTAAAGGATTAAATACGACTGAGGCCATGGAAGCCAGTTATTACACTCCCATAATAACGTGGCTAGCAATAAACAATGTCTACTATGTTATTATATGATTATAGGCAATTACAAGTAATTCTGTAGTTCATTGTCTGATTTACCATTTACTAACGCAATTGGCTAATACAATTCACAGTTTGTGCGGGGCTTAATACGAGTAAAAACAATTGTGATCACAACATAACAAAACGTAAAGAAATATACAACACTGTGTATAAACCATCACATATAGCAAAATATACTAATGTATAGGGTCGGACTGGGCCATAAAGTTGTCTCGGGCACCAATGAAAAAGTGGCCCAGAGTTGCAAAAGAATATTCTTTCCTTTGGTGACACTGTTTTAATACTACCCAAGGTTTTTTTTTTATAAAGTCTGATGCAAATTGAGGATTTTAAATATTATTTGTTCATCAACACTGGTTAAAACTACTAGCTGCAGAGTGAATTAACTCTTCGAACTGGTCCACACCAGCATTTGGGGTTTTTGGTTCGGCCCTGGGCCTATTGCCCTATAAGCCAGTCCGAGCCTGCAATGTAGTTTATTCTTCTCCAAATGGGACCAGTTCATTGAATTCAATAGCAAGAGAATTATATAAGCAGAAAAGCAAACGAAAATTGTTTCCCATAAACACATATTGGTAAAGCCAACATTTTTGGCTTTTGTGTAGTCGTGGAATCCACATTTTCCAGGCACTTTCATAATGGTAATACCTGGCCATAAACTGGCCATAAACTAGCAAAAGCTAAAAAATTATGCCAGTAGCTGGGCGTATTATGGCATTAGCGGGTGTCTATTGAAGAGCCAAAATGGCTGGCTTTACCAGTGCCTGTTTTTTTACAGGAATTCAGTGCAAATAACAGATGCAAGGACATGCTGCTTATAAATCAAGCGGCTGAAGGCACACTTAGTTAAAGCAGTCATATTACATGCATCAGGAGCATATGTATTTGATTTACAGCCGCAATAAGGCCATTACCTCCCAGAAGGGTGCCCAGAAAGCATAGAGCTAGACTCAAAGAGATGCCAGGGTGTGCGTATTGAGCAGAGGGCTGTTAATGGTGGGAATGGCCACAGAGACTAGCATAGCATGCGCTTGAACGGTCAATGGGTGGGTAAATAACCGATCAACACCCACACGTGTGTTTCTCTTCTCACATTTCATCTCTCTCCTATCTTCACCTATCTTCACTTCCCATAACCTGGGTATCACTGGTCAGGCTCTGGCATGGCTGACCTCTTTCCTTTCCGGTCGACCCTCCTAGGTCCAAATGGGCTCCTTCCTCTCCGACATCTTTTTCTCCACCTGTGGTGTCCCCCAGGGATCCAACCTCTCTCCCTGGCTTTTCAACCAGTATCTGGCACTCCTTGCCCACCGCATCGCCGCTCTCTGCCCCTACTTCCAGTGCTATGCGGACGATACCCAGCTCATTTTCAGGCTACCCTCGGCCTCCTCCTCTTCTTCCCTCATCTCCGACTGTCTGTCTGCTATCCAGGAATGGTGTGCCGCCAATGACCTCTGCCTTAACGCCAGTAAGACTGAGATTCTACTCATCGGCACACCCACTCCCTCCTTCCCTGCAGCTCTCTGGCCGGCCTCCCTTGGCCCCCTTCCTGCCCCTACCTGCAAGGCTAAAAACCTTGGGGTCATCTTCGACTCCACACTCTCCTTCTCTCCTCATATATCTGACGTCTCTAAGAAGTCACACTACCAGCTGCACCTCCGCAGAGGTATTCTTCCCTTCCTCTCCTTCCCCCAGAAGCTCACTGTCTCCCGAGCCCTGGTTCTCTCAAGGCTGGATTACTGTAACAGCCTCTATCTTAATCTGCCTGCCTCCACTCTCCACCCTCTGCAACTTATCCAGAACAGAACTGCGAGACTTGTCCTTGGCCTCAAGCCCAGGGACCGTATCTCTCCAGGACTGAAATCTCTTCACTGGCTCCCAGTGGCTGCGAGGATTAAGTTCAAAACCCTCTGCATTGTCCACAAGGCCTTCTGGGGCCTGGGGCCTAAATACCTTCAACTCTCTCTTCCTAAATATCTTCCTTCACGAGCCCTTCGCTCATCCGTCTCCAACTCCCTCATGGTCAGCCGCTTCTCGAAGCAACGAGCTGGGGGTAGATCTCTCTCCGCAGCAGGGGCCTCCCTCTGGAACAGCCTTCCTGCCTCCCTGAAACTTGAGGAGAACCATCTCCGGTTCCGGAAGCACCTCAAAACCTTCCTCTTCGCTTCTGCCTTCTCTCTCCCTCTCCCCTGCTAAACCTGCTTAACTCCCCACTGAAATTCTGCACTAAACCTGCATCTTGGCCACTCTCAGCGACCTCGGTCCAGGGCCCAGCCACTCTCCACTTGCACTGCCTCCCTGGCTCCCCCTGCACTGTGGGACTGTCACTGTATCCCTACAGCCCCCTTCCTAGCACTTGCTCTGCACTTACCTCGCACTTGCCACCAGCTGGCCCTTTTATTTATTATTTATTATTTTATTACGCTACTTACCGTGTACTGCACTTTCCCCCCCACCTCCTCCCCCTGCACTTTCTCCTTTTCCCCTTACCTCTGCACTTGCCCGATCTGAATGACACCTGGCCTAGTAGGATCGTTTGTCTGTCTTCCCCTTGTTTCCCTCCCTCCCTGCCTCGTCGCGCCTTGAAACACTTGTGTATAGGCGCGTTACAAATACCATATCATATCATATCATATCATATCATGACAACAGTTTTGGCCCATAGGCAGCGCTGTCAGCACCACCGCATAGCCACAACTAAAAAGCTGCTTCACCAAGCCATTTCTGCCATAACAGAGGCCTGACCCCCCATCAAAGCGTTAGTGAATACTTCCCAGAATCCTAAAATGTGAACCTATTCCAGACAGAGGAAGATACATCTGACTTACTTTTCTCTATCATTAGGATACTTACTAAGCAAGAAAGAAACTCTGGGCAGCAGCGAGAGGAGGAACTCTCTCGTTTCATCGCCTCTAATTACAAGACTAAACTTAGTATGTTATGCAACATTCAGCTGCACTCCCAGAGCCACACACCTGCAACTTAATTCATGTTTCCACATTCCACTTTGCTTCTGACACTATTGCCTGGCCCAACCCACCCTCGTCAACCACTCCAGGGCATTCCCAGGTACTATTTTACATTATCCCTGATACAGTACTTTAATTTCCAGCCTGGGCGTGAACAGCTGCCATCAAACCACCACACCAGGGAATGTGACCCCAATATTATGTCATCAAATAATACATTTAATAATAGATTTTAAACAATTATTTTTTGTTGGCAATGCAATAAAAAAATGTAGATGCAACTTGGCGCACTTGTTGAACACAAAGAGGATCATCTGAATAGTAATGTGGGTTGTAGGACGTGAGGAGCAATGTGCATTCTGGGGCCAGAGTGGTTGACAGGCAAGTCCCCGTATTCACAGGAAACGCCCTGGGGCGCAGCGCCGACGTGCTTATGTACGTTTAGGGCGCAGGATGTGTTGGGGATGATAGTTCTTAAAGGGCCCATGTATGTTTTTTTCATTCAGGCCCCTATTTCAGCAGGTGGC